>NC_064633.1:102839245-103548411 GCF_023864275.1 Schistocerca cancellata
GCTATTTTCCTGAGGGGCTCCATAACCCGCCTAACGTTGGAGCTCCCTATAACTAATAGGCCCGCCCTCTGTGACTGTCGGGACCATGCCGGAGAATCGCCCATTGGCCCAACAGGCGAGGCATCCTGTGGTGGCTCGGAAACGATGTCATCACCACTAGGAAGCACCCCGTACCTGTTGGAAAGGGGTAAGGCAGCTGCCACGCGGCCAGATCCCACCTTCGCCTTTCGGCCAGGCACGCGCGAGCCCACCACTGTCCGCCATTCACCCTGGAGTGATGGCTGACCGGTAAGATGCTCACTGCCGGAAGACGCAGCGACATCAGGGGTTCCATGTGATTCCAAGGCCACCGAAGTAGGCATAGGTCTCACCACAGTTGCCCCAACGCCACTACGAGCCGACGCCTGCGCCTCGAGCTCGATGAGCCTAACAGACAAAGCCTCCACCTGCCCCCGAAGAGTGGCCAATTCTCCTTGCGTCCGCTCACAACAACCACAGTCCCTACACATGACTATGTTTACCCTACCCTATACGGTGACAAATTCCCAAGATAATCTTCTGATGAGCTACTCTGATAATCAAGAAACACTCACTGAAATACGAGACGCGAAAACTACGCTAGGTTTTCCCAGAAAAACTATTTAAAAGCTAAGCGCAGCAAATAAGTACAAAAACGCTTTATACAAACAGTACTCGCTGCTGCTGGTGCTCTCGCTCTGGCTGTCACAAGACAACTGCTGATTCAAGTGACTAGTGGCTAACGGCCGCGAAACAAACAAAGACGGTTTTAGGGCGCTTTCTGTTCTAAACGATCAAGAAAACACTAAGAAATCTAACACGAAAACTACGTAAAGTTTTATCAAGAACTGTTAGTTACTATGCAGAGCAGATAAACACAAATAGAATCCCTTCCTTAGTGGAAGGTCGTAAACAAAATGCAAAATAAACGCTTTATACAAACAGTACTCGCTGCTGCTGGTGCTCTCGCTCTGGCTGTCACAAGACTATGTAGCTGTTTTTACGGATGGGTCGAAACAAGGGGATTCCGTGGGTTGCTCAGTTGTTTTTCCGGATCGTGTCCTCAAGGTCCGCCTGCCTCAGACTTTTACTGTCTTTGATGCAGAATTGTCTGCGATCTTGCGGGCAATGGAGCCGATGAGACTTTCTTCCTTTCTTAAATTTCTTGTCTGTTCCGATTCACTCAGTGCCCTTCAATCATTGCACCATTTGTATCCGGCGGATAAAGTAGTCCAGACCATCCAGGATGCCCTCCTCCGACTACAGCGACTGGGGAAGGTTGTAGCTTTCTGCTGGGTTCCGGGGCATGTCGGCATTGCTGGGAATGAAAGGGCAGATCTCGCAGCCAAGGAGGCGTGTCTTGATCCACACGTATCTCAGTGTGCTATCCCGTTGCACGCACTCACCTCGCTGTTGAGCTCCCGAGTCATGTGTCGGTGGGAGGATGAGTGGCTGGAAGTGACTGACAATAAGCTCCGTCTAGTCAAGCCCACAACGCGTGTGTGGTGTACTTCCTTTCAGCCCCGTCGGCGGGACGAGGTTCTCCTCACTCGGCTTCGAATAGGCCACAGCCCTTTGACGCATGGCTTCCTGCTCCGGCGAGAAGACCCTCCATTGTGTGGTGCTTGCGGCGTCCAGGTCACTGTGAGCCACATTTTACTGGATTGTGTTTTATTTTCTGACCAGCGGGCCTCGGCTGATTTGCCAGCGGACCTGCCAACTCTTTTAGGCAACACTCGGACGAATGTGGTTAAAGTTTTAAAGTTCTGTGCCTTGTCAAATGTTTTTACAAAGATTTTAGGGAGAGGATTTTAATTTGCTCACTGTGTGACAAGCTCGCCCATCTTTTATGTAAGTGGCCAGCCAATGACACTTTCCTGTGTCATTCTTGTTGCTATGTTTTCCCTTCCCTTAGGTTTTACTTTCTTATGTAGTAATTTCCCTCTTTTCCTGCTTTCTTTGAATGTGTTTTTCAGTTTTATTAGGTCTCTCCACATTTGTTCCTTTTAATGTGTGTCAGGGCGCTGATGACCTCGATGTTGAGCGCCCATAAACCCCAACACACACACACACACTTTAGCGGTCGCCTCAAAAATCTTCAAGGCAAGCGACACAGTTCATTATCATATTCGTGCAATATCTAACTGGAATTCATTTCCGTCCGTAAAGCAGCAGCTTACTTGTACTGAGTGCTACAGAGCGTGATAATTTATTATTTTGACGTGATTTCCAAGATGTCCGGAGGCCACTTTTCTTCATGTACCAAG
Organism: Schistocerca cancellata; assembly: GCF_023864275.1. Lineage (NCBI taxonomy): Eukaryota > Metazoa > Arthropoda > Insecta > Orthoptera > Acrididae > Schistocerca > Schistocerca cancellata. Next base: position 102,841,531 of record NC_064633.1, read on the forward strand.
TAATGCGTATTTATTGTTGCTACGATATCTGTGTCATGATTTAACAAGAAGCTATCTTCAACGAAAGGTAACTAAGTGATGTGTTTAGACAATAAGCAGCACAAGGAATCCTTTCGTGATTTTCCAAAGCTTTGATTGTATTTGTACCTGGTAGAAGACAAAAACAAAATTATGCAGCTTGTCCAGTGAAATGTTCCAATGAACCATCTCTTCTTCTATTTTTCTCATAATATTTACTCCTGTCTTCTTAACTTCCGAGAATTTATTTGTAAATAAAACATAATGCACAAGAGAGCAGGCTGTTTTTGTATAATCTTCTCTAAGTGTCAAATAATGCACCCGATTGTGCGAATCGGTCCACATCAACTGTCAAAACACATGTTTTATTAATAACTTCCGTAATCACAGAGGACGTTATGCTCTTTCGAACTGCATCAGACTGTTCTTTAACATGTCTAATTACAGATGAGGAATGTTGCATGATATCTGAAACACTGACTTATCCATAATGTACATCGACACCCATTAATTCTTGGCTTAGTTTTTTAATACGTTCACAAGAAGTAGCATTAAAATGTCTCATATCTGTAGTACTCACTGCAACATATTTCGCCATTGTACCGTTTATTGTAGGATTTTGTTTAAACACGTCTCGAACTGATCGAACAGCTTACTCCTAATCTCGGATTCATTTCGATCTTTTGATTGGCCTGCGACCTAGTTACCTTTCTTGGTACTATGACCCGTTTTCAATGTACTGTGAATTTTAATAATGGAAATAGCTGTGGAACATGGACTGAAATATCTCGTAAGGCAGAGGTCATATGTAACAATGGCAATAAATAAATAAGTAAAAGATTGTTATCATGATTCTGTCCAATCTGGTGCTTGCACTTGTCCTGAACTTAGTGACACCTGATGTTTCTATTTCCAAGGCTGGTCTTGTCATTGTTATTTATTCTCAGATAAAAATTAGTTTCACTTTATTACAATTTATTTCATTTGTTCAGCATTTAGTTCTTCATTAATCTTAGTGATTATTTCAACTGAATGTTGCTGCCTTGTATTCAAACTGATTAAAATCAAGTATTCTAATCTGTGAACAGAGATTGATATCTCACTTGCAACCTTTTCTCATAAACAAATAAAAAACAAAATAGTACGTTGGGTTAAATTAAGTAAACACTCCCATCATTGCACATGACTTCACACGTGTCCTCCACTCCAAACGCAGCACCGCCCCTGGTCACGACAGTGTCAGCTACCGACACCTCAAGGAACATCCCCTGTCCTTCCTGGCTGCCCTTGCTACCCTGTACAAAGTCCTCCTCTCCACTGACTTTTACCCTGTCCTGTGTAAGACTTTCTGTGTCCTTTTGTTCCATAAACCAAACAAATCCCCTTTGACACATCTTCCTATTGTCCCATCTATCTCTCCACCGTGTTCAGTGAGGTCATCAAGCCCATCCTCTTCCGCCATATTCATCGCCACCCTAACCAGCATCAGCTCCTTCCCCTTACCAGTGTGGCTACCAGCCCTCCTTCTCACCCAACGACCAGCTCCTTAACCTTGCCAGTTTTCTTTCTCTCCAACGTAACTCCCGTCGCTCCACTACCTTTGTTTCCCTCGACTTTAAGAACGCCTACGACCGTGTCTGCCATCCTGGGCTCCTCTTCAAACTCCAGACCTATGCTCTACCCATCAATTTCGTCTGTCTCGTTGCCTCCTTCCTCTCCCATCGTCCCACCAGTGTCACTATCCACAATACCAACTCCCGTATTTACCATCCCACCACCAGTGTTGCCCAAGGTACGATCTTTCCCCTCTATCTCCTGTATATTGCCGATATTCCCAAAGCTTCCCTAGCTGTTTACCTCCTTCAATTTGCTGATGACATCGACTTCCTCGCCCTTTATTCTACCCTTCAACGGTCCCAACGTGCCTTTCAGGCACACCTTGACCAGTTCACCACCTGGTGCAACCCAAAGCTCCTTCGCATCTACCCTTCCAAGACACAGGCAATCATCAAAGATCATACCACTCACTCTTTCCAGATCCACGATTTTTGCCTCACCATTTATGGTCGTCCTATCCACCTCCATCCTACCCTGAAATCCTTGGCCTCACCCTCAACCATCACCTCATCTTTACATCCAACACAAAATCCACAATACACTGTGCCTCCTGAAACTCCGGTCTGGCTGGACATGGGGACTCCATCCTTCCACCGTCATTTACACCTACAAATCCATAATCAACCCCATCCTTCGTTATGCCAGTGTTGCTTGGATTTCCGCCACTCTCCAACTGTATTAAGCCTTTCAAATCCTAGAACGCCATGCAGTCCACCTCGCCTTCCGTATCTGCCTTCTATGCCCCACGCTACTCCTCTATGACATCATGCCCTTCCCCATCTTCTTCTTTCCTTTGAACACCTCTGCACCCTGTACATCGTCTGCAGACTCAATCCTCCACAAACCCTGGTGTCTTCCCTCCTCTCCACCCCCAACCCGTTGCTGCGACTTTACAGATGTGTCCCACCCTCTATCCATCTCCACAACCTCCACATCCTTTCCCAACTCGACTTTCAGCACCTACCCCTCCTGGATGATGAGTTTCACCTTGATCTCTAACTCTCCTACCAATTCTAACCACACCTCCCCTCTCCTACTCCTCACGGCTCCCTCTCCCCACGCCTTCCCTTCCCCTGAGCAGTTGTCACCTCTCCTACACCCCCTTCCTTTCCTGTTGCCACCTTCTGTGTCTCTGTGCTCCCTTCTGCCTTGCCTTCCCTCTTCACCTCCCATCCCGCCCATCTCCTGCCTCCCTTTTTTCTCTTTCTCCCACACTGTCCAGCCTCCCCACTGCATCTTCCTCCCTTCTTTCTGCCTCCTCTGAGGCCTCAAATCTCTCTGCAGGTCCCTACCAGCGGCTTTTATTCTTAATGTGTGTTCTGTCATTTACAATGGACTTTTAAGTGTCTCTCACTCTGTGTGTTTTTATACTGTGGCCAGCTTTTCACTTGTGTATGTGACTCCAGTGTATTTTAAGGACCCCACAAATCGCCAATTGTGTTGTTTTAACTTTTTCTCGACTTTTTTAGCTTTCCCCCGTGTTAGTGTCTATTTTAACGTCCACTGTCTCTATTTACTACTTATATTTCCACCTTTTCCCGCCCTTTTTATGTATTAGTTCCCTTTTTTATACGTCTTGTAAAGCCACTTGTTTGAAGAGTGGCGGACTGTGCCACCGCCAGCCTTTCCCTGCCCATGTAGGGCAGGGACATGAAATTACAATAAAGGAAAAAATGAGTTAACTAGTATTATTTGGCAGAAAACATTTTCGATTTTCTCTGTAGTCTGTACTTAAAAATCAGCATAAATACTTACATATTCACACATAACTGTACTGCATGAGGAAAAGTATTATAGATTTTTTCAAAAACACTAGGAGTATTTGCAGTGGTAGAAAGTAACGCTGTTTTTGCCAGTGTTTCATGAAATTGTCGAATTTTTAGCAGAGCCATAGCTTACTGTTGTGACTGGATCATAGTTCTTGCACATCCCTTGCACTAGCGCCACTCGTCAAACGCCATGTGATTGTTCGAATAATCTCGATAATCGAAGGCTGTGGCGTATTGGGCAATCTCTAGCCGTTCGGATGCCAGAATCGTCTCCCAAGCCCGAGGTTTTTTTACTGCCAGTATCCCTGAACAGGATGTATCTGTATGTGATTTCTTACAACTGCATCTCTTTAAGAGAGTCGTTTCCGCCTGGAATCAGAATGATGTGGGTCAACTTATGCATGACTCCGAGATGACTATCTAGCTTCATCTACAAGCAACAGAAATTTAATCCATGTTCCGCAATTTAGTCTCATTCATTTCAGTCTTCCTTCTTACTGTAGTGGCTTCCTCTCACAACATAATTACAGATATGCCACAAGTTTGGAACCTGAGCTGCATGTAGACTTGAACGCATAGAGGCATGTTTAGCACCTTTGAGGTCAAATATGGCCGAGGTTCTGGTCTTGACTTCTACGCTCGGGCACTACAACCGGTGAAGGCAGTCCCATCCAGTAAGGCTGTGCTCGTCCTCTCTCGGATTTTTTCCTCGCTTTCTGGGTCATGCAGGACTCTAATAGGAACTAATATAGTGATAACAATCAATTGGATTCACCATCTTGGAAAACAGTTACAGATTTTGTGTTTCAGGCACTCATGTTTGACAGATTCCTCCACACAGCCGATGGGTTTAGGTTTCTGCATTGACTGGAACAATCCTGCCCAACTTTAGCATTGAAAAAGTAATGATTTGCCCTTTCCGCAATTTCTGGTATCCATCATAGCATTGTGGTGTATCTCTACAAGCAATTGACGTAAGTCACAACTTGACATCCAATAAGGAATACCTTTTCTTTGTCGGATTGTGTTTGTAGGAGTGTAGGAGCATCTTGGTCGCAAATAGAGCTGGAGAATCAATTAATGAATTTTTGTATCATTTGTGGGCTCTCAGGTTATTTGATAGCGTTATGTTCCTGAACAGTCGTCTGCCAAAGGATCAAAATCTACATGTTTAACCTATTACAAGCTATGTGACGCGATTTGAGCTTTTGGGGCTGTGATTAAACCAGGAGTACTATGCTCACCATTCCCTCCTCTCAGATTCTTTGTCAATGGTTTTACGTCCCACTATCCTGGTCTTGAGTAATCCCATTCCTTTTTTTCCAATTTCTGCTAGTTTTGCACTTTCTGCTTTTTGGGAACAGAGTGGGCCAGGAGGGGGCAGGGTGTCAGAAGAGGAGGCAGTGGTTGACAAAGTGGGAACAGCGAACCAAACGTTGAGTTTTATTGCCAGGACATTAGACGATGTGACAGATCTACCAAACAGACTACCTACCCTACCACTACATTTGTCCATCTTCTTCTGGAGTACCCCCATAAGAAAGGATTGACGGGAGACATCGATAAAGTTCAAAGATTGGCAGCTCATTTTGCTTTATCTTGAAGTAGTGTAGAGAGTTTCAAGGATGTGATAAGCGAATTAGTATGGCGATGAATAAAAAAGGGCGTTTTTAGTGGTGGCGAGACCTTTTCACTAATTTACAAATGCTAACTTCCTCCTCATCAAGGGAAAAATACTATTGTGAGAAAATAAGAGATATAAGAGCTCGTTTGGCAAGATTTGGGTTTTCCTGTTTCCTATGTGCTGTTGGAGAGATGAGCGGTGAAGAAATAGTCGAAAAGTAATTTTATGAACCCACTACCAAACACTTGAGAATGAATTTTTGAGTAATAATGTGAATGTATAAGTAGATACTAGGTTCCTTCCTCACAATAACATGTACCCATACCTTTCCCAAGATATTCAGTTGCTGTGTCTTCTCAGGTGTGAACAAAACTCTTAAAAGTTCATAGATATAGGTGGTATTGTTATCACCGACTGTGACATAGTCGCGTATACAAACAGTGATCCAATACTGTCAAATGATTTTTATTGCAGTCTTTGATCACAAAATCAATTCTTTAGATGATGACCGGTTTCAGTCTGTAATGACCATCCTCATATCTACAATATAGAAAATACTGTATATACACCTAGTGAGCAGTGAGTCTTTCAACACAATACAATAATACAGCAATGCATCTCACAATAAACTATCATTCAACCAGGGAAATGTACAGATAAAATGTGGTAAAATGTACCTTTTTTACACATGTCCTAAAGTGATAAGGCCATAATGGTATCGTCAAAACATATAAACATAATCAGCACAGCATTGTCACGTAGATTTAATATAAGGTGTAGAATAGGCCACATCGTCCATACAGTCATTATTGCAACTGGTTACTGAAGTACAGTAGCTACCAGAAATCTGATTGCCTGGATCCTCCCTAGATGTCGCTATTGTGGGCTTAGATGTAGTCATCATTTACGCAAAAACATAATGCGATAAAAACATATTAGGTAAAATACATGTAGCAGACTTTTCAAATTCATAACTATCATAGAAACCAATTGTGATATATTAAAAGACGAATACAGTTACCTATATAAAATTATTAAAAGGAAATATATGAAGAGAATTTACAGTCAACAATTAATATATGTAACACATTGCCTGTAGCAACCTATAAATACACAACATCCTGGCTTCCAATGGCACACATGGCGCTAAATGTAGATCTGTCTTTTTTCTGCTGTCATACAGACATTTTATCTTTCATAAGCCTTTTCTTGTCTAACAATGGGAACCCAAGTTTCATTTGATTCTACAACAATTTTCCCTTCTTTTGAAGACTATCTCTTATTTCAGTTTAAGTTTCACTTTTATCAGACCATCTAAGAACTGAATCGACTGAAATGGAACTCAAGAGAAAATTACTGTTAAATCTCCATCCCAAACAATTTCTTAAAAACCTTTAAAAATCCACCAAATAATTCTAATGGATAAAGTACTTCTTTTTTCTTGTTTTAATTTTTTCCATTATTAATAATATGCCCTTCCATAGTCAGTTCATTTTATAGAAATGAAGTCAAGCAAATAAGAGTGGATTGAGAAATAAATGGATGTTCTATTCTAGACAGAATACTGTTCCTTTTTTAACGATGATAACATAGAACAGTTTTGCCAAATAACTATCGATAAAATGTTTATTTGAATTTCCATGTTATGTTGGATAATCTGTTCCATTGGTGCCAATAATACTAAAAATCATATAAAACTGTGAATAATTTGAATTAATCCATCCAACTATCCATATTATTATTAATTTCTGTTGGCTTCCTTTGAATATTTAGTTTCAATTACTTTTTGTTACACTCATTTACAAGAAATGAGTAAAATTTATAATTCACGATTTCATTTCTGATTTATTAAGAAAAAATTTCATATTGCCATTTTTAAATTTACTATTACACAAGCACCATTGTAATAAATCGAATTATCATTCCCATCATTTACAGTAATTATAAAATTGTGAATAGTATTAAAAATTGGAATATAAACAGGGTAGTTTTGTTTGTAAATAATTGGTCCTTTACATTCTGCATTAGTCTCCTTATGAAAGTGATCAGTATGTTACACAAACATTCCACTAGGAAAATTAAAATTAATATTTATTAATGCAAATTCAATAATTTTAGAAATATCTTTAGCAACAATTTTTCCATTAGCTTCAATAACCTGATTATTAAAACCTTCAATTAGCCCATTACTACAATCTTTATTCATTTATGAATAAGTTACCATCACTTTCAATTAGGATTTTTGACTGAATAAATTTTTTAAACATTTTCAAACTAAATTGACCAACAGAAATTTCTTTCATTTCTTTATAAGACAGCAGGTTGGAGAATGCTTGAATGCATGTGCTGGCATCGTACAAGACATTAATTTTTAATGTAATATTTGGAGTTGAAAAAGGTGAATAAAACCAAGTAATGTAAAATTTTTATAAGTTTCTCTTATTTGGACAGTTAATCGTTTTTACAAACAGATAAATCATCACTAAGCTGTAATATGCTACTCATTTAAATTAATGAAATTTAGTTGTAATTTAATGACAGAGTGGAAACCAACAATAAGAATTCCAGAAAACAAACTAAAAAAACTTGGTAAACTTTAACCAAATTCTAGTCAGTGCTTAGTGATAGGACCAGGAGGTTGTGGGGAAAAATTTAACAATAGATAATTATATTCTAGGTCCAGGATTGTTAAACTAGCATAAAATTAATAATTCTACATATAATTTAAAAGTTTTGATAACCAAAATATAAAGATTTTATTTAAAAATAGGGAACAGAGGATGAAAAATTAATGAAAAATTACTACTTTTATTAGGAACAATTATAAAAACATTCTATTAGGCGAATATGAAAATTATGTTTGATGATTTTGCTCTCGAAAATTAATGTATGGTTAAAGACTATTTTAGTAGACTCATACAAAAAGAAATTGATTGTTTCTATTGAAGTCAAACATGTTCAGGAATACCAAAAGAATTAGTGAAAGATAATTTAAATTTTGTTAATATTTTCAGACAACATGACACAAATTTAAATCATTTTTATCATTAGTTGGTGGGGGATTATTTCAAGTTTGGTGATTATAAAGAAATGTGCAGTAAATCGAGGACTTAAGTTGAATTCGTTTTATTACAATATGTATGGCAAGAATAATTAATAACAGTATATCCAGAGAAAAGGTTAACAATTTTTAAACATTGTACGTAAACTCTGAGCATAAATATTGACTAAAAACACAGAACACAAATGATCAACATGAATGATGTACATAAGTGATAAATTTATAATGCAAATGTTTATAGATTTTATCGTTATATATGTTTACAAAACATAAGCTAGAAGTTGTTAAAAAGCTGGACAGAATAGAAAAGTTAAAATAAAAAATAAAAACCAAGAACAGAATATAAAAATTTTAAAAAAGATCACCGACTTATGGATGCAGTCGAATGAATTAACCAAGAAATCGTAGGATTAGGTGATAATATTTTGAAAATTAGTGAAGAAACCAGAAAAGTTGAAACAAGGCTCCTTATAATTAACATTATTTGGAAGAATTTAAGACATCACAACAATTAAAAATAAAATAGTGATAAAAAAGATTATACATTCGATGAATCAGAATCACAAGATTTATTGGAAAAATATGATGACAACCTTAAAGACAGAAGAAAGGTAAAAAATGCAGAAAAACTACCAGACGTTAAAAAATAGACATAAGTGAAAGAATTCTAGAATTTCTTAAGCTTAGTGAAGTTTTTGGATTAAAACCTGTTGGCATATTTAAATATATTGGTAAATCTTCAATAAAATTTGGAGGTATAACTTAATAATTCGATAAAGAACCTATCAAGAAATGGTGTATTAATGACTCCATTAACTGAAACACAAATATCTATGGTAAATGTATATACAGTACCTACTGCTTCTGATTGATCAAGATATGCTGATAAATCATTTAATTCAAATGTATCATAATCTGATTATAATCTGAATAAAATAATATGAAGCAGAAGAAAAAAATATCAATATTTGAGAATAGAAATTGCCAATATTTTTTTTCCAGGTCTGAGACAAATAAGTGTTTGTGATTCACTACAAACTTATTATGGAAAAACTCATGAACCCTTAATTTAAAACTATACAGAAAAACCAACTAAATATGTTTGGATGAAAGATGTATATCAATTAATTGATAGATTATCATTAATTCATGGAGAAGTATTAGCTAAAAGAAAAAATTTTCATAATTAAAATTTTGAAATAAGACGAATATTTAAACAAATGAGTGATTTGATTATTATAATACAAAAGTAATTCCACATTTGATTAGATTTCTGAATTACATCACACATTTTTAAAATCAGAAAGACATGATAATGGAATTGAAAAAACTAAATTAATAAATTGCCATGTGAAATTCATATTCCTGGTTATAATTATTATGGTCCTCAAACAAAATTGGCAGAAATATTAGCTAGAGGATATCAAGGAATTAAGTTATTTGTTGAAGCTTGCAAAAACATGATATTGCCAGCATAGATAATATAAATTTGGGAAAAAGGCATGTACCATACAAAGTACTTCAGTTAAATGCAAAACAAAGATATATTCTAATGATCCATCAATTTTTGGAAAATCAGCACCAACAGCAGTTAGACATATAATGAATTGAAACTAAAGTCAGGAATGGATATTAAAAAATCAATAGTTGGATAGTATTGATAATTTTTCATCTTACAGTCAAGAAAAGAAAGAGAGTTGGATTAAAGTTTGGAAATCCGTCAGGGCGATAAAAAAAACTGGTGGAATTTGACTTATTACATTTGGTATTCCTGATGCAAAACAAATATTTTAAGTAAAAGAATGGAACAATACACAATGGTGGATTTTACATATTTTAAATGCTGCTTTATGTGCATGTGGTGCATTAGTCAGTAGTGCAGCAAAATTAGCTCATCATAAACAGAAAACATCCTAAAAAATTAGTACAATAAAGACACAATCTACAAATGGAAGATGAAGCTGGTGCTGGACTAAGATCAGGTAAAACAAAATTTTGATGAAATAACCAAGATATATTATAATCCTTTATCAAATTTCGATAAAGATAAACTTCTTAAATAATTAAAAAAATTGTTTTGTGGCACATTTCTGTTTAATGAATTAATCGATAAACCATTGACTGTGGAATAGTTAATTTAAATAGATCTGAAATTTTGTACTCATTGGATTTGTTGTTATAAGAATATAAAATTTCTATCTTATTCATTTGTTGGTAAAATACCAAAACAATTGGTTAACTATTAAAAAGTTATATTACAATATCAAAAGAATAAAATTTATGAAAAATTTATATGCTGTCATTTTTGTGTATTTTTCTTAGTTATTACCAGATAATTTTGAATTTTGTGATAGTTTAAAATTAATAAATCGACATTTCTGAAAATAAGTAGAATTTGAAAGGCAACAATGAACAGGAAAAAATAGTAAGTTTTGAATGATTAGAACACAAAAACAGATAAAGTTCAAAATTTGATGATTTTCAAACAAACATCTAAGATATTCAGTCATCAATAGATCTCAAATAGATGAAAAAACCCTCATACGATTCATTAAAATCAAAAATTATAAATAATCTGTCATCAGTTGATAAAATAAAACAATCATTAGAGCCATTAGGAAAAATTAAAGATATAAAAAGTTTTCAATCTTCAGTGCAGCCAAAAAATAAATTATATGATCATAGTGACTTGAAAGACATTTTTCTTCTTATTATTTAGTTTTCTTGCTAGAAGAATAGCAAATGTGAGTGATCCAATCGATAAACATTACATACTTAATAAACAATACAAAAAATGTAAAAGACAGGATGTACAAGTCTTTTAACGCAATTGGATAACTACATCACTAAAGATGAATCAGAAACATAACAAAATGAAGAATCTTTTAAAAGATTAATCTGTCAATATACATCTCTTTCCAATCCTTTATTAATTCGTCTTTAATTATATATTCTCGTGGTAAAATTTCCTATAAATCCAATCAAGGAGTTGTCAGCTTGTACCATTTTTTATTTTATTATTAGAGAATATAATCGTGGTCCATCTATAAAATTTGTATCTGAATGAATATGTAGCTGATGGATGCACTTTAATTCTTAACATTTTTTATGTATTTAAAGGTCTCATTTTTTCTCAAGACATCTCTCAAATTAATATATTCCAAAATATCACAAAAACTTTAGCTTTAAATGGCAGATTATCATTTTAATCAATAATTACTAAAACTTGTTCACTGTTACCCAAAAGTTCGTTGTTTTAAAGATATAATACCAAAAGTATTTACACATAGTAAAATTTATTAGTATTTGAAAAATAAATTTTTTTATAAATGTATTTCTTTATAGATGGAAAGCGAAAATTAAGTGATTTATCATTATGTAATCAAGAAAAAGAAATTCAAAAACAAATAATCATTAAAATAAAAAATATGCCTTAAAATAGATTTTGTTTCTTCTGTAGAGAAGAAACAAAATGAACATAGGGAAAAGAAATATGAAAATATAAAAGAACTCGTCAGAAACTGCTATAAATAATATTTAGTTATGAAAATGGTAAAAAATAAGTTAAAAATCTAAATATATTCAAATATATTACTCATAAACCTTTCGATTATCAAGAACATAAAGAAAAGGATTATAAAATCTTTGAATGGTTTGTGAGAAATTTGTTTGTAAAATGTATATTAAAACATCTCAAAAATTGCCATATCATGAAAAAATTTTAATAAGAGATTAAGTAAATTTTTATGTTATAATCCATTTTGATATAATCTTGTTTAATTAATTAATTATCATTCATATTGGTTTTATGGTGATCATATGGCAAAGTATTTATTCAAATTGAAATATAGTTCATTTATCATCATCAGCACATAAAACAATTTATTATATTCAATAGTACACAAAACATGTTTAAATTGTGTAATTAAATTCATTTTTCTTCATGGTTTTACTTTATTGTTTCAACAATTTTTACTATCATCAAAAGCATTATCGCTTTTTGTAACAATTGTTTTTCAATCGCCGAGATTTTTATATTCTTGTTTTTCTGCTTCATAACTAAACAATTTTAACGTAAACTGCCTCAACGATTGGCTGATATGTCCATGTGATATCAACCATAATGTTCTTGTAGTGGTGGTGCTGCAAACAGCTGAAACCAAGGTGAAATTACAACCATAATTTTTCCCTGAGCGCATTCAGTTCTACTGTATGAATAAATAATGATGCCATTGTCTTGCGTAAAATATTCAGGAGTCCCAAATTCGAATCTCCAGGTGGGGACTATCTATGAGGATGTCATTATCAGGAGAAAGAAAACTGGCCTTCTTCAGATCGGAGAATGAAGTTTCAAATCCCTCAATCAGGCATTTACATTAGGAAACTTATACAGGGAAGCGAGTCGGCTAAAGCTATATACAGTGGGAATTAGTAAAGCTCAGAGGCATGGGGAACAAGACTTCTGGTCAGGTGAATACACAGCTATAAATACAATATCAAATATGGTCATGGTAGGAGTAGGTTTAATAATGAATAACAAATAGGAACTCAGGTAAGTTACTATGAATAGCATAGTGAATGCATTATTGTAGCCAAGCCCACACGCACCACTGTAGTACAAGTTAATACTAGCTCTGCAGATGAGGTGGAGTTGAAGAAATGATTGATGAGACAGAAAAAGATATTCAAATAGTTAAAGAAGACGAAACCTTAATAGTCATTGAGGACTGGGATTCAATAGTAGGAAAAGAAAGAGAGGGAAATGTAGTAGGTGACGATGCACTGGGGGAAAGGAACAAAAGAGGAAGCCATCTGGTAGAATTTTACAAAGAGTGTCATTTAATCATAGCTAACACTTGGTTTAAGAATTTTGAAAGAAGGTTGTACACCTGAAAGAGACTTGGGGACACCCGAAGGTTTCAGATTGTTTATATAGGGTTCATCAAAAAGAATCATCCGATTTTTAAAAAATCGTAACTAATATATTATTTGAGATTTGTGTGTGAACAACATACTGTTGGAAAGAGCAAACTCTTGACGTTTGCATAGTTTCCACTAGGTATCAGCAATGTGCACCCACTTCAGTTCTGGCGAAAAAGGTTTTGGGACAACAACATCGGTTTTGTATTGTAAGTTTGTGCAGAAAAGGTCAGTAGTAACTGTTCAGCGTAGCTTTCCTACCAGGTACGGTGTGGATGATAGTATTAGATGGTGGCGTGAACAATTCCGAGAGACAAACTGTTTGTGTGCAGGAAATTCGCCAGGCCATCCCCGAGTGTCTGAAACAGATGTCGAATCCATCTGCCATAGTTTGACAAGGAGCCTAGAGAAATCTTTTTGTCCTGTAGCTCGACAGCTGTACATGCCCCCCAAGTCGGTCTGGCAACTGTTGCGTCAACATTTACATTTGAAACCATACAAAATTCAGCTAGTGCAAGCCCTTCAAGAAGATGACAAACTACAATGTGGTCAATTGGTCGCACTAGACCAAATGATTCAGCCTCACATTACTGCTCTCTAAGGTCACTGAATCTGACTCTATGCAATTATTTCTTGTGAGGGTTTATAAAAGACTTATTTATTTGCCTGCATCACCAACAACAATGAATGAATTAAGTCATCGCATAACACCAGCTGTGGAAGCTGTAAGTTAAGGCATGCTAGCTGCTGTGTGGGAACAATTTGAATTCCGCATTGACATATGCTATGCATTTCAAGGGGGCATGGTAAACAACTACAAAAATGTATTAAATACCTCTTTTAGCTCCCATTCATCGAAAAAATATTCAATGTATGTGTCTATTAGTTTCAGAAATATAGACTGCCACATTGGATGAATCTTTTTGACACACCCTGTATAATGGTAAGACAGAGATTTCGGAACAAGGTTTTAAATGGTAGGACTTTTCCAGGGTCAGATGTGGACTCTGACCACTATTTATTGGTAATGAACTGCAGATTAAAACTGAAGAAACTTCTAAAAGTCAGAAATTTAAGATAAACTGAAAGTACCAGAGGCTGTAGAGAGTTTCAAAGAGAGCATTTGGGAACAAATGACAAGAACAGGGGAAAGGAATGCAATAGAAGAAGAATGGGTAGCTTTGAGAGATGTAAAAGTGGAGGTAGACGAGAACCAAGTAGGTAAAAAGACGTGGGCCAGTAGAAATCCTTGGGTAACACAAGATATATAGAATTTAATTAATGAAAGAAGAAAATATAAAAATGCAATAAGCGAGTTAGATGAAAGAGAATACAAACGGGTAAAAAAATAAAATCGACAGGAAGTGCAAAAGTCTAAACAGGAATGGCTAGAAGGCAAATGGAAGGATGTAGAAGTAAATAAAATAGAAAAATTAAAGAGGCCTTTCGAGGAAAGAAGTCCACCTATATGAATATCAAAAGCACAGATGGGAAACCAGGCCTGGAGAAAGAGGGGAAGGCAGAGTGGTGAAAGGCATATATAAGTGATATACACAAGGGAAAAGTACTTCAGGGCAACATCATGAAAATGGAAGAGGATGTAGAAGAAGGTAAGAAGTGAGATATGATAATGTACAAAGAATTTGAGAAAGCACCGGAAGACTTCAATCGAGACATGGCCCTGGGAGTAGACAACAATCTGTTAGAGCTACTGGTAGCATTGGGAGAGCCAGCCACGACAAAACTCTTCCATCTCGTGAGCAAGGTTTATGAGGCAGATTAAATACCCTCAGACTTCAAGAAGAATATAGTAATTCCAAATCCCAAGAAATGAGGTGTTGACAAGTGTGAAAACAGAGGTATCAGTTTAATAAGTCACATTGCAAAATACTAACACAAATCCTTTACAGAATAATGGAAAAGCTGATAAAAGCCAACTTTGGGGAAGATCAGTTTGAATTCTGAAGGAAAGGAAGAAACACAGGAGGCAATACTTATGCTATGAAATCTCATAGAGGATAGACTAAGGAAAGATAAACCTATGTTTACAGCTTTTGTAGAATTAGAGAAAGCCTTCGACAATATTTACTGGAATATTCTCTTTCAAAAATCTAAAGGTTATAAGGGTAAAATGCAGGGAGCGAAATTTACAATTTGTACAGAGACCAGATGGCAGATATAAGAGTCGGGGAGGTAACTACTGGTCAAGAAGGGAGTGAGCCAGGAGTGTAGCCTATCCTTGATGTTATTCAATCTCCATTTGAGGAAGTGGTAAGGGAAACAAAAGAAACGTTCGGAGTAGGAATTAGAGTACTGGGAGAATAAATAAAAACTTTGAGGTTTGCCAATGACTTCGTAATTCCATCAGAGACTGCAGAGGACTTGGAAGATCTGTTGAACGTGATGCACAGTGTCTTGATAAGAGGATGTAAGAAGAACATCAACAAAATCAAAATGAGGATAATGGATAACGGAATATAATCGTATTAAAAGTCCGGCCCCAGTAGCTGAGTGGTCAGCACAACAGACTGTCAATCATAAGGGCGCAGGTTCGATTCTCAGCTGGGTCGGAGATTTTCTACACTCATGGACTGGGTGCTATGTTGTCCTAATAATCATCATTTCATCCCCATTGACGCACGAGTCGCTGAAGTGGCTTCAAATCGAAAGACTTGCACACAGCGACCATCTATGTGACAGGAGGCCCTAGTCACATGACATTTATTTATTTATCGAATTAAATCAGGTGATGCTGAGGTAACTAGATTACGAAATGAGAATCTTAAAGTAGTAGATGTGTTTTGCTACTTGGCAAGCAAAATATCTGATGAAGATCGAAGCAGGGTGGATACAAAATGTAGACTATCAGTGACAAAAACAGCATTTGTGACGAAGAGAAATATTTTTCATGTCAAAAGTAGATCTAAGTGTCAGGAAGCCCTTTCTGGAAGTATTTGTTTGGAGTGTAGCCATGTATGGAAGTGAAACATGGTTGATAAATAGTTTAGATCAGAAGAGAATAGAAGCTTTTGAAACGTGATGCTACAGAAGAATCTGAAGACTAGATGAGTAGATCATGTAATTATGAGGAAGTACACAGTAGAATTAGGGAGGACTGAAATTTGTGGTATAACCTGCATAAAAGAAGGGATCGCTTGGTAGGACACTTTCTGAGGCATCAGTGGATCACCAACTTAGTACTGGAGGAAGTGTGTGGGGTAAAAATCTTAGAGGGAGACCAAGAGATGAATACAGAAAGCATATATAGAAGTATGTAGGTTGCAGTAGTTGTTTGTAGATCATGATGCTTGCACAGGATAGAGTTGCACAGAGAGCTGCATCAAACCAATCTTTGGACTAAAAACCACAACAGCAACAATACGATTTCTATAATCAAAAATATAATATTTTTATTTAATGTTGTTAATAATTTATTACCTTCTTCCAGTGGTCTATCCTTATGCAAATCATGTAATGTTTTTTGGATATTCAATATTGACTTCTAAAATATAACTGTATTTGTTAACATGTGATGTTTTATATATTTTTTCAGAAATAAAATATTTTTAGATATAACCATGTAACATATTTAAATGGAAAAAATTGTGTCATTGCCCAAGTATATTAATTATTTGTGTCCTCCTATGGGGGATAATTTTTATTGCTTTCCCAGATCAAAATTTTTCATTCTTTTATTATCTGATTAATCATTTATTTTAAATATTTAAGAAATTCCTGCCTGAACTTCTTTTCAAGCAACAATAAATATCATGCAGTAAACTGCAAAGTTGGATCGAGTTTATAAGATTTAATACATGTATCTCTAAAATTTTGAAAAATATCTGCCAATATTGAAACATCAGATTTATTATAGATTTTTTTATATTCATCTAAACCTTTTAAAACTAACTTTGTATATGATAGTTTCTACCTTCTACAACATGTTTTAAGTCTTGAATAAAAATTTTTTTTGTGAATCAAATTTATTCTAGTTAATTTTTCTTCAGAATTCATATATTTATAAGGATAAACTCATTTCTTAATCAGTAAATGTAATTGTTCAACTTTCAAATAATTTACTGTTTCTCTGAATTGTTCTTTCTTGAGATTAGGAGCTAATTTATCAATACTTGAAGCTAAAAATTGAAATGTATTAAAAAATCTTAATGTTATTCCATCATGAAGTGTTTTACTAAAAGAAATATATTTTTATTCGTTATTTGGAATAATGTAGGTATTCAGATTATTTATTGCCATTTGTTAAATAACCAAGTGAACATCATAATTTGTTGAACTATGAATATAAAATGGAATAAATTTAGGATTTTAATGACAAGAATTACTATCCTCAATAGCATTCCTCGGTATTTTTCTGTTAAGTGACTATGATCTCTCACTTTTTTCTCCATTAGAAATTTCTTTTTCATGAATAAAACAATTCTTTTAGTTTTTAATCATTATTCTTTCTTTTTTAGTCATTTTCGTTGGTACATTTCGATCCTATACTTATTTAATATATCTACCTTACTGTTTTACAATTTCAACGAATTTTTCTGTCGCATCTTTACGAGTATACATTACAGCATTTTTATAGTTAGCATTACAATGTATGACATAAATACTAAATGACAGTGGTAGATTAATATGACCTTTTTCAGGATTTGTCTGTCATGGGCTAATATTACTTCATAAACATTCTAAATCTTCTTAATTTACAAAACTTACTCATAGCAAACGTTATCATTTTCTAAATAAACTTTCTTACCTTTTGTGAGGATAAGTATGTTTGCATCTGTATGTTCTTCACAATCATTTTCGTGATTGTCTAGTTCTTCTTAAAAGTTAAAATTTCAGAAACTGCTATCCCCAAAATTAATTTGGTGTCCACTTTCAGTTCACTGTGGACTAATTAAGGGAGATAAATTTTTTATCCAACATAAATGGGAATAATTTTCTTTTAGAATTAAAAGAAGACTGACATATTCTTGTTTATTTTCTGTATGGTAATGAGGATGTACCACAATATGGTTGGCATATACATGAATATTAGTAGAAATATTTGATTCTCTTCAAATTTTGGAATGTCTGTTAACTGAATAGGAAAACTAATGTTTTCTTTTCCATAATTTTATCAAATTCTAATCCAATTTTTTCATATTTTTTAACTCTTACCACATCACATTCTGCTGGATATAAAAATGACTTAATCGAAAAAAGAAAAAAATTTAACAATTATTTTAAGCCTTAATTACAGCTTTTGTCTTCTAATCATTTTCGAAGATTGGTATAAGAAACTAAAAATTGGTTTGTGACTGTTAACAGTTAATTATAAACTATTTATAAAAAGAAAGAGCAAGCAGATTTTTTTCCTTTACATTCCTTCCATTTCAATTAATAATTTACTTGTTGCTTTTTGATAATAACCTTATAAATCAGATATTCTTAATAAAAATAGATGATTCATTTTAAAATTAAATTCCTAAAAATTACAATAAAATTTCATATTAGCTTCACTTGCCATCCTTTATACTAAAATATTCTTTAATTTGATGAGCACTTCATCAATTTGGTTAAAAAATTCTTGTGGCTCATCAGTATTACCATAATTATTAATTTCATAAATTATCATTCTTGGCTGAAAATCGGAAGCTTTTCTGTTAATTCGTTTCCATGATTAAAGGATTATCATAATCTAAAAAATAATATGTAGATAAAATTTCTAGTAGCTTTTGTTTTACTTCTTGATATTTATCTACAAAAAGCTTTTTTAAAATAATTGTCTTTATTGATATTACCTCTCATCTTTCCATTAAATCATTAATTGTTGCTCATTAAGCTTAAAACAATTTTTTAAATTTCTTGTTTTACAGATTTTTTGAAGATGTTTTAAAGATATCTTATTCACCTCGTCATCATTAATGTTAATACTTCCTCAGCTTGATTCATAAGATTGATTTTTGAGTTTTTTATTCCATTCAGTATCGTTATTATTAATATTGTAAACAGTATTTAAACTAAGATTCCTTAATTTCTCTTTATTAAGTTTGAAGTAACTTTTTAAAGTTCTCATTTTACAGGTTGTTCAAAGTTCTGAAATGGTTTTATATCTTAATTCCCTCTTCTCTTATTTCAAACTAAAGTAGTCTATAAATTCTCAGAGAACTAATCTAGTTACATTTGAATATCTTCTTTTCCCCACAAAAATTTTTTAAATCAGAGTAACTTGATCCATGTTTTGCTTTACAATAATTTTCTAAGTATTGAAATAGCTCCACTTTTGAGTAAATTATTTTAAATTTTCATTTATATACAAAATTAGATTATTATTTTTTTAAAAACGTTTGTAGATGAAATGTACCTTTGAGCTTTTAAATTAAAATTTCAGTTGTTTGTATGGATAACCATGATGCAGGAGAATGTATTTATAAGGATCACAATTTATAAATTGTTTTTAAATTTTTACATAAATGATAATTTCTTTTATGAGTATAGATACTCACAATCTGGTGGATCTTATTTATAAAGAAAAAATTTATTAGACTTTTTATATTTCTAAATACATTATTGTTTCTTTCAGAGGTATAAATTTTTGAATCAGGATACAGTAAAACTAAAGTTTTGGTATTTGAATTTTTAAAAATATTACAATTTATTAATTTATCGATTCTATTAATTAATAAATTAAACTGATTATTTAATAAAATGGAATTTTTAATAAATAGGTTTTTGCTTCAGAATTGGCATATAATATCATCTTATAAGGTCATTTAAAGAAGTGTAAGATCCATTGTAGAGAATCCACAGAATGTAACTCAACATTGAACTAAATTCATGTTTAAAATCTGTGAAACTCGAAATTACAAAAGAAGAGAAAAACAGCTTAAAATTACCCTTAAAGTGAACCTTCCTCAGACCATAGTACTGACCTACTCAGGCAGCTGCAGTGGGACCTATGGTTTAATGTTGACTCCACACAACGTTTTCAGTTCGGTTTTCTCACTTCAACACATAATATGAAAGGCGAAAGGTGTGAGAAGTGACATATGAAAGCTGTGGATCTCAAAGGGATTTGCTTCCCCACCTTTTTCAACCATAAGTAGACTGCTGTCATTTACCTATTATTGATTAATATTGTTTGTATAGGGACTTATTCCCTCACTACAGCCCTTGCTTTCTCTCACCAAACTTTGCCTACATCTGCATGGGATTCATCAGTTATGCATGTTTTTACCTTGATACATTGGAAACATAACTCATCTTCGTATTGAAAGACAAAATATGACCTATTTTATATTGTATTTTTGGTGTATGTAAACATTAAGAATTTCTTCTTCACATTGGTTTCACATAACTAGATATTTCCAGGAACTTGTGAAAGAAAACGTATCTCTTCCATTACTTTTTTTCAAAATGTTAATAAAACATGTAAAGTCATTGATTAACATTTCAAAAGGAAGTTGGAAGTTGTAAGTTGGAAGCAAATTCTGCCCTAATTTAAATGGTATTTCTCATTAAACAAATGAAAATAAGAAAGGAAAAAATTGTTTGTTTAAGATGTGTTCCGAATATCATATATAAATTTTGTCACAAAGAAGTGGCTCTGAGCACTATGATACTTAAATGCTGAGGTCACCAGTTCCCTAGAACTTAGAACTACTTAAACCTAAGTAACCTAAGAACAACACACACATCCATGCCCAAGGCAGGATTCGAACCTGCGACCGTAGCGGTCGCGCGGCTGCAGACTATAGCGCCTAGAGCCGCTCGGCCACTCCGAGCGGCAAATTTTGTCACAATTAACTACTACCACCACTGGTGTATTTCTCTGTGCTGACGAAAACATTACACTCTTCTGCAATTTCCACTCAAGGGACATCATGCCACACACTTGATGTTGCATCAAATGGAATATAGTATACAACGTTGTCGTGCGGAGAAGGCGACTTTTAATGTGAAAAAGAGTGGGAGGGGGTGCCACGTGTTATGTCAACAACATTCTGATAAAGGGAACAAGACTCTTTGCATGATAAACAGGGTAGGCAAAGAGGAATGAAAGATAATGTTACGGAGGGGAAACGTGACGGTATGCAAGAGCATGCAGTTTCTCCTGATAAGTCATATCGTTCAGAATTCCATTTTACTATCTCACTAACGCTAATGAAGGTTGATACGTGCTACAGCTCCGGTGGATGTCACCACAAAACAATTAACCCGTTTCTAAACAATTTGCTGCAAGAGATATGGGTTATGGAAGGTATTATTACCTTAATGGTGGGTTGCTAAAACACGTGTGCACTTACACTCCCTATCTATGTGTCAACTCATACATTATGTATGTCGAAAATGTTGAGGCCTTCAGAGCTTTCTGACATTGCGATAGTTGGCGCGCATTTCTAATTTTTTCAGTCGTAAGTTGTTTTGACTATATCCTAATTTTTTTCGGCAATAGTGTCCAGTATTTAGGAAGAACTGTCATCATCACTTATTAGTACTGGGCTAGAATACAAGACACGCCACCATACACTTGCGATTTGTGTGACCTTCTTTCTGTAATTATCGTTCAAATGGTTTCTCTCAGGTATCTACTATGGATGTTATAAGTAATTTCAGTGCAACTGCTATCCAGCTAAATTGCAAATTTTTTTAAATTTCGACACGTTGTATATATAACCGCAGTGCTAGAATATTACTGCAGTGAGTGACGTCTGAAGTGGTGCTCAGGCTTAGGCATACTGCCGAATTAGGTATCTACTGTAAATGACATCAGAGACAGGTTGGGTGCAGAAAGCCCAAGTTACGTTTACATGGAAACTTCAGAGGAACAGCTGATATCTAACGACAAATTTTCTTCAGTACACTATTTAACGTATACACTAGATGAAAAGAGCCACTTGGACTCGATGTTAAACGTAAGCACACGCCGATCTAAGTGTTCGAATACGCAGATATTAGCTAGCCACACACGACCTGATGTTAAACATAGACCATTCCATATTTCTGGCAGATTCTCCAAAACCAGGACACCCGGCCCGTGCGTCAGTGGAGTGGCAATTGCCAGCTGTTCTTGGAACTAGCGATCCCGTCACTTTTGTTGGACACACAAAACGGTCTTCTGTGACGGGCTGCGTCCAGAAAATCCGCCAGTTTTCCTGTGGTTTTCAGGTGATAAGTTTCAGCTGCTGCAAGTATGACAAACGAGTGCACCAGTGATGGGATAGGAAATACTATTTAACTGTTAGACGAAACACCTTGTTTGTGGAAAGTGACACATGAACATTAGGTGAAAAGAAATGCACAAAAGAACAAGGGAAAAAAAGAAAGTGACTGTTGAAACTTTTCTAGATGGTATTCGAACGGTGAGTCAAAGAGCAATAAAATTTAAACCACAAAATTTGAAATGAAGTTCACAGAAAAGAAATACTTTAAATTGTCAGCATATTGTTCGTAGTTGCTTTATAATAACTGAATGTAATGGAACGTATTTACAATCTTGCTTGCTGTCTACATCAGAATTAAAGGTTCATTTTTTCGGAATCCCGTAGTTGCCTATAGTTGCGATGTATAAATTTTAATTTTAGCCCAAAAGTGCGTACAATCTTGCTCTGTAATGGCGCTAAGACGTGACGCCCTACGATGTCATTCTCGGACTCGACGACCCTTCGAACAGCCGGGTGTTGACACATACGAGAAAAAGTCCACAGATCAGAAGTTCATGTGACGTGGAAGGTGGATTAGTGACGTCACATTGACACCAAATTTCATCACATCTTTGGCCAACGCTGCCGTGGTCGTATTACACGATGGGAAAGTCGTCACAGCACCTCTAAAGCACTTTTCAGCCGTTCAATCGACACCTCAGCGATGGAGGCCGGAACTGCGACGCTAACATTTGAAATCACGCGATTCTACATCTACATCTACATTTATACTCCACAAGCGACCCAACGGTGTGCGGCGGAGGGCACTTTACGTGCCACTGTCATTACCTCCCTTTCCTGTTCCAGTCGCGTATGGTTCGCGGGAAGAACGACTGTCTGAAAGCCTCCGTGCGCACTCTAATCTCTCTAGTTTTACATTCTCCTCGGGAGGTATATGTGGTGTCATCGCCAGACATCACACTTGCTAGGTGGTAGCTTTAAATCGGCCGCGGTCCATTAGTACATGTCGGACCCGGGTGTCGCCACTGTCAGTACTTGCAAACCTAGCGCCACCACATGGCAGGTCTAGAACGACGGACTAGCACTCGCCCCAATTGTACGACGACTTTGCTAGCGACTACACTGACGAAGCCTTTCTCTCATTTGCCGAGAGACAGTTAGAATAGCCTTCAGCTAAGTCCATGGCTACGACCTAGCAAGGCGCCATTAACCGTATCTGAAGATAGTCTCACTTGTATCGTCAATAGCGATGTACAACAAGGATGCATTAAAGTTAAGTAAAAAGACGATACGTTCTTTTCTTATAGCATTAATTAAGTATCCTGTTCCAGACTTCACGCCAGCCGGCGTGTGTGTACGCGTGCCTTTCGGCTACTTCCGAGTGGCGTGGCTGTCTTGCTACGCCACAACAGTATGGGGAAGCAATATATTCGATACCTCATCCAGAAACGCACCCTCTCGAAACCTGGTGAGCAAGCTACACCGCGATGCAGAGCGCCTCTCTTGCAGAGTCTGCCACTTGAGTTTGTTAAACATCTCCGTAACGCCCTGTGACGAAACGCGCCGCTCTTCTTTGGATCTTCTCTATCTCCTCCGTCAACCCGATCTGATACGGATCCCACACTGATGAGCAATACTCAAGTATAGGTCGAACGACTGTTTTGTAAGCCACCTCCTTTGTTGATGGACTACCTCTCCCTGAAGGCACCACCTTATCGTAGCACTGTCCGTACGGTTGGGAGAGTTTGCGTGTTCCTGTGATGCTGAGAGCTATACCGGTGGTAGCGTAGCTACTGGCAGGTTCAACCTAGCCGGTCAGGTCTCAGCAGAGGAGCCAGACGAAGTGTGCCTCACAACGACCTACCGTCCTTTTCCTCCCTTTCCCTTCCAGTCCCTTCCCTTTCCTTCTTCCCTTCTGTCAGTCTCTTCATCGGTGTAGGAGGCGGGTAATATCGATACGTAAACACTCACGGCTTCTGTACCGACGAAGCAAGGCACTTGTGATGTGCCTTAAGGGCGTATGTCAGGATACTTCCAGTGGCATATGGCCATTCACTGCATCCCCTGCCTCTTGCCAGTCGTATCGGCCCTACGATCCACTGCCAACCAGAGGCAGAGGACGAGAGAGCGGATCTGCATCTGCGCAACTGCTTGTCCACTTTAAATACCTTCACGCGCAGATGAATCCTGCAAAGTGTCAATGGACTATGAGCTTCGAAAGTCCTGCGGCGATGGAGTACTGATGGTGAGGCAAGGGTTTGGTGTACCTGAACCTTAGTTGGTGCTCTGCACGTTAGGCGGTCAGACGGTGATGGTCGTTCTGGTACTCGTGAGAGACGGGAGGACTGGTTCGGCAGCTCATCAGACGACAAAGCAGCCCTATTTAGGATCGCTCTGCTTTCCCTAATCCAGGGAGGGGCCTAGAAAAGGTGGCCTAAACATAGCCCGTCTCAACCCAGCACAAGTGGCAAACTGCGGTCACTTGTTCGCTAACATATGCGGTCAAAAAAACAATAAAATAAACAATTACCTTAAATATCTAATGACTGGAGTCTGGAACGTCCGTACTTTACAGGATAACGACCATAATCAGTGCCCAGAGAGAAAGAAAGGACTTATCGCAAGGGAATTGGCTAGATATAACATCGACATTACCGCCATAAGTGAAACACATCTTAGTGACTCTGGACAGTTATGTGAACCGCTCGGAGGTTATACCTACTACTGGAGTGGAAAATCATCCACTGAAAGGGCGGAAAGTGGGGTAGGCTTTGCCATACACAATAAATTGGCATGCTCACTAACAGAACTCCCAAAAGGTATCAGTGACAGAATAATAACACTCAGACATCACCTGGCATCCAAGAAAATCTTCACTTGATCAATGTATACGCACCTACATTGCCATCTCCGGATGAAGAGAAGAACAAGTTCTACCAAGACCTCCGACATGTCCTTAGGGATATTCCTTCTGCAGATAAACTTCTGTTACTTGGTGATTTTAATGCTCGTGTTGGGAATGATTTCAGTGCTTGGAATGGAGTCCTCGGTCGCCATGGGATTGTAAAATGCAACTCGAATGGTTTGGATCTTCTAACTCTATGTGCCGAGTTTGAACTCTGTCTGACAAATACATATTTTCGTCTGCCTGAAAAATATAAAACGACATGGATGCATCCGCGTTCTAAACACTGGCACCTTCTGGATTATGTGATAGTACGGAAAAAAGATCTTGGTGACGTACTGGTCACACGTGCAATGAGAGGCGCTCAGGGATGGACAGACCATCGACTCGTGAGGTCCAAATTAAAGATAACTTTGAAGGCACCACGCCGAGCTTCACACAAAATACCGACAAAATTGTCCTGCAAAATCTTGGCCAATGATCAGACTATGAGAGCAAAACTGGATGAAAAATTTGGTGTCGATGGCCTTTTCATATCTGAATCTGCCCCTGTGGATGAACAGTGGCGTGCATACGCTAGCAGACTGCGTGGCTGTGCTTCAGAAGTCTTGGGAAAGCCTCAGAAGAAGCATCAGGACTGGTTTGACGACTCAGATCCAGAGATCAGAAAGCTAATTAATGATTTCAGAACCTCTCTTCGCACCTCTGATGATAACAAGCGTAGAGCAGCGCATTACAATCTGAAAGTGAAGGTACGTGCTCTCAAAGACAGTTGGTGGGCAAATAAAGCAAATGAAATACAGTTATATGCCGACACACACCAAACGGGCAGATTCTTTGAGTCCCTGAAAACTATCTTTGGTCCAAGAGTTGGGAAGATAGCACCAGTCTATAACAAAGATAAAAGTTGTCGGTTGACGCAACAGAGTGACATCCTGTCTCGGTGGGCGGAACATTTTAATGACGTTCTTAATCCCGACCATCGGACAACCGATATTCCATACATAGAAGCACTTGAAGACCTGCCAGTTGAGGAACAACTTGCGGATGCCCCTTCCTACAATGAATTCATTTCAGCTCTGGCAAAGCTGAAAAATGACAAAACAGCAGGATCAGATAACTTGCCATCAGAGCTATATAAATATGGGGGGCCAAACATCAAGAAACCATTGTTTGCTCTGATCTTAAGGATTTGGGAGTATGAAATGATTCCACAAGACTGGAAAGATGCTTGTATTTCCAAGATCTATAAAGGCAAGGGTGACATATCAGACTGCAGCTCCCACAGGGGCATTTCTCTTCTCTCAGCAGCGGGAAAAGTCCTTGCCCACATAATTAAAACCCGGTTAACACACTTTGCAGAAAAACTGCTACCAGAGACCCAGTGTGGCTTTCGCCCGAACAGAGGCACAGTGGATGCCATATTTGTTGTCAAACAAATGCAAGAGAAAAGCTTAGAGCAACATCGGCCTTTGTTCGTGTGCTTTGTAGACCTGGAAAAAGCTTTTGATCGTGTCCCACGGGAAGCTCTCTGGATCATACTAAAGAAAACTGGGTGCCCTGACAAAATTGTCAGTTTGATTCGGCAGTTTCATGAAAACATGATGGCAAAAATCCGCCATGAGGACAAGCTCTCAGAACAGTTTCCCGTGACATGTGGTGTAAAACAAGGCTGTGTTCTGGCTCCCACACTCTTCTCACTTTACTTCGCAGTTGTTATGAGAGACGCGACCAAAGCCTGTAGTAATCAAATTAGTCTCGACACAAGGACAGACAAAAGTGTCTTCAACATCTCTCGCCTCAGAACAAAAAGTCGCGTAACCAAACTATCCATCTTAGAGATTCTCTACGCGGATGATGTATTCATGATGACTAATTCTTGCGAAACTCTTCAGACTTACATAAATCTGCTAAATGCCTCCTGCAGAAGATTTGGCTTAGCCATTAGCATCACTAAGACACAAGTTCTTAAACAGCCACTTAGAGGTCTTAATGCAGATGACTCCAGTATTGAGATAAATAACAAACCCTTGCAAAATGTGTCAAATTTCAAATACCTGGGAAGCCAAATTGGAAGTGACAACAGCCTGACAACTGAAATCGCATCGCGTATAGCCAGCGCAGCCTCAGCCTTCGGTAAGCTTAATGACCGAGTATGGAAATCACATGATCTCAAACTACAAACAAAAATTGCAGTCTACAAAGCTGTAGTATTATCCACCTTACTCTATGCCTCGGAAACCTGGTGCTGTTACAAAGCTGACATTAAGAAGCTAGATAAATTTCATCTTCGATGTCTGAGATCAATTCAGAGCATCAAATGGAGATTTTGCGCCGCGTGAAACTGGCTGGCATTGAAGCTTTAATAATGAAACATCAACTGAGATGGAGTGGTCACATAGTACGCATGGATGACAGTAGGCTACCTAAAGCAGTGTTCTACTCGCAGCTCTCGTGCGGCTAGAGGAGGAAAGGTGATCAACACCTGCGATATAAAGACACCATTAAACGCCACCTTGCAGCCTGTGGCATTCCAAGCAACCGTTGGGAGGAGCTAGCATTGCGCCCATCGGAGTGGCGATCAACTGTACATAAGAGCATCGAAGAATTCGAGCAAAAGCGTCTAATGAACATGGATGCTAAAAGAGAGCTCCGAAAATCTCAGCTCAAGCCTGTCTACACGTATACTTAAACTCTGCTGGTCAACTTCACTGTGCTTCATGCAACAGGATATTTAAAGCGAAATTCGGATTCGCGAGCCACATCCGAGCCTACCACAACAAGGACAGAGAAGACTGACGGAGTCGCTGTCGCCGGACACGGCGAGGAGGACATCATGATGGACTACATTTTCTAAGGACTCTCCCAATGAATCTTAACCTGGTACCCGCCTTACCAACAATTAATTTTATATGATCATTCCACTTCAAATCGTTCCGCACGCATACTCCCAGATATTTTACAGAAGTAACTGCTACCAGTGTTTGTTCCGCTATCATATAATCATACAATAAAGGATCCTTCTTTCTATGTATTCGCAATACATTACATTTGTCTATGTTAAGGGTCAGTTGCCACACCCTGCACCAAGTGCCTATCCGCTGCAGATCTTCCAGCATTTCGCTACAATTTTCTAATGCTGCAACTTCTCTGTATACTAAAGCATCATCCGTGTGATTCTGTTATAAGTCTCCGAGGAAAACATTCCAGGCATTACGCCGCTCAGAATAAACACGAAGAGGCCTCATGAGGTTACATAAAGGACGTCAACGAAACGACGCCTTTCTCTGAGCCATAGATTCGCAACACATTTGGCTGTCGTAGACGACAGTTCACAGTTCGATAAAGAGCAGGGTGGCATTCTCGACAACCTTAGAAATCCGACATCCTCCGGCGTTTCAACCCTTCTCCAAGGATACTGCGAGCAAGGGAATAGGACTACTTTACATACTGCCTATGCACACCCTCATTTTTCAAATTCTCATCAAAGATGGGTGGGTGTCACCGAGGATTTTGCCGAACTGGACTCTATGAGGGCCCCTATGTCCTTTTTATTCGCGACTGTGTCGATTCGGTGCGTCTCCGTGATCGCACCAGAGAAGGAAGCAAAAGAAAAAGACTGGAGAAACGTAACCACCCATAACTGCTTCAGATTACACTCATATTTCGTCGAACGGTTTTGAACAGTTCCTCAAGGCTCCTGATCGTACACCACAGAAAAACATTGCGGTCGCGCTGCATTCCATAGGGGTGCGATCACATTTAATGGCAATGCATCCCCACAGTGTCCTTAGAGAAGGGTTGAAACGCACGGTGGTGTCAGCAGTATCAAAGTTTGTCGAGATGTTCATTCTCCTGCTCGTCGCACTGTGAACTGTTGTTCTCGACTCCGAAATTTGCAGGAACGTACGCCCAGGGGAAAGCGGCGGATTGACTGACGCCCTTTACGCCACTCCTTGAGGCCTTTTCGTGCTGATTCTCAGTATGGGCGTGTCTGTAATGTTCCTCTCGCTAGCTTATAAGAAAACCACGTGAGGAGTCGAAAGAAGGGATGAAATGGGAGAAATATGGGCTGTGCATGTGTCGACGCCTTGATGCTTAAAGTGTTGTCGGGACCGAGTGCGACGTTGCAGTGCGCCACGGTTTTGAGGTACAGAAGTAGGCTGTACGCACCTTTGAGCGAAATTTCAAACATCGCATTAGAGGCAATCACGTGGTTCAGAAAAACTATCCTCTAATTATGTCGCGCAATATCCGATTATTGTTCACATCAAGACACGCCGTCTGCTCGCACTTTCGTGAGGTGTTCCCTCGTTTGGCACTGTTGTTTTCTGCTTAACCCCGACATTACTTTGCAGAACTGTACATTTTTTTCCACGTGAAATATTTTGTTACTATTGTTTACAATTCAGACAACGTTTCCTGACGCGAACAAAAAGCCGACATAAAATGCAGAAAGTAAAGTCCACATATTTTGTAACTAACGTTTTTAGATTTTGTAGCAAACTAAGATTTAGATATACTTCATTTAATACCAATAACGATGTTTCACTGCAATTAACCGAAACGCGTTTGGTGAAAAAATACTCAGCTTCTTGTAATTCAAAGGCATATTTTAAATAACTTCAATGATTTCAGAACAGTTCTGAGAAAGTTGTATGTTTCTTGAAAGAAGTGTAAAGAGAGGCTTGAACTGTACAAACAAGTACTATGATGAGTGCCACTATCAAGTTACTTGTACTGTGTTAGTTACTGTATGATCCATGAGATTGTTACATCCATTATTCTACACATATTATCCATAGCGGCCCTTTACCATGGATAAAGAACTATCTCTTCCCAGCATATCAAACCTTCATGACTCACAGGGGAATCCTCACAATTCTGAATCAAACTCATATATCTCGATTGTTGCCCTTGGCAGTACATTTCTTTTTTCTTTGAGTACAAGCGTACAGATCGCCGTCGAGCGCCACCATTTTCTTCTTACTATCGTCCATATTAACTTCTTCTAGACGACGTAACCGAGTTTGAGAACCCAAATGCCTACGAACTTCTTGTTATATAACGCACTTTCGACGGGGCACGGTCGCAACTACCGAAATCCATCGCCTCTGACCTCTGGCCTATCGAGAATGCACTGCAGTACTGTGTCTCTGGACAGAGCACGAAATCCACCAACTTACGGCACACACGAAGACGCCCGCTCTTCGGGAACATCTGACACCATGATTCCGACGTGCATATTCCGTACGTTAGTGGAAAATGACACGCCTGAGATCGGCAAACCAGACTCGTTAAAAGTATTCGCCTAACTGGACCTCGGTTATAACCGGTCACAGAAATCCTCGCGTGAGTGACCAGGTATTCAGAGCTTTTGTATGTCAACAGGGCACTATTGATGCCGGTGGTGTAGGTACCCCTACGTGAAAATCTCTGCGTGCAATGGAATGTGCATTTTAATACGTCTGCCATTGCTGATGAACGACTGAGAGAACTATAGGTTGTTCATGAAGGTTATTTTCTACGTGTACAGCATCCAAAAGGTTACATGTAACTACAGCAAATCAGTTATCCATCTGATCACTTCCAGACAGGAATGATTTGCATAATACTCCGATGAGGGGAAGGTTTGGGCTGGTCGCCCAGACCACGGGACCTCGACCCTAATTAACAAATTCATACATCGTCGAGCGTGGTGCTTACGTCTCGTAGTCATCCCACATCAGCCCTCGCAACTTGTGGTGTAGCCCGAATAGCTGTCATTTATAACCAGCGTACACAATATGTGGGACGGTTTGCCTCACAGTCTGCTGTGAATACCCGTTAGAATCTGTGTTGTGGATGGATTGAAAGTCAGTTAATGGTGAATCGTCATCACAACATTAGGGCTATTTCCGTTGCAATCAACTCTGGCTAGTACTCAAAAGGTGTGGGGAAGTTGACCCCACAGTCAGCTCTGACCAATGCTTGTATACAGTGGGTCTGACTGCCTTGCACTCATTTTTATCGATTTATCACAATCTGTAGAGCGGCTGGACTGACAGTCAGCTGCAACCAGTCCTCACAAACTCGAAGGCAGTCGGCCACATAGTCACCTCACGACTTGTGGTGGAATTCGTTGCCCAGTCAGCTCTTACTACACTCGCAACCTAAGGGACAGTTGGACTTCCATCAAATTGCGAGTAGTCCTCACAAAATGTGGAGTGGTAGTCCCCTCGTACAGATCTGACGAGTTCTTACGGCTGTACCTCAATTGGCCTCATTCTCAGCTCTGACGATTTGTCACAGACTGTGGGGCGGTTTGCCTCGCAGGCAGCTGTAACCAGGTGTCAGAGACCTCAAAGCGGTTCGCCTCACTGTCGGCCCCACAGGCAAGCTGTGGAGAGTTTGGGTCCCAGCTGACGACCTGAATGGTTCGTGTAGTGCGCGCTAGGACACATTGGCGCCGTCAGAAGAGCAATAGGTGCTGAAACACGCCATTAGCGATACACCCTTAATTGTAAGGTTTCAGAGAGTGTTTTCGTAAAATCTCTCCAATTCTTCCCTGTGCTGGAACAAGTTAGGTGTTTGGGTACTGTTAAATTCTAGCTCTCCTTTACCAACTATAAACGACTCTAGTTTTATAGACTCGTCAAATTTGATGTCAGATTCTACCACTTGGTTGAACATTTCACCAGTCAGCGAGAAAGGACTATGCTAGAGTGGTCAAACAATTGTGATTGTCACCCCGAAACAATCAGTCGGCGTCAGTGGGACTTGGTGAGGGTGCCAGGCCGTATCTAGATTCTCTCAGTGTGATAACTGAGGTATCCCCTGGTTGAGGCCACGGTTGTCCTGTAGTCCAGCAAACGTTCCATCTCGAAGATCGCCTAGTCGGTAATTTGGAAATACTTCTCAAGCAACGGTTACTTTATCCGACGAAAGAGAAAGGAGCGACGGGGTGCTCGTCAGTAGATTGCGAGATGATGAGGAGAAATTTCATGACCTGAAGAAGTAGCAGGCGTGAGCTTCTGCTGTACAGAGTAGCCTGTGGCGTTGTCGCGGAGCAATAGAGTTCCCTTCGGACAGCTTCTCGCGATGCAGTGCCGTGACTGGTTCCCCTAACTTTGTCACGCGATTTCGACAATAAACGCCTGTGATGATCTGCCTCTTAGTACCAAATTCCTTAGCACTGTACGTGGCAGTCCGAGGATACAGACCTTGTCCATGGTGGTTGGGACTCCGCTTTTAGCGTTGCTGGTGAATAACTATGTTTTGGTCCCTTGCATTGACATTTGTCTCTGGGGCACAACGATACACTCAATACTCGTCCACAGTATTTGGTGGCTAAATATGCTCATCTGTATTCGCCTGTCGGAGATGGAACTTTTCCAAAGGCTCTAAGCACTATGGGGCTTAACATCTGAGGTCATGAGTCCGCTAGACTTAGAACTACTTGAACCTAACTAACCTAAGGACATCACACACATCTATGCCCAAGGCAGGATTCGAACCTGCGACCGTAGCAGCAGCGCGGTTCCGGACTGAATCGCCTAGAACCGCTCCGCCACAATGGCCGGCGGAATTTTTCCGCTGTTGCCTCGTTTCAACGTATATTTTAAATGGGTATCAGCAGTCCCGGACCTTTGTCGTTCTTGAAATGTTCAATAAGCTTCTTGACTGACTTTCGCCTGCTCCCCTACAGCCCCGTCTGTGACGGACCAGTCACCGAGAGTGACGGCGTGCTCCTCTCTTGCGGTCGCCTATTCACATAGCTTTGGTCTGCCAGTTCGTTGTTTCTCAGTGAACTGACTCAGTTACAGTTTTATTTCCTTCCTTAGCCTACATAAAGTAATTTGAAAAGACAATGATATTTTATGGAATCGGAAATAACACTGTTATTACGAGAAACCGATTCGCTTGCTATTTAGACCTGAATCGTAATAGAGCTATTTCAATTCTTATCTCTACGAATATCAAAGGTGAAACTTTGTCATTGGTATCACTTGTTTTTATTCTTCTCTTGTTATTTGTTCATATGTTTTCTTCATTGACTGTATCTGTACGGACATATAGTTCACGTAAGTCATTTTATTGAATAATAAGTTCGGGTGTTAAGGAATCTGATGCACTGCGCTCATTCGTTTTAATCACAACATTGTGTTTTAGTAGCTCAAGTCATGGGACAAGCGGTTGGTTGTTTTTAACAGAATTAGCCGGCTTGGCCGCGATCTGTTCAGTAGCCACTGTGGACATCTCACGGGTTTAATTATTACATACATACATTACACAGAACCTGCATTGACGAAGGCCGATTCGCTTGTGCAAATAGAGATTGGTGCACATACAATTTCAATCTTCACGTTCGTCATTCAGGTATGCTCAAGCAAACCTCTTGATTCAGAAAGTAATACTTCGTATTGAAATTATTAATTAAAGCGCGAGACCAATTTATTTTGTCGTAAGACATCTGTAACGAAAAATTAGTTTTTTCTCCGCCTATATGATGCGCATTTTATGTGATCTCAAACCACTATTCGTTCATACATTACTTGCTCAGTAACATTTATCATTATTTTTTCTCTGCACAGATTGCATATAATAGGTGTTACTTCATTCTCACATCTTAGACCGCGCTGCATCTGGTATATATAACCAATGTCTCATATGATGTTGGAATGCTACACTTCCAAAAAGTCATCGTGGATTGTGGAAGTGCTATTCTGCTTTAGATGCAGAAAATGAATCACCGCACGATCCTCTGTTTTATTAATTGACAGCACCATTTCTTTTGTGCTCCTTCGACGGCCTTCTAAAGTCCTGTTTAGCGGGACAGGAAAGGAGTGGAGGACTCGAATGTGTAAGTGTACTTTCTCTGCCCGTCTTTCCTAATTGAAAGAGAGTCTCAGTGGGAATAAAATATTTCCCTTCCGAAAACCAAAAATCATACCCTGTAGACGGAAATAGACCCTGAAATGACCAACGCTGAACAAACCTCTGCTCCAACTCAGAAGCCTATTTCTAGGCGAAACTCTGGCGTTGACGATGACTGCCAGTAGTCGGCGCACGGGGCGTCCGCAGTGACTTTTTGTTCTTTATTGTGATTTCATTCCCCTGCTCCACGTGCGCTGGGGACAGCTGGAAATGTCATAATCCGCCGCTTCTAAGCCGAGTGACATTGCAGGTTAGAAAGGCGGTAGAAAGGGGGACATAAGAACACAATAAGTGGCGACAATTGGAATTCAAACATACTGTCACAGGGAGACGTACATTGTGAAACAGTTAAAACACTTGACATAAAGTTAAACTACAGTTCGCGATTTGCGGAGCATACAACATACACTGAAGTAAAAAGCACAAGTTAAAATGTTTACCACAGTCTTAAAACATTCCTGAACTAGGTTACACGAGATGGAGCACACATGACGAAGAACAAAAACTCCTGGGAGTGACCTGCCAAGTCCAGAGAGGAAGGAGGAAGAGAGGAAGGTGTAGCGGAGGAGGGAGGCCTGGGGGGGGGGGGTGTCAGATGAAAAGAAATGGGGGTTGGAGGCCACTCCATGGGGCGGAAGAAGGTTGGAGTGGCCGATGGAGAGGGAAGGCAACGCAAGAGGGAGCGCAGAGACACAGAGAAGTGGTACGACCTATGATGATTGCCTGGGTCTTGGAAGGAGCCCCTGGTTGCTCAATACGGTGAACTGGTCGAGGTGGGTTTGAAGGAGACCTTGGGACCATTGAAGGGTAGGATAAAAGTCCAGGAAAGCGGTGTCATCAGAAAACTAGAGTAGGTGAACAGGTGGGGGAAGTTTGGGTATATCTGCAGTATACAGGAGATAAAAGAGAAGGGAAAGGGCGAGCCTTGGGGCACTCTGGCAGAGGGATAAAAAGTACAGGAGTTGGTATTGTGGATAGTGACATATGAGGGATGACGAGAGAGGAAGGAAGCAACGAGAGTGACGACATTGATGGGAAGAGGAGGCTGGGATACCAGACACAGTCGTAGTCATTCTGAAGGTCGAGGGAAATAATGATAGTGGAGTAACAGGAGTTAAGTTGGAGGGGAAGAAGAGTGGTAAGGTTAAGGAGATGTTCGTCGGCTGAGAAGAAGGGCTGGAAGCCACACTGGTTAAGGGGAAGTGGGTGGTGATGGTTAAAGTGGTGATGAATACAGCAGGAGAGGATGGACTCAAAGATCTTACTGAACATAGAGGTGAGGCAGCTGGGGCGAGAGGAAGAGATGTCAGATGGGTTTGTTCGGTTTAGGGAAAAACAGGACAAGGGAAGTCTTCCACAGATCATGGTAAAAGACGGTGGAGAGGAGGACAATATACAGAATCGCAAGGATAGGAGAGGATTCCTTGAGGTGGCAGTAGATGACACCATCCTGTCCAGGGGCAACAGCATATGAAGCAGAGGATGAGTTTGATGTCGCGTGCAGTGATGGGAGTGTTAATGTCTGAAGGGGTAACTCATCCAAGTACTAGAAACTGGAGGCAAGGAGTGAGACACAGGTATTGGTGTGTGCAAGGACTGTGGGGAAGAGCGAGTAATCAAAATGGGGATCGTCAGGAATGGAGAAGGCCTCTTAGATGTGGGAAGCAAAATGGTTAGCCTTACTGAGGTTGTCAGGGACGGAGCGGTTGTCGTGGAGAAGAAGTAGAACGAAACCTCCAAATACTCTATTTTGTCAATAAATGTAGGATACTTCAACTTCTTGAAGAAATGGAAATTTTTATCAACACAATTACAGCTGCTGACTACTTACTCGATGACCAAACTGAAATGAGAAACAAGTTTTCCTTCAGAACTTGGGAGACTTACAAGTTCAAAACAAGTTATCAATCAACCAACACAATACCCCCTCCCAACACCCCTCCCCTTACCCCTTCCCTCAACTAATCCCAATATCCCTCTCTTTACATCCTAACTACACTGGTATCAATGTAAATATCCTACCACAGAATAAAGCATGTACTATATTTCTAAATAGTGAAGCCCTCCACAGTTAACATAAATCAGTACTATTACACATATTACTTCCAGCGGGAACAAACAGAATCTGCCTTCACTAATATTCCAAATCAAATTAATGTAGGAGCAGAAATGAGTCAGCAGTTCATTTGAAATTTCGTCCTGTTCTTAAATTTAAAGCTCATAGTCAGATGCAATTCAATATAAATAGCATAAAATTTATACATATTGCCTGTAGCTGAAATAAATAGATTCTGCTTTTACTAATTTTCCAGATCACGTGAACTTAAGAACAGAGTTAAGCCAACAGTTCATTTGAACTTTTGTTCTTGGTTTTAAACATAAAGTGTTTATTTAAGGTTTTGTCATTGTTTAAATTTAAATATAAAGTTCATGACCATACAGAAAACTCCATCTCATTGCAAAGACTGTAGCTGTGTATTATATTTTTTTCCCTTGTGCTTTATGTTAATGGAAATCTTGATTAATGTATTTGCTTACAATCTGACTGTATTATAAGTTAATATCAATAAAATATCAGATCACATGAAGTTTGTTGTTGTAGTAATTCATTGAATCGCTGATAGCAAAAACCTCTGAGTCCACTTTTGGTGAAAACTGAGTTAAAGGCAAAAATGCATACCTAGCATGTAGCTCCACGAGAATGTGCACAAAAACAACCAAAATCATCGTTTGTTGACGTTCAATCGGATGTAGGAAGTTTGAGCTGAGTGAAGAAACGTCCGAAGTCCAGGACTCCGGTAATTTTTCTTCTCCACTGTTGCCACTACAGTAAAGTGTGGTACAGCTGTACGGAAGAAATTGGCATTGTCAATTTTAGTATTCTTGTGAAAATGGATGAAGTGGCGTGTACCAGCAGTTATGAGAAGAAAAGGGTGAAACACTCTTCGAAATATCAAAGAAATATTATGAAAAGAGCTACAATCCATGAAGAGGAACATGTGAATTACAGATGGAAAGCAATTCCGAAAAAGGTGACACGAGAATACTGCAAGCGTCGAAGAAGCTGTTTTAGTGTTATTGCAGAAGACAACAGAGCTCAAACTTAAGAAAATGTTCTGAACGTGGAATACAAGAATGATCAGGACCTATTCCTGCAAGAACTGATCACAGCTATTGATATTAAAAGACACCGCCCAAGGAGTGAGAAGGGGTACGGGCGTGAAAAATCTTTTTAGTTACTGTGTTCTTGCTGGAGAGAAATGATCTGAGGTACGTAGAAAAGCTTTTCTAAGTATTTATGGAGTAACTGATGCGTGATGCAAAAGAATTCGCAAACTGCTGTGTAGTAGGCAGTCACCGAAAGAAGGAAGAGGGAAATGTAAGAGTGTTATTGCTATGCCATCATAGCAAATTGTCAAAATTACAGATCACATCAGGTCAGTCCCCACTAAAGAAAGTCATTATGGCAGCCGCGCTATGCACTACCTTGACTGTGAGCTATCTGCGAAAAAAGTGCACCAACTTTTTATTGCTAAACATCCTAATTCGCCAGTGAAATACGATTACTATAATAAGATTTTTCGTGAAAACTTTTCATTTGCTTTCGAAAGACCTAAAGTAGACACTTACTGCAACTGCGAAGTTAAAGATTAAGTCAAAAATAGTCAATGAGGTAGCAAAACGAGCAGCAGCAGCGGATAAGTTTGTCCATATCCGAAGATGTAAGGAGTTTTATTACGCTCCGCAAGACGGTAAAATGCAGTCGGAGACTATTCCTAGAACTACTGCTTTATGTTTCGACTACATGCAAAATGTTCGACTTCCTCGTATCTTGGTGCAAGAGCTGTTCTACTTGCGCCAGATGACTGTTGCAGTATTTTTTATACATACTCTACGTACTAGGTCATCTGTTTTTTTATCTCTATCACGAATCGAATGCGAAGGAACGACCCAGTGAAATTTGCACTTTTTTATTAAGCTACATCAGTGAATATATAATCCAAGATATGAAAAACTTACTTCTGTTTTCCGATAACTGCCCGGGACAGTACAAACACAACTCAATGATCCACCTGCATTTAGCTCTTGTGGAGTGAGATCGATTTGAAAAGATTGAACATCCTTACCCTACCCGCAGTCATTCAATCCTGCCATGTGATAGGGTATATGAGGTAATAGAGCTCTCAAGAAAGTAGAGAGAATACACATAATCCATGAATTAATGGAGCTGATAGTAACTGCAAACTGTAATTTCATCGTGCATTTGGTGGATGGAGATGAAATACATAAAGATGAAATTTATAAGAAGACTTACTTTTCTATTGCAACATCGAAACGAGGTATTCCAAGGGCTGACAAGGTACCACTAAGTATTTCAAAGTTTCATCATTTTCGTTGTAAACTATCAATGCCAGAAGTTGTAGAAGCAATGGAATTCATTAATGGGGTACAGTCTAATAGCTTCTCCTTGAAATTCAACCAAAAAATGAACCACAGTTGCCAGGTGAAAAGTGTTTCAAGGATACGAAAGTACCTGTTGGGGTGAAGAAAATGGAAGACATTAGGCGACGTTTACTATTTGTTCCTGACGTGAAAGTGTATCGTCCTTCTCGAATGAAGTATTAACTTGGCCTACAGCAAATATGCAAGAAACGTTGGGTGGACTTTTCTACTGTAAGCATTAAATACTGTTTTGTTTTGTTATTTGTTTTCCCTTTTTTAAACAGTGTTAACTAACGAAAGCATTCAAATATGTCGTATAACAGCTCTGCAATAAACGTAAGAACAGTTTACTGTATTCTAAATAAAAACAGTCAATTTGTTTCTGTATCTTTTGAAATTTTTTTATCATCAGATGCATTGATTGCAGAAACAACCTAAATCTATAACATAAAAAGATTTTGCAAGGCTAACAGGTCAGGATATAGGTGTGCGATGCTGACAATAAACATGTTGAGTGCTACTTAATCTTCAGCTTAAGTTTCACCGTATTCTAATAATTTATGTAGTACTTAGGTTGTTTTTCTCACTTTCATTAAAAGTGGGTGGATGTGGCTTAGGTTGTTTTTGCAATCAGCGATTCATTTGTTTATTTTATTTTCATCTCTCATGTTAACGCCGGGCGATACGCCAGTATGGCGATGACGAATACACGCTTCCAATGTACGTTCACAGCGATGTCGCCAAACACAAATGCAACCATCACGATGCTGTAAACAGAACATGGATTCATCCGAAAAAATGACGTTTTGCCATTCGTGCACCCAGGTTCGTCGTTGAGTACACCATCGCAGGCGCTCCTGTCTGTGGTGCAGCGTCAAGGGTAACCGCAGCCATGGTCTCCGAGCTGATAGTCCGTGCTGCTGCAGACGTCGTTGAACTGTTAGTGCAGATGGTTGTTGTCTTGCAGACGTCCCCATCTGTTGACTCAGGGATCGAGACGTGGCTGCACGATCCATTACAGCCATGCGGATAAGATGCCTGTCATCTAGACTGCTAGTGATACGAGGTCGTTGGGACCCAGCACGGCGTTCCGTACTACCCTCCTGAACCCACCGATTCCATATTCTGCTAACAGTCATTGGATCTCGACCAACGCGAGCATCAATGTCGCGATACGATAAACCGCAATCGCGATAGGCTACAATCCGACCTTTATCAAAGTCGGAAACATGATTATCCTCCTCACACGAAGCATCACAACAACGTTTCACTAGGCAACGCAGGTCAACTGCTGATTGTGTATGAGAAATCGGTTGGAAACTTTCCTCATGTCAGCAAGTTGTAGGTGTCGCCACCGGCGCCAACCTTGTGTGAATGCTCTGAAAAGCTAATCATTTGCATATCACAGCATCTTTTTCCTGTCGGTTAAATTTCGTGTCTGTAGCACGTCCACTTCGTGGTGCAGCAATTTTAATGGCCAATAGTGTATTCAAACTTCATACAGAAATGACACATTTTGTCACTTTGCTCTGATTTCTGAAAGGCATACTTGGCGTCACTGTTAAATTTGTTATTACAGAATCGTAGCATTCATATTCTGTACAGCAGTCATTAAATGTGAGGATGCTGTACCCCTCCAAGTGAATTTGGCTGCAGAGCACCACTGTACAATACAGAGCGTTGACGATGAACTGTTGAGACAGGAGAAAATAGAGGCTTTTGAAAG
Organism: Schistocerca cancellata; assembly: GCF_023864275.1. Taxonomy (NCBI): domain Eukaryota; kingdom Metazoa; phylum Arthropoda; class Insecta; order Orthoptera; family Acrididae; genus Schistocerca; species Schistocerca cancellata. The sequence goes on from NC_064633.1 coordinate 102,881,688, forward strand.
TGGCTTTTGGTTGAAACCTAAAGCATCAAGGAATCCTCAACTTGGTAATGAAGGGAACAGTGAAGCGTAAAAATTTTAGAGGGTGACCAGAGCTTGAATACTGTCAGTGGATTCTAATGGATGTAGGCTACAGTAATTGTGAAGAGACGAGGAGACTTGCGTAGAAGACAGCTACTGTGAAGAGCTGCATTAAGCAGTCTTAAGACGAAAGAATACTGCCTCATGCCAAGAAAACATGCTAGGTAGCTATTAATAAAAATCTCTAAAATAAGAAATAACGTAATTTTTTGTTTGTCTGCTGGTTCATGCCTACGGCGCATATTGCCGTGCTGCCCAGGGGTACCAACCGCAACCCACATGACAGCAACAACGCGCGAATCACGGAAAACAACGCTCAAGCGGTCCGTAGCAGCCACGAGAGATTCTCAAGAATGCCCCCAGACCTCCAGGAGGCACACTGAAAGCTGCAGACTACAAGGTACCTCGCCAGGCAGCCGCAAGAGGTCGCTGGCCGCATCGCAAGAGCTCGCCTGTATCCGGTCACGAGTTACTACGGAGCAGCTCGTCTCTTCCTGGAGAGTAGCTGTTTAGGGAAACCCAGGTATCACTGCGGACAGGCCCCCTATTCCTTTCATGCCGCCCCCTCCACCGCTGCACCTCGCTCTCCCATCTTTTTCCATCCTTTCAGGCTTCTCCTTCGGCAGGTCCCTCCTGGCAGTTTTTATTCTTTGTCGTGTGTGTTTCATCTCTTAAAGTGGTTTTAAGCTGTCTTTGTTCTGGAGTGTTTTAATGCTGTGGCCAACTTTTAACCTGTACGTGTGACTTCAGTGACTTTTTTGTGCTCTACGAATCGCCAACTGTGTTTTTCAACTTTATGTATATTGTCCCGCATTGAAGCCTCCGAGTCAGTGTATATTTTCCCTCCATTGTCTCCCTTAATCTGTTTTTATGTCCCCCTTTTTATCGCCTTTATATCTATAATTTTCTCCTTTTATTCGTTGTCATGTCACTCGGCTGGGCTGAAGGTTGGGGGGGATTGCGCTACTGCCAGCCCTCCCGTGCACCATTTGGGGCAGGTGAATGAAATCACAATAAAGGAAAAAAAAATCACTGCGGACAGTTCCCATCGACGAGAGCTAGCCGCCTCTTCCTCTGACTGCTGGCAGTCATCGTCAACGACAGAGGATCGCCGAGAATTAACTTCCTGCATTGGTCGCTTCCCTGTCTAGTTTCATCTCCAGGGTGTTAGGTGGAGCCAAAGCCATAGTAATGTGTTTTGTTCAGAACCGCAGAAGACGCGGCTTTATAGTTATAAATTGTGACGAACAGATTTTTGGTTTTTGGAAGGGAAATATTTTATTCCCAATGGGACTCTATTTCAGTTAGGAAAGACAGGCAGTGATTGCACGCTTACACCTTCAAGTCCTCCTCCGCCTTCCCCGACCTCTAAACCAGGACTGTAGCAGGAAACTCGATGAACCAAAATGAAATGGGGCTGTCCATTAATAAAACGGAAGATCGTGCGGTGATTCGTTTCCTGCATATGAAACAGAAGAACGCTTCAACAATTCATGCTGATTCTTACGAAGTGTACCGTTGCAACACCATATGAGACACTGGTTACATAAACCAGATGCAGTGTGGTGAAACAAGATTGAATGATGTAACGTCTATTAAATGCAATCTGAGCAGAGAAAAAAAAATTTTGAAAATTCTTCCTGAGTATACAATGTATGAAAGAATCGTAATTTGAGATCACATAAAACGCGCATCATATAGGCGGAGGGAAAACTAATTTTTCATTACAGATGTCTTACTACAAAACACGTTTGATTCGCACTTTAATTAATAATTTCAATACGAAGTATTACTTTCTGAATCAACAGGTTTGCCGGCCGAAATGGCCGAGCGGTTCTAAGCGCTACAGTCTGGAACAGCGCGACCGCTACAGTCGCAGATTCGCATCCTGCCTCGGGCATGGATGTGTGTGATGTCCTTAGGTTAGTTAGGTTTAAGTAGTTGTAAGTTCTAGTTGAGGCAGGTACCCGTGGTCTAGGGGTAGCGTTTTTGATTCATAATCAAAACGTCTTTCGTCCCGGGTTCGATGCCCACCACTACCTAAATTTTGATAAATAATCAGCATTGGCGGCCGAAGACTTCCGGCATAAGAAGTCAGCCTCATTCTGCCAACGACCTTGTCCAAGAGGGCGGAGAGAAAATCTGAAAAGGGAAATGCAAAGGCTCAATCTAGATATAGTAGGGGGTCAGTGAAGTGAAGTGGAAAGAAGACAAGGATTTCTGGTCAGATGAGTATCGGGTAATATCAACAGCAGCAGAAAATGGTATAACAGGTGTAGGATTCGTTATGAATAGGATGGTAGGGCACCGACAACGATAGTTTAGGTATACATGCCGACGTCGCAAGCTGAAGATGAACAGATAGAGAAAGTGTATGAGGATATTGGAAGGGTAATGCAGTATGTAAAGGGGGACGAAAATCTAATAGTCATGGGCGACTGGAATGCAGTTGAGGGGAAGGGGCAGAAGAAAAGGTTACAGGAGAATATGGGCTTGGGACAAGGAGTGAAAGAGGAGGAAGACTAATTGAGTTCTGTAGCAAGTTTCAGCTAGTAATAGAGAATACCCTGTACAAGAATCACAAGAGGAGGAGGTATACTTGGAAAAGGCCGGGAGATACGGGAAGATTTCAATTAGATTACATCATGGTCAGACAGAGATTCCGAAATCAGATACTGGATTGTAAGGCGTACCCAGGAGCAGATATAAACTCAGATCACAATATAGTAGTGATGAAGAGTAGGCTGAAGTTCAAGACATTAGTCAGGAAGAATCAATACGCAAAGAAGTGGGATACGGAAGTACTAAGGAATGACGAGATACGTTTGAAGTTCTCTAACGCTATAGATACAGCAATAAGGAATAGCGCAGTAGGCAGTACAGTTGAAGGGGAATGGACATCTCTAAAAACGGCCATCACAGAAGTTCGGAAGGAAAACATAGGTACAAAGATGGTAGCTGCGAAGAAACCATGGGTAACAGAAGAAATACTTCAGTTGATTGATGAAAGGAGGAAGTACAAATATGTTCCGGGAAGATCAGGAATACAGAAATACAAGTCGCTGAGGAATGAAATAAATAGGAAGTGCAGGGAAGCTAAGACGAAATGGCTGCAGGAAAAATGTGAAGATATCGACAAAGATATGATTGTCGGAAGGACAGACTCAGCGTACAGGAAAGTCAAAACAACCTTTGGTGACATTAAAAGCAACGGTGGTAACATTAAGAGTGCAACGGGAATTCCACTGTTAAATGCAGAGGAGAGAGCAGACAGGTGGAAAGAATACATTGACAGTCTCTATGAGGGTGAAGATTTGTCTGATGTGATAGAAGAAGAAACAGGAGTCGATTTAGGAGAGATAGGGGATCCAGTATTAGAATCGGAATTTAAAAGAGCTTTGGAGGACTTACGGTCAAATAAGGCAGAAGGGATAGATAACATTCCATCAGAATTTCTAAAATCATTGGGGGAAGTGGCAACAAAACGACTATTCACGTTGGTGTGTAGAATATATGAGTCTGGCGATATACCATCTGACTTTCGGAAAAGCAACATCCACACAATTCCGAAGACGGCAAGAGCTGACAAGTGCGAGAATTATCGCACAATCAGCTTAACAGCTCATGCATCGAAGCTGCTTACAAGAATAATATACAGAAGAATGGAAAAGAAAATTGAGAATGCGCTAGGTGACGATCAGTTTGGCTTTAGGAAAAGTAAAGGGACGAGAGAGGCAATTCTGACGTTAAGGCTGATAATGGAAGCAAGGCTAAAGAAAAATCAAGACACTTTCATAGGATTTGTCGACCTGGAAAATGCGTTCGACAATATAAAATGGTACAAGCTGTTCGAGATTCTAAAAAAAGTAGGGGTAAGCTATAGGGACAGACGGGTCATATACAATATGTACAACAACCAAGAGGGAATAATAAGTGTGGACGATCAAGAACGAAGTGCTCGTATTAAGAAGGGTGTAAGACAAGGCTGTAGCCTTTCGCCCCTACTCTTCAATCTGTACATCGAGGAAGCAATGATGGAAATAAAAGAAAGGTTCAGGAGTGGAATTAAAATACAAGGTGAAAGGATATCAATGATACGATGAAATTGCTATCCTGAGTGAAAGTGAAGAAGAATTAAATGATCTGCTGAACGGAATGAACAGTCTAATGAGTACACAGTATGGTTTGAGAGTAAATCGGAGAAAGACGAAGGTAATGAGAAGTATTAGAAATGAGAACAGCGAGAAACATCAGGATTGATGGTCACGAAGTCAATGAAGTTAAGGAATTCTGCTACCTAGGCAGTAAAATAACCAATGACGGACGGAGCAAGGAGGACATCAAAAGCAGACTCGCTGTGGCAAAAAAGGCATTTCTGGCCAAGAGAAGTCTACTAATATCAAATACCGGCCTTAATTTGAGGAAGAAATATCTGGGGATGTACGTCTGGAGTACAGCATTGTATGGTAGTGAAACATGGACTGTGGGAAAACCGGAACAGAAGAGAATCGAAGCATTTGAGATGTGGTGCTATAGACGAGTTTTGAAAATTAGTTGGACTGATAAGGTAAGGAATAAGGAGGTTCTACGCAGAATCGGAGACGAAAGGAATATGTGGAAAATACTGATAAGGAGAAGGGACAGGATGATTGGACATCTGCTAAGACATGAGGGAATGACTTCCATGATACTAGAGGGAGCTGTAGAGGGCAAAAACTGTAGAGGAAGACAGAGATTGGAATACGTCAAGCAAATAATTGAGGACGTAGGTTGCAAGTGCTTCTCTGAGATGAAGAGGTTAGCACAGGAAAGGAATTCGTGGCGGGCCGCATCAAAACAGTCAGTAGACTGATGACAAAAAAAAAAAAAATACTCCAACGAGGTTAAGGTGTTGGCGTGGCCACCCAGACTATGGGCTTAGGTACTAATTAACAAATGCACATGTCATTGCTCAAAATAAGCTCTGAATGGTCATCAAAAAGCTTTGGGTATTGCTCTTGCAATCAGCCTTGACTATTCCTCAAACTGCTTAGTGAAGATGACGCGACAGTCGTTTTCTCCATTCACCAAAACTTGTGCAGTGGCTGGACTGGCAGTCATCTCCAGCAGTCTTCACAACCATAGGGGATGTTGGCCTCATACAATCTATGGTTCACTTCGCTGTCTAGTTAGCTCTTGCTACACCTCACAACCTAAGGGACGACTGGCTCCTTAGCCAACTGTGACTAATTCTCACAGACTGTGGAATGGATGGCCTTTCATTCGGGTCTGGGAGTCCTCACTACCTGTGCCCACCACTACCTAAATTTTGATAAATAATCAGCATTGATGGCCGAAGACTTCCGGCATAACAAGTCAGCCTCATTCTGCCAACGGCCTTGTCAAAGAGGGCGGAGAGAAAATCTGAAAAGGGAAATGCAAATAATTGAGGACGTAGGTTGCAAGTGCTACTCTGAGATGAAGAGGTTAGCACAGGAAAGGAATTCGTGGTGGGCCGCATCAAACCATTCAGTAGACTGATGACCAAAAAAAAAAAAAAGTTCTAGGGGACAGATGACCTTAGAAGTGAAGTCCGATAGTGCTCAGAACCATTTGAACCAGCCAACAGGTTAGCCTGAACATACCTGAATGACGAACGTGAAAATTAAAATTGTATGTGCGCCAATCTCTGTTCGCACAAGCAAATCGGCCCTCGTCAATGAAGGTTCTGTGTAATGTATGTACGTAATAATTATCCCCGTGAGATGGCCACAGTGGCTGCTGAACAGATCGCTACGAAGCCGACTAATTCTGGTGAAAACAACTCACCGCTTATTCCATGAGATGAGCTACTAAAACACAATGTTGCTATTAAAACGAATGAGCGCAATGCAGCAGATTCCTTTACAAAAAAAATGGCTCTGAGCACTATGGGACTCAACTTCTGAGGTCATTAGTCCCCTAGAACTTAGAACTAGTTAAACCTAACTAACCTAAGGACATCACACACATCCATGCCCGGGGCAGGATTCGAACCTGCGACCGTAGCGGTCTCGCGGTTCCAGACTGCAGCGCTTGGAACCGCACTGCCTCTACGGCCGGCATTCCTTTACATCAGAATATATTATTCAATAAATACACTTACATGAACTATATGTCCGTACAGATACAGCCAAGAAGAAAACATATGAACAATTAACAAGAGAAGAACGAAAACAACTGACACATATGGCAAAGATTCTCCTTTGGTACTCATAGAGCGAAAAATTTAGCCAACTTCATTACGATTCAGGTCTAAATTGCAAGCGAATCGGTTTCTCGTGATAGCAGTGCTATTTCCCATTTGATAAAATATAATTGTCTTTTCAAATTACGTTGTGCAGGCTAAGGAAGGACAGAAAACTGTAACTCTCAGACCAAAGCCATGTGACAAGGAGACCGCAAGAGAGGAGCACGCCATCATTCTCGGTGATTCGACCTTCACAGGCGGGGCTGTAGGAGAGCAGGCGAAAGTCAGACAAGGAGCAGTTTTCAACGTATTGAATATTTTAAGAACGGTAAAGGTCCGGGACTCCTGATACCCATTTAAAATATACGTACTTTCGAACGAGGCAACAGCGGAAAAGTTCCACTTGCGACAGGCGAATCCAGATGAGCAAATTTAGCCACCAAAAACTGTGGACGAGCACTGAGTGTATCGTTGTGCCCCAGAGACAAATGGCAGTGCAAGGGACAAATACATAGTTATTAACCAGCAACGCTAAAAGCGGAGTCACAACCATCACGGACAAGGTGTGTCTCCTCGGACTGCCATGTACAGTGATAAGGAATTTGGTACTAAGAGGCAAATCATCACAGGCGCGTACTGTCGAAATCTCGTGACATACACTCCTGGAGATTGAAATAAGAACACCGTGAATTCATTGTACCAGGAAGGGGAAACTTTATTGACACATTCCTGGGGTCAGATACATCACATGATCACACTGACAGAATCACAGGCACATAGACACAGGCAACAGAGCATGCACAATGTCGGCACTAGTACAGTGTATATCCACCTTTCGCAGCAATGCAGGCTGCTATTCTCCCATGGAGACGATCGTAGAGATGCTGGATGTAGTCCTGTGGAACGGCTTGCCATGCCATTTCCACCTGGCGCCTCAGTTGGACCAGCGTTCGTGCTGGACGTGCAGACCGCGTGAGACGACGCTTCATCCAGTCTCAAACATGCTCAATGGGGGACAGATCCGGAGATCTTGCTGGCCAGGGTAGTTGACTTACACCTTCTAGAGCACGTTGGGTGGCACGGGATACATGCGGACGTGTATTGTCCTGTTGGAACAGCAAGTTCCCTTGCCGGTCTAGGAATGGTAGAACGATGGGTTCGATGTCGGTTTGGATGTACCGTGCACTATTCAGTGTCCCCTCGACGATCACCAGTGGTGTACGGCCAGTGTAGGAGATCGCTCCCCACACCATGATGCCGGGTGTTGGCCCTGTGTGCCTCGGTCGTATGCAGTCCTGATTGTGGCGCTCACCTGCACGGCGCCAAACACTTATACGACCATCATTGGCACCAAGGCAGAAGCGACTCTCATCGCTGAAGACGACACGTCTCCATTCGTCCCTCCATTCACGCCTGTCGCGACACCACTGGAGGCGGGCTGCACGATGTTGGGGCGTGAGCGGAAGACGGCCTAACGGTGTGCGGGACCGTAGCCCAGCTTCATGGAGACGGTTGCGAATGGTCCTCGCCGATACCCCAGGAGCAACAGTGTCCCTAATTTGCTGGGAAGTGGCGGTGCGGTCCCCTACAGCACTGCGTAGGATCCTACGGTCTTGGCGTGCATCACTGGCGACAACATCGATGTACTGTGGAGACCTCACGCCCCACGTGTTGAGCAATTCGGCGGTACGTCCACCCGGCCTCCCGCATGCCTACTATACGCCCTCGCTCAAAGTCCGTCAACTGCACATACGGTTCACGTCCACGCTGTCGCGGCATGCTACCAGTGTTAAAGACTGCGATGGAGGTCCGTATGCCACGGCAAACTGGCTGACACTGACGGCGGCGGTGCACAAATGCTGCGCAGCTAGCGCCATTCGACGGCCAACACCGCGGTTCCTGGTGTGTCCGCTGTGCCGTGCGTGTGATCATTGCTTGTACAGCCCTCTCGCAGTGTCCGGAGCAAGTATGGTGGGTCTGACACACCGGTGTCAATGTGTTCTTTTTTCCATTTCCAGGAGTGTAGTTAAGGGAAGCAGTCACGGCACTGCATCGCGACAAGCTGTCCGCAGGGAACGCTGTTGCTCCGTGACAACGGCACAGGCTGCTCTGTACAGCACACGGTCACGCCGGCTACTTCTTCGGGCCATGAAATTTCTCCTCATCACCTCGTAATCTTCTGACGAGCAACCAGTCGCTCCTTTCTCTTTCCTCGGATGAAGAAACCACTGCTTGAGAGATATTTCCAAATTACCGACTGGGCGATCTTCGAGGTGGAACGGTTGCTGAACTACCGGACAACCGTGACGTCAACCAGTACGCACGTCACGTATCGCACTGAGAGAGAGTATCTAGAGACGGCTGGGCACTCTCACCAAGTACCATGACGACGGCCGATTCTTTCGACGTGACAATTGGAACTGCGGGACCACCCGGCCATAGCCCTTTCTCGCTGACCGTTGAAATGATCAACCAACTGGTAGAATTAGTCATCAAACTTGACGACTCTATAAAATTAGAGTTAATTCTTGTTGGTAAAGGAAAGCTAGGATTTAATAGTAGCAAACACAATACCTTTTGCAGCACAGAGAAAATTACAGGGACTATATGAAATCACTCTCGGAAGTGTCACAATTGGGGGCATGTCGTGTTTCAGCATGTTTTGTTCTTCTGACTGCGCCACAGTATCTCAGCCCGTACTATACGAACCATTCAGAGCGTCAGCAGCCACCCAAAAGCACCACAACTTGAGATGACCGGTAGGAGCTGTCTGTGTCCTCAATCCCTGACTGTGAGGGGATCCGCTCCGCTGAATGCAAGGAGAACCACCCCACAGGCTGCGACGAATCGTCAGAGCTGATGATGAGGCCAATTTTGGCACAGGTAGTGAGGACTCTCAGACCTGAATGAAAGGCCTTCCACAGTCTGTGAGAATTAGTCACAGCTGCCTAAGGAGCCAGTCGTCCCTTAGGTTGTGAGGTGTAGCAAGAGCTGACTAGACAGCGAATTGAACCATAGATTGTATGAGGCCAACATCCCCTATGGTTGTGAAGACTGCTGGAGATGACTGCCAGTCCAGCCACTGCACAAGTTTTGGTGAATGGAGAAAACGACTGTCGCGTCATCTTCACTAAGCAGTTTGAGGAATAGTCAAGACTGATTGCAAGAACAATACCCAAAGCTTTTTGATGACCATTCAGAGCTTATTTTGAGCAATGACATGTGCATTTGTTAATTAGTACCTAAGCCCATAGTCTGGGTGGCCACGCCAACACCTTCACCTCGTTGGAGCATTTTTTTTTTTTTTGTCATCAGTCTACTGACTGTTTTGATGCGGCCCGCCACGAATTCCTTTCCTGTGCTAACCTCTTCATCTCAGAGAAGCACTTGCAACCTACGTCCTCAATTATTTGCTTGACGTATTCCAATCTCTGTCTTCCTCTACAGTTTTGCCCTCTACAGCTCCCTCTAGTATCATGGAAGTCATTCCCTCATGTCTTAGCAGATGCCCAATCATCCTGTCCTTCCTCCTTATCAGTGTTTTCCACATATTCCTTCCCTCTCCGATTCTGCGTATAACCTCCTCATTCCTTACCTTATCAGTCCAACTAATTTTCAACACTCGTCTATAGCACCACATCTCAAATGCTTCGATTCTCTTCTGTTCCGGTTTTCCCACAGTCCATGTTTCACTACCATACAATGCTGTACTCCAGACGTACATCCTCAGAAATTTCTTAATCAAATTAATGCCAGTATTTGATATTAGTAGACTTCTCTTGGCCAGATATGCCTTTTTTGCCATAGCGATGTCCTCCTTGCTCCGTCCGTCATTGGTTATTTTACTGCCTAGGTAACAGAATTCCTTAACTTCATTGACTTCGTGACCATCAATCCTGATGTTTCTCGCTGTTCTCATTTCTACTACTTCTCATTACCTTCGTCTTTCTCCGATTTACTCTCAAACCATACTGTGTACTCATTAGACTGTTCATTCCGTTCAGCAGATCATTTAATTCTTCTTCACTTTCACTCACGATAGCAATGTCATCAGCGAATCGTATCATTGATATCCTTTCACCTTGTATTTTAATTCCATTCCTGAACCTTTGTTTTATTTCCATCATTGCTTCCTCGATGTACAGATTGAAGAGTAGGGGCGAAAGGCTACAGCCTTGTCTTACACCCTTCTTAATACGAGCACTTCGTTCTTGATCGTCCACACTTATTATTCCCTCTTGGTTGTTGTACATATTGTATATGGCCCGTCTGTCCCTATAGCTTACCCTACTTTTTTCAGAATCTCGAACAGCTTGCACCATTTTATATTGTCGAACGCTTTTTCCAGGTCGACAAATCCTATGAAAGTGTCTTGATTTTTCTTTAGTCTTGCTTCCATTATTAGCCGTAACGTCAGAATTGCCTCTCTCGTCCCTTTACTTTTCCTAAAGCCAAACTGATCGTCACCTAGCGCATTCTCAATTTTCTTTTCCATTCTTCTGTATATTATTCTTGTAAGCAGCTTCGATGCATGAGCTGTTAAGCTGCTTGTGCGATAATTCTCGCACTTGTCAGCTCTTTCCGTCTTCGGAATTGTGTGGATGATGCTTTTCCGAAAGTCAGATGGTATATCGCCAGACTCATATATTCTACACACCAACGTGAATAGTCGTTTTGTTGCCACTTCCCCCAATGATTTTAAAAATTCTGGTGGAATGTTATCTATCCCTTCTGCCTTATTTGGCCGTAAGTCCTCCAAAGCTCTTTTAAATTCCGATTCTAATACTGGATGCCCTATCTCTTCTAAATAGACTCCTGTTTCTTCTTCTATCACATCAGACAAATCTTCGCCCTCATAGAGGCTTTCAGTGTATTCTTTCCACCTATCTGCTCTCTCCTTGGAGTATTATACAATGATTCTAATCTGTCTGGAGGCGATCACATGCGTCATTAGTTTGCTGTAGTTATAAGCAGCATTCCCGGTGCTGTACGCAAAGTGATCTTTGTGGATAGAAGGTAGTCCACTGTGTCTTTCGATAGCAAGAGTCAGTGGAAGACATATTAAAGACTGCACTGCAACACAGGCATACATCTCCTTATAAGAATACCTACAACACCGGCCTAAACAGTGCCCTGTTGACCAGCTATTCAGTGCTTCTCAATGTCAAAAGGGCACTGTTTAGGCCGGTGTTGAGGGTCGGAACCGTGGGTCAGCTACGCGGATGCTTTTAACGAGTCTGGTCGACCGATCTAAGGCCTGTCGGTTTCCACTAACGGACGGACTCCGCACGTCCGACCCAGGATCTGAGATGTTCTCGAAGAGCGGTTCCCTTTTTGCGTGCCGTAAGTCGGCATATTTACGTGCTTTGTCCTCAGATACATTACTGCGATGCATGATCGACAGGCCACGGATTTAGATAGTTGCGACAGTGTCTCGCCGAAATTGTGTCATATAACGAGACGTCTACAGGCGTTTTGCGTTACCAAACTCGTTTATATCGTCGAGCGGAAGGTCATATCTACTATGCTAAGAAAAAAATGATGGCAAATCGACAGGAACTTGTATGTATCTACTCATATATTGCTCGAAAGAAAAATCGCACAAAGCGCGGCAAAAAATTGTTCGCCGAATGCAACGTTCGAAACGTATGGATCTAATTCAGAATCGTGGATAGTCCCCTGAGAATCGTGAAGATTCAATATGCTAGGAAGAGAGCGTTCTTAGCCGATAATAAAGAACAATCATTCTTAATATCGGTGAAATAATGAGCATAACAAAGTTACTGGTAATACAGTAATGAAAATAGTACAATTAACTTTCTAATGGCACTCAGTTCCTCTCCACTTCTTTCAAGAAGCCTTCTGCTTTCTAAGCGCTCTTTTCAAATTATTGAAGGTATTTGAACCTCATATCGAGTAGGGCCCCCACGAGAAAGCATACGTCCCGCAACACGACGTGCAGAGGCTCGACTAATGTCTGAAGTAGTGCTGGGGGCAACTGACACCATGAATCCTGCAGGTCCGTCCGTAAATCCGTGAGAACAGGAGGGGGTAGAAATCTCTTCTGAGCATCACATCCCACATATACGTCCTAGTGGACAGCGGAAGTGCTTAAACTTAGAAGCGAGTTCCTTGAGCCAGTCTGTAGCAATTCTGGACGTGTGGAGTGTCGCACTGTCCTGCTGGAATTCCTCAAGTCCGTCGGAATGCACAATGGACACGAATAGATGCAGGTGATCAGACAGGATGCATACGTTCGCCTCACCTGTCACAGTCGTATCTAGACGTATTAGAGGTCCCAAATCACTCCAACCGCACACGCCCGCCCCATTACGAAGCCTCCACCAGCTTGAACAGTTCCCTGCTGAAATTCAGGGTCCTTGCATTCATTAGGTCGTCCCCACACCAGTACACGTCCATCCGCTTGATACAATTTGAAACGAGACTGGTCCGACCAGGCAACATGTTTCCAGTTGTCAACAGTCCAATTTCAGTGTTGAATGGCCCATTCGAGGCATAAAGCTTTGTGTCGTACAGTCGTCAAGGGTACACGATTGGATCTTCGGCTCCGAAAGCGCATATCGATGAGGTTTCGTTGAACAGTTCTTGAACAATTAGTTCATGAGCCCACACGAATTGTAAATGGTAGCGAAAACACACTTGACCTCTTAGCCACAAAGCAACCTGATCTTGTAACTCCTCGGCAGAATAAAACTGTGTGCCGGACCGAGACGCGAACTCGGAACCTTTGAAATGGTCCCGAGTTCGAGTCTCGGTCCGGCAGACAGTTTTAATATGCCAGGATGTTCCATATCAGCGCACACTCCGCTACAGAGTGAAAATCTGATTCTGGAATCCTGATCTTATAGAGAGAGCCATGACGGATACAGGGATTAGTGAACGTAAGGCCATTGTAGCGAGGCTCAAAACCGTATCAACTAAAACCACTAAAACACAAAATATATCTATTTAAAACAGTAGACAAAAAAATTCGATTGGTGCCTTCCTAAGAGAGGCTCTACATTTCTTCCAAGCTAATTATGTAAATGTAGACAAGATATGGCTCAAATTCAAAGACACAGTATCGTCAGAAATAGATAGATTCATATCACGTAAGTTAATAAGAGACGGGATTGATCCACCATGGTACAGAAAACACATCAGAACACTGTTGCAGAAGCAACGAAAAAAGGTTGCCAAATTCAGAAGAACGTAAAGACTGGCTAAGTTTCACGGAAGCTCGAAATCTAGTGCGGACGTCAATGCGAGATGCTTTTAATAGTTTTAACATTTCAACATTGTCTCAAAATATGGTAGAAAACCCAAAGAGATGCTGGTTGTATATAAAGTACACCAGTGGAAAAAACAGTCAAACCGTCACTGTGCGATAGCAATGGAAATGTTACCGATGATGGTGCCACTAAAGCGGACTTACTAAATACAGTTTTCCGTAATTCCTTCACGAAAGAAGACGAAGTAAATATACCAGAATTCGAAACCAGAACAGTTGTTAGCATGAACGACATAAAAGTAGATATCTTAGGTGTTGCGAAACAACTCAAATCACTTAAGAAAGGCAAGTCTTCCGGTCCAGATGGTATACCAATCAGGTTCCTTTCAGAGAATGCACACGCAATAGCGCCTTTCTTAGCAATCATATACAGCCGCTCACTTGACGAAAGGTCTGTTTCTAAGGACTGGAAAGTAGCACACGTCACACCAGTATTCAAGAAAGGAAATAGAAGTAACCCACTGAATTACAGACACACATCACTGACCTCAATTTGCAGTAGGATTTTGGAGCATATACTTTACTCGAACATTATGTATCACCTTGAAGAAAATGACTTATTGATACATAACCAACACGGATTCAGAAAGTATCGTTCTTGTGCAACACTTTATTCCCATGAAGTAATGAGTGCTGTCGGCCAGGTATCTCAGATCGATTCCATATTCCTAGATTTCCAAAAGATTTTTGATACCGCTCCTCATAAGTTACTGTTAATCAAATTGCGTGCATATATCGTTTTAGTTGTGTGACTGGATTCGTGATTTTCTCTCAGAGAAGTCACAGTTCGTAGTGATAGACGGTAAATCATCGAGTAGAACAGAAGTGATATCTGGTGTTCCGCAAGGTAGTGTCATAGGCCCTCTGCTGTTCCTGATTTACATAAATCATGTTGGTGATAATCTGAGCAGCCCGCTTAGAGTGGTTGCAGATGACGCTGTAATTTACGGTCTAGTAAAATCATCAGACGATCAATTCCAATTACAAAATGATCTAAAGAGAATTTCTGTATGGTGTGAAAAGTGGCAATTGGCACTAAACAAAGAAAAGTGCGAGGTCATCCACATGTTACTAAAAGGAATCCGATAAATTTTGGGTATACGATAAATTGCACGAATCTAAGGGCTGTCAATTAGACTAAATACCTAGGAATTACAATTACGAAGAACTTAAATTGGGAAGACCACATAGATAATAATGTGGGGAAGGCGAAACAAAGACTGCGCTTTGTTGGCCCAACACGTAGAAGATGCGACAAACCCACTAAAGAGACAGCCTACATTACACTTGTCCGTCCTCTGCTGGAATATTGCTGCGCTTTATAGGATCCTTACCAGGTAGGATTGACGGAGGACATTGCAAAGAAGGGCAGCTCGTTTCGTGTTATCGCACAATAGGGGTGAAAGTGTCACTGATATGATACGCGAGTTGGGGTGGCAGTCACTGAAACAAAGACGGTTTTCTTTGCGGCGAGATCTATTTACGAAATTTCAGTCACCAACTTTCTCTTCCGAATGCGAAAATATTTTGTTGACTCCCACCTACGTACGGAGAAATGATCATCATAATAAAATAAGAGAAATCAGAGCTCGTACGGAAAGATTTAGGAGTTCCTTTTTCCCACGCGCCATTCGAGAGTGGAATGGTAGAGAAGCAGTATGAAAATGGTTCGATGAACCCTCTGCCAGGCACTTAAGTGTGAATTGCAGAGTAACCATGTAGATGTAGATAGATGTAGACGCTGACACTTGTTGATGACTCAGCAATTTGCGGAAGGGTTGCACATCTGTCACGTTGAACGATTCCGTTCATTCGTCGTTGATCCCGTTCTTGCAGGATGTTTTTCCGGCGGCTGCGATGTTGGAGATTTTATGTTTTACCGGATTTCTGATATTCACGGTACACTCATGAAATGGTCGTACGGGCAAATGCGCACATCATCGCTAGCTCCGAGATGATGTGTCCCATCGCACGTGCGCCGACTGTAACACCACGTCCAAATTCACTGAGACCTTGATAATCTGCCATTGTAGCACCAGTATCCGAACTGACAACTGCACCACACTTGCCGTCTTATGTAGGCCTTGCCGACCGCTGAACCGTCTTCTGCCTGTTTACATATCTCTGTTTTTGAATATGCATGCCTATACCATTTTCTTTGGCGCTTCTGTGTATGTTTTTGCATTACAAGTAAATGGGTATTTTTCCAGGAAATGCGTTTCGGTTAATTGGAGTAAGCGATCGTAATTGGTTCAAATGGTTCAAATGGCTCTGAGCACTATGGGACTTAACTTCTGAGGACATCAGTCCCCTAGCACTTACAACTACTTAAACCTAACTAACCTAAAGGCATCACACACATCCATTCCCGAGGCAGGATTCGAACCTGCGACCGTAGCGAGATCATAATTGGTCTGTAATGAAACATATATAGACTTAAGCTTCCTACCAGACATAAAACAGTTATAAAATTGTCGATCTTAATTACGGTATATGATGTCGGATTTTCGCTCGCATCAGGACACTCTGTCAGCTGTGTAAACTGCAAGAACTGATGTGAAACACGACAAGTTTCACCTCGAAAAATGTATAGTTTTGCAAAGCGATGCTGGGTTAAGCATACAACAACAGTGCCAAACGATGGAACACTTCACGAAAGTGCAAACAGACGGTGCAATCTGACATGAGCAATGATCGGACATAAAATACAGTTAATAAAATTAACAAATTTCGTAACATGCTGTTTTGTAATCTACATTGAGCCACAAAATTAAAGGATCATTTATTCTGAGTTCCTTAACTGCCTCTCATTGCTGTGCATAGGTTTGAAATTTGGCTGAAGGTGCCTACAACCTACCTCTGTAATGGTGCAAAAGCTTGGCGCCCTGTAACGTCACTCTCGGGCTGGACGACGCTTCAGACGTCAACATATCGATAAATGCAAAAAAAAAAAAAAAAAAAAAAAATAAATAAATAAATAAAAATAAAAAATAAAAAAAATAAAAAATAAATAAATAAAAATTAAAAAAATTAAAAAAAGGTCACAGTTCAGACGCTCATGTGACGTGGAAGCTGGGTTAGTAATGTCAGATTGGCACCATATTTCACCGCAGTTCTACCCAACGCCACCGTGGACGCATCACGAGATGAGAAGACCTCCATAGCTCATCTTTCCCTCTCTTCACTCCTACTTCTCACGCCTTTGTGATGAAGGACACCAGCGTTAAAATAACGTGGTTTCTTTCTCCTGTGTCCGCCCCGATAGGTCAGTGGTCAGCGCGGCGGTCTGTCACGCCAAGGTCCGCAGCTCGTGGTCGTATGGTAGCGTTCTCGCTTCCCGCGCCAGGGTTCTCGGGCTCCCGGGTTCGATTCCCGGCGGGGTCAGGGATTTTCTCTGCCTCGTGATGACTGGGTGTTGTGTGATGTCATTAGGTTAGTTAGGTTTAAGTAGTTCTAAGTTCTAAGGGACTGATGACCATAGCTGTTAAGTCCCATAGTGCTCAGAGCCATTTTTGTCACGCCAAGGGGCTCGGGTTCGATTTCCGGCTGTGTCGGAGATTTTCTCCGCTCAGGCACACGGTGTTGTGTTTTCCTCATTATCCTTTCATCATCATCAGTGGAAGGCAACGGGAAACCACCACTGGAATCACTTCCCGAGACGCTCATGCGGTGGACCTCTCTGACAAGGCTTCTCCGATGACCTGACCTGCCGCAAGGTAGAACACACTAGTTTTTTTAGTTTTTCTTTCTCCTGTGGCGTGACCATAGAAGCAAACGTTATTGGCACAATCGTAAATAAACGGCAAAGGATCCCTCTCAGCCTCCCTTCCACGTCCCCCCCCCTCCCCCCCACCTTCCAATTTCATAAAATCCTCAGTGGCAGCCAACCTCTTTTACAGAGAATTTTAAAAATGAGGGTGCCCAGAGGCAGCGTGTACCGTAGTCTGGAGAGCATGGAGGTGCGATCACATGCAATGCGGATCGAGCCTCACAGTGTACTTGGGCTGAAACGCCCGTCGGCATCAGCATTTCAAAGGTTTTCAACAAAGTTATCCTGCTGCTCTTCGCAATCTCTTAGGTTGTGAGGTGTAGCAAGAGCTGACTAGATAGCGAAGTGAACCATAGATTGTATGAGGCGTATGGTTGTGAAGACTGCTAGGAGATGACTGCCAGTCCAGCCACTGCACAAGTTTTGGTGAATGCAGAAAGACGACTGTGGCGTAAGTCGGCGGATTTACGTGCTTTCTCCTCAGATACATTACTGCGATGCATGATCGACAGGCCGCGGATTTAGATAGTTGCGACAGTGTCCCGCCGAAATTGTGTTACATAACGAGAAGTTTATAGGCGTTTTGCGATACCAAACTCGTTTATACCGTCGAGAGAAAGGTCATATCTACTATGCTAAGAAGAAAATGATGGCAATTTGTATGTACCCACTTATATATTGCTCGAAAGAAAAATCGCACAAAGCAAAAAATTGTTCGCTGTAGTTATATGCAGCATTCCCGCTGCTGTACGCAAAGTGATCTTTGTGGATAGAAGGTAGTCCACTGTGTCTTTCGATAGCAAGAGTCAGTGGCAGACATATTAAAGACTGCACTGCAACACAGGCATACATCTCCTTATAAGAATACCTACAACACCGGCCTAAACAGTGCCCTGTTGACCAGCTATTCAGTGCTTTTCTATGTCAACAGGGCACTGTTTAGGCCGGTGTTGAGGGTCGGAACCGCGGGTCAGCTACACGGATACTTTTAACGAGTCTGGTCGACCGATCTCAGGCGTGTCGGTTTCCACTAACGGACGGACTCCGCACGTCGGATCCAGGGTCTGAGATGTTCTCGGCTCGGAGACAGGTGTGCTTTCATTGATGTCCTTCAGGCCACTGCCTGAGGCTTCTTCGTCTTGGTGCTGAGTGGCGGCCTGTATGGAATATTTTCTTCGGAAACTCAGAAGGAAACGGCGTGATTTCAACTCCTGGCGTCGCAGTTCTGTCCTCCATCGCATAGGCGCCGAAAGGAGTGGTGCAATGTGGATAATAGCTGCCGTGACGACCTTCCCATCGTTTGATAAGTTCACGGCGGCGTCGGTGAGGGTTGCGGCGAGATTTGTGCCAATGCGAAGCATTCACGCACCACGTCACACGAACGTGCGAGCCGTGGACTTTCTTTCGCACGTATCGACGCGTTGTTGATCGAAGCGTAGTCGAACCCGAGGCTGACGTCGTAGGGCGATATGTCTTTGCACCTTCACAGAGGAAGGCTGTACGCGCACCTTTGAGCCGAATTTCAAACTTATGCCTCGCAATGTAAGGCAACTACGGGGTTTCCAAAAAATGATCCTTTAATTCTATTGCGTGGTGTGAGAAAGCAAGCCTACGTGTAAATATGTTTCATTACATTCAGTTATTATAAAGCAACTACGGATAATATGCTCACAAAAATAAAGTATCCCTTATCTGAAACTTCATTTCAAATTCTGTAGCTTAAATTTTATTGCTCTTTGACCCACATTTCGAATGTCATCTAGAAATTTTTCAGCAATCTCTTTGCACACACTACTTTTTTCACATACTACTTTGTTTGTATAATGTTCATGTGCCACTTTCCGCAAACAAGGTATTTAGTAGAACAATTGTACAGTATTTCCTAAGTGCCCATTAGTGCTCTCTTTCGGTATACTTGTAGCAACCGAAACTTGTGACCTGCTGGAAACCACAAGAAAATTGATGGACTTTCTGGACGCGCCCTGTCACAGAAGTCTGCACGTGTCTGCCAAGCTAGGGTGGCGGGATCGCCACTTCCGAGAACAGTTGGTAATTAATGGCCGCTCCATAGAGGCACAGACCGGGAGAGCGGGTTCTGGAAGATCTGTCACAAATCTCAGTGGCCCGTCTCTAAAATCCGCTGGCGTGCCAGCTAATGTCAGCGTGTTCCAACCCCTCGATCGGCGTGTGCTTACATTTATGACGACTCACCAATAAACGCGACTTTTTTCTACCAGAATATGCGTTAAATCTTGTACTGGAGAAAGAAAAATATTTCATTATATACCTGCTGTTCCACAGAAATTTCCACGTACACGCATCTTAGGCTTTCTGCACCCCAGCTTGTGAATGCACTGTCAGAAGACTATCCCTGCCATCGTCTCTAGTTGTTACATCACTCGGCAGCAAGCCTAAGTCTTTGTACCATTTTTGACGTCAGTCATTGCAGTAAAATTCTAGCATCCCCATTTATACACACAACGGGTAGAAAGTCAAAGAACTAGAAATTTTAACTGGATAGCAGTTGCACTGAAATTACTTACACCATCCAGAGCAGTTATCAGAGAGAAAGCATAAAAACAAGTCACGGGAAGAAGATCCACCAAATCACAAGTGGATGGTGACGTGGGTAGAATTCTAGTCCAGTACTAGCAACTGGGCTCTCTTGCTGACAAAAAATTAGGAAAACGTCAAAAGCCGGCCGGAGTGGCCGTGAGGTTCTAGGCGCTGCAGTCTGGAGTCGAGCGACCGCTACGGTCGCAGGTTCGAATCCTGCCTCGGGTATGGATGTTTGTGATGTCCTTAGGTTAGTTAGGTTTAATTAGTTCTAAGTTCTAGGCGACTGATGACCTCAGAAGTTAAGTCGCATAGTGCACAGAACCATTTGAACCATTTGAAAACGTCAAAACAACTGTAAGTAGGCTGTTTATGTTTTCTTTATGTAAGTAGGCTGTTTAGGTTCTTATATTGGTAACACCGCCGCCACGTAGCGCTCTCTGTATGAAAATCACTGGCTGTGCTGTGTGCAGTCTGTGGCTAGTTTGCATTGTTGTCTGCCATTGTAGAGGGGCAGCTGGATGTTAACAGCGCGTAGCGTTGTGCAGTTAGAGGTGAGCCGCCAGCAGTGGTGGATGTGAGGAGAGAGATGGCGGAGTTTTGAAATTACATATATTATGACTTGTGATGATTATTAAGGTAAATACAGTGTTTGTTCTCTATTAAAATCTTTCATTTGCTAACTATCCCTATCAGTAGTTAGTGCCTTCCGTAGTTTGAATCTTTTATTTAGCTGGCAGTAGTGGTGCTCGCTGTATTGCAGTAGTTCGAGTAATGAAGATTTTTGTGAGGTAAGTGATTTTTGAAAGGTGTAGTTTAATGTTACTCAGGGCCATTCTTTTGCAGGGATCTTTGATAGTCAGATGCGTTGCGCTAAAAATATTGTGTGTCACTTTAGTGAATGTTTGAGTACGTTCAGTTTTGCTCAGCTGTTTGAAAAGCAAATAGTGTAAGAGGTTTATCAGCACAGTCGTGTATAAATTGTTCTAAAGGGGACGTTTCACAACTAGTGACTGAAAGTGTCAGATACACACGCCTAATAACGCAATATTTGAGTGCTCCGAAGGCCTCAACAATTTCGACGTGCATAATGTACGAGCTGTAGTGTAGATAGGGAATACCTGTACTTCGTTTCCTGGACTCCTTGCCTTTGTAAACGTGTCTTTTAACAGGCTACCTTTAAGGTTACAATATCTTCCACAACCCATATTTTTGCCAGCGAGTTGTTTAGAAACGGGTTAATTGTTTTGCTGTGACCTCCAACGGTGTCGTATGACGTTTCGAACTTCAGTGCCATCGTGAGATAGGCGAAAGGAATTCGGAACGATACGACTTATCAGGAGCAACTGCGTGCGTTTGCCTTCAGTTACGTTTCCTCCTCTTTAACTACCGTGTTTATCACGAGAAAAGTCTAGTTCCTCTTGTCGGAATGTTCTTGACTCGAATATGTGTCGCCGCCTTCCGCTCTTTTTTCACCTTACAAGTAGCCTTCTCTACACGGGAATGTTACGTCGTAAATTTGATTCGATCCAATATCAGGTGTGTAGTTCGGTGTCTGATGGGTAGAAATTGAAGGGGAAGGTAATCTTCACTTATACACGGAGCAAGACAGTAATGCCGGCGATCTTAAATGTAACCAGATTTATATATGATACGCAGAATACACCTTGAACAATGTTACAGTTTTTCCCCTTTCTAATTTTCTTTTAATTAAATAAAAAGATACCTTTTGACGTAGTTCGCAGAGCTTGCTTCAGAGTTATTACTTCTTCTTGAAAAGTAAAGAAGATACTTTACTTTTATTTACATTTCAAAATGCAATAAAAGATACGTCTTCTTTCATAAGTTAATGGAAATTCTTTGTTGTGCCAAACCAAAGAGGAGAAGAGGTTCTTTATGTTTGTATAAGCCGAAAATATAACATAAAAAAGGTCTTTTGTGTCTTTGAATACGAATATCAATAGCGTTTCCCAACACATCGAAGTTAAAAGGGGGGACAGTCTGCCTTACATGGCTGATGAATCCCACGTAGATGTAAGCCAATTTTTTGAGCGAAAGCAAGGGTTGTAGGGGAGGAAAGATGCTCTAGAAAAACGGAATGAATCATTAATAGGTAAACTGGCAGCAGACTGCATACGGATACAAAATGTTGGGAGCAATGTCCATTGAGACCCAGCCCTTCAGTCTGACACTTGTTACATCTTTGGCCTCTCCTGTGGTTTGCTGACGTGAGAAATGCCGAACTGCAACAGCGGTTCCGAATTTACGTTCAGTAGTAGGTCCCACTGTATGTGACTGGGTGAGTCAGTCCACAGGGCCCTGCCTAGTAACGCTCTGTGCTGATCAGACAAGCATTGAGATTGATGTCAGCTTTTGCTTGTTATTTGTGAATAAAAATTCCCTACTGGCTACTTTTATTAAGATCTCTCTACCACTTTCGTATTAGTAGAGATTCATCATCAGCCGGTCTGTACAATAAATCAGTTAAAATGGTTTTTTAATAGATGTTTATTGCCATAAAGCGCCATTATGTCAATGAGAGCTGAATAATCAGAGGTTTTTAAATAATTATGTTGCCGCAAAGTGTGTCTCTTGGATGGAAATTGAATAAGAAGCCAAGTACCACCGTTCACCGTCAAGATAAAAATACTGGTGGCACGTTAAAAGTGGTTGTCTATGAATGAACTGGTTGGGACCGCGCGGCACCTGTAAGTGATACGAAGCCTGGTAATAGTATTTAAATTTCTGACCCCGTATAGTTATGGGAACTAACTAAAAATACCACATTAACATGTCTTAACGTCGGCAGGTAAGTATAACAGAGCCTTGAATGTCTTACCATCTTGTAGACAGCATGGAAGTGCGTACGGCGCCAGCGTAAACTGTACTGGTGGGTCGCTATTACGAACCACGTGTGTGGTGTGGTGCTAGCGAGAGTTTCGGATCGAACTGATGCCGTTCACGACACTGCGTCTCATTTACGTACGATTACGTGCTTTATGATCATTAGGAAATTCTTTTTGAAAACACAGTTAACAACGCTTAAAAGCTTTGAAATACATATTAAAACAACTCTGATAAAACGTAGCTGATAACATGAATTTGTTTGAGTGCCATATTGGACTGTATTTTAGAACCAGCATGCGTACAGCGTATCCATAGTGTTGCAAGTCACGTAAAGGAGTCTTTTAAAAATTACCAGGTTAGGCTAAATATTATGTACCTAGGCTCACACTAATACGCGCATACACGGTCGGTATGCTACACTAGCAGTAAGTACGCCTCGTGAAATGTGCATTTGTGAAGTTGGCATACTATAAACAAACCGCAGCAGCCAATTGAATTCAGGATGCGTCGGTGATCTACAGCTGCTCGAGACTAAATGAAAAAGCAAAAAATTGCAGCAGTAAATTGCAATTTTCTTAGAACAATTGAGAAAGGGAGCGAGAGAGAGAGAGAGAGAGAGAGAGAGAGAGGGAGGAAGGGAGGGAGGAGAGAGAGGATGAGACAGAGAAAGTTGCATTGGATTTATGTAGGAAAGCGAGACGTGGTGAGATGTCAGGCAAGACCGCTCATGCCCAGTTATTCATAAATCCGAAGTCCGGACAACAGACATGGAGCGAGAGCGTGACCGAGCAGTGTCCGGTGGGACCTTGTACTACTGGCTCAGTCTCCTCTTCAGCTGGAGAGTCGTAGCCAGCCAAACATACAGTGTTACTAAACTCCGGTCCCCATTCTACAACTAACTATCAAATGCAATAAGCCCCAGATTATAATAGAGAATGTTTCTCAATTACTGTGATAGGAGCCCTCCCCCCATGAATCATGGACCTTGCCGTTGGTGGTGAGGCTTGCGTGCCTCAACGATACAGATAGCCGCACCGTAGGTGCAACCACAACGGAGGGGTATCTGTTGAGAGGCCAGACAAACGTGTGGTTCCTAAAGAGGGGCAGCAGACTTTTCAGTAGTTGCAGGGGCAACGGTCTCGATGATTGACTGATCTGGCCTTGTAACACTAACCAAAATGGCCTTGCTGTTCTGGTACTGCGAACGGCTGAAAGCAAAGGGAAACTACAGCCGTAATTTTTCCCGAGGGCATGCAGCTTTACTGTATGATTAAATGATGATGGCGTCCTCTTGGGTAAAATATTCCGGAGGTAAAATAGTCCCCCATTCGGATCTCCGGGCGGGGACTACTCAAGAGGACGTCGTTATCAGGAGAAAGAAAACTGGCGTTCTACGGATCGGACCCTGGAATGTCAGATCCCTTAATCGGGCAGGTAGGTTAGAAAATTTAAAAATGGATATGGATAGGTTAAAGTTAGACATAGTGGGAATTAGTGAAGTTCGGTGGCAGGAGGAATAAGACTTTTGGTCAGGTGAATACAGGGTTATAAATACAAAATCAAATAGGGTTAATGCCGGAGTAGGTTTAATAATGAATAAAAAAATAGGAGTACGAGTAAGCTACTACAAACAGCATAGTGAACGCATTATTGTGGCCAATATAGACACGAAGCCCACGCCTACTACAGTAGTACAAGTTTATATGCCAACTAGCTCTGCAGATGACGAAGAAATTGATGAAATGTATGATGAGATAAAAGAAATTATTCAGGTAGTGAAGGGAGACGAAAATTTAATAGTCATGGGTTATTGGAATTCGAGAGTAGGAAAAGGTAGAGAAAGAATATGGATTGGGGCTAAGAAATGAAAGAGAAAGCAGCCTCGTAGAATTTTGCTCAGAGCATAACTTAATCATAGCTAACACTTAGTTCAAGAATCATGAAAGAAGATTGTATACATGGAAGAACCCTGGAGATACTGAAAGGTAGCAGATAGGTTACATAACGGTAAGACAGAGATTTAGGAACCAGGTTTTAAATTGTAAGACATTTCCAGGGGCAGATGTGGACTCAGACCACAATCTATTGGTTATGAACTACAGATTAAAACTGAAGAAACTGCAAAAAGGTGGGAATTTAAGGAGATGGGACCTGGATAAACTGAAAGAATCAGAGGTTGTACAGAGTTTCAGGGAGAGCATAAGGGAACAATTGACAGGAATGGGGGAAAGAAATACAGTAGAAGAAGAATGGGTAGCTTTGACGGATGAAAAAGTGAAGGCAGCAGAGGATCAAATAGGTAAAAAGACGAGGGCTAGTAGAAACCATAGGGTAACAGAAAAAATGTTGAATTTAATTGATGAAAGGAGAAAATATAAAAATTCAGTAAATGAAGCAGGCAAAAAGGAATACAAACGTCTCAAAAATGATATCGACAGGTAGTGCAAAATGGCTAAGCAGGGATGGCTAGAGGATAAATGTAAAGATGTAGAGGCTTATCTCACTAGGGGTAAGATAGATACTGCCTACAGGAAAATTAAAGAGACCTTTGGAGAAAAGAGAACCACTTGCATGAATATCAATAGTTCAAATGGAAACCCAGTTCTAAGCAAAGAAGGGAAAGCAGAGAAAGGAAGGAGTATATAGAGGGTCTATAAATGGGCGATGTACTTGAGGACAGTATTATGGAAATGGGAGAGGATGTAGATGAAGATGAAATGGGAGATATGATACTGCGTGAAGAGTTTGACACAGCACTGAAGGACCTGAGTCGAAACAAGGCCGCGGGAGTAGACAACATTCTATTAGATCTACTGACAGGCTTGGGAGAGCCAGTCCTGACAAAACTCTACCATCTGGTGAGCAAGTTGTATGAGACAGGCAAAATACCCTCAGACTTCAAGAAGAATATAATAATTCCAATCCCAAAGAAAGCAAGTGTTGACAAATGTGAAAATTACCGAACTATCAGTTTAATAAGTCACAGCTGCAAAATACTGACGCGAATTCTTTACAGACGAATGGAAAAACTGGTAGAAGCCGACGTCGGGGAAGATCAGTTTGGATTCCGTAGAAATGCTGGAACACATGAGGCAATACTGACCCTACGACGTATCTTAGAAGAAAGATTAAGGAAAGGCAAACCTACGTTTCTAGCATTTGTAGACTTAGAGAAAGCTTTTGACAATGTTGATTGGAATACTCTCTTTCAAATTCTGAAGGTGGCAGGGGTAAAATATAGGGAGCGAAAAGCTATTTACAATTTGTACAGAAACCAGATGGCAGTTGTAAGAGTCGAGGGACAGGGAAGGGAAGCAGTGGTTGCGAAGGGAGTGAGAGAGGGTCGTAGCCTCTCCCTGATGTTATTCAATCTCTATATTGAGCAAACAGTGAAGGAAACAAAAGAAAAATTCGGAGTAGGTATTAAATTCAATGGAGAAGAAATAAAAACTTTGAGGTTCGCCGATGACATTGTAATTCTGTCAGAGACAGCAAAGGACTTGAAAGAGCAGTTGAACGGAACGGACAGTGTCTTGAAAGGAGGGTATAAGATGAACATCAACAAAAACTAAACGAGGATAATGGAATGTAGTCGAATTAAGTCGGGTGATGCTGAGGGAATTAGATTAGGAAATGAGACACTTAAAGTAGTAAAGGAGTTTTGCTATTTGGAGAGCAAAATAACTGATGATGGTCGAAGTAGAGAGGATATAAAATGTAGGATGGCAATGCCAAGCAAAGCGTTTCTGAAGAAGAGAAATTTGTTAACATAGAGTATAGATAGTGTCAGGAAGTCGTTTCTGAAAGTATTTGTATTGAGTGTAGCCATGTATGGAAGTGAAACGAAATAGGTTAGACAAAAATAGAATAGAAGCTTTCGAAATGTGGTGCTACAGAAGAATGCTGAAGATTAGATGGGTGGATCACATAACTAATGAGGAGGTATTGAATAGAACTGGGGAGAAGAGGAGCTTGTGGCACAGCTTGACTAGAAGAAGGGATCGGTTGGTAGGACATGTTCTGAGACATCGAGGAATCACCAATTTAGTATTGGAGGGCAGTGTGGAGAGTAAAAATTGTAGAGGGAGACCAAGAGATGAATACACTAAGGAGATTCAGATGGATGTAGGCTGCAGTAGGTACTGGGAGATGAAGAAGCTTGCACAGGATAGAGTAGCATGGAGAGCTGCATCAAACCAGTCTCAGGACTGAAGACCACAACAACAACAACATGATAGGAGCTGCAGTGGGAACCTACTAGATAATGTTTTGACAAGGAACCTACTTCTATAAATGTAACGTTTGGATTTAAAATAAGTCTGAAAATCAGATCACTTTCAAATCTCCTACTGCACAGTAGACACACAAACTGAGGAGAGGGTACCGTCGTCAAACCCTCTTGGTATAGCGACATCATGTACCATTTTCGTCGTCGGACATCAACAATGGCTGCGACGAACTGGTAAGTTCGCAGTTAGAAGGATCGTTGTGGTGCCCTGCACAACCCTGTGTTCTGGACTTAGAAGAGTATGCGCTTCGTCACATAGAGAGATCATTGTCTGGGCTGCGTGCGGGAGATTAGAAAGTGGCCCGATTTTCCAACCCTGTTAGATATACAAGGCGTACATTTACGGATTTGCTTTCCTTAACAAGACTTTACTCTGTGGGGGCCCATTTATAGCCCCCGTAAGCCTATATTGATATTGATTCAGGAAAAACAGAGAGTGGGGGAAGATGGGCCAGGAAATTGAGAGCTGCAATCGCTGCGTGGGGTTGGACCGCGTGAATCTCGGAGCGATGCCATGTTATGCGGTGCGGCGTAGCCATACCTTGTCCTCTTCTATGCGTGCAGCGCAGACGCGTTATTCAGTCGTCCCATTCATTGTGGACGGACTAAAGACGTTTTCAACGGAATACTCGCATCTTATATATCAGACACTGAAGAAGCGATGTCTGTGACAAAGGAGTTGTAAAGGCGCATTCATGAAGAAATTCACCATTTTTATGAAGAACTTAAATGTCGACCCTTGATACACAAGGAGTATGATCCAAAATTAACTAATCCGTTTGAGTATATAGGGATGGTATGAAACATGTTCTACAGTTGAATTTTGCTTATTTCTAATGACTTATATCTGTTGAACAATGGTTGACGGTGATATCCAAGTAAGAAAACAAATAAAAAACTGAAATTTCCTGCCAGATTAAAACTGTGTGCTGGACCGAGACTCGAACTCGGGACCTTTGCCTTTCGCGGGCAAGTGCTCTATCAACATTACTTTTTATTTTGTATCTGCTCGGGGCGGACGTCGCAAGACATCCGTTTCAGTTCGTCGTTGATCCATTAACTCAGTTTTTTATTACAGAGGGCAGCTAACCCTGACAGAATACGCTGAGTTACTGTGCCGGCAAAGCTACCGAATCGCCACCACTCACGCCCCGTCCTCACAGCATTACTTCTGCCAGTACCTCGTCTCCTACTTTCCAAACTTGACAGAAGCTCTCCTGCGAACCTTGCAGAACTAGCACTCCTGAAAGAAAGGATATTGCGGAGACATAGCTTAACATGGCATCCTTTCTTTCAGCTGCAGAGTGAAAAACTCATTCTGGAAATAAAAAACTGTTCGTATATTTCTTTGTCGACATAACGATACAATATCTGCTTTTATATTCTGTAAAGGTTAGTAAGATTTGAATGATCATGTTGTGGTACTTGTTGTGTATTTATTTTAGACAACACTTTTAACCACTTTTCCACTACCTCCATTCTAAAAAGATGGCACCAGTTTCATAACTGGTATTAACAACTTCAACCGAAGCCTGTCTTCGTCATCGCCATTTTCTTGGTCCTTCTCTCTCTCTCTCTCTCCCTGTCTGTCTACCTATCTATCTATTTCTGCCTCCCCCTCTCTCTCTCCCTCTCTAATTTGAGACGCATGGATTCCATCTTTTTGTTTATGTTCGTATCTCGTTGGAAACTGTTGAATTTATCGAACCTGTAAACCTCGTTGTTTCTATTGCTTGCGAATTCAGCAGCATTACCGGTTCTGGCTGTCCAACTTCAGAAACCCGCTCATCGTTGACATCGATGGCACTCTCATGACTGACATTGACAGGAGCGTTTTCGAGGGTATTTTCAAGGTCCTCACATTCAATTTGTCTTCTGGAGCAGCACCCGTAGAGTCTAAAACCTCCGGAAACTTTGTCTCTGCTGCGAGCTCAAACTGAATGTGCTCATATATGTTTCAGCATGGAATCAAAACACGGCCAACATACATCGGTTAACTATCAGTTTCAGCTGCAGAACTTGCCTTGACTATCTCTCTCGGAATTTTTGGGAATATGTCCGTTATATTTTTTTGTATTTTCTTGTACGTTGCACCTGAAATAGAATTAAAATAACTTTCAAGAAGATACTTCAAAACATAATAGTACTAAAACGTCGTTACGTTTTTGTTGTTTTCTTGTTTCTTTCTTTTTTATAAGAATTTCCGTTTCAGTGTAAAGCGCTTTGAAATAAAACATTATCCATAAGTTGTACGAACTTACTCGGCGGATGATAAAAAAAATATAAAACTACGCATGCTGTTGTTGCATCGTTGTACATAGGAGCTGAGGACAATAAAACGATTGTTAACTAGTATAATATCTGATGAGATACTGAATGAACACCTTTCATCCACCGCTCATTGTTAATTGAACAATTTGTTTATTATCGTTCCAACTCATAGCTCTCTACCACAACGGACGTGTTTTCGTTGACTCTCAATTTCAAACATTAAAATCACACAATACCAGTAACTCACTAGAGTACTACTGTGGCTATAACACCAAGCTAGTTTTCTGACCTCAGCAGTTGTGAAACAGAGGGACTACACAAATAATAATTTTATTGTTACTACCGTTCAGCGTAGAGCATAACATCCATAAAGAAAAGAAGAAGCTGTAATTTAGAACCTACTCCTTTCCTTGAAGCTAATTAAAGATGTAAGACATTTATTAACGCTTTTCATTCTAATTAATTATCCATGGGCGTATACCTCTGTCAATTCGTTTGTGAAACCATATGGACAACATTGTTAACGAAGCACGCGTCCGAGCCATCAGAAGGTAAGGTTCAACAAATAGCATATTTTTCTTGGGACAGAAGGTAAGTGTTGATGGAAAACACATTCGCCTAAACAAATAGTAAATCTGGTTCCATGTACTATTGCTACAAACTCTTCTTTCCTACTAGACTACTAGTTTTAACTGATGCAATTACAGGGTTGTTACGGTGAAAGTGGGCTCCTTCAGCAAAGAAAACGACACAATTGTTTTTTCATGAATGTCCTTTCTGAGATGCAACGTAAAGAAGAGTTTTTGCTAGACTCAAGTATCACATGTCCATTTCTCCTAGGGAATGTAGGATTTCCACAAAAGGAAAGTTTAAAGAGGCCTTTTCCAGAATAAACAGCAACTGTGGATGACGCTGAACATAGGTACAACTGTCAGATATCTCGGCCAGAATGGCCGTACAACATCTAAATTTATACATCTGCTGATCCATCGTGGACGCGGGACAGCTACAGGTCCAATATTTAACAAGGAAAATTGCACAAACGGCAGTGTGATTTGAGAAATAGTTTTATTTTATTTTGACAACCAGTTTCGGCAATTGAGTACGCTATCTTCAGGTCCCATATGCACTTCATGCATAAGACATTCAAATGTATTGATGTTGGAGTATTGAAGCCACCAATATCTGCATTTCGTGAATTTGTATTTCAAGTGCTTCCTTCGACGACTTCTGAGCACGTTGTTGTCATCTTCGAAGTCAGCCCATGAAATACGAGTTCACGGGATCCACATACGATGGCTCCAGTATCCAATATCGATACGTTTCAATGTCTATACATGAAGTGCATATGGGACCTGAAGACGGCATATTGAATGGTTATCAAGATAAAATAAAACAATTTCTCAGATCTCACGGCTGTTTGGTGATTTTCCTTGTTAAATCTAAATTTACAATTTATCATAAACCTATTGAGACCAATGTGAAAAATTTTTCACAGTCACGAAAACTAGAAAGATGTGTGTGTGTGTGTGTGTGATAAAAAGCAAAGGCTATTCCCATGGATAGTGATAATCAAGCTTAAAAATATACAAGGTATGTAAAATGTATAATTGTCATGCCCCACGAAAAACAATTTCGAAACGCTGCCTGACTCGTCAAGTCCACTGGTCCTAGTTACACACTTACTTTCGTAAATTCAGCAAGAGGGACAATGCATAGCACCTGCGTAGCTGACGTTTGAATAGCGCACAGTGAATGTTGATTTATAAAGAACAGTGAATTAAAATGAACTTGTCTTACTTTCCTCTTTTAGCATCCAGCGGTGTGATGGAGACGTTACCTCCGTTTCGTAGTTGTAGTCTGAGTATATGAAGAATCAAAAGTAATTCATGAAAGTCACTTTGATTTATCAGAAGAGAGAAATCTATCAGCACGATATATAAGCTACAGCAATCACTGAAACAGTTCCCTTTCATCTACGTATCGGACATGGAAATGGAAACTAATAACACGGAAAGGAAAATCGTTTGTTACCAATGTCTCGTGTGGTCATGATCATCTGACAGATTTCCTAGACATTCTGAATCGCTCTGAATCGTAAGGTGATTCCTCAAGATTCAACAAGACGGCGTCCGATCATCGTGGAATTCTCCAATACAGAGAATGATAATATATCATTATCATAAGCAGTTGTACTCGCGAAGGGAAACTCCCCATGGCAGCTCAGATTTAGTGATAAAATGGTCCAGTAGACGGCCCGTCAAAAACTGAATACAGATCAAGCATGAAAACAGTGTGAAAGTTTACTGAACTGTGAAAAAAGAAGCAAAATCGAAACGGTGAACGGTCCAAGCTTAAGATGAGCAACATCGACGAATCGAAGTAGCCAAGGCGTCGTGACTCTGCGGTCATGGTGCTGGACTACAGAGCGCAAGATCAGTGTCCAAAACTCCCTTGCGCCCCTTTCGCAATGGTATGAACTTTCCGTCTAGTCACTGACGTGTCTGTTCTCCTTCTGTAGCCTTGGGAGCTGTATTACTATGTGTTGGTTATAGAATATGAGCCATTTGGTAGGAAGATATCACCTTCGAAAGCAAATGTGATGAGTTGTGAGAGCAGACCGGTTGCCGCGTATATCTCTTACATAAATGAAAACGACTCATATACAGGTGTGAACTACGTCACAAGAAAGGATTTCTAATATACCGGCGTGAACTATGTTACAACAAAAGAATTCCAATATCGAACGCAAAATTCATAACATGTGGTATTTGTGTAGAACAAATAGGAGGTACGTACTTCCGGAGGTCCCCTCCTTACAACACGCTGTTACAAACGTACGTTACGCAAATCTGAATACAGAGAACAGACAGGTCAATGACGGGACGAACAGTTCACAATTTTGTGAAGAAAGATTTGAACAAGGATCTGTCGCTGCACAGTGCAACACCTTGACCACTCTACCAAGAGGCCTTGGCTATTCATATTCGCTCGATGTCACACATCTTGAGCTTGGATCGTTCACTGTTTCGATTTTCCTTCTTTTTTCACAGTTCCGTAGATCTTCTTTCTGTTGTCATGATTGATCTGTGATCAGTTTTTGACGGGCTATCTACTGGGCCATTTGACCAATAAATGTAAAGTAGTTGGGATTGGGAGATTCCCTTGTCAGTGCTGAGCGTGGTGACCCCACGGAACCATGCGTCTCCATCCCGTTAGGTTGCCAGCTTGTCTTAGAGTTTACTGAAGGGGTGGACAGGAGAACTTGTTTTGATCGATCCACCAGCTTGCTTGCCACTCGATCTTCCCTTCCGTGATTATTTTGTGTAGATTTTTATCAATCTCTCCTAGTAATATCGCCAAAGACCTGACTAATTCTTTGGTTAACAGGAGAAGAAAGCCCCATAAAGATAGTGAGCTTCTCGATGTTGAACACATTTGTTTTTGCTTCGGTCGATTTTGCGCTCACGAGGTCCATGTTTCGCGGCCATAAAGGAAGACGAAAAACTCTAGTGTTTCAACCTTTGTGCTGTTTGTTATCGCTCTGGCCTGCCACGTCCTTGTGAGCTTCTTCATAGCCACTCGCCCTAGCCTCATTCGTCTTCTTAGCCCATCTTCAGTACTTCCGGTGTCGCAGATGGTTTTCTCATGATAGCTGAAAGAATGCACAACTTCAAGCCCCATTAAACTACCTGTAAATTGGATCTGTTCTCTTCGATCAGTCATCATGAGTTTGGTCTTGCTGAGATTGGTGTTCCATATAACAGACTAATGTTCCTTGCTCTTATTGGTATCTCAACAAGCTCATCTTTGCTGCTGGTTCTAAGTTCGGTGTCTTCATCAAACTGGAGGTTGTTAATAGTTCTGCAACCAGTTGCGATGCTCTTAAACATCCACCAAGAACATTCCTAATGACATATTCTGCATAGATTTTGTACATTTAGGGGATATGACACAATCCTGTATGACTCCTTTTGATACATTGCAGCAATCTGACACACCAGCACTAGTTTTCACGGCTGTTAGGTGACTATTGTATGGATCTCTGATCATTGCTGTCTTATATGCCAGAACTTTTTCCAGAGAACACTGACAGAAGTTTTCCCACAAAAACGAAACAGATGAAAACCGGAACACAGAACTCTCGAGATCTCTCACTTGTTTCTCGTATGTGGAGGATCTCTTTGTGAGTTCTCTTTTTTCAAAAACAACTACCTGTTATATGGATATGTGAGGCTGAATGTACAGCTGCAACTTCTAGAGCAAATTGAAGTTTACATGGGATATCAGCAGTTCCTGATAGATCTTTTCTTGTGTAGGGGGTGAAGAGTTGTTTTGTCCAGTCGTTTGCCACTCCCAAGTTTCCGCTGTTCCTGTAGAGTGTAGACAATAAACACAGAACGTGAATACCTTCTTTCCAATTACTTTGATCATATATCCAGATACACCGTCTAACCCAGCGGATTTATTTATTCTTCAGATATTAAACTGCGTTCACTATTTCGCTGCGTAAGACAATAGGTTTCACGTAAGTTGTTCATCTGTTTGACTGCCTGTGCTGTTGTTGATTCTAGACAACAATTTTTCACAGTACTGTGTCCAGCTCGAAACAACGTCTTCCTTGTCTCTGATAGCGTTGCCATTCTCACCGTTTACTAGCCACGCTCGAGGATCATATTCACCGGTGATGCTGCTGAGTTTGTTAATGATTCACGTATTTAACTCCGGTTATGATGTTGTTCCTATATAAGGTATATTTTGCAACCGATTCTAGGCAAATGGATTAAAATTCAAGAGAAGCAACAGGTATATCACATTTCATCGCATGTTCCTTGTAGTAAAAACAATTCCTTACTTCAGACGGGGAAACATCTTCGGATATACAACACGGCGAAGTGATAAAATTATGTACGCCGCTATTACTCGGCTTCTAGTCAACTAATTATGAACAAGATATGTCTATTTTACTACGAAGAAGCAGACGGTTCAGTTCCTACTTGCGGAGTGATCCCAACCAAGCGGTGCCCATATAACCTCGCCACAATAACGGAGGTTCACACCAAGGCACTTAAACTGAAATGGTCTGACGCAATTCTTCATTAAATGCAGCTCAACCAAAAACCATCCAACAGAAATCGGAACAGCACGTGGATTTGAAAATGGTTAAAATGGCTCTAAGTACTATGGGACTTAACATCCGAGGTCATCAGTCCCTAGACTTAGAACTACTTAAACCCAACTAACCTGAGGATATCACACACATCCATGCCCGAGTCAGGATTCGAACCTGCGACCGTAGCAGCAGCGCGATTCCGGACTGAAGCGCCTAGAACCGCTCGGTCGCAGCGGCCGGCTACGTAGCCTCGAATGTAAAGTAATGCTGTTTCAAACAGGAAGTGCCTCATAGTGTGTCATACGTGGACAATTCACATTGGTGAAACTCGAATTAACTCACTAGAAGTGAAACTCCTTCACTGACCAGGAAAAAGAGGATTCTCAATGTTTACGGCAATCAATCGAAACTGATCACAGCAAACTCGAGTGAAGTACTCCAACGATAAATATCGTGGTCCACAAAATGTAACGAGAAAAAATGAACGTGGCAAATGAACGGGGAACTTTCATCTCCAATTCACTGCACGTAATTAAATTGTCTCACAATGCACAACGCTGTTGAACAGGATTGGTGAAAATTTCAGATATTCTAACTTGAAACACAAACCGTTCGCGCTTCAAGCGAAAACATCAAACCAACTGACCACATCCGCTTCGTTGTATCGCTCCTTACAAGATGCCCCAGAAGCGAGGTCTCACATAAGACAGCCTATTCAATCTCTGTGATCTGTTTGATACACTGAGGTGACGAAAGTCATGGGCACCTCAAAATATAGTGTCAGACCTACTTTTTTCCTGTGTAGTGCAGCAAGGAGACGTGGCATGGGCTCAACAAGTCGCTGGAAGTCCCCTGCTGAAATACTGAGCTATGCCGCCTTTATAGAGTCCATAGTTCCAAAAGTGTTCTCTGTGTAAGAACTGCCTCTAGATTATGCCCGATAAATGTTCGATGCGGTTCACGTCGGGTGATCTGAATGGCGATAACATTCTCTTGAACTGTCGAGAATGATCTTGAACCATTCGAGAACAATTGTGGCCCGGTGTCATGGAGCTTGGTAATCCTTAAAAATTCCATCGCTATTTGGGAACATGAAGTCCATGAATGGCTACAAATGGTTCAAATGCCTCTGAGCACTATGGGACTTAACATCTGAGGTCATCAGTACCCTAGAACTTAGAACTACTTAAACCTAACTAACCTAAGGACATCACACACGTCCATGCCCGAGACAGGATTCGAACCTTCGACCGTAGCGGTCGCGCGGTTCCATACGGAAGCGCCTACAACCGCTAGGCCACAACGGCCGGCGAGTGGCTACAAATGACCTCCAACTAGCCGAACATAAACATTTCCAGTCAATGATCGTTTCAGTTGGACCTGACCACACAATCCATTCAATGCAAACACTGCCCACACCATTATGGAGCCACCACCATCTTGCACAGTTCCTTGTTGTCAACTTGAGTCCGTGGCCTCGTGTGGTCTGCGTCACACTCGAATGGTATCATGAGCTCATACTAACTGAAATCGGGTCACGTCTGACCCGGTCACATTTTTCTAGTCGTCGAGGGCCCAATCTACACTCCTGGAAATTGAAATAAGAACACCGTGAATTCATTGTCCCAGGAAGGGGAAACTTTATTGACACATTCCTGGGGTCAGATACATCACATGATCACACTGACAGAACCACAGGCACATAGACATAGGCAACAGAGCATGCACAATGTCGGCACTAGTACAGTGTATATCCACCTTTCGCAGCAATGCAGGCTGCTATTCTCCCATGGAGACGATCGTAGAGATGCTGGATGTAGTCCTGTGGAACGGCTTGCCATGCCATTTCCACCTGGCGCCTCAGTTGGACCAGCGTTCGTGCTGGACGTGCAGACCGCGTGAGACGACGCTTCATCCAGTCCCAAACATGCTCAATGGGGGACAGATCCGGAGATCTTGCTGGCCAGGGTAGTTGACTTACACCTTCTAGAACACGTTGGGTGGCACGGGATACATGCGGACGTGCATTGTCCTGTTGGAACAGCAAGTTCCCTTGCCGGTCTAGGAATGGTAGAACGATGGGTTCGATGACGGTTTGGATGTACCGTGCACTATTCACTGTCCCCTCGACGATCACCAGTGGTGTACGGCCAGTGTAGGAGATCGCTCCACACACCATGATGCCGGGTGTTGGCCCTGTGTGCCTCGGTCGTATGCAGTCCTGATTGTGGCGCTCACCTGCACGGCGCCAAACACGCATACGACCATCATTGGCACCAAGGCAGAAGCGACTCTCATCGCTGAAGACGACACGTCTCTATTCGTCCCTCCATTCACGCCTGTCGCGACACTACTGGAGGCGGGCTGCACGATGTTGGGGCGTGAGCGGAAGACGGCCTAACGGTGTGCGGGACCGTAGCCCAGCTTCATGGAGACGGTTGCGAATGGTCCTCGCCGATACCCCAGGAGCAACAGTGTCCCTAATTTGCTGGGAAGTGGCGGTGCGGTCCCCTACGGCACTGCGTAGGATCCTACGGTCTTGGCGTGCATCCGTGCGTCGCTGCGGTCCGGTCCCAGGTCGACGGGCACGTGCACCTTCCGCCGACCACTGGCGACAACATCGATGTACTGTGGAGACCTCACGCCCCACGTGTTGAGCAATTCGGCGGTACGTCCACCCGGCCTCCCGCATGCCCACTATACGCCCTCGCTTAAAGTCCGTCAACTGCACATACGGTTCACGTCCACGCTGTCGCGGCATGCTACCAGTGTTAAAGACTGCGATGGAGCTCCGTATGCCACGGCAAACTGGCTGACACTGACGGCGGCGGTGCACAAATGCTGCGCAGCTAGCGCCATTCGACGGCCAACACCGCGGTTCCTGGTGTGTCCGCTGTGCCGTGCGTGTGATCATTGCTTGTACAGCCCTCTCGCAGTGTCCGGAGCAAGTATGGTGGGTCTGACACACCGGTGTCAATGTGTTCTTTTTTCCATTTCCAGGAGTGTATTTTGTGAAGAGTCCAGGAGAGGCCCTGTAGGCGACGTCGTGGTGCTAGCAAAGGCACTCGCGTCGGTCGTTTGCTGCAGTAGCCCATTAACGCCGAATTTCACAGCACATTTCTGACGGATACGTTCGCCGTACGTCCCATATTGATTTCTGCTGTTATTTGACAAAGTGCTGGTTGTCGTTTAGCACTGACAACTCTACGCAAAAGCCGCTGCCCTCGGTCGTCAGGTGAAGACCGTCGGCCACTGCCTTGTCCGTGGTTAGAGGTAATGGCTGACGTCTGGTATTCTCAGCACATTTTTAACAGTGTGGATCCCAGAATATTGAATTCCGTAACGATTTCCGAAATGGAAATCCAGTGTGTCTAGCCCCTTTCTGCATTCAAAGCCTTTTAATTCTCTTCGGCCATAATCAAGTCGGAAACCTTTTCACATGAAACACCTGAGTACAAATGACACCTCCGCCATCGCGCTGCCCTTTTATACTTTGTGCACGCGATTCTAGCACCATATGTATATGTGCATTTCGCTGCAACATGGCTTTTTCCCGTCTCGGTGTATTTTCGTGCGGTCGCAGCGCCTCGCCACATTCGCAGCAGTTTGATCAGATATGACGGCGCCTGTGTGTTTCCATAGGAACGATCCCAACATTTGCTTGTAGGGAAATCAAGGAAATCCTTAATCTCAGTGGCCAGATGGGACTTTGAACCATCTTCCTCACTAACACAAGGCCAGTGTTTAACTGTCACATTTCGCTCGGCAGTAATCACAAGGAAAGCAGTACTCTTTTGAAGCCATAGACAATGACGGCATTAGTATAACCATGATGTGGAGTGTCGAGGACAACTTATTACTGGTTTTGACACATACGTTTACTTTTTGTCTCATTAAACGAGTACATCCAATGAAAAAGAAACGTATTCTCGTGTATTTCGAAGAAAGGAACCACACAATCTTGTGTTGGATAGGCTGTGTGAAAAGTGCTGAAATATATTATTCACAATGAACTGAATCAATACACAAATTTTATGCATTT
Source organism: Schistocerca cancellata (assembly GCF_023864275.1). Taxonomy (NCBI): domain Eukaryota; kingdom Metazoa; phylum Arthropoda; class Insecta; order Orthoptera; family Acrididae; genus Schistocerca; species Schistocerca cancellata. The sequence goes on from NC_064633.1 coordinate 102,920,151, forward strand.
CTCAGATACACGTCCGGTTTTTGTAAAAAAATACAGCACAAATTCTGAACTAATTAATGTAACTAATGAGGTGAAATATGTGATATAGTACAGTAGACCACAATATTGGCACTTCTGCAAAGCATTTGATACTATTCACATTGGCGTACTCCTCAAAAAATGCAATAATGAATATTTCAGATAAGGGACTGCAGTGGTTTTAAAGCTATTGTCAGAATGAGAATGGTCTCTCAGGAGTTCCACAGCGGTCAGTCCTAAGGTGCTATTGTTTTCGTTGAATATCATTGACATGTCGTCGGTTGCGTCCTCCTGTACCGACGATGTCCAGTTGTATTTATGTGCCAGACCTGACGTTTAATACTGTATCGTCAAGATGAATGATGATCTGCTTTTAGTGACCAGAAGGGCGCCAAATTTTTGATATTAAGCTGAATGTAAGTTTCAAGGAATTTTCGTATCCCATCAGAAAGTAGGTAGTCAATAATTCTGTCAGGTCCTCATACACTGAAGAGACAAAGGAACTGGTACACCTGGCCAATATCGTGTAGGGCCCCCGCGAGCACGCAGAAGTGCCGCAACACGACGCGGCACGGGCTCGACTATTGTCTGAAGTACTGCTGGAGGGAACTGACACCAGGAATCCCTTAGGCGTAAGAGTACGAGGGTGTGGAGATCTCTTGTGAACAGCAAGCTTCAAGGCATTCCAGATATGGTCAATAACGTTTGGTGGCCAGTGGAAGTGTTTAAACTCAGAAGAGTTTTCCTTCAGCCACGTTTTAGCAATTCTAGACGTGTGGGGTGTCGCACTGTCCTGCTGGAATTGCCCAAGTCAGTCAGAATGAACGATGGACATGAATGGGTGCAGATGATCAGACAGGATGCTTACGTCCGTGTCACCTGTCAGAATCGTATCTAGACGTATAAGGGTGCCATATAACTCCAACCGGACCCGCCCCACACCATTACAGAGCCTCCACCACCTTGCTAACATGCAGGGTCCATGTATTCATGAGACTGTCTCCTTACCCGTACGTGTCCATCCGCTCGATACAATTTGAAACGAGACTCTCCGACCAGGAAACATATTTCCAGTCATCACAATCCGTTGAAGGGCCCAGGCGAGGCGTAAAGCTCTGTGTCGTGCAGTAATCAAGGGTAGACGAGTGGGCCTTCTGTTCCGGAAGCTCATATCGACGACGTTTCGTTGAATCGTTCGCACAGTGTCACTTGCTGATGGCCCAGCATTGAAATTTGCAGCAATTTTGGAAAGCTTGCACTTCTGTCAAGCTGAACCATTCTCTTCTGTCGTCGTTGGTCCCGTTCTAGGAGGATCTTTTTCCGGCCGCAGTGATGTCGAAGATATGATGTTTTACAGGATTCCTGATATTCAGGGTACACGCGTGAAATAGTCGTGCGGAAACATCGCCACTTCATCGCTACCTCGGAGATGCAGTGTCCCATCGCTTGTGCGTCGACTATAACATCACGTTCAAACTCACTTAAGTCTTAAGTCTTGATAACCTGCCATTGTAACAGCAGTACCCGAGTTAACAATTGCGCCAGACAGTTGTTGTCTTGTACAGGCGTAGCCAACCGCAGCGCGGTATTCTGCCTGTTTACATATCTCTGTATTTGAATCCACATGTCTACACCAGTTTCTTTAGCGCTTCTGCGTCCTGTTATCTGTGGTATTATCCTATGCTAAAGCTACGAAAGAACTTCCATCTGACTTCGAATGATTACTTAAATGAGCATAAAGTACGATCGCTATGAGCAGAAAGACTTGCGCTTGCCCTCATAACCACAAAAAGCCAAAGAGTACATTTTCATGAAATGTGATATTGGAAACGTGTGCAATGAATTGTTCCCTCAAACTCGACTACTTCGGTGTATCAGAACACAGAAACTCTAGACTATTAGGAAAAGCCGCGAATGCTAGTGTGTTTTACATCTGCAATATCCATCTAGTTGTCCGTATCAGAGCTTCACACACTTAGTTAGGATATTTGCAGCCATAAATGTTACAAATCCATTACATAGCTCCTTCATCGGTTCCTCAGGGCATATACATAACCAGTACATTGTTAAGAGATTAAGTACCTGTTACATCATTATAATTCCCACATAAGGTCTCTCTTATGTGTTACCTGTGTTCACAAATCAAAAAGCGAATCGCAAAGTCCATCTATGTTACTGCTGCTTGCCTTAGGACCAGACGGTTCTGCACTCTCCACACAATTCATTGCCTCATTGTACTGAAGGGAAAGCTTTATAGACTTCCATTTGGGAGTCTCACCCCTTTGTGCTATGTAAACTGCACGCAGGACCACTTAGTCTTCAATAGTGAGGCAATCGCTCTCAACTTCTTCCAGTCACACTTCCTCACCTCTTCATTTCCTTATCTCTAATCCTCTATTCATTTCCCAGTCAGCCACAGCCTTTCCTTTGCTCCTGTATTCATTTCCAGTCATCATATTCTTGCCTCTGCCCCTCTCTTAACTTGCAAGTCATCCACACAACTGCCTCTACCACTCTCTTTAGTTCACAGCCAGCCACTCCACCGTCTCTACCCTCTCTTCATTTCCCAGTCAGCCACACTCCTGCTTCTGCGGCTCTCCTAATTTTGCAGCCATCAACACCCCTGTGTCTGACCCTCTATTCATTGTGTGTGATCTGTCACGTTCTTCTTTCTTTCGTTCTCCAACTCCCACTCTCACATGCTTTTCTGTCAGTGACCATAGTTTTAACCTGTCTGCCCATTAAATGTTTTTGTTGGCCTAATCTTCGTGGAGGAATTAAACTGTAGAAAATATACTTATTTATCATTTCTCGATCGCTGTTTTTTATTTTCAACTTTTTACTTTTTTTTTATCTCGAACTGACCAATATCACACAGTGCCGTTCATCTTCAGAATATTTATCTTAATTACAGTGCTGGCCGTAGTAACAGAATACAATCTGTTGCACTGTCATATACACACACTTGGTATATAACAGTGGAACTGATAGTGTTTCGGAAAATAACTGAATTTTCTATAGATAAGGACTGTGGGTAACATTCCTCCCAAAAAGTGTGTCTAGTATATACTGGTTTTTTTTTGTTTCTGCAGCAGTAAAAAGAGCTTTATACAACAATTCTATATGAGATGTAAGACATTATGTATGTTATAGAGAATCTAACGTAGAGTACTTAGTTAGATGGAGTGATGAACCTACTGTCATCAAGAGAAATAAATCACCAAATAAAAAAGACAACACTGAACACAATTTTGTTCATACACCCGTTTCATCAATGTCTGTGAAGCGGGGAACTAGGAGAGACCGCGATTCGAGGAGGTCGCCAGGTACACGGAATGTCGTTAGGTTCACGTCGCCCCACTAATGTGCACTTTCTGCGACGGAAAACAAAGAAGAAGCACAAAATAAAATTAATCAATGGTAAGCTGGAGTACAAGAGGAAGCAAGCCAAACAAATTACATTCAGTTTTTAGCTATTTTTAAAATACAAATATGAGTAGGGGAACGTGGGGGAATTTCACGCATGTGGGTAATCCCACGCAGGCTGATTTATGCAGTTTGACTGGCGCAAGCTGTTCCCAGTTGGTGCTACTACCTGCCGGCAGGAGTAACGAACTACTATGCAGCTTACACCAGCCATTTTCCAGTGGCATTGTTGTAGCAGTGAAGTATTGTTTATTTTCGGCGTGTCTCATGTAATTTTGGTCAGTTGTATTTTGCAAGGTAAGTGCTACTATAAGTAGCTTTAATGAAATTTTTGCGTATCAACTACTAACCCTAGATGAAACATTTAATTTAATTGTCCCGCTATTTGAATTAGGTGCCGAGCTATAATTAGGTTAGTTATCGAACTTACGGTGGGGTAATGCCACGCAGCTGTTGAAGTGCGTGGTATTCCCCGTTGAAGATTATATTTTCAATACTAATGAGTTTTTTTTTTAAATTTCATATGGGTAGATATTATAAAAGAAAAACCCAGAAAGCAAAATGGACGCAAGAAGAACTTTGTAAGGCTCTTGATGCCATCAAATCTGGAAGAAAAATAAGAGAAGTATCAAGAGTTTTCGGGATTCTTGAAGCTACTCTGCGAACGAGAATGAAGGTTAAAAATACGGAGGGTCCAAAACTCGGAAGAAACCCAACATTTTTGACAGAACTGGAAAATGAGATTAGGGATCATGTTATTACAATGGCCAAACTGTTCTATGGCATTACATGCATCCAGCTGCGAAAGATTGCATTTGATTATGCAGAAGCTAACAATATTGCAAACAATTTTGATAAGTCATCTAGGTTAGCTGGAAAGGATTGGCTAGCTCTATTTTTAAAAAGAAACCCAAGTATTAGCATGAGAAAACCTGAAGCAACTAGCATTAACAGAATACAGGCATTTAATGAAGAATAGGTTAATGTATATTTTTAAAAATTAGAAAATGTCTTTGAAAAATATAAATTTAAAGAGGGGCGACTGTTCAACGTCGATGAAACGGGCATAAATACTGTACAAAAGCCCGAGAGACTTTTGGCTCCTAAAGGTGTTAAACAAATAGGTGGGGCCACGTCTTGGCAAAGGGGGAAAAAAGGACTGTGATATGTTGTTTCAGTGCTGCTGGTTCCTACATCCCCCCTATGTTTATATTCCCCAGGAAGAGGATGTCAAATCTCTTAAGTAAAGGTGGACCATTTGGAGTAATATATGGTTGTTCCGTCAATGGCTGGTCCAGTGAGTCATTATTTTTCGAATGGATCCAACATTTTCAGAACAATGTAAAATCAACTATTGATGACCCTGTTCTGCTGATTTTAGATAATCACAGCAATCACATTTCATTTGATATTTTTGAATTTTGTAAAAAACATTCTATTGTCATGGTAACCATACCTCCACACACTTCTCACAAGCTTCAACCACTAGATGTTACATTCTTTTCTTCTTTGAAATCAGCCTTCCACCGTGAATGTGACACGTATATGAAGTCACAGGTGTATCAAAAAATTACACCATATGAGTTAGCAGAAAATTTTAATAAGGCATATATTAAGGTCGCTACCATGGACAAAGGGCAGTCAGGGTTTAAGGTATGTGGGATTTGCCCTTTCAATCCAAACAAATTTCAGCATGACGGCTTACAATAATGTGAGATCTTCAGAGATGTTGTCCTTGAAGATGCAGAGGTTCCGAATGCAACAAATGGAAATGAAGTGGTTGCACCTACAAACGAGCCACACATCCCCAAAAGGAGTCAAGAACAGATTCCTGGATCTTCAGTGAAGATATTCTACTTCTAGTAGGCCTAGAAGAGGTCACAACAACTTCAACTAAAAGTTCATGTGTCAAGCACGTTAGTTTATTTGACATATCTCCTGTTCCAAAACAAAAACAAGTTCTTCCTAAGACGAAACAAGCCAAGGAAAGGCCTAAGGGAAAGTCAGTGATCCTTACAGCAACTCCAGAGAAGAATAAACTGCTAACAGAGTTATCAATAAAGAAACAAAAAAGCCATGAAAAAGAAAGCTGAAGGAAACAAGAAAATAAAACTTAAGGATAAAGCAGATAAGTGCAGAAATCTGCAACTTAAAAAAGTCTCGAAGAAGAAACAGACATTATATAAAAAGAAACACCACCAAGAAAGTGAAAGTAGCAGCGAGGATGACCTAAATCTGGAACATTTGTGATGACGATGAAATGGATGATATTGATCCATTGGCGATTTCAGAAGATGTCTGTATAGTTTGCGGAGAGTTTGGGAAAGATGGAGAACTATGGTCCCGATGTATTTCTTGTAGCAGATGGAGTCATGAAGAATGTAGTGGCTGGAACACTCCAAAAGGTTACAAGTGCGATCTTTGCTGTATGAGAAAATGAACTCTTTTCACATCAATAAAAATGTAAAAAACTAAAATTATGAGAGATGTTTGTAGAATCATATTATTTCGTTCTTAAATATACTGTTTACTATTTGTAGTAACTAATAAGCAAATAAAAATAGCAAGTATTGTACATTTTATGGTTTGTTTGTTTTACGTGTTATCACCCAGTACTTTGCATGTAATTACCCTCAGTGGTGGGGAATAGCACGTCTTTGCACTTTTTTTATTTTAATGTTCAAAATTAAGGTACTGTTTACAACTATTTACAGACGATTGGAATATGTGGAGAAATGTCCATTGTATGGTATGTACTTATTTTCGTAGGTTTTAATGACGTAACGAATGGTTCACATCGATTTTTCCTTAGGTTCGTGTATTTCCTCCACTCTCCCCTACCTTCTAAACTACGTTAACATGCGTTTGCTAAAATTTTTATCGTGGGCTGTTGAACAATGTAGCAAACAGTTTTATAGTATCATCTGTTAGTATTTTTCAAGTCAAGTCATCGTGACTTACTTTGTATATAAATAAACGGTCGGGATATTGTCTCTGTTAATGCCCTGTTCTGATATCCCATTTTACCCCAAGAGATGCAAAGACTTTAAGACACATACTTGATTGCTTGCTAATGCTAGGGTAATTAGTGCTTTGTATATTGACATCAAAGGTAAAAATAAAACATTGGAATTAACTTTTCATTAATAACAATTACACAAAAGCAAATTACTTTAAAAACTTATTACAGCTATCAAGCTCATTCATATTATGTACACCCAAAAGACGAAACTTTTTCAGGCTCGCTGTTCCCAAATATGTTGGTTATTTTCAGTGCATCCAAGTATTATCCATAGCGCTGATGGTTATTTCATCATTATTTCTCGTCTCGTATATCTGTACCGGGATTAATTTGACGTGAAAGCGTGGCCTCCTTGTCAGTGTCACTTAACTCGTTATTTACGGCTAAGGTGTCGCCAGTGTTTCGTAGCGACAAATCAGTGATGGCAGCCTGCCATTCTGTTGTTGCTACTGCTGCTATCGCCCGTCCTGGCATCGGCTGTAGTGCGCTCATGCAACCTGGTGTTGGTGCGTAAGATACTGCGGCGCAAATAACGCTTGAGTTACAGGTTATTCCTCGTCTAAAATACTCTTTACGGTTGGAGAAGAGGGAGGAACGAGGGAATTCAGTTTATTCATCGGCCTGGTTCATTGTTTTGTAATAGCCTTTGGCCGCTTCTCTCTGTCGTTTTTGTTTCTTATTAGTGCCTCTAACACACAATGAAACAAACTGACGATTGTAAGCTGTGAATGCAATATTCTGATGAACATTTGTGGCTCTGTGCACCCCCTCTGACCATTGCCCCTTGGAGCCCTTTACCTTACTCTCTTCAGACCGTATGGCAGGCCGCAGGATGTCGATGTCTCAGTCCTTTCACTGACAAGAATTTTCTACCTGTTTATTAACACAATACCCATGGAAATCTCCATTTATGGCCGGTAAAATAACAATGTAGAGGCAGATTATTACCACATTTTAATATAACATCTATATCTACAACTACATAACCACTCTGCAAATCACGCTTTATGTCTTAGCAGATCGTTTATGGAACAACTTTCAGACTATTCCACTTCCTTTCCACTCTCTACGAGCACACCGTAAAAATGAACACCTAGAGTTTTCCGTGCGAGCTATGAGTGCCCTTACTTTATTACGTTGATCATGCCTCCCTATATAGGTGGGAGGTGACAAAATATTTTCACAGGAGAAAGTTGGTTTTTATTTTTGTATACACACGTCAGGTTGGAGCAAATTGAGGAGAGACTGTCCAAGGTCATGGAACATGTCAGTTCTTGAAATTACAAGATGTAAGTAATAACAGATAATAATAAAATGTTTAGGAACACCAAAAACGTCAATCCATAAGTTCAAGTAAAAGCAATAAGCAATGCAACAAGAATCAGCTTAATTTTCAAGGAATTCCATGACAAAATAGAAGGAATAACCCGTGTGGAAACTCTTCAGTTTTGATTTGAAAGCGCGTGGATTACTGCTAAGATTTTTTAATTCTAGCGCCAGTTTACTGAAAGTACATTCAGCTGGCCTGGGTGGCCGAGCGGTTCTAGGCGCTACAGTCTGGAACCGCGCGACCGCTACCTTCGCATGTTCGAATCCTGCCTCGGGCATGGATGTGTGTGCTGTCCTCAGGCTAGTTAGGTTTAAGTAGTTCTAAGTTCTAGGGGACTGATGACCTTAGAAGTTAAGTCGCATAGTGCTCAGAGCCATTTTTTGAAAGTAGATGCAGCAATATACTGCACACCTTTCTGCACAAGAGTTAATGAAGTTCGATCCAAATGTAGGTTTGTTTCCCGCCGAGTATTAACTGAGTGAAAGCTGCTTATTCTTGGGAATAAGCTAATCTTGTTAACATTAAATGACATTAAGGAACATATATATTCATAGGCCAGTGTTAAAATACCCAGACACGTGAACAGGGGCCGACAAGAGGTTCATGAACGTATACCATTTATTGCTCGAACCGCCCGTTTCTGAGTCAGAAATTTCGTTTTAGAATGGGAAGAATTACCCCAAAATATAATACCATACGACATTATCGAATGAAAATAAGCAAAGGAGTATAGCTTTCGTGTCGAACGATCAGTCACTTCAGATACCGTTGGAATAGTAAAAATGGCAACATTAAGTCTTTGAACAAGATCCTGAACGTGGGCTTTCCACGACGGTTTACTATCTACCCAGATATTTGAACTGTTTCACTAATCATATGCCCATTCTGTGAAATTAAAACGTCAGGTTTTGTTGAATTGTGTGTTAGAAACTGTAAAAACTGAGTCTTATTGTGATTTAGCGTTAGTTTATTTTCCACAAGCCATGAACTTAGGGCATGCACTGCAGTATTTGAAACCGAGTCAATGTTGCGCACAACGTTTTCTACTACTAAGCTAGTGTTACCAGCAAAACAAAGAAAAAAAAATGTAGACTTACCCGTAATACTAGAGGGCATATCACTTATATAATGTATGGTGACTGGTACTTCTTGGAAACATCTCTGTGCAACGAAGGACGCGTTAGCCTTTATGACTCGTTTATCACATCCACTGCACTGTTTTCCCCAATAATACAAAACGAACTGACTTGCAACAAGGTCGTGCAAGCAAGGCCGGTCTCCTGCATGCCGGTTGGCCACCCACATCTGCGACTATGACTCGAGGTGATCGCCGCGTCACAATAAAACTCCCCGCCGCTCAACTGGATGTCTGTGTTGGTACCGCTGACATACACATCGACCAGTTCAGGTACTCACAGGTATGCATCCCACCTTCCGACATTCGTTTGTTTGGCCCAATGAAGAATGCACTCCGCGGGAAGCAGTACGTGGATGATGAGAAGGTTATTGATGCAGGAAGACGTTGGTTTTGACTTCGACCAGTAGAGTGGTACCAAGCGGGTATACAGGCCTTTCCAGTAAGGTGGCGTAATACCATAGCACTGAACGCAGATTACGGTGAAAAATTGTATTTTGTAACGAAAAGATAGAGTAAGGATGTGGAGTAATGGAATCGTAAATAAAAACACTTGCTTTCAGAATAAAATGCGTATCATTACTTACTCAACGCGTATGACAAAATCTCTACATATTTAGTTGAATTCATAACATTTCTGTTTGTGTCATTTATTGTATAACCGAAGTTTAATGTACTTTTTGTAATATACGTTTCGCGGACCTCAGATATTTTACTGTTTAGGGTCAATTGTCACTTACCACTCTCTACGTATTCGTTTTCTAAGTCATTCTGTAGTTTGTTCTGATGTTCTAACGATTTTACTGCACGGTAAACAAGAGCATCATGTACAGACATTCTAAGGGGTCGCTGCACAGATAGTCTCTTAAATCGTTTATATGGATTAACAGAGGGCCTATACTACTTCCTTCTAGAACATGGAATATCACTCCTGTTTGACTAGATGGCTTCCTGTCACTTAGTACGTTGTGTGGCCTCTCTGGAAGGAAATTGTGAATCCACTCGCACACCTTAATCGATACACAATGTGACTAGGAGCTGCTTGTGAGAAACAGTGTCAAAACCCTTATAGAAATATATAATTCTGGAATCAGCTTGAGAAACCCTGCCGACAGGTGATTATATTCTGCATACCTTTCGCAAGTTACAATGTTCTATACCACTTCATTAAACCGATTTGGCGAAATATTCTTAAAACATTTCCACGACATTAGGCAGAGAATCAGTATGGGTTCATATGTTGCCTAATGTAAAATGTTAGTCATGTAATTCATTTATCATAAGTAAGTTAATTCACCAAAATGTTAAATCACGTCTCCATGGTACACTTCTCCTTCTAACGAGCATTGCTTACTGAAATCTTGTTTACTCATCATAAATAACACAGTATGATGAAAACTGTGTAATGCTCTGTCTGACAAGTAAAGTGAAGTAAAATATGGAGTTTCAGTCTTCGATCGCTATTCTTTATTTTCAATTACCGGTTTCGGGCTAGCTGCCCATCTTCAGATCTGTTAGACAATGTTAAAAATGTAATTAATAAGAGAGATACAGGGCGGAACTTTGAAATTCGATACAGGGAACATTGTAGCCATAGCAATCGAACAGCATTTGGAACACATATAAAAGAGAGTAGACATGAAGTTAGTAATATAAACCAACAAATGGAGGTGCTACATAAAGCTCCAAAAAATGTCTCTATCTCAACGTGCTAGAAGAGCTTGAAATATACGCACATCAAAGAAAAACCCCAGGCCTATTAAATGAGCAAAGTGATTTTATGCACAGGAATTATTATGAGATTTTTAAAGACCTGTTTTAGGCTTACTCTTGAACGCAGCAGCACGCCCCAGTAAGAAACAGCTACAGCGGAACGGCCCTCAGCGTACTGGCGGCGAGGTGAATTGGGCGCGGCGCAAGACAACTCGGCGTGGCGTTGTATACGCTCAGGCATAGGGAAATCCACTCAACCACCAATCAAAAACAAAGAAGAGTAGACGCACATTTTCGGAAGGATATCTACATTTTAATTATATTTTATGTTTCTTTATAAAGAAATTTTAAATTAATGTAAAAATTTTTTCGTTTCATGGTCCACTCAAAAAGATTATTCATTTGTTATTACCTTAAAAATTGTTTTATTAAAAAGAATATTCGCCAATAATATATACGGCGAAATAATAACAGATGCACAATTGTTATAGGTAGAGGGCACTTTTTACTGTTACCAATCAGATTACTCTTAAATACTGCGATATAATGTTTTAACAGATTGAAATTTACTTTACTTAAGACAGTGAACAGTGTGTTCTGTACGGACAAGTTACTCTGTAACTACAACATATGGTATGTTGGCATTTTATAAGTTCCAAAATTTCATTTTGTAAACTAAGATAGTTTTTCACTAACTGTATCTCTCTTATTAATTACATTTTTAACATTGTCTAACAGATCTGAAGATGGGCAGCTAGCCCGAAACCGGTAATTGAAAATAAAGAATAGCGATCGAAGACTGAAACTCCATATTTTACTTATTGAACGATCGCGGAATTCCCAGTGAGACAACTATGTCTAGTTTTGATAAAGTGAAGTGCATAGAGGGAGAACAGTAAACGCCATGCAACTTTACAATTTGGGAGGGAATGGGTGCCATTATGATGATTACAAAATGAAGTCAAATTCAGAAACATGTTGGCGGTATGCGGCCGCTTCCTACTATGACATTGCACCCAGTGCGGCCTGCATGACTACATGATTCGGTAGGGAGGGGTGTTGTACCATCTCCTAAGGTACGCTGGTCCATAACTGTTGCAATGGGTCATTGACATCTTGGATACTCCACTGGAACGGCATTGGCCTCCAAGTTGGTCCCACACATGATGCATCAGGGACAGATCTAGTAATCTTGCCACCCACTGGAATACCTCATCGTCAAGCAGAGATTTCATAAACATATGTGACATATGTGGACGAGAATTGTCCTGGTGGAAAATGGTACCACGACACCGTCACAAAAGAGATAACAGATGATGATGCAGTATGTCCGTGACGTGCAGTAGCGCAGTTAGAGTTCCTCGATCAATGCCAGCCGTGGCTTAAGTCATAATCGATAGCTCTCCACCGAGGAGTAATACCGCTGTGCCTGGCCAAAATATTCGAAGTATTTGAACTCTGCCCAGGTCGTCATAATACACGCCTGTGATGGTCATCCATGGTATTACAGAACCGAGAACCGTAATTCATTGCTAAACATAGTGCAATGTGTTTCACCAGCAACCCATGCTTCTCGATAATTTGACCCCTCCACACTCAGCTGTTGTGGTGTTAACGGCTCGCTAACATGGGACACTAATTCCCTAGTCCAGCTGCTGATAGTCTCTGGCCAGTGGTATAGGGTGAAAAAGAATTTAGCAGGGAGTCTAATATTTTCTCCTGGATTGTAGGCACTGATGTCAAAGTGTTATGGTGTGCTTCACTGTCACATCTGAATGCCCCAAAAATGTGGGTACTGCACGATTCGACTAGCTGGCTGAATACAGACCCACAATGAGGTACCTTTCACTTTCTGACATTTGCTGATAATGCTTTCGCCTACAAGCACACCTAATCTCGGTGTCCTTCACAGTGGTCACTTAATATCTGTCTTTTTTTTTGCTTTACTGTTGTTTTATATCTTTTTACCCATATGTGGACTGTCAGTGGTACAATATTCTGCTCTTAAACCAGGAGCATTCTAAAAATTTAACAAAAATTAGAAGAAACTTTGGGACTGATTTCTCTTTTAAATTAAAAATCGAAAGATGGGCAACTAAAAAACGAAAATATATAGATTTTAAAAAGACATCTCAGAATGCTGAAATTCGTCTCAGAAAAAGCAATGAAGCACTGTACTTTCATTTAAAATCTGGAGGTCCTGTCCTGCACTGGAAGAGAAGAATTCTCGGAGGAAAGACATTAGTTCCATAGGGTTGAGAGGTGCAGGTAGAAGTCTGTTAAGTAGGAAAATATAGAGATAAAGTTACGTGTTGAGGTAAGCTGTGGGAAGACAGAAGGTGGAACAGACAGAGAGTGAGGAGGAGTTTGGTGTATGTGTGTAGGGTAGTGCTCATAAGGGAAATGGAATGGTGATGGAGAAGTAAAATGAGAGAGTAACCTGAATGTGGTGTACATAGATGAGGAAGTGCGAAAGTTGGTAGGAGGGATAAATATGAGGTGGGAGTCAGACGTCATTGCTTGAGAATAGGAGTTGATGGAAATTACTGTGGGTTAGGATGAGGTATGTGTAGGTATAGGGACAGTGGAATGTCTCTGAACGAGCACAGCTGAACACGAGGATTGATGATCAGAGGGGAGACAATGGGGTTACTGGAATCTAGTTTGCAGATAGTATTGGAGGAATTTGTTGTGTTCAAGGGCAGATGGAATTTTGATGAGATGGTATAAGGTTTATATGGGGAAGATCAATGGTATTTGACAATCTGTAGGGTTTTATAGAACTTTCAGTGCAACATTTATATAGCATATTATGTCAGATCAGGGTTTTGTAGGTGTGTAGAGTAGTGGAGGAGTGTAATCCCCAAGTACAGCCAGTTAGTAGTTTTGGTAGTTTTAGTATATTGTGGGCTTTCTCTTGAATGAGCACTAGGAAACTTTCCACATAAATGCCAATCGAGGGTCAGTCCAAGATATTTTAGTGTATTATTTACTACACAGGATGGTCGTAAATGGTAACTGAAATGTCATGTGGATGGGCAGTGTGGATAGATCATCCTACAATTACCACCAGGATTTTGGAGAGGTTAAACTTGAGCAGCTATTGGTTACACAAGGAGGTAAACTGGTTGTTGTTTATTTGCGGGGGGGGGGGGGGGAGGGGGGGGTGAAAGGTGTTGTCGGAATATCAAGAGTGTGGGGTAGTGTGGGAAAAGCATTGTTGTGAACATTCTGAAGACTGCGGACTGGTGGAGGAGGCTTGGGTACATCAGCAGTATAGAGGAGATAAAGGAGTATTGCCACTAATGAAATGGGATAGAAGATAACTGGAATTGTTACTGTTAATAGTGACAATGTTGTTATTGTTGTTGTTGTGGTCTTCAGTCCTGAGACTGGTTTGATGCAGCTCTCCATGCTACTCTATCCTGTGCAAGCTTCTTCATCTCCCAGTAGTTACTGAAACCTGTGGGCGAATAGATACTATGGATGAAATATTAAAGATATAGTTCACTTGAGACTCCAATATCTCATTTGAAAAGGACACCAGACAGTCAGTCAAGGTTGTTGCCTTTCTTTAGGTCGAGAGAGATAGAAAATGCAAATTTATGGGAGATGAGCTGGGGGGAATAGGAGACAAGTGTGATACAACAGCTGATCAGCGGAGGAGAAACTGGGAGGGAGGCCATACTGGTTAACGGAAAGGAGGTGGTGTTGGGTAGGGTGTTGATAGATGTCATGGTAGAGGGTGAATTAGAAGACGTTACTAAACAATAACGTGTTCCAGGTAGGGACAATTTGAGGAAAAGTAGGATTTTTGTATTTTTCATAGCTGAGGATATTAGCCTGTAGTGATGATAGTGGTACAAAGAGTTGCAAAGGTGGCCAGAAAGGATAGGGGCATTCTCTGAGGTATCGACAAGTAATACAGTCGTGGCTTGGGGGATTTTTTGCGTACTTTATGGATAATTTGTTTTATGCCATATGTCGTGATTGACGTATATAATTCTGTTTGTGGTATGTTGCCCAAGTACTGGAAGCCGGGGGCCAAGGGTGAGACAGCGTTGTTTATACGTTCTGAAGGATAGCTGATAGGGAACGAGAAGCTATCAAATTGGGGGTCATCAGGGATGGAGTAAATGTCAGAGAACAGGATGAAAGTGGTCTGCTTTGCTCTGGTTGTCGGGTGCGAGATGGTTGTTGCGGATGATGGGATGGGCTAGTCAACTGATGGAGTGGTCATGGGGAGTGTAGTATTGAGACTGGTGTCTGTCTGGCGTCAGTACCGACGTTTTTCTTCGTTAAATAAATTCTTGATGTGTCTCTGTACTTGCCGTCGCAGTGTGAGTGTATCCCACGATACAAGCGACGGGATTCTCGAAGAAGATGTAGCAGTGATGGTGGGCATGGGCGGGGGGAGGGGGAGAAGTGTAGTGCGATGACAAAATATGATTTTTTTTAGACTTGCAGGTGGCTATTGCATCTGACAAGATCTGTTGCAGAAAAGACGTGGGGTGGGGAATATAGTCACGTTGCTGGCAGGTTAGATGTGGCTTTCAGTCTCGCTTACTGTGAATTCCCGGCAGGCATCCCAGTTGGGGGGTGTTACATCGGATGTTGTGCACACCGGTATGTAGCCTAGCACTCCTCACATTAACACCAGACACGAACAGTACTGACGCACTCTGGAGGCCATTCTACCTGTGACGGAGAATTGCAACCGTAATCATTTACATTTCAGACTATAGTGTGTACCTGTACAGCCTTATATCGACCTCAGGATCGGGTTTCTTCTGCGTGCATCAGTTTTTTGTCAGTGTTATACTGACTTTGTCCTTGAACTTTTAATCACAAAGTAATCTTTAATGCGTCTCTCAGCACCTGTGAAAGCTTTCATCCACGAAGCAACTGTTACTTCATGTAGCCTCGTACCTTCGCATCCGTGCAGCCCTCTAAACTTCAGTTTGTCCGTAAGACAGACTCCTGGTTTAGGAAATCCAGCCAACTAGTTGTCTGGGCCCATCCGCAGGTTATCCATTTGTCAATGTTAAAATGAATGCTCATCCACTTTCACGATGCAAAAGCACTTGAACTGACGCGTGCCTTCATCAACAGACTTATTATACATTAACCTCAGAAAAACTACAACAATAAAAATATGGTGATTTTGGAGCTTGATTTATGTTTACATTTTTCACTTAGACTTATATTTATATCTCTTTTGTGAGATTCTTACGGTTCTTGTAGAATAATTCTGATGATGAAGTTTAGCTCCTCTGAAACGCGTAATTCTACTGCTTTTGGATTCTGGAAGGCAGTTGAACGTGCATTTTCATACTGATTCTAACAACCACGACTCGTATCCGTCATGGATAAAAACAAAGTTACCCAACAGTTTTCTCAACACTAAGGTTACTGGTTACAAAGAACAGACACATCCCTACTTTCGACAGCCCTCTTCTCTCAGTTTTTTAGCATTTTTTACAAAACTGCTTTCATTGGGGAATCAGATAAAGCCTGCAGATCTTCATAATATATACAACACTTCCACTGAGTACAGGAGATGTTTACTACACCATTGAAGTGCTAAGAATTTAATGACAGCAAAAATAGTGTGAAATCGTAAAAAAGTGCCAGTGTATATCAACGGTTTTTTTAACTGTTGTATTCTTCGTACAGAAATATTTTAAAGTGTACAAAAGTCATTTAACTGAAACTGCGTACACTATACTGGGTTAGGATGTGAATAACCCACTATTCAGCAGGTAACTGGTACCCGTGTCGGTGCCGCTCTATTTGCTTCAAGAGAGGCTACGAGTGTGCAAACTGTGATTGTGACAACACATCACCTGTGCATATGTAAGGCGTCACGCTGTTTTTGATTCCAGAACAGGACGCCATATATTACAGTTAACTTCGCTTAATATAACTGCACAAGAATCTGCTGTAATGTTTACATGTTTGGTTTTCTTCCAGTAGCTCTGAAGATGATCACTGATAGTCGAAACTGAACAAACGAGATTTAAAAAAAAAAGTTTTTAAGACTTCTTAGCTCTAGTGATTCTTACTAATTACTCATGCTGTTCTAAACGATATACATCACTGTCATCCCCTCACCTGTTAGACGTTCTTTACGAGTTCATTTCTCTACCACGCAGACACAGTGTTATCGAACGTGGATTGCGATGCAAAACACTATCTGTCTAACTCTTTCTGATTTGTGTATTGGATATTAGAAAGATCCGACATAAGTAATAAATGTTTCCCAACATAACGTTTAGTTTCAGTCTGAAGAACGAACATTGCGGAATGATGCAAACAGACAAAATGAGTTATACATCTGAGTTCGAGCTGGACTACGACTCGAATTCGGACATGTTCGCCGCACATGGACCGGACATATCTGCCTGACATCGCTCTGCTGTGTACATTATCCTGTTCAGCACATAAATACTGGAGACTTTCCGTTAGTGCGGTAACCAGCACAAAAACTAAGAGAGAAGGCCGTATTACCTTATCGTGCTATGTACGTAAACATACGAGCAAAAAAAGCCATCTGTACAAAAATAAAAAAAAGAATTACCGTGTTATCTCTACCTCTTACGTTAGCGTAAGGTTGGAGGAACTTACTGGAAAAGGAAGACAGATAAGAAAACTACACGCTAGCGCACAGAAGTTATGGTAACTACTGCTTACGCAGGGACTGATAAGCAATCGGCTGTAACCTCAGTTACCGCCATTCTGTGCGTATGAGGACTGCAAGGCACCAAGGCTCCGATGGAATCCAGTCCAACATGTTTCCCCACTTCTATGAAGCGCTATTATTCGAAACACTGTTTTCCATTTATTTGGCCACTAAACATGTTTTGATACGTATGACGTGTATTGTATGCGTAGAAATTCGTGTGTTCCGTAACATGACTGGTTGCCAAACTAAATGCAAATATTTTATGTTCTGGAGAGTACAGATTTATAAAAGCCATACTATTTCGAACGCATGTATAAATCCAAGAGTCTCAACAGTCCTCAAGAAGATTATGTTAAGACTTGTACGTAAGGCCTGACAAATTCGTGCCAATGATATGTAATACTGGTGTGTACTCGGGTTTCTAGTCTGTTGTTAATCGTGCGTGTGAATTATTAAACCATAATACACTACTGGCCATTAAAATTGCTGCACCAAGAAGAAATGCAGATGATAAACGGGTATTCAGTGGACAAATATATTATACTAGAACTGCCATGTGATTACATTTTCACATTTACACGCAATTTGGGTGCATAGATCCTGAGAAATCAGTACTCAGAACAACCACCTATGGCCGTAATAACGGCCTTGATACGCCTGGACATTGAGTCAAACAGAGCGTGGATGGCATTTACAGGTACAGCTGCCCAAGCAGCTTCAACACGATACCACAGTTCATCAAGAGTAGTGACTGACGTATTGTGACGAGCCAGTTGCTCGGCCACCACTGACCACACGTTTTCAATTGGTGAGAGATCTGGAGAATGTACTGGCCAGGGCAGCAGTCGAACATTTTCTGTATCCAGAAAGGAGCGTACAGGACCTGCAACATGCGGTCGTGCATTATCCTGCTGAAATGTAGGGTTTCGCAGGGATCGAATGAAGGGTAGAGCCACGGGTCGTAACACATCTGAAATGTAACGTCCAGTGTTCAAAGTGCCGACAGTGCGAACAACAGATGAACGAGACGTGTAACCAATGGCATCCCATACCATCACGCCGGCTGATACGCCAGTATGGCGATGACGAATACACGCTTCCAATGTGCGTTCACCACGATGTCGCCAAACACGGATGCGACCATCATGATGCTGTAAACAGAACCTGGATTCATCCGAAAAAAAAGACGTTTTGCCATTCGTGTACCCAGGTTCGTCGTTGAGTACACCATCGCAGGCGCTCCTGTCTGTGATGCAGCGTCAAGGGTAATCGCAGCCATGGTTTCCGAGCTGATAGTCCATGCTGCTGCAAACGTAGTCGAACTGTTCGTGCAGATGGTTGTTGTCTTGCAAATGTCCCCATCTGTTGACTCAAGGATCGAGACGTGGCTGTACGATCCGTTACAGCCATGCGGATAAGATGCCTGTCATCTCGACTGCTAGTGATACGAGGACGTTGGGATCCAGCACGGCGTTCCGTATTATCCTCCTGAACCCACCGATTCCATATTCTGCTAACAGTCATTGGATCTCGACCAACGCGAGCAGCAGTGTCGCGATACGATAAACCGTAATCGCGATAGGCTACAATCCGACCTTTATCAAAGTCGGAAACGTGATGCTAAGCATTTCTCCTCCTTACACGAGACATCACAACAACGTTTTACCAGCAACGCCGGTCAATTGCTGTTTGTGTATGAGAAATCGGTTGGAAACTTTCCTCATGTCAGCACGTTGTAGGTGTCGCCATTGGCGCCAACCTTGTGTGAATGCTCTGAAATGCTAATCATTTACGTATCACAGCATCTTCTTCCTGTCGGTTAAATTTCGCGTCTGTAGCACGCCATCTTCGTTGTGTACCAGTTTTAATGGCCAGTAGTGTAGATATAATTTGCTTTCATCTAAGATTCTATATTGAAAATAAATCGCCAGTAACTTGGTGTTTAAATAGTAAATCGTTCATCAGTTCGAAAGCGGATTTAAAAATCATGGACTGTATTTAGCAGGGACATACTGGAGGGGCTACGTACTTCAAGCCAGCCGGCTGTAGCAAGAACAGCTGCCCTGCGGGGCTCTCGTCCGACGCCCAAGTAGGTGGCTTCACATTGTGTAATTCATATTCACTAACATTAACTGAATCAGACAACCTTAACTGCCATTGAAGGATGTGCAATGTTACAGAATCCTTCTGGTTGAAGATTCGTTTGAGAGAGAAGGAATGCGTGTCCTATGCTTTGAAGTAACTATGGGTCACCTGTGCAGTAATTAAATAACTTCACGTTCTGTACAGGCCGTAGAAACTTCGTCAGAGACGCAGTTTTTCTTGGTTTAATCGTAAGAATCACGAGGAGGGCCAGACTTCTATTAAAAGTAAAAGAATAAATAAAAATAAATATAAAAAATAAAAATTAAACTTAAAGAAGAGCTACGTGACACTGGGTTTTCCGTTACACAAGAGAAGCAAACGTTTGCTGACAACCCTGTAACAGGGCAGCAAGACATATAAGGAGCTCACTCTCACATCATTATGAATTTCACAGTTGTTCCTTAGTACGCAGTGGTTTCCAGAGCAACTCCTTACAGTCAGTCAAGAGGGCTGCGGGCGGCTTGTCGAGAGTATCAGCTGACGTTAATTCCTTGACAATACTTACTTATCTTACATTCCTTATCTGGGCAACAATACCTAAACTCCGTTTCCAAAAGTCTGCAGCTTTAATAGCTTCTGGCCAATAGTTGAACACCTAGTCATACCGAGAATGTTTATTACATTCGAGAAACGCTGTTGTTTGGAATGGGCCTCCAACTTATGGACAAACGTTTTATGTTGAATGCAGGCACTTGAAGTAGGTGAACAAATAAGTCCATAGGGACCTCCCTCCTTGTCACACAAATTCAGAATGAAAAAAATGTGGGCGTGCTCCAGACAGTTACAGAATCTCACCAATTTGTTGAATAAATACATGTAGATATAAAATACTTGAAAGAAGCTTGATAAGAAGCAGGTATTGCTGATATAAGGAATTACGCGAAGAAGATAAATGCATATGCGTTTATAGCGATGTATAACTCGTTACCTTTACCAGAATGCGTGCCAAATAATTGCAGCAGTTAAAAGATGTGGCTTAGAGTTCCAAAGGAAGTTACAGCAGTTATCAGATGAGGCTTAGAGTTCCAAAGTTATGAGCTACTTTACGTCCCAGCACTATGGAAACACAACCATATCATGCAAGGAACAGAGTACGAGCGGAATGTGTGTTTACGCCGTGAGTAGTTCCGCAGTGGGGAAACTCTTGTGTGCTTCAAAGGCGTTCGTACACTATTCCGGAAACATTCACTCTGACGTCAAGTCTGTTCGGTGTTCATTAAAGATGGGGACATAGGGTTATCAGTCCAGTAACATGTTCTGAAGCCAGCAGTGTTTCTTACATCCTTCGCTACTGTCGACGAAAAAATCACGCGAGTAGAAACATCCTTCAACACAAAACTAATCAGCAGAAGTTGGTATGTACATATGTACCCGCAACTAGTTTTCGAAGACCTGAAACTGTGTTGCAGTCTACAGGTTTCTTAACACCATCTTCAAAGGTAATAAATATCGGTCACGTATACAGATTTCAACCATGAAGGTAAATAGAGAGCAGCCTATTTTAACAAGACGTGAAACCAGTACGTTGTCGTCGATGGTGAGTGTTCATCGGAGGTGAGGGTATCATCTGGAGTGCCCCAGGGAAGTGTCGTAGGTCCGCTATTGTTTCCTATCTACATAAATGATCTTTTGGATAGGGTGGATAGCAATGTGCAGCTGTTTGCTGATGATGCTGTGGTGTACGGGAAGGTGTCGGCGTTGAGTGACTGTAGGAGGATACAAGATGACTTGGACAGGACTTGTGATTGGTGTAAAGAATGGCAGCTAACTCTAAATGTAGATAAATGTAAATTAATGCGGATGAATAGGAAAAAGAACCCCGTAATGTTTGAATACTCCATTACTAGTGTAGCGCTTGACACAGTCACGTCGATTAAATATTTGGGCGTAACGTTTCGGAGTGATATGATGTGGGACAAGCATGTAATTGCAGTTGTGGGGAAGGCGGATTGTCGTCTTCGGTTGATTGGTAGAATTTTGGGAAGATGTGGTTCATCTGTAAAGGAGACCGCTTATAAAACACTAATACGACCTATTCTCGATTACTGCTCGAGCGTTTGGAATCCCTATCAGGTCGGATTGAGGGAGGACATAGAAGCAATGGAAATGCTTCAGAAACTCGGGTGACAGTCTCTAGAGGAAAGGAGGCGTTCTTTTCGTGAATCGCTACTGAGGAAATTTAGAGAACCAGCATTTGAGGCTGGCTGCAGTAGAATTTTACTGCCGCCAACTTACATTTCGCGGAAAGACCACAAAGATAAGATACGAGAGATTAGGGCTCGACCGAGCCATATAGTCATTTTTCCCTCACTCTGTTTGGGAGTGGAACAGGGAGAGAAGATGCTAGTTGTGGTACGAGGTACCCTCCGCCACGCACCGTATGGTGGATTGCGGAGTATGTAGATGTAGATGTAGATGTAGATCTCCAACGAACTAGGCACTCACTGGAAAACAACAGAAAACCAGAACTTCCAAGACAATCATAACTTCCTTCAATCTCCTTGTCCAGTTTGGAGGATGCCAGTTTACAGGTGAGAGAGAAGTTGAGACTTCTGTTAGATAAAAGGTAGAAGCACCTCCAACAAGCGACTGACAACAAGGACAGAGATACTGCGACTGAGAAGGCAGATGGCTTCCATCAACCCGTCAGACATAAAAGGCAGCGAAGTTGCAACTATTGCCGTAGGGTAGGCCCCATTTTATATCTACATCTACATCTACATCTATACTCCGCTAGCCACCAAGCGGTGTGTGGCGGAGGGCATAATTCGCGCCAAAGTCATATTTCACTCCCTCTGTTCCACTCGCGGATCGCACGAGGGAAAAACGACTGTCTGAACGCCTCAGTACGAGCTCTAATTTCCCTTATCTTTGAATTGTGATCATTGCGCGATGTGAAAGTTGGTGGTAATATATGTGCTCTACATCCTTGGTGAAGATCGGATTTCGGAATTTAGTGAGCAGCCCTTTCCGTTTAGCACTTCGTCTATCTGCAAGTGTGTCCCACTTCAAACTTTCTATGTGATTTGTAACGCTCTCGCGATGGCTGAATGTACCAGTCACGAATCTTGCTGTTCTTCTTTGGACCTTCTCAATCTCTTGAATCAGACCCAACTGGTAAGGGTCCCTTACAGACGAACAATACTCTAAGACTGTAGGAACTAACGTATTCTAAGTTATTTGCTTTGTTGAAGGACTGCATCGCTTTATGATTGTACCATTAAATCGCAGTCTAGGGTTTGCCTTACCCGTTAGTTGTATAATCTCATCATTCCATTTGAGATCATTTCGAATAGTCAAACCCAGATACTTGTCTGATGTTACCGCACACACTGAGCATTTATTTTGTACTCGAACATTAATGGGGATTTTCGCTTTGTTATACGCAGTTGGTTACACTTACTAATATTGAAAGATAACTGCCAGTCATTACGCCATGCATTTATTTTCTGCAATTTCTCATTGATTTATTCACAACTTTCGTGTGATACTACTTTCCTGTGGACTACAGCGTCATCGCTGTCAATACCATCAACCAGATCGTTTATGTAAATCGTAAAAAGCAGCGGATCTATTACGCTGCCCTGGGGTACACCTGAAGTTACACTTGTTTCTGTTGATGTCACCCCTTTCAGGACGACATACTGCTCCCTGTCTGTCAGAAAACTTTCTATCCAACCGCATATATCATAGGACTGACCGTGGGCGCCCACTTTTTGGAGCAAGCCACAGTGCGGAACTGAATAGAACGCCTTCCGAAATTAAAAAAAAATGGTTCAAATGGTTCTGAGTACTATGTGACTTAACTTCTGAGGTCATTAGTCACCTAGAACTTAGAACTAATTAAACTTAGCTAACCTAAGGACATCACACACACATCCATGCCCGAGGCAGGATTCGAACCTGCGACAGTAGCGGTCGCTCGGTTTCAGACTGTAGCACCCAGAACCGCACTGCCACCCCGGCCGGCCTTCCGAAAGTCGAGAAATATGGCATCAACGGGGAGCCGGTATCTATAGCCTGTTGTATATCATGCACAAAGAGGGCCAGCTGTGTCTCGCATGATGGCTGTTTCCTAAAACCGTGCTGATTCCTGCACGTAAGCTTCTCAGAGTCTAAAAAGGTTATTATGTCCGAACTATAACTATGTTCCATGATTCTACAACAATACGATGTCAGTGGAATTGGCCGGTAATTATGTGCTTTCGATTTTCTACCCTTTTTATAGACTGCTATGACCTGAGCCTTCTTCCAGTCGCGTGGAGCTTTCCGCTATTCCAATGATCTCTGATAGATTATGGATAAGAATGGTGCTATATTTGTAGCATAGTCAACATATAATCTTATGGGGATACCGTCTGGGCCAGATGCTTTTCTGGCATCTAAGGGTCTTAACTGTTTTACAAACCCAGATACCAGTACACTAAACACTAAGTCAGCCATCCTTGCGTTTGTTCGATAGTTGAAAGGGGGAACGGTGCTGCAGTCCTATACCGTAAAGATGGCTGTATCCATGTGTTACGCACAAACGGAATGGATGGTCTCAATGGGCCAGGAATTTACTAGCAGCTGCTGTAACAAAGCAATATATAGTCGTCCCACGTTCACTTTTCCTACCCCCTCATAAACTAGCAGACGCAAAGTGTGTGCCTACCTTCGTCACACACTTGATTATCAGTCTACACTAAAGCGACCTGATACAAGAAATTAAAGATTCTCATAATGGAGACTGTGCACAATTTATTTTATTAGATGTAATCACATGTATACCAATGTATCAGTTATTGGAACAAATAAAATTATGGTGCATATTTCACATATAAATGGTAAAATATTCTCAACTGCAGTAGGAGATCAATATCACACGGAGGGCCAACATTGGCCGCTGAAGTAGAAATCTTTGTTTCTGTTGCAAGTCTATTTCCTTTGTGCTGTGCATAAAACAATACATACATTTTTGAATCACATATAAAAGCATGTAGATAATAACATATATCCAACACCATACAAAATCTCTTATAAACAGCATAGAAAATTCTCATAATCATATTCAGATATACTGACGTCATTTATTGCCATAAGGCGCTCTTGACGTTTGAACCTGAAGAGTGATTACTCCACTTTACTGCCATTGAGACTTAGTCTATAATATAACATAGCATTTTGCTGTTATGAAAATTTTCTCACCTAAACATAAATAGAAACACAGAGAAACTGTACACAGTCCTCCCAAACAAGTTTTGCTCTCACTTGGTGTTCTGATGTAGTGGCGTGATATATAGACGTTATTGCCTGGCCACTGGATTGATGTGTCTAGCAATTCGTAATTAGCACCAGAAGCGATGCGGAACGCTCCCAAAAGCGAGTGCTTTTCATTGACTTCTGCTCGTTGAGCAGCGTACATCTGGACGACTTTTAACTACAAAATAGCCCCATCTCTTCAAGGACATCGAGATATCTACCTTTTCTACAGCTTTTCATTGTGATGTCAGATGCGATATTCAAGTGTAACCTCACTTTAAGCCTTCTTCCAGTTTGACCGACGCAAATAGCATAACATGCAGAACACGCAACTTTTTTTACCCATGTAGTGTTTTATGCATTGGTTGTTACTGCGTTTCTCTTGTTTTTGGGCAAGTATGTTATAAATGTCCATCACATTCTGCGCTGGGTAACTATTGTTGCTGGCTACACATTGTATCACTTTTAGTTCATTATTATCATTTTCTTAGAAAGTGGTAACCTAAATAATGATTTAAAGTAGAGCGGAAAGAATGCTCTCTCGTGTTGGTTCGGATGCTGCGCACGATAATCAAGGATTACATCTATGATAGTACGTTTTCTATACACATCAAACACTCTTTAGCCTTTCTCTTTGGTAACTGTTACACACAATAAATTAATGAAACGCCTTCCCCTTTCTCCACGGAAAACACAATATTCTGTGAAGTGTACTGAATTTGCTTACAATCTTGTCTATCTATGTTTGATCAACATTTATCACTGAAAGAGTATCGTCAACATACCTGTACTATTTTTTCAGCTACGGTTGGAAAATCGTGAATATACTTTATCGCTAAATAGTTGATGAAAAAGTAAGCTAATAATTACTAAATGGTGTTTCCCATACTCAATGCTGTACATTAAAAGTAAAGTAATTGTATTCCACACGAAACAATAAAAGATCTACAATTTTGTCCTCTACATATTTGTTCATTAAAAGTAATCGAATTGTATTTCAGATAAAACGATAATAAATATACAAATTCACTAACTTCATTACTGAACTTACTACTTTGATTCTGACACTGTCAGGTACAATGTCAATAGTTTCCTGGATAAGAATCTGTTATAGATACATCTTTTGTCTCCACAACTGACGGAATACTATTTTTTACTGATAATTGTTGCCTGACCTTACACTATTTTTTTTATGTTTCAACATTTTCTAGAAAATTTGCATAGGAGCTCCCCTCTAAGGTCCTATCTGCTTCTGTTCCTTATGGATCTGCAATGTTAATTTTGGACCCCTAAGGTTCATAATTTTGAGAATCTGTATGACACATGAAGACATAATTTCTGAATACGACTTTAACTAATCAATTTAATTTTCTGAAAATTTCATTGGTGGCATCCCTAGCTACTGCTGTAACATTATTTTCTTGAAGAAACCGTATGATCTTATCAGTGCACATTTTCCTCATTACTACAATAATCATATTACCTTCATCTGCCGTGTAATGATTAAATCTCCCTCTATAAACTTCCTATTTATTTCTTTAATCATATTATATCCTTTGTTCAACTAAATTTTCCGTTTCCTCATTCACTTCACTGCTATTGTCATTTTATTCTGTTCTAACTTGGATAATGTACTAGTATCCATTCCAAATTTAACAGGTGCTAAGGTATTTTTTACTGTTTTCTTATATACCCCTCTACTCACATTATATTTAAACCGCCTTTGAATAGCCTCTCTTCATCCCGGTTAAAATCACTATCAGTAAGATTTAAAAATATTGGACAAAATTCATAACATGCTTTCTCACCCATTACAGGTACATTATCTTGTCCTATAAAATTACCCATTTCTTTGTTATGCTTATGCCTATCTCACTGTACTGTTTTTAATCATAATGAAGAGAAGCTGCTACAAAAACAGGTTATACAAAATGTGAATAGAACGATAGACAAGAAAGCAGTAAGGAACACCTTAGCACCAGTTAAATTTCTTATGAACACAAGTAAGGGGTCCAAGGTAGAACACAATAAAATGGCGATAGCAGATTACTTATAACTGAAATGAGGAAAGCGAATAT
The DNA here is from genome assembly GCF_023864275.1 of Schistocerca cancellata. Taxonomy (NCBI): domain Eukaryota; kingdom Metazoa; phylum Arthropoda; class Insecta; order Orthoptera; family Acrididae; genus Schistocerca; species Schistocerca cancellata. The sequence goes on from NC_064633.1 coordinate 102,946,944, forward strand.
CCAAGCCAATAAGGGGGGTTACAGGATTAAAGAAATAAATTGTAAGTTTGTGGCGGGAGATTTAATCATCACGAGAGCACATAAATCTTATACGATTACTCTAGTTACGAACGAAGTGTATATTGATGAGGCCTTACAGTTTTCTCAAGAAAATGATATAGTAGAGTGGCTAGAGAACCCAGTAATCAAATTCCTAGAAAACTAAATGTAAAGTTTAGGTCATAATCAGAAATTGTATACGTAAGTCAGATGTAACTTCTAGAAATCATGAATCCTAGGGCTCCAAAATTAAGACAGCAAATAGAGGTCCATAAGGAACATAAACCGATAAGATGTAAGAGGGGAATGGTTATGTGAAACTGCTTGGAAATGTTTAAACATCCTAAAATAACAGTGTACGTTCAGGCAACTGTTTTCAATAGTTGGAGAAAAAGATGTACCTATGACAGGTACAATGATATTTGTGTCGTTAGATATTGTTAACATACATAAAAATATTCCAATTGAGGAAATTATTGACACTGTTACCGATAATTTAAGAAATCAAAATAATTCGTCTGGCTAAGCAACCGGTGAATTTATAAACATTTTATCGTTTTGTGTGAAATACAGTTACTTTACTTTTAATGAACAGATAAATGTACAAGAGGACTGAATGTGGTAAGCTCCATTTTGGGATTATTAGCGGATCTTGTCCTCACATTTTAGAGACAAAGTTTATTTGTGACTTTAAACATTAGCCAAAACAATAGTTTTCTATTACAGGAATGTGGACGATACTCTTTTACTGTTAAATGAAGATCAAACAGAGATAGATGAGACTATAAGCAAATTCAGCATTTGTAACTTCATCGTATTACGACATTGCCAGCGGAATAATAGGTGAAATTTTAGAAACAGGATATTAATGAGACATTTTCTGCCGAAAATAATTTCGGTTATTCTGTAATTAATAAATTCATAAATATGATCAGCTACAGGGATCAGGTATTTACAGATTGGCGTGTTCTGCATGTTATGCTATTTGTGTTGGGTAAACTGGAAGCAAGGTTCCACAAGAATATCACATCAGACATCCCAATTGAAAATGTAGCTCAGCTACAGAAAAGGAAGATATGTGTATGTCCTTGAGGAGATAGAGGTATTTTGTAGTGAAAAGTAATAAAAAGCACGACGAGCAGACCTCAATGAAAAATACTCCCTCTTGGGAGTGTTCCGCATCACTTTTGGTGCCAGTTACGAATAACCAGACACTTCAGTCCAGCGGCTGGGCAGTATCGTCTATATATCATGCCACTGCAGCGGAACACCACGTGAAAGCGAGACTTGTTTGGGAGGACTGTATACGGTTACTCTTTGTTTGTTTTTATGTTTAGATAAGAAAAACTTCATAACAAATGGCTCTGAGCACTACGGGGCTAAACTGCTGTCGTCATCAGCCCCCTAGAACTTAGCACTGCTTAAACCTAACCAACCTAAGGACATCAGACACATCCGTGCCCGAGGCAGGATTCGAACCTGCGACCGTAGCGGTCACGTGGTTCCAGACTGTAGCGCCTAGAACCGCTCGGCCACTCCAGCCGGGAAAAACTTCATAACAGCGAACTGCAGCGTTATACTGTAGACTAAGTCTCAGTGGTAGTAAAGCGGGGTAATCACTCTTCAGATTCATTTGCACAAAGCGTTATGGCAATAGATGACATCACTCTATCTAAATATGATTATGAGTATTGTCTATGCTGTTTTTAAGAGATTTTATACGGTGTTGTATATATTTTTATACCTACATGTTTTTTATATATTTCATTAAAAAATGTATAAGTGTCAACAATAGTGCCAGAGGTTGTGAGTACAGTCGCTCTGCCTAAATATCAGTAATGACAAATTGGTAATTTTGTTTCCTAAAAGTTTTCACATGGTGTTGCGTACTTTTATACCTACATTGTATTTTAAACATTTCGAGTTGTATGATTACAGAAGTTAATGTCACAGGTCTTAATGCTACATCGTGTTCTTTAGGATGTGGTTCCTGAAACAAGCGCCAGAAGGGCTGAACACTATCAGTTTATGGTTTTGCGATTTAAAACCTACGGAATTTTACATCTAAGGTTCTGGATGTGTGCATGGATTAGATACCATATTTGTGTCCCAGTGGATGTTCGAGTCCTCCCTCGGGCATGGGTGTGTGTGTTGTCCTTAGGATAATTTAGATTAAGTAGTGTGTAAGCTTCGGGACTGATGACCTTAGTAGTTAGGTCCCATAAGATTTCTCATACATTTTAACATTTGAATTTGAACCATATTTCGTTATGTCTTTTGTTTTCATTAATAAAAGGTTTTGTCACAGTGGTCAAAAGGGGGCCCTGTTGCTTCCGGCTTTGGCAACGAGTATAGCTGTAAGTTGTAAGCAGCCTGCTGAGTTGCAGGGAGGCATGTTGAAATAAACTGTGAATTAAGAATTAAGAAAACTGGAATTAGAACTATAAATGCAAGAACATAGCTTAGCACTGGGAAATTACTAATACTTTACTTCACCATCTTGAGAACAATGGTTTTAAAAAACTGTCCAGAATGGACTAGTAAATTCTCTACTACTGCAGACACATCAATTTTAATAATTTGGAAAATTTTGCCTCATCAGTGAGTGCGCTAGAGCTTACAATTTTGATACGCTGGGTAATAAGCACATACGCTTGCTGCAAAGTGTAGTGGTGCTTTACTTTTCCCATTTTACTGCAGGGTATAGGACAGTGTGAGCAACTTCAGACTGTGCCTCTGTTTTGTGGCGCCACTTCAGGAGTGGCAGCTACCTGCTGCTAGTGAGTGGCTCTGCAGGCAGCACCTGACCTGCGATGTGACCTGGCTCTGCCTTTGTCTGTAGTGTGTCAGCTGCCTGTCCTTGCATGTTTCATGTGGCTAGCCCAGTTGTGTGCACCTGCTTAATGGCATTCAACACATATGGTGTTCCAGTGACATCTGCTTACATTCCTGTCACACCAGAAAATTTGAGTAAGAGTAATAGCCACACCTGCTTACACCTGCTACAAACACTATGCTTGCCTTTTATGTGTAAATTATATGTATGAAGTGGATAACAAAAAGACAACTGGTCTGTTCTCTTTGGAATAATTGTTATCTTACACCTCACGAACACTGGTCTAGCCAATATCTGCATGTCCTGGCACACCCAGTGACACGTTATGCAGTTTACACGTGTGTATAATGGGCTAAACACATGAATACGTGGGAAGTATATATTTGTCAAACGTCCAAACAATAATTGCTCGTTATCATATATAACATGTTTCTAAAAGAGTTATGTAAATGTGGTAAGATTTTAAAAGCCAGTTATGTTTTTAACACATTTTCTGAAGCAAATTGTTGTCGTTGCTGTTGTGGTCTTCATTCTAGAGACTGGTCTGATGCAGCACTCCATGCTAATCTATCCTGTTCAAGCGTCTTGATCTCCAAGTAACTACTCCACACTACATCCTTCTGAATCTGTTTAGTGTACTGATGCCTTGGTCTCCCTCTACGATTTTTACCCTCAACGCTTCTGTCCAGTACTAAATTAGTAATCCCTTGATGCCTCAGAAAGTGTTCTACCCACCGATCCCTTCTTCTAGCCGAATTGTGCCACAAATTCCTCTTCTTCCCATTTCTATACAGTACCTCCTCATTAGTTACGTGATCTACGCATCTAATCGTCCGCATTCTTCTGTAACACCACGTTTCGAAAGCTTCTATTCTCTTCTTGTCTTAGAGCCCATGCTTCACTTACATACATGGCTGCACTCCATACAAATACTTTCAGAAAAGACTTCCTGACACTTAAATCTATACTCGATGTTAACAAATCACTCTTCTTCAGAGATGCTTTCCTTGCCATTGCCAGAATGCATTTCATATCCTGTCTACTTCGACCATGGTCAGTTATTTTGATCCTCAAATAGCAAAACTCAGTTACTACTTTAAGTGTCTCATTTCCTAATGTAATTCCCTCAGCATCAGCTCATTTAATTCGACTACATTCCATTTTTTTGCTTTTGTTGTTGTCCATCTTATACCCTCCTTTCAAGACACTGTCCATTCCTTTCAGCTGCTCTTCCAGAACCTGTCCTGTCTTTGAAAGAATTACAATGTCGTCGGCAAACCTCAGAGTCTTAATTTCTTCTCCATGGTTTTTAATTCGTACATCAAATTTTTCTCTTCTCTCCTTTGTTGCTTGCTCAGTATACTGATTGAATAACATTGAGGATAGGCTACAAACCTGTCTCACTCCCTTCTCAATCACTGCTTCTATTTCGTGCCCTTCAACTTTTACAACAGCCATCTGGTTTCTGTACAAATTGTAAATAGCCTTTCGCTTCCTGTATTTTACCCCTGCCACCTTTAGAACATGAAAGAGAGTATTCCAGTCAACATTGTCAAATGCTTTCTCTAAGCCTATAAGTACTAGAAATATAGTTTAGTCTTTCCTTATGTATCTTCTGAGATAAGTCGTAGGGTCAGTATTGCCTCATGTTTTCCAGTATTTCTTCGGAATTGAAACTGCTCTTCCCCAAGGTCAGCATCTACGAGTTTTTTTCATTCGTCTGTAAAGAATTCGTGTTAGTATTTTGCAGCCGTATCTTATTAAACTGATAGTTCGGTAGTTTTCAAACCCATCAACACTTTCGTTCTTTGGCACGGGGATTAATACATTCTTCTTGAAGTCTGAGGTTATTTCGCATTCACTAGAGGGCAGAGTTTTGTCAGGTCTGGGTCTCTCAAGGCTATCAGAAGTTCTAATGCAATTTTGTCAAATCCTGGGGTCTTGTTTCCACTTAGGTCTTTCAGTGCTCTGTCAAATTCTTCACGCAGTATGGTATCTCCCATCTCATCTTCATCTACGTCCTCTTCCATTTCCATAATATCGATCTCAAGTTCATCACCTTTGTATCGACCCTGTATACACTCCTTCTAGCTTCCTGCCTTACCTTCTTAGAACTGGTTTTCCATCTGAGCTCTTTTTATGCATACAACTGGTTCTCTTTTCTCCAAAAGTCCCTTTAATTTTCCTGTACTCAGTATCTATCTTACCCCTGGTGATATATGCCTCTAGATCCTTACATTTGTCCAGTAGCCATCCCTCATTAGCCATTTAGCACTTCCTGTCAATCTCATTTTTGAGACGTTTGTATTCCTTTTTGCCTACTTGATTTACTGCTTTTTTATATTTCCTCCTTTCATCAACTAAATTCAATATTTTTTCTGTTACCCAAGCATTTCTACCAGCTCTCGTCTTCTTACCTACTTGATCCTCTGCTGCTTTCACTATTTCATCTCTCAGAGATACCCATCATTGTTCCACTGTATTTCTTCCCACCCCCCCCCCCCCCCCGTTCTTGTCAATCATTCCGTAATGCTCCCTCTGAAACTCTCTACAACCTCTGGTTCTTTCAGTTTATTCAGGTCCCATCTCCTTAAATTTCCACTCATTTGAAGTTCCTTCAGTTTTAATCTACAGTTCATAACCAATAGATTGCGGTCAGAGTCCACATCTGCACCTGGAAATGTCTTACAATTTAGAACCTGGTTCCGAAATCTCTGCCTTACCATTATATAATCTATTTGAAACCTTCCAGAGTCTACAGGCCTCTTCCATGTATACAACCTTCTTTCATGATTCGCGAACCAAGCTAGTTAAACAACTTAAAATAAAGCTGGGAAAGTAGACCTACACGGAAGCTCAATGTATGTTGCTACATATCATCAAAGTGTGTAGTACATAATACAGGTTGAATACTCTTCTAGTAAATTTTCATGTACAATGCAATAATTCTGTCGTGGAGCTAGACTTCTTGTTGTATACGACAGAGGAAATGCAGCAATTGTTTTTAATTTATTAATATAAAACTACATGACTTGCGAAGAAATGCTCCCCGCTGGTAGCGCAAATCAAGATACATACAATCTAATTCGAAAACACCTAGACTCATTAGTGAATAGTTATGATTCTAATTCCCACACCCATAACAATATGCACAGCCAACATTTCATTTCCAGGGGATTCAACAAAGGTCATCATTGTGAACTGTACTTGTAATAGTACCCCCTATGGCAATATATAGATGGTGTAATTATATACAAAATCTATACTATTGTCAGTCACTTAGTAAATTATAATGTTTATCATCAATCAGAAATCAGTCAATATATTCTTTTGACGATGGTGTCTACATAAAGAAGTGTTAGTGTATGGCTGTGACGTTCTTTAGAGATGGCAGTGAACATTTGTGCATACATGTCGACAGTCCAAGTCTTTCCAATATGAGTTTCAATTTTAAACAATAACGAGTTAGTGTGTGGAGGTAACAGCAACCAGTGGCCGCCAGGAAGAGAGGAGAAATACATGAAAAAGAATTTCCGTTTTCCACAGTTCTGATAACGTACGCATAATTTTCAGTTCGTTGGACCATCGATTGTATGGTTTGGTTGAAATAAGGAAATCAGTTTAATGCTTAATGTCTCGTTGACAGGTAAGGTCGTTGGAAACGGAGTATTGCCCCTGTTTTCATTTACTGGAGTTGAAGGAAGCGGCGTGGCCACTTCAAGCTACCATTCTTCCATTCGCCTAGAATGAACTGCGAAGCCACAGAAAACCTAAATCGGTATGGCGGCTCTGTGGTTAAACTCGGATATCCCGACTGCGAGTGTAGTACATTAGGCACTATGCCACCACTCTCAATTCCACAGTGTAAATAGCAGACGAAAACCACAAGGTTTCCTGAAAGCACGCAGCAGGACCGTTATGTTCAGACGTACTACTTATTAATAGAAATGAATAATTAATTAAATTAAGCGTATCTTAAAAATGTTCGATCGCAAAAGTAGACTGTGCTCGGCTACTACACGAAGCTTAACGACTTTCTCCGACACATAGGCTTACTGATATCAACTATAACTTCTAGAAGTTATCTTGGCATTTTCGCCCCCTTTTCCTGATGTGTACTCGGTAAAGTCGGAAATCGTCGTGCAGTCTGTGTTCTGTTTGAAGTCCTTGTCAACATTAGCAATCAATGAATATTTGCGTTACGAAACTGAATTAATTAAAATTTATTCTCCTTACTTCAAATAAACACATTTCAATGTGATGGAGTCTACAGAAGGCCTTCACCAAACATTACTACTTCGACGCTTTCCTAGCTACAATACACCATAAAACGCTAGTACTTCATACTTCGTTGAACATCCGTTTCGCTATTGTAAAAAATGCAGTGTCTAAGAACTGACTGATTTGACGCCCATATTTCTACGAGAAAAGTTATAGAGCATTAAAATGTGTCTTAAAAAATTTTAATAAAGTTTCGTGAAACCTAGTTGGTTAGCGTATAATGTCACTTATTATATTTATAGAAATGGCGTGGTTAATGACCGCCAAGTCTTTATTTTCTATTCAAGTTTTTATAATACTCAGGCTTGTAGTTTCACTTGTTTGTTAGTACAGACATTACCTGTATTTAGTTGTTCCGCTATCAGGAACAAACGCTTTCTGCTTGGTCTTTTGTTGAACACTGCTATGTTTGGCTGTGGAGGAGGCATCAGTCCTCAACAGATAATTTTTTGACTACGTTCTTCGGTGAAAGTCAGCACAATTTTTGAATATTTTATTGTGTTGGAAGTGTTATGGGCAGGATAGAACTAACAGCGTGGTGGAAAAGAGAAATACAAACTTCATTGAGGGGTCACGACGAAAAAGAATGGTAAACTTGTTATTCTGGAGAGCTGTACCTGTTGCTGATGAAAAGTGCAGGAACTCTTATTAGAAGGATCATTATGCTAGAAAGGTATAGAGTAATATGAGCACCACATTTATCGATCGTCAGTTCAGACATTTTATCTTAAAAGAAACTGTTATTTCTGTGAGAAAGATGCATCACATGTAAAACAAAATGAAAAAAAAAAACGATATTATGTTGGTCGTGACTTTACGAAGATATTTTGAAAATCTGTAATGCAAATAATGAGGAAACAGAATAATGCCTGGGGCACTAGAGTAAAATTTCGGGAAGGGAACATTGAAGGTCGTCTTGTTGTTGAGGGTGGATGCCACGGTAACTGAGCGAAAAGGATTTTCAAATTTGATGTAACAGTATTCACAGTAAGACTGAACGATCAAATGGTGATGATATAACTGTCTGGACGCATTTTATTGGTTTTCATTTGGGAAGCAAATGAAGATGAATGACAGTTCGCACTCTAAGGCGTTCTGAAGAATTATAATGGATACTTCCCAAAAAGCGAGACGAAACAAGAACGGCTGTTATCGAAGTTCTATGAAAATTTCTTATTCGTTTCAAATCTGTATAAGGAAAGCATGACAGCTTTCGAAACACAGGTCATTCCTTCTGTTATGTGACATGTGGTAAGAGACCAGAGGCAAATGCCATAAAGATGAACACATCTCAGTTGATGAATCTGCTTCCTGGAGGACAGCAGATTACAAGTTTATGAAGTGGAGACGTATCTCCATTCGGACATGGTCTTTGGCAAAGTCGGAAATGACACACAGGATCAATGAAATTACTTCTTACATTAATCATTTGTCCGAAGAAGAATGGAGACTGTTCAGATCTCAAGATTACACTCAAACGCCTTTCAAATCCTCTTATTTCAGCTGCAAGACGGAGATCCTTCGGTACTTATACATATGTAGATATCGAGAAAAAATTCGACAATGGACTGGCCTCTCCATTCTTCCGGCTTAGATCAAATCGAACAAGTGTGGTATGCGTTGGGGAGACGTATTACAGCAAGTTCACGTGTATCAACAACCATCTAGCTGATTTCAACCGCGGTGGTGGAAGTATTGAAAGCTTTACCACAAGAACTCTTTTCCAATCTCGTGGACAGAAAGGAGGCACCCTATTAAGAACCACGTCACGTCTTTTGTAATATCCAGAGGACCATCATAAAACGCGGTGTCTTCAGTGTCATTATTTGTCTTTGAATAAAAGTGTCATTTCTGTTCGTCTTATTGCGTATGTCTTCAGTTACCGTCTGCCGTGCACTGTCGTAGATCTTCCTATGTATGGTCCAAGCTATGTTACTTAGCAGTCACAAATCATGAGAATGTTACTTTCGTCCTTAAGCTTTGCACACCAGTGTATTATCTTGATGCATGAGATTTCTGTTAGGCTGATAAATTGTGATATTTACTTGCCATATAGGTTTTTTTGTCTCCTTCTTAGTCTCTTTGTAAACCCACTTTGATGTTCTGGAACTTTTCTCTTGCATAAGTATGCTTCAAACTGCTCAATTCTCATATATTGCACGTATCATGCGAATACAGAAGAATAAGCGTAAGAAAACAGAGTGTATCGTATTGTGCAAACTAGCCATTCCTCTCTCATACATAACGTAACTTAAAATAAGCAATTAAAGTAATACTAACCAAGGTAATAACAACAATTTCCAGAGCTTCCAGAAAGCGTGTTCATCATAGTAGTTCTAAGTTGCTGTAGTGTGACCAAATGTCTTCTCACTGTGCCCATCCACAGAAATTGTGACAATTATGGTAGCCCTCATGCAGGCCAGCACTACCTGGACGCTACAGGACCCCAGACCAACCAGTTTTTGTTAAGTCCCATAGTGAAAAAAAAATCGGTTTCCATTGAGTCTCAGTCCAGATATCGGTGCTCGTACTGTTGCCAAAGCTGGCTTATCGCTGCCATGTTCCACGCGTGCTCTATGCCACACTGACAACACCCGCAGTCTGAAAACGCGGTAATTTTGAAATAAATATTACACCGCAATCGATTTTTAGACCAAGTCTCCATTCCTTTAGCTTTGCAAAAATTTCAAGAGGGTTCTGAACCCTGAATAGACCCCTCTGTCTACACCCATGGCCATAACTGTTTTCTAACTCAGGGGGCATTTTGTAGCAACGTTTCACTTGTAGTTTCTTTGTTATATTGTTTCATTTACTTTTATCATTTCACTTCTACTAGAAATATGACTACATCAAACCAATAAATACAACTTAATTATACACTACTGGCCATTAAAATCGCTACACCACGAAGATGACGTACTACAGACGCGAAATTTAACCGACAGGAAGAAGATACTGCTATATGCAAATGATTAGCTTTTCAGAGCATTCACACAAGGTTGGCGCAGGTGGCGACACCTACAGCGTGCTGACATGAGGAAAGTTTCCAACCGATTTCTCATACACAAACAGCAGTTGACCGGCGTTGCCTGGTGAAACGTCGTTGTGATGCAGCGTGTAAGGAGAAGAAATGCGTACAATCACGTTTTCGACTTTGATAAAGGTCGCATTGTAGCCTATCGCGATTGCGTTTTATCATAACGCGACATTGCTGCTCGCGTTGGTCGAGATCCACTGACTGTTAGCAGAATATGGAATCGGTGGTTTCAGGAGGGTAATACGGAACGCCGTGCTGGATCCCAACGGCCTCTTATCACTAGCAGTCGAGATAACAGGCATCTTATCCGCATGACTGTAACGGATCGGGCAGCCACGTTTCGATCCCTGAGTCAACAGATGGGTACGTTTGGAAGACAACAACCATCTGCACGAACAGTTCGATGGCGTTTGCAGCAGCATGGACTATCAGCTCGGAGACCATGGCTGCTGTTACCCTTGACGCTGCATTACAGACAGGAGCGCCTGCGATGGTGTACTCTATGTCGAACCTGGGTGCACGAATGGCAAAACGTCATTTTTTCGGATGAATCCATGTTCTGTTTACAGCATCATGCTGGTCGCATCCGTGTTTTGCGACATCGCGGTGAATGTACATTGGAAGCGTGTATTCGTCTTCGCAATACTGGCGTATCACCCGGCGTGAGGGTATGGGGTGCCATTGGCTACACGTCTCGGTCACCTCTTGTCCGCACTGACGGCACTTTGAACAGTGGACGTTACATTTCAGATGTGTTACGACCCGTGGCTCTACCCCTCATTTGCCCGCATCTCGTGGTCGTGCGGTATCGTTCTCGCTTCCCGTTCCCGGGTTCGATTCCCGGCGGGGTCAGGGATTTTTTCTGCCTCGTGATGGCTGGGTGTTGTGTGCTGTCCTTAGGTTAGTTAGGTTTAAGTAGTTCTAAGTTCTAGGGGACTGATGACCATAGATGTTAAGTCCCATAGTGCTCAGAACCATTTTTTTTACCCCTCATTCGATCCCTGTGAAACCCTACATTTCAGCAGGATAATGCACGACCGCGTGTTGCAGGTCCTGTACGGGCCTTTCTGGATACAGAAAATGTTCGACTGCTGCCCTGGGCAACACATTCTCTAGATCTCTCTCAGCTGTACCTGTACACGCTATCCAAGCCCTATTTGACTGAATGCCCAGGAGTACCAAGGCCTTTTTACGGCCAGAGGTGATTGTTCGTGGTACTGATTTCTCAGGATCTATGCATCCAAATTGCCTGGAAATGTAATCACATGTCAGTTCTAGTTTAATATATTTGTCCAATGAAAGCCCGTTTATCATTAGCATTTCTTCTTGGTGCAGCAATTTTAATGGCCAGTAGTGTAGATTCATCCTAAAGACTATTGTTACTGTGCAGTGTCAATGACATTTTTCCTGAGAGAGTCAGTTCAAAGTGTGGCACCAAGGTCTATTTCACAAACTGAGTGTCAACTGATATTGTGTTATAACTGTCCAAGTCTTCTATCCGGTCACTCGTTGACCAGTCTGGAATGGCAGTAGAAGGTAGCAAAAGGAAAGCCAAACATTAAAATTTACCGTTTAAGAAATCGTTCACGAAGTTGAATCGTGCAAACATATCGTCGCTTGACCATCGCACTGACACCCGATAGATAGTGTAGTTTAAGGAACTGAAACAGTTTAATGGAAATACGTTGTAAGTAGGCTGTTTAAGTTTTTATATTGGTAACGCCACGTAGCAAAAATGGCTCTGAGCACTATGGGACTCAACTGCTGTGGTCATAAGTCCCCTAGAACTTAGAACTACTTAAACCTAACTAACCTAAGGACATCACACACATCCATGCCCGAGGCAGGATTCGAACCTGCGACCGTAGCGGTCGTGCGGTTCCAGACTGTAGCGCCTTTAACCGGTCGGCCACTCAGGCCGGCTGCCAGGTAGCGCTCTGTACGAAAATCACTGACTGTGCTGTGTGCAGTCTGTGGCTGGTTGGACTCATTGTTGGAATGTTCGCTTGTGTAGTGTTAGGGTCTGTAAGCACTATGGGACTTAAGAGCTGAGGTCATCAGTCCCCTAACCTTACAACTACTTAAACCTAACTAACCTAAGAACATCACAAACATTCAGGCTCGAGGCAGGATTCGAACCTGCGACAATAGAAAAGGATGTCGTAATCAATGACCCACGGAATTGTAATAGGTCCATTATTAATTTCTGTTTACGTAAATTACCTTCCGGACAGAGCGAGGAGCAATATGCGGCTGTTTGCTGATGACGGTATGGTGTACGGTAAGGCATCGTGGTTGAAGTACTGTAGAAGTATACAAGATGACGTCGCCAAAATTTCGATTTAGTGTGATGAATGGTGGATAACTTCAAATGCAGAAAAATGTAAGTTAATGCAAATGAGTAGGAAAAACAAACCCGTAATATTTCAAAACTGCGTTAGTAGTGTTGATCCTTGACACGGACAGGTCTTTTAAAAATCTAGCCATAACGTTCCAAAGCGATATGACATGGAACGTACATGTAACGATCGTAGTGGAGAAGACGAATAGTCGAATTCGGATTATTAGGATAAAATTCGGAAAAATGTGGTTGTCTGTGGCCCATACTTATGAACTGTTCGATGATGATGATGATGTGATGATGTGTGTTTTGTGGGGCGCTCAACTGCGTGGTTATCAGCGCCCGTACTATTTCCCAATCTTTGCTCAGTCCAATTGCGCCACTTTCCTGGATGATGATGAAATGATGAGGACAACACAAACACCCAGTCATCTCGAGGCAGGTGAAAATCCCTGACCCCGCCGGGAATCGAACCCGGGACCCCGTGCTCGGGAAGCGAGAACGCTGCCGCGAGACCACGAGCGGCGGACTGAACTGTTCGAGTGTTTGGAATCCGCATGACGTCAAATTAAAGAAAGCTATCAAAGCATTCAGACACAAGCGTCTATATTTGTTACCGGTAGGTTCGATCAACACCAAAGTATTATGGAGAAGTTTTGAGAGCACCAATAAGAATCTCTAGAGAGCAGGCCACGTTCTTTTCGAGGAACACTATTGAGATAATTGAGAGAACTGCATGGGGAGTCTTCTGCTGCAAGGATCGCAAAGATAAGGTGAGAGAAATTAGAACTGTTGGGGGTACATAAAGACAGTCGTTATGCACTTGCTCTGTATGCGAGTGGAAGAGGAGAGGTAAGGACTAGTAGAGGTACAGCGTACACTCCGCCACGCACTGTACTGTGGCCTGTGGAGTATATATGTAGATGTAGAGCAGAAGTAACTCATGTGGTAACTGTGCCATGCACAAAACAAAATTGTGAGTATAGAACACAATACCAATGGAAAAGAGACGTCAAATATTTTAATGAGATACATGAGTACCATGTTCAGTGTATATCTCAGCACACAGCTGTTATAGCATGCTAGTTAGTTTCTTTTAATAATACCTACTGCGGTCAAAATAACATCATTCTTTCACATTGCGGATGGAAGAGACAATTACATTTGGTTTTTATGTGTTTGTATATGTAGCATGGAAACTCTTATTTCCAGTGTGTGGATTTCTGCTTACATCATTAGCCAATCAGGAACTCTAACCGGAACAGAAATCTGTAGATCAAATTTAGTATCACGGTGTATAGATGACTGATAATAATATGTTACTTGGACCCTAAATATCATATTGTTAACCTTCGTGGAAATAAGATAACATTACCGAGCGAGATGGTGCAGTGCTTAGTACTCTGGACACGCATTCGCGTGGAGGACAGTTCAATCTCGCTTCCGACCATCCACATTTAGGTTTTCTGTGATTTTCCTGAATCCGTCCAGGAAAATACCGGGATGGCTCCCATCCTTGAAAAAGTCCGACTTTGTGCTCCGTCTGTAATGGCCTCGATGTCGACTGATCGTTAAACCCAATCTTCCTTCCTTCCTTCCTACGACATCGTTGTCACAGATAACCTCTCAGCGTGGAAATTGTGTTAACCTGATGGGTCTTAATCATAGTTACATATTTAGCAAGTGTAACTCCACTCCTGGAAATGGAAAAAAGAACACATTGACACCGGTGTGTCAGACCCACCATACTTGCTCCGGACACTGCGAGAGGGCTGTACAAGCAATGATCACACGCACGGCACAGCGGACACACCAGGAACCGCGGTGTTGGCCGTCGAATGGCGCTAGCTGCGCAGCATTTGTGCACCGCCGCCGTCAGTGTCAGCCAGTTTGCCGTGGCATACGGAGCTCCATCGCAGTCTTTAACACTGGTAGCATGCCGCGACAGCGTGGACGTGAACCGTATGTGCAGTTGACGGACTTTGAGCGAGGGCGTATAGTGGGCATGCGGGAGGCCGGGTGGACGTACCGCCGAATTGCTCAACACGTGGGGCGTGAGGTCTCCACAGTACATCGATGTTGTCGCCAGTGGTCGGCGGAAGGTGCACGTGCCCGTCCACCTGGGACCGGACCGCAGCGACGCACGGATGCACGCCAAGACCGTAGGATCCTACGCAGTGCCGTAGGGGACCGCACCGCCACTTCCCAGCAAATTAGGGACACTGTTGCTCCTGGGGTATCGGCGAGGACCATTCGCAACCGTCTCCATGAAGCTGGGCTACGGTCCCGCACACCGTTAGGCCGTCTTCCGCTCACGCCCCAACATCGTGCAGCCCGCCTCCAGTGGTGTCGCGACAGGCGTGAATGGAGGGACGAATGGAGACGTGTCGTCTTCAGCGATGAGAGTCGCTTCTGCCTTGGTGCCAATGATGGTCGTATGCGTGTTTGGCGCCGTGCAGGTGAGCGCCACAATCAGGACTGCATACGACCGAGGCACACAGGGCCAACACCCGGCATCATGGTGTGGGGAGCGATCTCCTACACTGGCCGTACACCACTGGTGATCGTCGAGGGGACACTGAATAGTGCACGGTACATCCAAACCGTCATCGAACCCATCGTTCTACCATTCCTAGACCGGCAAGGGAACTTGCTGTTCCAACAGGACAATGCACGTCCGCATGTATCCCGTGCCACCCAACGTGCTCTAGAAGGTGTAAGTCAACTACCCTGGCCAGCAAGATCTCCGGATCTGTCCCCCATTGAGCATGTTTGGGACTGGATGAAGCGTCGTCTCACGCGGTCTGCACGTCCAGCACGAACGCTGGTCCAACTGAGGTACCAGGTGGAAATGGCATTGCAAGCCGTTCCACAGGACTACATCCAGCATCTCTACGATCGTCTCCATGGGAGAATAGCAGCCTGCATTGCTGCGAAAGGTGGATATACACTGTACTAGTGCCGACATTGTGCATGCTCTGTTGCCTGTGTCAATGTGCCTGTGGTTCTGTCAGTGTGATCATGTGATGTATCTGATCCCAGGAATGTGTCAATAAAGTTTCCCCTTCCTGGGACAATGAATTCACGGTGTTCTTATTTCAATTTCCAGGAGTGTATATTAACAAGCCATAATTTCTGGATAACAGGAGACTGCGATCAAATGTAGCAACATATTTAGCCAATTAAACATTCTGCTAATGGTTTAATAACAACAACAGAGTTCCTTGACCTTCCCGCCTCTTCTGGAAGCGATGTCGTTGGTAGGTGTACGTTTTTAAACAGTTAAAGTGTCAGGACAGTTGTCACGATGAAGAAGGGTTTGCCGGGCTCGGATAATACAGCTGAACCTGACGACGTGAGCACTGCCCTCGCGCTGCCTGCAGTCAGACGCCGTGTGGGGGCGCCCGCCTGGGGCAGCCATGGCGGCGCAAAGGGGGCTGCGGTCGAGCGCAGCCTCCCCACCTCAGGTGCTGTTTGTAGTTTCACTGCCAGCCTGCTCTCTGCACTCCTACCCTCCGCATCACCGTTTCCGCGAGCATCACCGTCTTCTGGACCCTCGGTGCTGTCATCATCAGTGCTCCAGGTATCGGCTTCTTCATTTGAAACTTCTTCTGCAGCAGCGAGCGGCGCGCAGTGCGCCACGTACAACACGCCAGCGTCGGAATCTTATCGCCCACAGCGTGGCTGGCAAGGACAGCTACTAGTAAGTATTTCACAATGTGCTATGACCCCTACCGTTATCCTGTCTTATTAGCAGGAATATCTTGCTGAGCAGGCTATAAAGCCTTTTCTTCCCTCCTTACATACTTACGGGGATACAATTACGGCGGCAATCACAGCAGTACAACTACTTTATACAGTAGTTAATTAATAAACACCTCACTTGCTTAGATACCAGCTGACAGCAGCTGAATGATCACCCTCAATCTTGTGCCTATTAGGATTGGCCAGTGATATATCAGTACGCATAACTTGGATCAGTGAAACACCTACACATCAGTACATACCTAATATTTATGACATCAAAACTCCTTTAGTTTCTTCAAATCAAATATGGGAGTCATCACATTAATTAATCTTATCTATCTCATTATCTGGGTAGTAGACGATAATTGTTAGGACTAAGATATAAAGGAGATTTAACATAATTAATTGATAGCATAAAGTACATAAATGGATTGTGTATCAGCTGATGAAACCAAATACAATCGAACATCAATTCAGCACTGGTCCATCTTACCTCAGTCATCCTGAACAGGATAACTGATCTAAATTGTACTAAGTGTCTACCTAATGATTGTGGCGTCAAAATACCTTTTATTCACTTGCAATACATATATAGCAGTCATCATTTTACTTATAATTATCTATGCCTTGATATCGAAGTCCTCAAGTGTTAGCAACATGTCACAAGGGACATCGGTGTAACTACTCCTGCATTGTGGCAAAGACGACAATAAAGTTGTCAAAGTACTTTGTGTTGTTTAAGTCTCACTGTATGTTAAGTATCTTTTAGGGTGGGTTTTCAGATTGTTATACATCTCTGCCTCCTTAAGAAGATTAATCTGAATACCTTTTGGCACTTCATAAAATATTTTCATGTTTGCCCTATTGTATTTTCTTGTGTTTTAAGGTGGTCACGCAAAGCTGATTTATGACTGGGATTACAAGGTTCTTTAAATTTTATGTTAAGCTTCCTTCCTGTTTATGTATACCTGGTCACACAGGCCACAAGCGATTTTTTCCATTCTTGATCTATCATAGACTAACAGAAATATATTCTTCTACTTCAATATTGAAGTTAATATTAAGATTTAGCTCATAGAATTTACTATGTAGTTTTTGAATCTCTGTTGCACTGCCAGAGTTACTGATTGTCATAGTCTGACAAGAACTGTTAATGTTTCAAATTTTTGTCAAATTAACACCAGATAAGAAAATGTACAAAGAACCCACTCGCAAAAAGAATTATTGTACTTTCGTTGTCAGCATCATTTTTATTGCTTACTTGTCATGTGATGAAAAGTTATGAATGTATGGATATTTGGTAAATAATTAAGGCAATTTATCAGAATAATAAGCCAGATGCAGATGACCAGATCTGATAATTATCTGACTATCAAGAATTGTGGAATCTTATGCCTAACAGGTGCCTGACAATTCTTTCTTTCAAATTCATAGCACCTTTATTCAAATTAACATACCACTATTTAGTAACATTTGAGATGTAATAGCAACCAATTAAATGACCTTAAATGTATGGTTGATGATATCTGATCCATAACCATGCTGCTTCTCTGATAAAATATACATGAACATGTCAGCCACTGTGTTATAACAGAGCTGTATAAATTAAAACAATAACTAGGCAAGAATTCTAGCTGAGAACTATTAAGGAAATATTTTTATGACTATGGCTGGTGGCATACTTTGATTTTCTGTAGGTCTATTGTTAAACAATGTGATGATCTGTAATTACACTGATTACACATGTCATAGCTGAAAACAGAAAGCATAGATAAGTGACATGTTAAACAAAGAACTAGAGTAATGGTTAGATCTTCCAATGTAAAGCACTTATAATGACTATTAAACCATGTATCAGGTCTCTGCATGTGTAATAAAGATTTACTTTCAGTGTTGGTTAAACTGAGGGGTACCTACCTGTGGTTCTACTAAAATGTATAGTAATCATAACATGCTGATGGTTTGCAATTGAGTTATTAGTGTTGTAACATAATATATGTATATTGAGTAATCTGTAATTAAAATGTTAATATTGTAACATAATGGATCCCCTTGAATTTGTTATCATGTATGATAGTAACGTCAGTGGGGTATCTTAATATCAGGTGCACCTTTGCTTTGGGTTAAATCTTCGACGTATTCTGCGGGATCCATGAGTTTTTCACACAGTTAACGGCTATTTGGATAAATGGGCAAAGCTAATAGCAAAGTTGGAATATTGTACATCCCGTAACTGATACTATAATTATGCAGACGCAGAGCTAAGATGCGTCTGTACGCAATATATTGCAGTGCTTTACCTTGTAATGTATTTATTGTTGTCTTACATAGTAGCTATATCCTTTCATGTTACACACTTTGTTATATGTGTTTCTGATCCTAGAAGAAAGTAGATTGTCTGTTATAAAATATGTCGTTACGACTATGTATTGCATAATGCAGTTCTTAACATTCATTACATTTGTATAGCACCATGTCCATTAAAATATTTAATTGAAAGTGATTCCAACTTTTTCTAAATGAATATCAAAGTCAGAAATTATGTATCTAAGAATCTGAAGGAATATTGTAAGAACAGATGGCTTAAGTATGAATTAAAAGCAAAACATAGATAAGGAAACGATCGTCTGTAGACTGAAGAATTAAGAGTAGTGTGTTGTAGATATGGCTACTGATATTGTAGATAAATTTTTTGACAATGAACAGCAAGTAATCAAAGACAGGCATGATAAGAAAATTAACAAACTGGTATAATTGTTGAACACTCTGGACACATTTATTGACCCTGGTATTACTTTTTATGATAGCATTGTGAACTTGTCAAATATGAATGTACTTAGCAAAGGCTTTACGTTTAATGTTGCATCCACATTTAATGAGAAAAATGTATGACAAATGATAGTTCATTCTAATCTGACAGTTGATTGAATCACAGGTTCAAGAACTGAGGTAAAATAGAACAGTGTGTAAAGTAGCTAACGTCATGGAAGAGATTGTAACAGATAGCAAAAGGCAAAGGTTTCAATAAAGTGACCTAGGTATTATTGGTACAGTCAGTAACGAATTAAATGTGGTGAAGTCACTAAATTTCAATGTAGACTAAGGCAGTTACCTTGTTATCCTTACTAAAGCGGATATATAAGTAAAATACATTTTTAGAAGACAATCAAATATTTTAGATTCCTAAAGCTCCCACTGGTAAATACAGTGACGAAATTAAAGGGGCAAGGAATAAATCCTGTTCCATTATTACTGACATTCAAAAGAAAATGTGTATAGCTATGAACTCAAGTGCTCATAAACTTAGAATTAACCCAGAAATACATAGTATTGCGGTTCCTATTAAACCAATTTTCAATTGCATCGATTGCACAGTTTACCATGTAAGTCAAGAATTGGATAATATAACTACTAAATCTACAGGTTCACAAATAGTCACATGTTAAAAAGTGCAGCAGAACTGATGCAGTGCACCTTAGAGGTTACAGTCCCAACAGTTTGTAAATTCATAACATTAGAGCTAATCAATCCATATGCAAATGTACAAGTGGCAGAAACAATTAATATCATCAAAAATAATCGACTTTCATACAAAAAGGTGAATAAATACCAAATTGTAGAGTTGTATGAACTATTCAGGATAGTTTTGTCTCAAAATTAATTTGCATTCAGTTTGGCCTTCTGCAGATATCAGAATTGTTTAGCAATTAGTAATTGCCCAGCAGGGACAATAGCAAACATTTTCATAGACGATTTTAAAAATAAATTATTTCACTGAACAAGAAATGATGAAAAATGGGACTGTCTGTTACAAAAGCTGCATTGATGACATGCTCATACTTCTCAGTTCGAGTACAACATAGATTGAAAACGTAAGCAGTAACGTAAATGAGCTACTTGCTAATAGAAAATCTGTTATCTAGGTAGAAGAAAATCTTCGATATCCAAACTTAATGGCAAGGGTACCTACAACATATTCAAAAAACTGACGACCACAAATGCAATCATGCAATCATACATGTGTCTTCATGTCATCCCATATGATTTTAAGTGTGCACATTTCATGCCATGATGATAGGTTCATTTGATTACCCTATCTAGAGAGAGTACAGACAATGAACACAATGTTTTACGTCAGGTAGCTCTGGACCATGGGTCAGACTTCATGTTAGTAGACAAGGCGTACAAGAAAGAGATTTTATTAAAAGAGAAGAGCAGACAACAAGTGATACAGCTACAGAAAATAAAAAATAAACGAAATGCTTGGACTGTAATTATGAAATATTTAGTAAAAAATGCCAGATAAAATGGCACAGGTTTTCTGAAGTAGTACTGTTAAGGTGGTTTTCCAAACAAATAATGAGGTAAGGAAAATTGTGAGGCACAAAATAGAGAAAGAAGATGCATATGATAGATCAGAGGTGTATAAATTCACCTGTGGTCTACATGAATCTGTAATCCCAGTCATAAAGCTGCTGTGAGTGACCACCTTCAAATACATGAACTTACAATATGGAACACTGAACAAAACGTGAAAACAGTGTATGAACTGAAAAAAGGTGTTGTTATGGAGGTAGAGATAGATGCTAATCAAAAGGCCATCAGTAAAACATGAAAGACCTTAAGAATACAAAGTCCTTTGGTAACTTTTCTGAAGTTTTTGCCATAATACACATGTAATTCCACATATTGGCTATGGTCAATTTAGGAATTGAAACAGCTGTTCATTTAGGCCAGTGAGAAGCTGTATTTTTCCGTTTATTCGGCACAGCACCCTAATAGAGAGAAATGGCGGATGGGCACAATTGTTTGACCATGCCCACCGCCATAAATGTGAGAATCAGAAACTACACAATAAATTCCATGAGTTAAATTCTAATACATTCTTCATTATTTAAGTAAAAGAAATATTTCAATTAGTTTATGATTGCTCAAGAGTGTAAAAAACCACTAGTGGCCTGTGTGACCAGGTATACATAGCCTAACAGGAAGGAAGCTTAACATAAAATTTAAAGAACATTGAAATCCCAGTCATAAATCAGCTTTGAGTGACCACATTAAGAAACAAGAAAATACAATGGGTAACACTGAAAAAACACGGAAATATTTCATCAAGTGGGAAGAGATATTCAAATTAAGCTTCTTAAGGAGGCAGAGATATATAAGAATCTGAAAACCCATCCTAAAAGATACTTAATGTACAGAGAGACCCTAACAATACCAAGTGCTTTGACAACTTTATTGTTGTCATTGCCACAATGTAGGGCAAATTATACCAATGTCTCTTATGCCATGTTATAAGTTAAGACTACATAGTTCGTGCTGAGTCCTCGTTGTCACTGTAAGTATGATTCAAGGTACACATAGACGTTTTGTATAAGTTTAGTGATATGATAGGATAAAAAGTTTAAGCAATTTATCATGATCTTCACTGTAGGCATTGTATACACCATTTTGTGTGGCGAACTATTTTTCTGGATGATCCTGTCAATGCATAAAAATGCTGCTTGTGGAGTGAACTGAAATATTAAGTGGAAATTGGCAAGTAAATATGCTATTAAAGCATTTTGAAAAACTTTCTGTTGAGTATAGAACTTCTGACTGCATGTAATCTTTATTCACCAGAGCTTAAAAATGTAGAAAGTATGATGGCATCACTAATTACGTAACAAGTAGCCAGAAGGGATAGTTAAGAACAGTGACAGTAAAGAGGTCCCAAATGAGCTGAAGCGTGCAAATAACATTTTAAGTATTCTGCATATGTTCAAATGTAACCACTGACATAAATTTAATTCTGATAGTTAAGAACAGTGACAGTAAAGACGTCCCAGCGGAGCTGAAGCGTGCAAATAACATTTTAAGTATTCTGCATATGTACTAATGTAACTACTGACATAAAATTAATTCTGTATAGGTTTTTGGGTTTTTGATATTGTTGTAACACATTATTGCATGTGTTAAGGCAGTTAAATGTTGCATACATTCATTAATGTGAATGTCATTATCCTGGAGTTTTGGCACTGTTGGTCTTATAATTACTATAAATGTCATGAAAAATTTAGTGTTTATCAAGGATGTGATGATCGATTGCTACCACAATTCAAAATCGAAAATTTTTGTTTGATATGTAATTACTAATTGTGTCTATGTTTAACATTGTACTAGCAGCCTTTATAAATATTTTCATGTGAGATATGAGTATGAGATCATCACTGAGAGATAGTGTGATGTCACACATGGGACTGAGCCATACTTTGAGTGAAGTTGCTATCTTTACCAGCAAAATGGAGGGCACTCACTATAGACTTATGCTTACCATATCAAGCAGTCATGATCTATGGCACTCCCACTGGACTAATACTGCAGACAGTCCAGACAGGGGGAGGAGCTAGCTGTCAAAGCGTTGACTGAAGTATTAATATTAAGTGTGACTTCCAGTGGTTAGTGCACTGCAGACGTCCTATATTGCCATGATCGAGAAGATATCATGTAGGACTGAAATGTAAGCCATTCTTCTCTATGAGATCTCTACAATCATGTTTTCCTTGGCAGATGCAACGTAGTGCGTTCTGTACTCCATTTGTCAACAATGAATAACTAGAGTTGGAGACTCAGTTCATTCTAGAAACACCCTCTTAAGCCCATTCTAAGCCCCATCCATGCATCATTTTCCACACAAACAATACTGTAAACCATGTCATTAACTTCCACTCATTCGACAGCAGACTGATATTAAAAGTTTATTATATTAGGTTGTTTGGTGCTTAAGAACACATTCAGGAGGAGAGCAATAAAAAGTTCTGCTTCCTTAAAAATTAGTTTCATTTGTAGATATTTGAGTTTTTTCCATAAAACTAGACTGTTATTTATACTGTATTCATAATGTCTGTTTCAATCAAAGGAACTTCATCTATAGTGTGTTCAAGTAGTTTGTTTATGGCTGTGTATGAGGTCAATGTGTCCTTCTGAGTAACTATATATATATATATGTGTGAGTGTGTGTGTGTGTGTGTGTGTATGGAATTGACATGGTTAATACGGTAGAGATGTCATATAATTTTTTACTCTTTTTAGGAAATGTTATTAAGTAAGAGAACAGTTATGTAAAATAATGTTGTTCTGATGATATGGACCCATAAACATATACATTGCTATTAGAGTACCAGTCCATTATATGTTAGTATAGCTACTCAATAATTATTGTGTTTGTTTAGGTGCATGCGGCAGGTTATGTTACCACTTCTGGAATGCTGAGCACCTTGCAAAAGAGCATTCAAGATTTGCTGTAAATCCAAGGAGTGTTTGATGGAAGCCTTTCGTTAAAATGTCAATGCTCAATTTATTCATTCTTACATGAATTCTGGCTCGCAAGTCTGTTCAAAAGCTTTCCTGTGAGAACTATCGATTGCTTAATTATTTCCAGTGATGGCATGTCCATAAATGTATACCTTGCAGATACTATGTATGGACCAGTAACATAACTGCATGTGCAGTGTCACTTGTTTAAGGGCTTTGTTTTATAGTGGACAAAGTGTTGTCCTTAGTTTTTCGATCTTCTCATATAACTACGCTGCATGTTCTGTTCTGGACGACTAGTGTTGCAACTTGCTCATGGACTCTAGTACCTGAATTGACATTACATTCTGATAGCTGTTGGTGAAGTTCCAGGAAGCCTTTTGCAGCTTGGTATAATACTCTGTATGGAATGTTCCAGGTCCATAAGTAGGCCTTCATTTGTTTTCAGACTTAACTTGCTTTGAGCAAAGAGATATGTTTTGAGCGATGTCTGTGGTATAGTATTTGATTCTCATTCGTTTACCAGTACTGTCAGAGGTAATGGCCACATCACATTACTGCTTATTCAAGCGCGTTATTAACTGCCGCTATGTTTAGAAATTTTCTTTGTACAGTTTCTTACACATTGTGGCTTTGTCTACCACATGGACTACCAGATGGCATGTGTAATCCTTCATTTGTTATTGATTTTCAATTGAGTATTAATAATAGGTAATTTACTTAAAATGTGTATCATTTATTTCCCTTCCGCAGTCACGTTTGAAATAAATGCTAAATTTCTACTGTCCACATGATTTATTCTACATCTACATCTACATTTATACTCCGCAAGCCACCCAACTGTGTGTAGCGGAGGGCACTTTACGTGCCACTGTCATTACCTCCCTTTCCTGTTCCAGTCGCGTATGGTTCGCGGGAAGAACGACTGTCTGAAAGCCTCCGTGCGCGCTCTAATCTCTCTAATTTTACATTCGTGATCTCCTCTGGAGGTATAAGTAGGGGGAAGCAATATATTCGACACCTCATCCCGAAACGCACCCTCTCGAAACCTGGCGAGCAAGCTACACCGCGATGCAGAGCGCCTCTCTTGCAGAGTCTGCCACTTGAGTTTGTTAAACATCTCCGTAACGCTATCACGGTTACCAAATAACCCTGTGACGAAACGCGCCGCTCTTCTTTGGATCTTCTCTATCTCTTCCGTCAACCCGATCTGGTACGGATCCCACACTGATGAGCAATACTCAAGTATAGGTCGAACGAGTGGTTTGTAAGCCACCTCCTTTGTTGATGAACTACATTTTCTAAGGACTCTCACAATGAATCTCAACCTGGTACCCGCCTTACCAACAATTAATTTTATATGATCATTCCACTTCAAATCGTTCCGCACCCATACTCCCAGATATTTTACAGAAGTAACTGCTACCAGTGTTTGTTGCGCTATCATATAATCATACAATAAAGGATCTTTCTTTCTATGTATTCGCACTACATTACATTTGTCTATGTTAAGGATCAGTTGCCACTCCCTGCACCAAGTGCCTATCTGCTGCAGATCTTCCTGCATTTCGCTACAATTTTCAAATGCTGCAACTTCTCTTTATACTACAGCATCATCCGCGAAAAGCCGCATGGAACTTCCGACACTATCTACTAGGTCATTTATATGTATTGTGAAAAGCAATGGTCCCATAACACTCCCCTGTGGCACGCCAGAGGTTACTTGAACGTCTGTAGACGTCTCTCCATTGATGACAACATGCTGTGTTCTGTTTGCTAAAAGCTCTTCAATCCAGCCACACAGCTGGTCTGATATTCCGTAGGCTCTTACTTTGTTTATCAGGCGACAGTGCGGAACTGTATCGAACGCCTTCCGGAAGTCAAGAAAAGTAGCATCTACCTGGTAGCCTGTATCTAATATTTTCTGGGTCTCATGAACAAATAAAGCGAGTTGGGTCTCACACGATCGCTGTTTCCGGAATAAATGTTGATTCCTACATAGTAGATTATGGGTTTCCAAAAACGACATGATACTCGAGCAAAAAACATGTTCTAAAATTCTACAACATATCGAAGTCAGAGATATAGGTCTATAGTTTTGCGCATCTGCTCGACGATACTTCTTGAAGACTGGGACTACCTGTGCTCCTTTCCAATCATTTGGAACCTTCAGTTCCTCTACAGACTTGCGGTACACGGCTGTTATAACGGGGGCAAGTTCTTTCGCGTATTCTTTATTATTCACTCTGGAGTCTAAATTTAATTCGTGCACGAATATTACTGCTAACTCTGTTTTCAACACAACTATTAGTTCATGGGAAGTAAAAGTGCAATCAGCAGAAGCTGTCCCAAACAGCAGTCTGCAGAAGATCATTAAAAGCTTTGCGTACATCTCAGAAAGTAAGTAGTGTTGCTGAGACTCTGAGACAACTTGTTTTCGAAATTATATCTGACATAATGACTATATTTCATAGTCTTGGGCACACATTTCTTGACTGTCAGATTGAAGCTCACATTGTCATTGGCCTTGGTCTACATACATGTCATATGTAGTATACATTCTCTGAATAAAGCTACAAAACTTTGAGAAGTAACAGTGGCCCTATATTCGTTCCTGTATTCATTCATGCCCCCACTTGTTCCTGTTGAAAAATTTAATTCTTTTGTACTACATATGTTTACAAAAATGTGCTCCAATAGCGTTACCAGTTACCCCTTGAGTCCTGATTGTCTAGGCAAAGGGCACGTTCTAATGTCATTTTATTGAAGTCGTATACCCTTATGTATTGAGCTGAGTTAGGGAAAACATTAAGAGGCATACAGCAGTCAAAGACTAAAATCAGAATTCTGATTCCCCCTCTATATTGGACATCCAACAGCTTACTGCAGTCATGTCTGTAGTTTAGAAAATGTTATAATAATTAGAAAGCATAATACGTGCAATTACTGCAAGGACTTCTTTTCTTGTGTCTTGACAACCGCTGATTCAATATGATACTGATGGATATACACTAGCGCTTTATACTGTAGATCATTATTCCATAAGAAGAAATACAAACTGCCACTCACATCACAGTGCAACATACACAGATAATGATATAATGTTGATAATATAATATCATGGCGAATATGTTGTTTACACCCCAAAACTGGAACACTTATAAATTTTTTGATCTTTTGCAACATTTTTCCGTATTTACTTATTACCTAAGTGTGAACATGATCAAAAATTTATAGGACGATGAGTAATAGACACATGTGTTTGCCACAAAGTACAGTGGTGCTTTATTTTCTCCACATGAGTGCAGGGTACAGTACAGTGGGAGCAGCTCAAGACTGCACCTATGCGGTGTAGTGCTCCCTCAGCAACAGCGAATACTTGCTGTGTGCAGCTGTGCAGGAGGAGCCTGACCTGGCATGGGGTCTGCTTCCAGCTCTGGACGGTGTAGGCTGCCTGCTCGTGCATGTTTTATGTGGCCAGCCCGGGCGTGAACACCTGCTCAACACTAAACAAAAAATATGATCCATAAGACAACGACTGCTTATTCGACATATTTTAACGCCACTCTTATAACTAAGAGCATAAGGAATGTGTTTCTGATCCTGCTGATTAACTAGAATCTTTAATTTTTGGTGTGATATGTAAGTAATTTCAATACAGATAACATTAAAAAAATTATCACAGTGTAACTGAGTGCAACACAGTTATGGAACAAACCTCACAAAGTATAAAGTCGTTTTAGATGTACGATGTAGAATCGCAAGAACTCAAAAATCAATCTCAGAGTTTTCTCATTTGGAAGAACTTGTTTTCTTTTGAGGAACACACACTATACATTTCTGAGCTAATCATTTTCTTGCCTGTCATTTAACCTTTCTTTGAAATCAGAAAGAATATTACTGCAGTTACTCTTTCTGGTATAACAATATATCTGTGCCAACAAACAAGTTTACAAAAATAGTTGAAAGTTTACTGAAATATGGTAAACGTTAATAATATGTATCGAAGATTCTTAGTGACCATCAGTGAGATTTCATGATGTCGTCTTGCCACAGTTTTTTAAGCGCTTTGACATGTTTTAGGAGTGATATTTAGAGCAAGTTACAGAAACTGAGTTTTAGCATCAAAATGCCATAAGTCTTACAGCTTAAGATGTGTGCATACCACCGACCTGTACAGGAAGGTATGTTTAGCAATGATGGAGTTGAAGTTATCACGGGTACATAGCTTATACCTGCCTGAGTTTCATCCCCATTATAAGAATACAGCGCGATTCATATTACGATTTAGGAAACCAAAAGTGACGTAGATGACTCTGAGATAAGTAATTTGACATGAGACACATATGGTCGCAAATTTCAGGAAATGCCCCAACCAAGTGGATGACAAATGTTGCACATGTGATGGTACCAGAGGATACATACTTTATTGCAAGTGCAGTGGCTAGATCAGTGTATCCTACCCACACTGTAGTGGCACTTCTACACATTGCTTCACTAGGTTAGTCTGCGTTTATTCTTGCATTATACAGTGCGATACTGTAGTGTCCACGGTAGTGGCACTACAAGACTATGGTGAATCTATCTACCATTAGGAAAACGTAGTACGCTAGCAGAGCAGTGTTTAGTACTGACCACTACCACTGCACCTGTGGGGAGGTACATAAACTGGTCATGTAACAAGTGCAAAATTCGTCAACCACATTTAGGATATTTGCTGACATTTCTGGCTCTATGTATGTTGTATTAAATTTCTTGTCTCAGAGTCTTATACTCTGCTTTGAGAGTTTTTAAATATTAATGAAAATCACACTGTTTTTATATCAGATCACTATAGTGTAAAATATCCACTTAAGCTACACTTTGTATTGCTGGATGTGTTAAAACGAAAAGTTATAGCTTAGAGCAGTGCTCTTGATCATTGAAGCAGCAATTAGTCCAGAGGAAATCAGTCAGAAAACAAGTTGTGTGTGATCCAAGTCTTCAAGTCTTCAAGTCTATAAAATTTATGGTTAGTATCTGTGTCAACTGTAGATGGAAGTTTTTGTTAAGCCTACTAACATTTTCTGATGAGACAGGAGAGTACGCAGGTGTCAGAGGAACATCATATATTTTGTTTATTGTAGAGCAGGTGCTGCCACCCGGACTGGCCACATGAAACATGCACGTGCAGGCAGCCGACACATTGCTTCCAGAGCTGGAAGCAGACCCCATGCCAGGTCAGGCGCCTCCCGCAGAGCTGCACAAAGCAAGTAGTCGCTGTTGCTGAGGCAGCGCCACACCGCAGAGGCGCATTCTGGAGCTGCTCCCACTATCCTGTACCCTGCACTCATGTGGAGAAAATAAAGCACCACTGTACTTTGTGGCAAACATATGTGTCTATTACTCATTGTCCTATAAATTTTAGATCATGTGCTCACGTAGGTAATAACTAAATACGGAAAATGGAATCATGATCTACAGTATAGAGCGCTAGGGTATACACACCAGTGTCTTACTAAGTCAGTGGTTTTGAAGATACATGTACAGAAGTCCTTGTAGTAATTGCACATATTATGGTTTTTAATTATTATAACATTTCCAAAACTACAGACATGACTGCAACAAGCTGTTGGATGTCGAATTTAGAGGCGGAATGAGAATTTTGATTTTATTCTTTGACGATTGTATGCCTCTTAATCTTTTTCCTAACTCAGCTCAATACATAAGGGTATGTCATTTCAATAAAGTGACCTTAAAATGTGCCCTTTGCCTAGACAATCATGACTCAAGGAGTAACTGATAACGCTATTTGAGCACATTCTTTTAAACATATGTGGTATAAAATAATAAAATTAGCAATTGGAACAAGTGGGGGGCAAGAATGAATACTGGAACGAATATAGGGCCACTGTTACTTCTCAAAGTTTTGTAGCTTTGTTCAGAGAATGTATGCTACATATGACGTGTATGTAGACCAAAACCAATGTGGATGTTAGCCTCAATCTGATAGTCAAGAGATGTGTGCCCAAGAACATTAAATACACTCCTGGAAATTGAAATAAGAACACCGTGAATTCATTGTCCCAGGAAGGGGAAACTTGATTGACACATTCCTGGGGTCAGATACATCACATGATCACACTGACAGAACCACGGGCACATAGACACAGTCAACAGAGCATGCACAATGTCGGCACTAGTACAGTGTATATTCACCTTTCGTAGCAATGCAGGCTGCTATTCTCCCATGGAGACGATCGTAGAGATGCTGGATGTAGTCCTGTGGAACGGCTTGCCATGCCATTTCCACCTGGCGCCTCAGTTGGACCAGCGTTCGTGCTGGACGTGCAGACCGCGTGAGACGACGCTTCATCCACTCCCAAACATGCTCAATGGGGGACAGATCCGGAGATCTTGCTGGCCAGGGTAGTTGACTTACACTTTCTAGAGCACGTTGGGTGGCACGGGATACATGCGGACGTGCATTGTCCTGTTGGAACAGCAAGTTCCCTTGCCGGTCTCGGAATGGTAGACCGATGGGTTCTATGACGGTTTGGATGTACCGTGCACTATTCAGTGTCCCCTCGACGATCACCAGTGGTGTACGGCCAGTGTAGGAGATCGCTCCCCACACCATGATGCCGGGTGTTGGCCCTGTGTGCCTCGGTCGTATGCAGTCCTGATTGTGGCGCTCACCTGCACGGCGCCAAACACGCATACGACCATCATTTGCCCAAGGCAGAAGCGACACTCATCGCTGAAGACGACACGTCTCCATTCGTCCCTCCATTCACGCCTGTCGCGACACCACTGGAGGCGGGCTGCACGATGTTGGGGCGTGAGCGGAAGACGGCCTAACGGTGTGCGGGACCGTAGCCCAGCTTCATGGAGACGGTTGCGAATGGTCCTCGCCGATACCCCAGGAGCAACAGTGTCCCTAATTTGCTGGGAAGTGGCGGTGCGGTCCCCTACGGCACTGTGTAGGATCCTACGGTCTTGGCGTGCATCCGTGCGTCGCTGCGGTCCGGTCCCAGGTCGACGGGTACGTGCACCTTCCGCCGACCACTGGCGACAACATCGATGTACTGTGGAGATCTCACGCCCCACGTGTTGAGCAATTCGGCGGTACGTCCACACGGCCTCCCGCATGCCCACTATACGCCCTCGCTCAAAGTCCGTCAACTGCACATACGGTTCATGTCCACGCTATCGCGGCATGCTACCAGTGTTAAAGACTGCGATGGAGCTCCGTATGCCGCGGCAAACTGGCTGACACTGACGGCGGCGGTGCACAAATGCTGCGCAGCTAGCGCCATTCGACGGCCAACACCGCGGTTCCTGGTGTGTCCGCTGTGCCGTGCGTGTGATCATTGCTTGTACAGCCCTCTCGCAGTGTCCGGAGCAAGTATGGTGGGTCTGACACACCGGTGTCAATGTGTTCTTTTTTCCATTTCCAGAAGTGTATAAGCATTTTATCAGATATAATCTCGAAAACAAGTTGTCTCAGAATCTCAGCAACACTACTTACTTTCTGAGATGTATGCGAAGATTTCAACGATCTTCTACTGACTGCTGTTTGGGACAGCTCCTGCTGATTTCACTTTTACTTCACATGAGTTAATCATCCTGTTGAACGCAGAGTTAACAGTAAACTTCGTGTACCAATTAAATACAGACTCCCGAGTGAATAACAAATCGTGTGTACAGTAGAAATTTAGCATTTATTTCAAAAGTGTCTCGGGACGGAAAATGACTCATCTTTTAACTAAATTACCTATTACAATACTCAGTTTACAAGTAATAACAAATTAAGAACTACACATGCCGTCTGGTAGACCATGTGTTAGACATTTCCACAATGTGTAAGAAACTGTACAAAGAGAATTTCTAAACATAACGGCAGATAAGAACGCCTTTGAATAAGCGGTAATGTGATGTAGCCATCACCTCCGCCTCTACTGGTAAACGAATGAGAATGAAATACTATATTACACAGACATGGTTCAAAACATATATCTTTGACAAAAGTCTGAAAACAAATGAAGGTCTACTTAAGAACCTGAAAGACTGCATACAGAGTATTACACCAAGCTGCGAAAGGCTTCCAGGAACTTCACCATAATGCCGATGGGTCCTCACCTGTGGTCATGCCAGTTACTGCTCGCACTGAAGCTGACCCTTCACCTGTGGTAGAGTGGGGGGTCGCCCCAGGGCGAAGCAGGCGGCGGGAGACTTCCCAGGCGGCCGCACGTAATGCCTCCCCGGTTTGTCTGACAAACAGGTTCCAGGTGCCTGTTTTAGAGGAAGCCACTCAGCCTGGAAGTTCTGGGCAATCGCAGAGGGTAGGATTATTGGTAGTTGGGAGCTCCAATGTTAGGCGAGTTATGGGGCCACTTATGGGCTTGGCTGACAAGATGGGCAAAAAAACCAATGTGCACTCCGTGTGCATACCGGGTGAAGTCATCCGGGTGTGGAAAGGGCTCTCCTGGATGGCATGAAGAGCACAGGGTACAGCCAACTGCAGGTTGTTGCTCACGTTGGTACCAATGATGTGTGTCACTTTGGACCAGAAGAGATTCTCTCTAGTTTCGAGAGGCTAACAGAAATGGTAAAGGCTGCCAGTCTAGCTTGCAAGATGAAAGCACAGCTGAGGATTTTCAATATAGTTTGCCGTGTAGTCGATAGGACCGATTGCGGACCTCTGGTACAGAGCCGAGTGGAGGGTCTGAATCAGAGGCTCAGACGGTTCTGCGACCGTGTAGGCTGCAGATTCCACGACTTGCGTCAAAGGGTGTTTGGGTTGCGGGTTCCGCTGAATAGGTTAGGTGTCCACTATACGCAGGAGGCGGCTACACGGGTAGCGGGGGCTGTGTGGCGTGGACTGGTCGGAATTTTAGGTTAGAGGGTCTCGGGAAAACACAAGTAGGGCTTCGGTCGCAAAGGGTGCAGGCTGAACATAGAAAGAACGTAGATACAGGAACCATTGGTATATCTTTTGTAAATTGTCGTAGCTGTGTTGGGAAAGCACCGGAGCTCCAAGCGCTAATAGGAAGCACTGATGGTCAAATCGTTATAGGCACTGAAAGCTGGCTAAAGCCAGACATAAGCTCAGCCGAAATTTTTGCGAAGAACCGAACGGTGTTCCGAAAGAATAGGCTAAACACGGTTGGCGGTGGAGTGCCTGTTGCTGTCAGAAGTAGTTTATGTTGTCACCAAACTGAAGTAGAATCTTCCAGTGAGTTAGTATGGGCAGAGGTCATTGCTGGCAAACGGAATAAAATAATAATTGAATCCTTTTACCGACCTCCCAATTCAGATGATACAGTTGCTGAAAAGTTCCGAGAACTCTTGAGTTTGATTTTAAACACATACCCGACTCATGCGATAACAGTTGGTGGTGATTTTAATTTACCCTCAATATGTTGGCGTAAATACATGTTTAATTCCGGAGGTACGCATTAAATATCATCCAAAATTGTGGTAAACGCATTCTCTGAAAATAGTTTCGAGCAGTTAGTTCATGAGACCACGCGAATGGTAAACGATTGTGAAAACACACTTGACCTCTTAGCAACAAGCAATCCGGAGTTAACAACCAGCATCGAAACCGGTTCAGGGGTTAGTGAACACAGAGTTGTCGTAGCGAGATTGAACACTGCAATCCCCAAATCCTCGAAAAATAAGCGAAAAAGATACCTATTCAAAAAGCAGAAAAAAATTCACTTGAAGTCTTCCTAAGAGACAATCTCCACTCATTTGGAGCTAATAGTATAAGTTTAGACCAGATGTGGCTTGGATTCAAGGAAATAATATCGGCAGCAATTGAGACATTTATGCCAAATTAATTAACAAACGACGGAGCTGATCCTCCTTGGTAAACAAAACGGGTTATAACACTGTTGCAGAAACAACGAAACAAACGTGCCAAATTGAAAAAAACGCAAAATCCCCAAGATTGGCGATCTCTTACAGAAGCTCAAAATTTAGCACGGACTTCTATGCGAGATGACTATAACAGTTTCCACAACGTAACGCTGTGTCGAAACCTGGCAGAAAATCCAAAGAGATTCTGGCCTATGTGAAGTAAGTTAGCAGCAAGCAACAATCAATGTCTTCTCTGCGCGATATCAATGGAGATACTATTGAAGACAGTGCTGCCAACTCAGAGTTACTAAACACAGACTTCCGAAATACCTTCACAAAAGAAGACAAAGTTAACATTCCTGAACTCGAATCGAGAACAGCTGACAAAATGTGTAAGGAGAAGTAAATATCATCGGAGCAATGAAGCAACTTACATCACTTAATAAAAGCAAGTCCTCTGGTCTATACTGCATACCAATTAGGTTCCTTTCGGAGTATGCTGTGCAGTAGCAACATACTTAACAATCATATACAACCGTTCGCATCGCCGAAATACCCGTACCCAAAGACTGGAAAGTTACATAGGTCACACCAATATTCAAGAAAGGCAGTAGGAGTAATCTACTAAATTATAGGCCCATATCGTTAACGTGAATATGCACCAGGATTCTAGAATATACATTGTGTTCGAACATTATGAATTACCTCGAAGAAAACGGTCTATTGACACACATTCAACGTGGGTTTAGAAAGCATGAAGTGTTGAGTGCTATTGACTTACTATTGACTTACAAAGTGACAAGTACAATCGATGTAATTGAAAATTGCTTATAGGGAAGCGCAATTTTATGTATTTTTGAATTAACACTGTGTTTATTAGCGCTTGAGTTGATACCTATACAATTTCTCATTGAATGTCAGTAAAAATGGAACAGGAATTATTACCTTCCCCTTACTTTGGTCTCTGTATTTACCAGTGGGAGCTTTAGGAATCTTAAATATTTGATCATCTTTTAATAAGAGTTTTAGTTATATATGCACTTCTGTAAGGATAACAAACGAACTGCCTTTGTATGCCTTGAAATTTAATTCGTTATTGTCTGTACCAATAATTCCTAGGTCACTTTTGTGAAACTTTTGTCTTTTGCCAGGTGTTACACGCTCTTTCATGATGCTGTCAATACATTTCACTAAAACATCGATACACATATGTACAACACACCCCTCTATACTGTTCAGCCTGTAGAGCACAGTTTCCTTATCTATGTTTTGCTTTTAATTCACCCTTAAACCATTTATTTTTACAATGTATGTTGATATTCTCAGACAGTTCAACGAAATACACTTCCTTACAAATGCCTTTGCTTGTACACACATAAATTACTTTAAACTGCTTCTTTGGTACATATTGACCACCAAACTTGCTTTACTGGGCACCACATGTGATATTTTGTGCATGTGGCGCTAAAGAAATGCAATGAATGTTAAGAACCGCATTATGCAATACAATTCATAACGATATATTTTATAACAGACAATCAATTTTGGTCTAGGAACAGAGCATCATCAGGTCTCCAGTACCAAAGAAAATCAGGAACCCATATCACAAAGTGTGTAACATGAAAGCATACAGCTGATATGTGAGACACCAATAAATACTTTACAGCTTATAGCAAAGTAACAAAGAACGTACAGACGCATCTTAGCTCTGTGTCTGCGTGATTGTAGTATCAGATACTGGATGTACAATGTTCCAACTTTGCTATTAGCTTGGTGCATTTATCCTTATAGCTGTTACTGTGTGAAAAACGCATGGATCCAACAGAATAGGTAAAAGATTTAACGAAAGGTCAATATGCATCTGCTAGAAACACACCCCACTGATGTTAAGATCATACATAATAACAAACTCAAGGGGATCCATTATATTACAATATTAACATTTTAATAACAGATTACTCAAAATACATATATTATACTACAGCACTAATAGTTCAGTTACCGTCTGCGTGTTATGGTTACTAGACAGTGTTGGTAGAAACACAGGTAGACACATCTCAGTTTAACCAACACTGAAAGTAAATCTTTTTTATACAGGCAGAGACCTTATACATGATTTAATAGTCATTATAAGTACTTAACATCGCTAGATCTAACCATTGCTCTAGTTCTTTGTTTAATACATCACTTATCTAGAGTTATAAGGAAAGGCTATCAATGTTCAGCAGTGCCATATGGATTAGGAGAATTACAGATCATCATGTAGTTTAACAACAGACCTACAGAGTATCAAAGTAAGCCTCCAGCCAATGTCATACCGATGTTTGCTTAATAGTTCTCAGTTGGAATTTTTGCCTAGTTATTGTCTTAATTTATCAAGCTACATTATAACAGAAGGTCATGTTAGGTGGGGCATGGAGCCCTTCAGGAACATAGTGGGCAGGGAAGAAGTCCAACATTCTTTCGGTGTGCTCACCGGAGGGACTTGTCCAGGATGTGGAAGAGGCTCTTCCAGCGGCTATTGTGCATGCAGGGCAATGAAGGTGTTTCACACAATTTCATTTACATAATTTTTTACATTATTACAAATTTAGAATACCTAATATGTTATTTGCACTTTCCAGCTCAGTTGGTACCTCTTAGTTGTTACCGTTCTTAAGTATCCCTTCTGGCTATTTGTGACCTAATTAGTGTTGTCATCGTACATCATACATTAATAAACTCTGGGGAATAAAAAATGAAATGCAAACAGGAATTCGATACTCAACAGAAAGTTTTTCAAAAGGCTATTAATAGCATATTCACTTGCCAATTTCCACTTAATATTTCTGTTCTTTCCACAAGATCGGAAAATATAATTCAGCAATGAAGCTTTGACAGGATCATTCAGAAAGATAGTTCGACACACTGTGTATACAACGCCAACCCTCGAAGATCATGATAAACTCCTTAAACTTTTTATCCTGCCACAGTACTAAACTTTTACAAAACATCTAAGTGTACCTTGAATCATGCTGAAATTGACTACGAGGACTCAACATAAACTATGTGGTCTTAACTTCCAACATGGCATAAGGGACATTGTTATAATTTGGCCTGCATTCTGGCAAAGACAACAACAGAGTTGTCAAAGTACTTTCTATTGTTAGGCTCCCTCTGTACATTAAGTATCTTTTAGGATGGGTTTTAAGTTTGTTATACATCTCTGCCTCCTTTAGAAAATTAATCTGAATACCTTTTTCCACCTCATGAAATTTTTCCATGTTTTTTCAGTGTTCCTCATTGTATTTTATAGTTTTGTAAGGTTGTCACTCAAAGCAAATTTATGACTGGGTTTACAATGTTCTTTAAATCTTATGTTAAGCTTCCTTCCTGTTAGTCTATGTATTCCTGGTCAGAAAGGCCACAAGCGATTTTCACTCTCGAGCTATCATAAACTTGTAGAAATATATACTTTTACTTGAATAGTCACGATTATATTAGGATTTAGCTCATGGGATTTACTGTGTAGTTTTTGAATCTGTGTTGTACTACCAGTGGTTACTGATTGTTATAGTGTGACAAGATTTGTTGATGTTTCAAATTTTTGTTGTTTTATTGCCATGCAAGAAAATGTACAAAGAACCCACTAGCAAAAGAATTATTGTACCCTTTTTAATGTCATGTGATGAAAAGTTATGAACGTTTGGATAATTGGTAACTAATTAAGGCAATTGATCAGAATAATAAGCGAGATGCAGGTGACCAGTTCTGATAATTATCTAATTTTGAACAATTGTGGAATCTTTTGCCTAATAGGTTCCTGAAAATTCAGATGAACCATTCCTTCTTTCACACTCATAGCACCTTTATTCAGATAAACATACCATTATTTATCTACATTTGTGATGTAATAGTAGCCAATTAAATGACCTTGAATGTCTGGTTGATGATGTTTGATCCATAACTGTGCTGTTTCTCGTATAAAATATACGTGAACGTGTCAAGCTTTTCTACATCTACCGCTACATATATACTCAGCTAGCCACCAAGCGCTGTGTGGCAGAGGGCACAATTCGCGCCAAAGTAATATTTCCCCCCTCTGTTCCACTCGCGAATCGCGCGAGGGAAAAACGACTGTCTGAAAGCCTCAGTACGAGCTCTTATTTCCCATATCTATGAATGATGATCACTACACGATTTGAAAGTTGGTGGTAATAATATATGTTCTACATCCTCGGAGAAGATCGTATTTCAGAATTTAGTGAGTAGCCCCTTCCGTTTAGCGCGCCGTCTATCTGCAAGTGAGTACCATTTCAAACTTTCTATGAGATTCGTAACGCTCCCGCGATGGCTAAATGTACCAGTCACGAATCTTGCCGCTCTTCTTTGGACCTTCTCAATTTCTTGAATTAGACCCAACTGGTAGGGGTCCCATACAGAGCAACAGTACTCTAAGACTGGACGAACTAACGTATTGTAATCTATTTCCTTTGTTGAAGGACTGCATCGGTTCAGGATTCTACCAATAAACCGCAGGCTAGAGTTTGCCTTAACCGTTACTTGTGTAATCTGATCATTCCATTTGAGATCATTTCAAATAGTCACACCCATTTACTTGACGGATGTTACCGTTTCGAAAGACTGGACATTTATTTTGTACTCGAAAATTAACGAGGATTTTCGTCTTGTTATACGCAGTAGGTTACACTTACTAATATTGAGAGATAACTGCCAGTAATTACACCACGCATTTATTTTCTGCATATCCTCATTGATTTGTTCACAACCTTCGTGTTACACTACTTTCCTGTAGCCTACAGCATTATCGGCAAACAGTCTAAGGCAAACTGTCAACCACATCGTTTATGTAAATCGTAAGAAGCAGAATACCTATTACGCTGCCCTGGTGCACACCTGAAGTTACTCTTGTTTCTGTTGAAGTTGCCCCATTCAGGGCGACATACTGCTCCCTGTCTGTTAGAAAACTTTCTATCCAATCGCATATGTCATTGGAAAGAGCGCAAGGGCGCACTTTGTGTAGCAAGCGACAGTGCGGAACTGAGTCGAAAGCCTTTCGAAAGTCGAGAAATATGGCATCAACCTGGGAACCGGTATCTAGAGCCTGTTGTATATCATGCACAAAGACGGCGAGCTGTGTCTTGCATGACCGCTGTTTCCTAAAACCGTGCTGGTTTCTGCAGATGAGCTAGGATCTTAACTGTTTCACAGTCCCAGATACACGAAACACTGTGTCAACCATCCTTGAGTTTGTTTAATAATTGAAAGGGGGAATGGTGCTGCAGTCCTCTATTGTAAACGAGTTGCTGTAAGCTATGTTTAGAATTTCGGGCTTCTGTTTATCACCATCAGTTATATTACCCGTACTGTCAGCAAGATAAGGTATAGAATTATTTGAGCGTTCATAGATTTTACGGATGACCAAAATTTTTTGGGGTTATTTTTATAATCTGCAGATAAAATATTGCTTCCAAATTTGTTAAAGAGTCTCTCATTGTCCTTCTGACAGCTGCTTTTATTTCGCATTATTTCTGTTTGTCAGAGGGGCAGTTACTACGTTTAAAACGACTGTGAAAAATTCTCAGCTTTCTCGGCAACTTCCTAATATGTTTGTTGTACCAAGGTGGATTCTTTCCCTCCCCTATACTTTTGCTGGGCTTATACTTCTCTAGCATGTGGTGAACAATACCTTTAAATTCAGACCAAAGGTGCTCAATACCTTTGTGTCCCGTGGTGATTGGAGCTGACGATGAAGATATTCATTAATGACAATTTCATTTGCTTTCCCAAAGAAGAAAACTCTACGATGTTCCTTGTTCTTTTTTTTTTTTTTTTTTTTTTTTTTTGCAACTTCCACTGACATAGAAGCCACAACGACATTACGGTCGCTAATAACTTCTTCTAGATTAACTTCCTCAAAAAGATCACGTCTGTTTGTCGCCAAGATATCTAATATGTTCATATCTCGAGTTGGTTTTCTAGCCAATTGCTCAAGGTTGTATGTTGAGAGCGCTCCTAGAATAAATTCATACGAATCTTAGCTTCTATCCCCTCTGATAAACGTGTAATTTTGCCAGTCAATGGATACTAGATTACAGTCTCCACCTATGGATAATTTGGATATTTACTTCCTATATACTCAAGACTTTCCCTGAAACGTTCTGCGACGTTTGTTGAAGATGCTGGTGGTCTATATAAACATCCTAATACAATGGTCAATCCTTGTCTGGTTGACAGCTTTATCCAAACTATTTCACAACCCGACCCATTAACGATATCAACTGTGTTTAAACAACTATTAACTGCAATGACCACACCACCTCCTATAGGATCAGTCCTATCCCTCTTATCTAATACAATATTGGCATTGCTACTGTTTATTTCGGAGATTAACTCGGGGATCTTTCTACAGACATTTCGACAATTTACTAACATCAGATTAAGTATATTTAAATCCTTTGGAATGACCTGTTTAGGCGAACTAACAATTTTTATAGTTGGCACACCCACATCAGTGTCATGATCTGGTAATTTTTTGGGCCAACGGTTTGTTTCCCATGGGGAGCAACCTAAGCTAAAAAAAAAACCTATGGACACGCCACAAGTACTGTGCTACCCATGTAGCTGCTTCCTGTGTATAGTGAACCCCTGATCTATCGAGGGACGTCCTGTAACCTTCCACCCCATAGTGTAAGTCGAGGAATCTACAACGAGTTCCGTCACAGAGTCGACATAGCCTCTGGTTTAGATTATCCACTCCACTCCAAAACAGAGGACCTCGGTCCACCCTCGGTATGATGCTGCAGATCATCAGCCTCCACTCCTGGAGAGATGGAGGCTGCCTTCACCAATTCAGCCAGCCGTCGAAAGGACAAAAGGATTTCCTCGGAACCCCGACTACAGGCATCGTTGGTGACGAAATGAGCAACAATCTGCACCTGGTTGCACCCTGCACGCACGATAGCCGCTGGAAGAGCCTCTTCCACATCCTGGACAAGGCCCCCCGGCGAGCACACCGAGTGAACGTTGGACTTCTTCCCCGCCCGCTATGTTCCTGAAGGACTCCATGACCCACCTAACATGACCTTCTGTTATAACGTACCTTGATAAATTAAGACAATAACTAGGCAAAAATTCCAACTGAGAACTATTAAGCATATATCAGTATGACATTGGCTGGAGACTTACTTTGATATGCTGTAGGTCTATTGTTAAACTACGTGATGATCTGTAATTCCCCTAATCCATATGTCACTGCTGAACATTGATAGCCTTTCCTTATAACACTAGATACGTGATGTATTAAATAAAGAACTAGAGCAATGGTTAGATCTAGCGATGTTAAGTACTTATAATGACTATTAAACTATGTATAAGGTCTCTGCCTGTATAAAAAAGATTTACTTTCAGTGTTGATTAAACTGAGATGTGTCTACCTGTGTTTCTACTAACACTGTTTAGTAACCATAACACGCAGACGGCAACTGAACGATTAGTGCTGTAATATAATCGATGTATTTTGAGTAATCTGTTATTAAAATGTTAATATTATAATGTAATGGGTCCCCATTAGTTTGTTATTATGTATGATCTTAACATCAGTGGGGTGTATTTCTAGCAGATGCATATTGGCTTTCGTTAAATCTTTTACCTATTCTGTTGGATCCATTCGTTTTTCACACAGTTAACAGCTATAAGGATAAATGGACCAAGCTAACAGCAAAGTTGGAAATTTTTACATCCAGTATCTGATACTAAAATCACGCAGACACAGAGCTAAGATGCGTCTGTACGTTCTTTGTTACTTTGCTATAATCTGTAAAGTATTTATTGGTGTCTCACGTATCAGCTGTATGCTTTCATGTTACACATGTTGTGATATGGGTTCCTGATTACCTTTGGTACTGGAGACCTGATGATGGTCTGATCCTAGACCAAAATTGATTGTCTGTTATAAAATATATCGTTATGAATTGTATTGCATAATGCGGTTCTTAACATTCATTGCACTTCTTTAGCGCCACATGCACAAAATATTTCTTGCGGTGCCCAGTTAAGCAAGTTTGGTGGTCAATATGTACCAAAGACGCAATTTAAAGTAATTTATGTGTGTACAAGCAAAGAGGTTTGTAAGGGAGTGTATTTCGTTGAAAGTGATTCCAGCTTCTTCTAAATGAATATCAAGGTTAGGAATGATGTGTCCGAGAATATCAAGATATATTGTAAAAATAAATTGCTTAAGGGTGAATTAAAAGCAAAACATAGGTAAGGAAACCATCCTCTACAGACTGAAGAATATAGAGGGGTGTGTTGTACATATGTGTATTGATGTTTTAAAGAAATGTATTGACAGCATCATGAAAGAGCGTGTAACACCTGGCAAAAGACAAAGGTTTCACAAAAGTGACCTAGGTATTATTGGTACAGACAATAACGAATTAAATTTCAAGGCACACAAAGGCAGTTCGCTTGTCATCCTTTCAGAACTGCATATATTACTAAAACTCTTATTAAAAGATGATCAAATATTTAAGATTCCTAAAGCTCCCACTGGTAAATACAAAGACGAAATTAAGGGGAAGGTAATAATTCCTGTTCCATTTTTACTGACATTCATTGAAAAACTGGTTAGGTATCAACTCAATCGATAATAAGCTTAGAGTTCATTCAAAAATACATAAGATTGCGCTTCCCTATAAGCAATTTTCAATTACATTGATTGCACTTGTCACTTTTTAAGTCAAGAATCGAATAAGATTACTACTGAAAACTACAGATTGACAAATAGTCACATATTAAAAACTGCAGCAGAACTGATGCAGGTCACCTTAGAGGTTACAACCCCAGCAGCTAAATTCATACCGTTAGAGCTTAGCAAATGTACCAGTTGAAGAAATAATTAACGTCATCAAAAATAATCGACCGACATACAAGAAAATGAATAACTAGCAAATTGTATTGGTATGTGATCAATTCAGTCAATTTCGTCTCAAAAGTATTTTGTATTCAGTTTGACCTTCGGCAGATAGCGAAATGGCTTAGGAATTAGTAATCGCCTAGCAGGGACACTA
The DNA here is from genome assembly GCF_023864275.1 of Schistocerca cancellata. NCBI lineage: Eukaryota > Metazoa > Arthropoda > Insecta > Orthoptera > Acrididae > Schistocerca > Schistocerca cancellata. The sequence goes on from NC_064633.1 coordinate 102,989,438, forward strand.
GCAAACATTTTCATGGATGATTCAGAAAATTAATTTTTACACTAACAACTATAAACGCTGCCTTGATGACATGCTCATACTTTTCAGTTGTAGTACAACATAGATTGAACACCTACACGGTAACTTAAATGAGCTACTTCCTAATATTAACTGTGTTATGTAGGTAGAAGAAAATAATTCTATAAGCTATCTTCTTTTTGAAGATATCCGAACTTAATGAATGACATACTTACAACATATTTAGGAAACTAACAACCACAGATGCAATCATACATGTGTCTTCACTTCATCCCATATCCTTTTAAGTGTGCACTTTTCATGCCATGATGACACGTTCAGTTGATTACCCGTATCTGTGGAAAGTATAGACAGTGAGAATAGCATTTTACGTCACGTAGTTGTGGACAATGGGTCTGACCTTATGGCAGCAGAGAAGGTTTACAAAACACAGATTTGATTAAAAGAGAAATGCAGACAACAAGTGATAAGGCTACAGAAAATAAGAAATAAAGGAAACCCTAGGTCTGTAATGTTGCCATATTTAGGCAAAGATCCCTGATAGAATAAAACAGGTTTCTGAAGTGGTACTGCTAAAGTGGTTTTTCAAATAAATAATGAAGTAAGGGAAATTGTTACGGCACAAGATAGAGAACGAAGTGTATATGATAAATCAGAGGTGTCTAAATTCATCTGTGGTCTATATGATGAAGAATACGTAGACAAACAAGAAGGAAGCTTACGATAAGATTCAAAGAACGCTGTAATCCCAGTCATAAGGCTGCTTTGAGTGACTACTTTAAAACACATGAACTTACAATAGGGCACACTGAAGAAAACATGAAAAACCTTGTATAAACTGAAAAAAGGTGTTGTTATAGAAGTAGAGATATACACTCCTGGAAATTGAAATAAGAACACCGTGAATACATTGTCCCAGGAAGGGGAAACTTTATTGACACATTCCTGGTGCCAGATACATCACATGATCACACTGACAGAACCACAGGCACATAGACACAGGCAACAGAGCATGCACAATGTCGGCACTAGTACAGTGTATATCCACCTTTCGCAGCAATGCAGGCTGCTATTCTCCCATGGAGACGATCGTAGAGATGCTGGATGTAGTCCTGTGGAACGGCTTGCCATGCCATTTCCACCTGGCGCTTCAGTTGGACCAGCGTTCGTGCTGGACGTGCAGACCGCGTGAGACGACGCTTCATCCAGTCTCAAACATGCTCAATGGGGGACAGATCCGGAGATCTTGCTGGCCAGGGTAGTTGACTTACACCTTCTAGAGCACGTTGGGTGGCACGGGATACATGCGGACGTGCATTGTCCTGTTGGAACAGCAAGTTCCCTTGCCGGTCTAGGAATGGTAGAACGATGGGTTTGATGACGGTTTGGATGTACCGTGCACTATTCAGTGTCCCCTCGACGATCACCAGTGGTGTACGGCCAGTGTAGGAGTTCGCTCCCCACACCATGATGCCGGGTGTTGGCCCTGTGTGCCTCGGACGTATGCAGTCCTGATTGTGGCGCTCACCTGCACGGCGCCAAACACGCATACGACCATCATTGGCACCAAGGCAGAAGCGACTCTCATCGCTGAAGACGACACGTCTCCATTCGTCCCTCCATTCACGCCTGTCGCGACACCACTGGAGGCGGGCTGCACGATGTTGGGGCGTGAGCGGAAGACGGCCTAACGGTGTGCGGGACCGTAGCCCAGCTTCATGGAGACGGTTGCGAATGGTCCTCGCCGATACCCCAGGAGCAACAGTGTCCCTAATTTGCTGGGAAGTGGCGGTGCGGTCCCCTACGGCACTGCGTAGGATCCTACGGTCTTGGCGTGCATCCGTGCGTCGCTGCGGTCCGGTCCCAGGTCGATGGGCACGTGCACCTTCCGCCGACCACTGGCGACAACATCGATGTACTGTGGAGACCTCACGCCCCACGTGTTGAGCAATTCGGCGGTACGTCCACCCGGCCATTCGACGGCCAACACCGCGGTTCCTGGTGTGTCCGCTGTGCCGTGCGTGTGATCATTGCTTGTACAGCCCTCTCGCAGTGTCCGGAGCAAGTATGGTGGGTCTGAGACACCGGTGTCAATGTGTTCTTTTTTCCATTTCCAGGAGTGTATATTAATCAGAAGACCCCCTGTAAAGAAGTGAAAGACCTTAAGAACACAAAGTCCTTTGGTAACCTTTCTAATGTTTTTGCCATTATGCACAAGTAATTCCACATATTGCCTATGGTCAAGTTAGGAATTGTAACAATTGTTCATTTCGGCCTGTGAGAGGCTGTATGTTTCCATGTATTCTGCACGGCAGCCTAATAAAGAGAAATGGCAGATGGGTCCAATCGTTTAACCATTGCCACCGCCATAAATGTGTAACTTTAAGTGGTCTTCAGGGTCAGTGCATCCACCACGCTCGCTGGTTCCTCCGACTCGAGGCTGACATATGATGGGATACACTGGGCTGTTAGAATGCGCTCTTACCAAGGTGCGATGATTACATGAGGGAATGTCTCCTTCAGTTAAAGGGGTGGTGGTTGGAAGTTTTCTGTGGGAATCGGTAGAATCTGGTCTCAGTTGGTGTTATGAAAATTGACCTGCTAGACAATTATCTTCTTTTTATGCCCCAATACCCTACAAAATAAGCAAAAAGTTTCACTTTTGCTGCTGCTCTGCAGAAATCTTGAAATTTCATTGGAGAGGTGGTCGCAATAGCGGCAAAACATATCTAGAGATTGTACAGCGCTCACAATCATTACTGTCGTTGCTGGATGACTTGGAACTTCTAAAAAATCTGAGAGAGAGGTTAGAACTACAGTTTTAGACACTCTCCCTCCTGCTTCCACGAACGGCGGTTTTGGTGCAGTCCTCATCCGCTGCACGTGATAAAAGGGGCCATTACGCTACTAACCTCCGCTCACAGCCGGCTCGCACGGAATCCAGAGATGGGCGTTTATCTGCTGAGATTCGGTTAGCAATGCTTTTCCGTGGAGTAGTTTGGGGAGCCTGGTATATGTCAACTCTGTAGAGTTAGTCGTAACGGTCATTGACGACTGCAGTTAGTTTTTCGAATTACAGTATACGTTTGGCAGTTGTGAAGAATGTTTGATTTCCGAGTGCACTTTTCGTTACAACTTCCCGGTATTCTATCTTGTTGAAAGTTTTCCCACTTATATGTTCTTTAAGGGATATAAATTGCTTCTTTTATAACCCTGTATTTTCATTTAACAGACAGATGCAACCTTTCACTAAACTGTGCTGTTGTGAGGGGGTTGACCTGTGTATTTCATACAGAACTATTTACTTTAAGATGGTGTTACCCCTGTTAAATTCAGAAGTTAATAAGTAGTTATCCTTTACGCAACATGTTTACTGTCTTTTATAAGGTATCTTGCATGATTGCATAGGGAGTTTAATTTTATTTTCTGATCACAGATACTTTAATTTTGCATTCTCGGGGTTTTCACACTACGGCCAGAATCACCCACCTCACACTTCCTAAACTTGAAGTTGATTTATATGTAGTCAAGGAAGATTCAGGCTACATGAATGGCATTTATAGCATGTTACTCAATGACAAACCAGGACTGATTGTTAATATGAATTTGCATCACACACTGCCTGTAAGTAAGGAGCTACGTAATACATTCCATTACAAAATTAGTAAACTAATAAAGTAGAAGGTTAAGACGGAAAAGATTAAAATCTTATTTTATTTTATGAGAAAAATCAGGAATTCTAGCTGTCCACTCGGAATGTACGAATTGTCCTTTCAGCCAAATGTCTAAGATGAGCAATCAGGTATTTATAGAATGAGCACACTAGCCTCACGTCTCTAGTTGTCAATAGGCGTCAAGACCAATATATAAAAGAGCCGAAGGAGTAGTTGAATTTGTGTAGCGAAGATTGTCACTGCCATTTGTGGCGGTTAGATTGCCAGCAACGTGTCGATTGACACCCTACTGAAAGCTCATAAGAAGCAGTTCTGCTGTTATACCCTTGATAACTGGGTTGCCAATTGCAATATGCTAATCAAACACTGCAGTTAATGGCACAGATGTCTTTAGGAACGAACAGATTTTCAAATGGCATAACGGATCTACTGCTCTGTAACCCACAGAGCATGTCTGGGAAGACGAAAGCTTTGAGACCGACACAGCAAGGATTTCATTCAAGAAATCCGTGAAAAATGCGTTTGGTGTCTGGTTGCTTCCGAGCCACAACGTATAAAATAAAGTCTCAGTGTCTATAGGGATTACACGTCTTAGTGATGTTGATAATGAGTATTAGTTCAGGATGGAAACAATGTATAATAATTAATACCCAGTGTGTGATGAACGACGCCTCAAAGTCAGATAAACATCGGAGTGGAGACACGTGATGTATCCCAACCTATTTTTGTCAGTCCATATACAAATAGCGTGATTAATAAAGAAAGAAAAATGGAAGACTATGACGGAAGTGATAACCGGCTAATGGTTCTCACTGTTGCTAGTTTTGTGTGCATGGGAGAAACGATGAAAGAAATAAAAGAAAATCACTAATGTGGAAGGCAGCTGCTTGGCACCAAACGTCGATATTGAGGTTCACAGTCTACCTACCTGTAATAATCTACAGTAAGGAGAATTTAGAGAAACTCTTAACAAGTGGATAGGTTTCATAAGACAAATTTATTCTTCCTGTTAAACAAATCCAAAGCTTATTGTTAATTATTGGTAAAATAAAGTAACGATTTGCAACATAAGGTAACAGGGTATGATGGGAAAACGTTGTACACTTTTAACTAAATCCGGACAATTGTTACGTAATGCAAGGAGAACAATGAACAGATTAATAATAGATGAAATTCTTATTCGTTTTTAAATTAGTCGTAATTCTAAGTCAGTGCTGTTATATGCACCTGACCATACGAAGAAGACAATTTCATAATTCAAGTTACTTACAATTGCTTACAATCACCTTAAGCATCAAGGTTGCATACCAAGTCCCCCAAGATATTTGTGGCAGTGAGTTATGACGACGATATGGCCAATCGCGCTTTTGAAGTACGCACTAAGTAGCTGTCCTTGCGTGCCACAATTTGGGAGATAAGTGTCCGACACGCCGTATAAGAGGAGGTCGGTGTGCTCACTAGTGTCACTTGTATTGAGGCATCCAGCGTAGTAGAAGCCACTGCAGCCATGAAGGCGTCCCTGGTCATGCTGATCGCTGGAGTGTTACTCGTGGCGTACTGCACGCCGTTCGCTGTTGCAGACGATGAAGATGAAGCGGTGGATGAAGCAGCCGAGAACACAGACGCTGATGACGACGACGCCGACGGCTCAGCACACGACGACGCTGACGACAGCGGTGATGAGGAGGGTCTAAGTGGAGAGAGCAGGCGGGCAGCCAAAGGTAAACAGCAGCTGAAGCGTGCAGACAATGCAGGGGGCTAATTGCCGTAGCATTCACGGCATCAGGTTCTGGTGTAGACTGTGATTCTGAGTATACTTTCTTATAGGTTTAAGTCCCTAGTTGATAATATACATTATTCTGAAACTTCAAACGCTTAAGACATTCGTCTCTAGACGAGACAAGTGGTTCGAGGATATTTGTTTGTAGTATTATACCATTAGTGCATACATTAAATATGCATGTTCTCTTTTGAGCAGCTCACACTATTCATTTCTGAGTTAATCATTTATTTGTCTGTCATTTAACCTTTGTTTGAAATCAGAATGAAAATTACTGCAGTTACGCTTTCTGGTAGAGCAATATGTCTATGCCAACACACAAGTTTAGAAAAATAGTTGAAAGTTGACTGAAATATGGTTAAACGTTAATCACACGTTTCGAAGATTCTTAGTGACCGTCAGTGAGATTTCATGACGGTGTCCTGCCACAGTTTCTTAAGCACTTTGACATGTTTCAGGAGTGATATTTACAGCAAGATACTGAAACTGAGTTTTAGCATCAAAATTCTATAAGTCTTGCAGCTTAAGATGTGTGCATACTATCGACCTCTACAGGAAGGTACGTTTAGCAATGATGGAGTTGATGTTATCACAGGTACATAGCTTATACCTGCCTGAGTTTCATCCCCATTATAAGAATACAGCGCGATTCATATTACTGTTTAGGAAACCAAAAGTGACGTAGATAACTCTGAGATAAGTAATTTGACATGAGTCACATATGGTCGCAAATTTCAGGAAATCCCCCAACCAAGTGGATGACAAATGTTGCACATGTGATGGTACCAGGGGATACATACTTCATTGCAAGTGCAGTGGCTAGATCAGTCTATCCTACCCACACTGTAGTGGCACATCTACACATTGCTCCACAAGGTTATTTTGCGTTTATTCTTGCATTATACAGTGTAATACTGTAGTGTTCACGGTAGTGGCACTACAAGACTATGGTGAATCTATTTACCATTAGGAAAACGTAGTACGCTAACAGAGCAGTGTTGAGTACTGACCACTACCACTGCACCTGTGGGGAGGTATATAAACTGGTCATGTAACATGTGCAAAATTTGTCAACCACATTTAGGATATTTGCTGACGTTTGGGGCTCCGTGTATGTTGTATTAAATATTTTGTCTCAAAGCCTTATTCTCCGCTTTGAGAGTTTTTAAATATTAATGAAAATCACCCTGTTTATGTATCAGATCACTATAGTATAAAATATCCATTTAATGCTACACTTTGTATAGCTGGATATAATAAAACGAAAAGTTATAGCTTAGAGCAGTGCTCTTGATCTTTGAAGCAGCAATTAGTCCAAAGGAAATCAGTTAGAAAAACAAGTTGTGTGTGATACAATTCATCAGTGTGTTATATACTTACAAAATTTAATTTTAGTATCTGTGTCAACTGTAGATGGAAGTTTTTGTTAAGTCTACTAACATTTTCTGATGAGACAGGAGAGTACGCAGGTGTCAGAGGAACATCATATATTTTGTTTATTGTTGAGCAGGTGCTCACGCCCGGGCTGGCCACATGAAACATGCACGTGCAGGCAGCCGACACATTGCGTCCAGAGCTGGAAGCAGACCCCATGCCAGGTCAGGCGCCTCCCGCAGATCTGCACACAGCAAGTAGTCGCTGTTGCTGAGGCAGCGCCACACCACAGAGGCGCAGTCTGGAGCTGCTCCCACTATCCTGTACCCTGCACTCATGTGGAGAAAATAAAGCACCACTGTACTTTGTGGCAAACATATGTGTCAATTACTCATTGTCCTATAAATTTTAGATCATGTGCACACGTAGGTAATAAGTAAATACGGAAAAATGTTGCTAAAGTTCAAAAAATTTATAAGTGTTCCAGTTTTCGGGTGTAAACAATATATTCGCCGTGATATTATATTACCAACGTTATATCATTATCTGTGTATGTTGCACTGTGATGTGAATGGGAGTTTGTATTTCTTCTTATGGAATCATGATCTACAGTATAGAGCGCTAGGGTATACACACCAGTGTCTTACTAAGTCAGTGGTTTTGAAGATACATGTACAGAAGTCCTTGTACTACTTGCACATATTATGGTTTTTAATTATTATAACATTTCCAAAACTACAGACATGACTGCAACAAGCTGTTGGATGTCGAATTGAGAGGCGGAATGAGAATTTTGAGTTTAGACTTTGACGATTGTATGCCTCTTAATCTTTTTCCTAACTCAGCTCAATACATAAGGGTATGTCATTTCAATAAAGAGACCTTAAAATGTGCCCTTTGCCTAGACAATCATGACTCAAGGAGTAACTGATAACGCTATTTGAGCACATTCTTATAAACATATGTGGTATAAAATAATAAAATTAGCAACTGGAACAAGTGGGGGGCATGAATGAATACTGGAACGAATATAGGGCCAATGTTACTTCTCAAAGTTTTGTAGCTTTGTTCAGAGAATGTATACTACATATGACGTGTATGTATACCAAAGCCAATGTGGATGTTAGCCTCAATCTGATAGTCAAGAGATGTGTGCCCAAGAACATTAAATATAAGCATTTTATCAGATATAATCTCGAAAACAAGTTGTCTCAGAATCTCAGCAACACTACTTACTTTCTGAGATGTATGCGAAGATTTCAACGATCTTCTGCTGACTGCTGTTTGGGACAGCTTCTGCTGATTGCACTTTAACTTCACATGAGTTAATAATCCTGTTGAACGCAGAGTTAACAGTACACTTCGTGTACCAATTAAATACAGACTCCAGAGTGAATAACAAATCGTGTGTACAGTAGAAATTTAGCATTTATTTCAAAGGTGTCTCGGGAAGGAAAATGACTCATCTTTTAACTAAATTACCTATTACTAATACTTAATTTAAAAGTAATAACAAATTAAGAACTACACATGCCGTCTGGTAGACCATGTGTTAGACATGGCCACAATGTGTAAGAAACTGTACAAAGAAAATTTCTAAACATAACGGCAGATAAGAACGCCTTTGAATAAGCGGTAATGTGATGTAGCCATCACCTCCGACTCTACTGGTAAACGAATGAGAATGAAATACTATATTACACAGACATGGTTCAAAACATATATCTTTGACCAAAGTCTGAAAACAAATGAAGGTCTACTTAAGAACCTGAAAGATTGCATACAGAGTATTATACCAAGCTGCGAAAGGCTTCCTGGAACTTCACCATAATGCAGATCTGTCCTCACCTGTGGTCATCCCAGTTACTGCTCACAATGAAGCTGACCCTTCACCTGTGGTAGAGTGGGAGGTCACCCCAGGGCGAAGCAGGCGGCGAAAGTCTTCCCAGGCGGCCGCACGTAATGCCGCCCCGGTTTGTCTGACAAACAGGTTCCAAGTGCCTGTTTTAGAGGAAGCCACTCAGCCTGGAAGTTCTGGGCAATCGCAGAGGGTGGGATTATTGGTAGTTGGGAGCTCCAATGTTAGGCGCGTTATGGGCCCACTTGTGGGCTTGGCTGACAAGATGGGCAAGAAAACCAATGTGCACTCCGTGTGCATACCGGGTGAAGTCATTCCAGATGTGGAAAGGACTCTCCTGTATGCCATGAAGTGCACAGGGTGCAGCCAACTGCAGATTGTTGCTCACGTTGATACCAATGATGTGTGTCACTTTGGATCAGAAGAGATTCTCTCTAGTTTCGAGAGGCTAACAGAAATGGTAAAGGCTGCCAGTCTTGCTTGCAAGATGAAAGCACAGCTAAGGATTTGCAATATAGTCGACAGGACCGATTGCGGAGCTCTGCTACAGAGCCGAGTGGAGGGTCTGAATCAGAGGCTCAGACAGTTCTGCGACCGTGTAGGCTGCATATTCCACGACTTGCGCCAAAGGGTGGTTGGGTTGCGGGTTCCGCTGAATAGGTCAGGTGTCCACTATACGCAGGAGGCGGCTACACGGGTAGCGGGGCTGCGTGGCGTGGACTGGTCGGTTTTTTAGGTTAGAGGGTCTCGGGAAAACACAAGTAGGGCTTCGGTCGCAAAGGGTGCAGGCTGAACATAGGAAGAACGTAGATACAGGGACCATTGGTATATCGTTTGTAAATTGTCCTAGCTGTGTTGGGAAAACACCGGAGCTCCAAGCGCTAATAGAAAGCAATGATGCTCAAATCGTTATAGGCACTGAAAGCTGGCTAAAACCGGACATAAGGTCAGCCGAAATTTTTGCGAAGAACCGAACGGTGTTCCGAAAGAATAGGCTAAGCACGGTTGGCGGTGGCGTGTTTGTTGCTGTCAGAAGTAGTTATTCTTGTCGAAATGTCTGTAGAAAAATCCCCGATTTAATCTCCGAAATAAACAGTAGCAATGAAAATATTGTATTAGGTAGGAGGGATAGGACTGATGCTATAGCAGGTGGTGTGTTCATTGCAGCTAATAGCTGTTTAAACACAGTTGAGATCGATAATGGGCCGGACTGTGAAATACTTTGGATAAAGCTGTCAACCAGACAAGGATTGACCATTGTATTAGGATGTTTTTATAGACCACCAGCATCTTCAACGAAAATGGTTCAAATGGCTCTGAGCACTATGGGACTCAACATCTTAGGTCATAAGTCCCCTAGAACTTAGACCTACTTAAACATAACGAACCTAAGTACATCACACACACCCATGCCTGAGGCAGGATTCGAACCTGCGACCGTAGCAGTCCCGCGGTTCCGGACTGCAGCGCCAGAACCGCACGGCCCATCTTCAACAAATGTCGCAGAACGTTTCAGGGAAAGTCTTGAGTACATAGGAAGTAAATATCCGAATTATCCATAGGTGGAGGCTTTAATCTAGCATCCATTGACTGGCAAAATTACACGTTTATCACAGGGGGCAGAAGTTAAGATTCGTATGAATTTATTCTAGGAGCGCTCTCAACATACAACATTGAGCAATTGGTTAGAAAACCAACTCGAGATGTGAACATATTACATATCTTGGCGACAAACAGACCTGATCTTGTTGAGGAAGTTAATCTAGAACAAGCTATTAGCGACCGTAATGTCGTCGTGGCTTCTTCTTAGTGGAAGTTGCAAAAAAAAAAAAAAAAAAAAAAAATTAAAAAAATTAAAAAAATTAAAAAAAAAACCAAGGAACATCGTAGAATTTTCTTCTTTGGGAAAGCAAATTAAATTGTCATTAATGAATATCTTCATCGTCAGCTCCAATCACCACGGGACACAAAGATATTGAGCATCTTTGGTCGGAATTTAAAGGTATTGTTCATTACGTGCTAGAGAAGTATAAGCCCAGTAAAAGTATAGGGGAGGAAAAGGATCCACCTTGGTACAACAAACATATTAGTAAGTTGCTGAGAAAGCAGAGAATTTATCACAGTCGTTTTAAACGTAGTCACTTCCCCGCTGACAAACAGAAATTTTGCGACATAAAAGCAGCTGTCAGAAGGACAATGAGAGACTCTTTAACAAATTTGAAAGCAATATTTTATCTGCAGTTTATAAAAATTACTCCACAAAATGTTGGTCGTCTGTAAAATCTATGAACGCTCAAATATTTCAATACCTTCTCGAGCTGACAGTACGGGTAATATAACTGATGATGATGATGAAATTCTAAACCTAGCTTACAGCAACTCGTTTACGATAGAGGACTGCACCACCATTCCCCCTTTCAATTATCTAACAAACGCAACGATGGCTGACATAGTGTTTAGTGTATCTGAGATTGTAAAACAGTTAAGATCCTTAGACGCCAGGAAGGCATCTGGCCAAGACGGTATTCCCGTTAGATTTATGTTTACTATGCTACAAATATAGCACCATTCTTATCCGTCATCTATCAGAACTGCGACAAGTTCCACGGGACTGGAAGAAGGCCCAGGTCATAGCAATCTATAAAAAGGGTAGAAAATCTGATGCACAAAATTACCAGCCAATTTCACTGGCATCGATTTGTTGTAGAATCATATAACATATTTTGTGTTCAGACATAATTATCTTTCTAGACTCTGAGAAGCTTATCTGCAGAAACCAACACGGTTTTAGGAAACAGCGTTCATGCGAGACACAGCTGGCCCTCTTTGTACATGATGTACAACAGGGTCTAGATACCGGCTCCCAGGCTGATGCCATATTTCTCGACTTTGGAAAGGCGTTCGACTCAGTTCCGCACTGTCGCTTGCTACAAAAAGTACGCCCTTACGGTGTATCCAATGACATATGCAGTTGGATAGAATGACTGGTAGTTATCTCTCAATATTAGAAAGTGTCGCCCTGAATGGGGTAGCTTCAACAGAAACAAGAGTAACTTGAGGTATGCCCCAGGGCAGCGAAATAGGTCCTCTGCTTTTAACGATTTACATAAACGATTTGGTTGATGGCATTGACAGCGGCCTTAGACTGTTTGCCGATAAGGCTGTAGTCTACAGGAAAGTAGTATCACACGAAAGTTGTGAACAAATCAATGAGGATTTGCAGAAAAGAAATGTGTGGTGTAATGACTGGCAGTTATCTCTCAATATTAGAAAGTGTAATTTACTTCGTGTAACAAGGCGGTAACATAAGTCAAGTATCTATGTGTGAGTTTTCGAAATGATCTCAAGTGGAATGATTAGTTTACACAACTAACGGGTAAGGCGAACTCTAGATTGCGGTTTATTGGTAGAATCCTGAAGCGATTCAGTCCTTCAGCAAAAGAAATAGCTTACAATACGTTAGTTCGTCCAGTCTTAGCGTATTGTTCGTCTGTATGGGACCCTTACCAGTTGGGTCTGATTCAAGAGATTGAGAAGGCCCGAAGAAAAGCGGCAAGATCCGTGACTGGTACATTTAGCCATCGCGAGAGCGTTACAAATTTCATAGAAAATTTGAAGTTGGACACACTTGCAGATAGACGAGACGCTAAACAGAAGGTTCCGCTCTCTAAATTCCGAAATCCAATCATCACTGAGGATGTAGAGCATATATTATTACCACCAACTTTCAAACCACGTAGTGATCATCATTCAAAGATAAGGGGAATAAGGGCTCGTACTGAGGGGTTCTGATTCTGAGAGGCGTTTATCCCTTGCGCGATTCGCGAGTGGAATGGTGAGGGGGGTGGGGGATAAATACGATTTTGGCACGAATTGTGCCCTCCGCCACACAACGCTTGATGGCTAGCGGTGTATTTATGTAGATGTAGATGTAGAAATGCATGACATGTTCACGTATATTTCATAAGAGACACAGCACAGTTATGGATCAAACATCATCAACCAGACTTTTAACGTATTTTAATTGGTTACTATTACATCAAAAATGTTACTAAATAATGGTATGTTAATCTGAATAAAGGTGCTATAAATGTGAAAGAAGGAATGGTATGTTCATCTGAATTTTCAGCACATATTAGGCGTAAGATTCCACAACTGTTGCAAGTTACATAATTATCAGAACTCGTCACCTGCAGCTTGCTTATTATTCTGATCAATTGCCTTAATTAGATACTAATTATCCAAACGCTCATAACTTTTCATCACATGGCATTAAAAAGTATACAATAATTCATTTGCGAGTCGGTTCTTTGTACATTTTCTTGCAGGGCATTAAAATAACAAAAATTTGTAGCATCAGCAATTCTTATCACACTATAACAATCAGTAACCACTAGTAGTACAACACAGATTCAAAAACTACACAGTAAATTCCATGTGCTAAATCCTTATATAATCTTGACTATTCAGGTAAGAGTATATATTGCTATCAGTTTATGATAGCTCTAGAGTGTAGAAAATCACTTGTGGCCTTTGTGACCAGGAATACATAGACTAACAGGAAGGAAGCTTAACATAAGATTTAAAGAACATTGTAAACCCAGGCATAAGTCTTCTTTGAGTGACAAAACTAGAAAATACAATGTAGAACATTGAAAAAACATGGAAATATTTCATGAAGTGGAAAAAGGTATTCAGATTAATCTTCTGAAGGAAGCAGAGATGTATAACAATCTGACAACCCAACATAAAAGATACGTAATGTACAGAGAGAGCCTAACAACACAAAGTACTTTCACAACTTTGTTGATGTCTTTGCCAGAATGCAAGTCAAATTATACCAATGCCTCTTATGCCATGTTGTAAGTTAAGGCTACATAGCTTGTGTTGAGTCCTTGTAGTCAATTTCAGCATGATTCAAGGTATGCATAGATGTTTTGTAGAAGTTTAGTACTATGGCAAGATAAAAAGTTTTATGGAATGTATCATGATCTTCGCTGTTGGCGTTCTATACACAGTTTGGTGTGGTGAACTATCTTTCTGAATGATCTGCAAAGCTTCAATTCTGAATTATATTTTCCGATCTTCTGGAGTGGACAGAAATATTAAGTGGAAATTGGCAAGTGAATATGCTCTTAATAGTCTTTTGAAAAACTTTCTGTTGAGTATGGAACTTCTGACTGTATGTCATTCTTTATTCATTATTTGCAGAGTTTATAAATGTATGATGACATCACTAATTCGGTAGAAGGAATAATTAAGAACAGTATTATCTGAGCTGAAAAGTGCAAATAACATATTAGGTATTCTGAATATGTAATAATGTAAAAATTGACGTAAATTAAATTGTGTGTAAGTTTACAATATTGATGTAATACATTCCTTGCTTTGTTGAGGCAGTATTTTAATTGTTGCATATATTCATTAATGTGAATGTCATTATCCTGGAGTTTTGGCACTGTTTGTCTTACAATTACTACAAACGTCAAGGAAAATATTTGTGTTTATTAAGGCTGTGATGATCTACTTCTACTTTGTTACATGTAGCTACTAATTGTGTCTTTATTTAACGTGTACTAGCAGCCTTTACAAATATTTTCATGTTGAGATATGAGTACAAGATGATCACTATGAGAAAATGTGAGGGCACACATGAGAATGGGTCATGCTTTGAATGGAATTGCTATCTTTACCAGCAAAATGGTGGGCACTCACACTACACAAATAGCATATCAAACAATCATGCTCTATGGCATTTCCACTGGACTAATACTGCAGACACTCCAGACAGGGTGAGGTGCTAGCTGACAAAATGTTGATTGAAATGTTAGTATTAGGAGTGACCGCCGGTGGTTAGTGCACTGCAGACGTCCTACATTGCCATGGCTCGAGAAGATATCATGTAGGACTGAAATCTAAGCCATTCTTCTGTCTGAGGTCTCCACAATCATGATTTCCTTGGCAGGTGCAACACAGTTGCTTCTGTACTCCATGATTCTGTTTGTGAACAGTGATTAACTAGAGTTGAAGAAACAGTTTATTCTAGAAACAGCCTCTTAGTAACATTCTAAGGCCCTTCCATGCATCGTTTTCTACACGGAACAATACTGTAAACAATGTCATTAACATAATTTACATCCACTCATTCGACAGCAGACTCATATTAAAAGTGTAATAGGTTAGGTTGTTTGGTGCTTAAGTAACAAATTCAGGAGGAGAGCCACAAAAAGTTCTGCTTTCTTAAAAATTAGGTAATGATGCCTTATAATTTTTACTCATTTCTGGAAATGTTATTTACTAAGAGTACAGTTATTTAAAATAATGATGTTGTGATGATATGGACCCATAAACATATACATTGCTATTAGAGTATCAGTCCATTATATGTTAGTGTAATTACTCAATAATTATTGTGTTTGTTTTAGGTGCATGCTGGAGGTTAAGTTATCATTTCTGGAATGCTGACCACCCTGCAAAATAGCATTCGAGATTTGCTGTAAATCTAAGGGGTGTTTGATGATAGCTTTTCCTTAAAATTTAAATGATCAATTTATCGATTCTTACATGAATTCATGCTCGCAAGTCTGTTCAAAAGCTTTTCCTACCAGAACTATCGATTGCCTAATGCATTCCTGTCTTTGACTATTCGAGTGATAGCATGTCCACAAACTTATACTTTGCAGACGCTGAGTATGGACCAGTCACAGAACAGCATGTACTGTGTCACGTGTTTATGGGCTTTGTTTTATAGTGGACAAAGTGTTGTCCTTAGTTTTGCGATCTTCTCATCTCGTGAGTTCCACATGTTCTGTTCTGGACGACTAGTGTCGCAAATTGCTCATGGGCTCTAGGTAACTGAATTGACATTACATTCTGATGGCTATTCTCACACTACAAACTACATCTACAGCTACACGAACCCTCTGCAAATCACATTCAAGTGCGTGGCATGGGGTTCATCTGGAACCTTCACAATTCTCTATTATTCCAATCTCGTATAGCGCGTGGAAAGAATGAACACATATATCTTTCTGTACGAGCTCTGATTTCCCTTATGAACTTCGGTGTCAACAAAATTTTTCGCATTCGGAGAAGAAGGTTGGTGATTGGAATTTCGTGATAATATTCCGTCACAATGAAAGACGTCTTTCTTTTAATGATATGCAGCCCAAATTCTGTATCATTTCTGTGATACTCTCTCGCATACTTCGCGATAATACAAAACGTGCTGCCTTTCTTTCAACTTTTACGATGTATTCCGTCAGTCCTACCTGGTAAGGATCCCACACCGCGCAGCAGTATTCTAAAAGAGAACAGACAAGCGTATTGTAGGCAGTGTCCTTAGTAGATCCATTACATTTTCTAAGTGACCTGCCAATAAAACGCAGTCTTTGGTTAACCTTCCCCACAACATTCTTTATGTGTTCCTTCTAATTTAAGTTGTTCGTAAATGTAATACCTAGGAATTTAGTTGAATTTACGGCTTGTAGATGAGACTGATTGATCGAGTAACCGAAGTTTAACGAACTCCTTTTAGCACTCATGTGGATGACCTCACACTTTTCGTTATTTAGTTTCAATTGCCACTTTTCGCAACATTCGGATATTATTTCTAAATCGTTTTGCAGTTTATTTTGATCTTCTGATGATATTATTATTCAATAAACGACAGCGTCATCTGCAAACAACCGAAGACGGCTGCTCGCATTGTCTCAAAAATCGTTTATACAGATAACTACCTTGGGGAACGCCAGAAATCACTTCTGTTTTATTCGATGACTTTCCGTCAGTTACTACGAACTGTGACCTCTCTGACAGGAAATCACAAATCCAGTCACATAACTGAGACGATATTCCATATGCACGCAATTTCACTACAAGCCGCTTGTGCGGTACAGTGTCAAAACCCTTCCGGAAATCCAGAAATACGGAATCGATCTGAAATACCTTGTCAATAGCACTACACACTTCATGTGAATAAAGAGCTAGTTGTGTTTCACAGGAACGATGCCTTCTAAACCCATGTTGAAAGTCTCAATAGCCCGTTTTCTCCGAGGTAATTCATAATGTTCGAACACAATATATGTTCTACAATCCCGATGCATATCGACGTTAACGATATGGGCCTGTAATTTAGTGGGTTACTCCTACTACCTTTGTCGAATAATAGAGTGACCTGTGCAACTTTTCAGTCTTTGGGTACAGATATTTCGGAGAGCAAACGGTTGTATATGATTGTTAAGTATGGGGCTCCTGCATGAGCATACTACGAAAGGAAAGTAATTGGTATACAGTCTGGAACAGAAGACTTGCTTTTATTAACTGATTTAAGTTGCTTCACTACTCCGAAGATATTTACTGTTATAGGCATCTCGCATTGAAGTCCATGCTAAATTTCGAGCTTCCGTAAAAGATCACCAATCTTGGGGATTTTTGGACTGTTTCAATTTGGCATGCTTGTTTCGTTGTTTCTGCAACTGTGTTCTAACCCGTTTTGTGTACCAAGGAGGATCAGCTCAGTCGTTTGTTAATTTATTTGGCATAAATCTCTCAATTGCTGCCGATACTATCTCTTTGAATCTCAGCCATGATGAGACGTTCAGTTGATTACGCGTATCTGTAGAAAGTATAGACAGTGAGAATAGCATTTTACGTCACGTAATTGTGGACAATGGGTCTGACCTTATGGCAGGAGAAAAGGTTTACAAAACACAGCTTTGGTTAAAAGAGAAGTGCAGACAAGAAGTGATAAGTCTACAGTAAAACGTCAGCAAATGTCCTAAATTTGGCTGACGAATTTTGCACATGTTACATGACCAGTTTATGTACCTCCCCACAGGTGCAGTGGTAGTGGTCAGTACTAAACACTTTCCGAAAACCCAACACCTACACAGTAACTTAAATGAGCTACTTGCTAATATTAACTGTGTTATGTAGGTTGCACATGTTACATGACCAGTTTATGTACCTCCCCACAGGTGCAGTGGTAGTGGTCAGTACTAAACACTTTCCGAAAACCCAATACCTACACAGTAACTTAAATGAGCTACTTCCTAATATTAACTGTGTTATGTAGGTAGAAGAAAATAATTCTATAAGCTATCTTCTTTTTGAAGATATCTAAACTTAATGAATGACATACTTACAACATATTTAGGAAACTAACAACCACAGAAGCAATCATACATGTGTCTTCATTTCATCCCATATCCTTTTAGTGTGCACTTTTCATGCCATGATGACACGTTCAGTTGATTACGCGTATCTGTAGAAAGTATAGACAGTGAGAATAGCATTTTACGTCACGTAATTGTGGACAATGGGTCTGACCTTACGGCAGGAGAAAAGGTTTACAAAACACAGATTTGATTAAAAGAGAAATGCAGAGAACAAGTGATAAGGCTACAGAAAAACGTCAGCAAATGTCCTAAATTTGGCTGACGAATTCTGCACATGTTACATGACCAGTTTATGTACCTCCCCACAGGTGCAGTGGTAGTGGTCAGTACTAAACACTTTCCGAAAACCCAACACCTACACAGTAACTTAAATGAGCTACTTGCTAATATTAACTGTGTTATGTAGGTTGCACATGTTACATGACCAGTTTATGTACCTCCCCACAGGTGCAGTGGTAGTGGTCAGTACTAAACACTTTCCGAAAACCCAATACCTACACAGTAACTTAAATGAGCTACTTCCTAATATTAACTGTGTTATGTAGGTAGAAGAAAATAATTCTATAAGCTATCTTCTTTTTGAAGATATCTAAACTTAATGAATGACATACTTACAATATATTTAGGAAACTAACAACCACAGAAGCAATCATACATGTGTCTTCATTTCATCCCATATCCTTTTAGTGTGTACTTTTCATGCCATAATGACACGTTCAGTTGATTACGCGTATCTGTAGAAAGTATAGACAGTGAGAATAGCATTTTACGTCACGTAATTGTGGACAATGGGTCTGACCTTATGGCAGGAGAAAAGGTTTACAAAACACAGCTTTGGTTAAAAGAGAAGTGCAGACAAGAAGTGATAAGGCTACAGAAAATAAGAAATAAAGGAAACCCTAAGTCTGTAATGATGCCATATTTAGGCAAAGATCCCTGATACAATAAAACAGGTTTCTGTATTGGTACTGCTAAAGTGGTTTTTCAAATAAATAATGAAGTACGGGAAATTGTTAAGGCACAAGATAGAGAAAGAAGACGTATATGATAAATCAGAGGTGTCTAAAATCATCGGTGGTCTATATGATGAAGAATACGTAGACAAACAAGAAGGAAGCTTACGATAAGATTCAAAGAACGCTGTAATCCCAGTCATAAAGCTGATTTGAGTGACTACTTTAAAACAAATGAACTTACAATAGGACACACTGAAGAAAACATGAGATACCTTGTATAAACTGAAAAAAGGTGTTGTTATAGAAGTAGAGATATATATTAATCAGAAGACCCCCTATAAAGAAGTGAAAGACCTTAAGAACACAAAGTCCTTTGGTAACCTTTCTAATGTATTTGCCATTATGCACAAGTAATTCCACATATTGCGTATGGTCAAGTTAGGAATTGTAACAACTGTTCATTTCGGCCTGTGAGAAGCTGTATGTTTCCATGTATTCTGCACGGCAGCCTAATAAAGAGAAATGGCAGATGGATCCAATCGTTTAACCATTGCCACCGCCATAAATGTGTAACTTTAAGTGGTCTTCAGGGTCAGTGCATCCACCACGCTCGCTGGTTCCTTCGACTCGAGGCTGGCATATGATGGGAGATAATACACTGGGCTGTTAGAATGCGCTCTTACCAAGGTGCGATGATTACATGAGGGAATATCTCCTTCAGTTAAAGGGGTGGTGGTTGGAAGTTTTCTGTGGGAATGGAAAGAATCTGGTCTCAGTGGGTGTTATGGAAATTGACCTGCTAGACAATTATCTTCTTTTTATGCCCCAATACCCTACAAAATAAGCAAAAAGTTTCACTTTTGCTGGTGCTCTGCAGAAATCTTGAAATTTCATTCGAGAGGTGGTCGCAATAGCGGCAAAACATATCTAGAGATTGTACAGCGCTCGCAATCATTACTGTCGTTGCTGGATGACTTGGAGCTTCTCCTAAACCTGAGAGAGAAGTTAGAACTGCAGTTTTAGACACTCTGCCTCATGCTCCATGAAAGACGGTCTTGCTGTCATCCTCACGGGCTGCACATCATAAAAGGGACCAGTACACTATAGATCTCCGCCCACAGCCGGCGCGCACGGAATAGAGTGATGGGCGTTTATCTTCTAAGATTCGGGTTGCAATGCTTTCTAGTGGAGCAGTTTGCGGGGCGTGGTATATGTTAACTTTGCAGAGTAAGTCGTAACGGTAATTGACTACTGCAGTTAGTTTTTCGAATTGCAGGATACCTTTTGCATCTGAGCTGAAAAGTGCAAATAACATATTAGGTATTCTGAATATGTAATAATGTAAAAATTGACGTAAATTAAATTGTGTGTAAGTTTACAATATTGATGTAATACATTCCTTGCTTTGTTGAGACAGTATTTTAATTGTTGCATATATTCATTAATGTGAATGTCATTATCCTGGAGTTTTGGCACTGTTTGTCTTACAATTACTACAAACGTCAAGGAAAATATTTGTGTTTATTAAGGCTGTGATGATCTACTTCTACTTTGTTACATGTAGCTACTAATTGTGTCTTTATTTAACGTGTACTAGCAGCCTTTACAAATATTTTCATGTTGAGATATGAGTACAAGATGATCACTATGAGAAAATGTGAGGGCACACATGAGAATGGGTCATGCTTTGAATGGAATTGCTATCTTTACCAGCAAAATGGTGGGCACTCACACTACACAAATAGCATATCAAACAATCATGCTCTATGGCATTTCCACTGGACTAATACTGCAGACACTCCAGACAGGGTGAGGTGCTAGCTGACAAAATGTTGATTGAAATGTTAGTATTAGGAGTGACCGCCGGTGGTTAGTGCACTGCAGACGTCCTACATTGCCATGGCTCGAGAAGATATCATGTAGGACTGAAATCTAAGCCATTCTTCTGTCTGAGGTCTCCACAATCATGATTTCCTTGGCAGGTGCAACACAGTTGCTTCTGTACTCCATGATTCTGTTTGTGAACAACGATTAACTAGAGTTAAAGAAACAGTTTATTCTAGAAACAGCCTCTTAATCCCATTCTAAGGCCCATTCATGTATCGTTTTCTACATGGAATAATACTGTAAACAATGTCATTAACATAATTTACATCCACTCATTCGACAGCAGACTGATATTAAAAGTGTAATAGGTTAGGTTGTTTAGTGCTTAAGTAACAAATTCAGGAGGAGAGCCACAAAAAGTTCTGCTTTCTTTAAAATTAGGTAATGATGCCATATAATTTTTACTCATTTCAGGAAATGTTATTTACTAAGAGTACAGTTATTTAAAATAATGATGTTGTGATGATATGGACCCATAAACATATACATAGCTATTAGAGTATCAGTCCATTATATATTAGTGTAATTACTCAATAATTATTGTGTTTGTTTTAGGTGCATGCTGGAGGTTAAGTTATCATTTCTGGAATGCTGACCACCCTGCAAAATAGCATTCGAGATTTGCTGTAAATCTAAGGGGTGTTTGATGATAGCTTTTCCTTAAAATTTCAATGATCAATTTATCGATTCTTACATGAATTCATGCTCGCAAGTCTGTTCAAAAGCTTTTCCTACCAGAACTATCGATTGCCTAATGCATTCCTGTCTTTGACTATTCGAGTGATAGCATGTCCACAAACTTATACTTTGCAGACGCTGAGTATGGACCAGTCACAAAACAGCATGTACTGTGTCACGTGTTTATGGGCTTTGTTTTATAGTGGACAAAGTGTTGTCCTTAGTTTTGCTATCTTCTCATCTCGTGAGTTCCACATGTTCTGTTCTGGACGACTAGTGTCGCAAATTGCTCATGGATTCTAGGTAACTGAATTGACATTACATTCTGATGGCTATTCTCACACTACAAACTACATCTACAGCTACACGGATCCTCTGCAAATCACATTCAAGTGCGTGGCATGGGGTTCATCTGGCACCTTCACAATTCTCTATTATTCCAATCTCGTATAGCGCGTGGAAAGAATGTAGACATATATCTTTCTGTACGAGCTCTGATTTCCCTTATTTTATTATGTTGATCGTTCCTCCCTATGAACTTCGGAGTCAACAAAATATTTTCGCATTCGGAGAAGAAGGTTGGTGATTGGAATTTCGTGATAATATTCCGTCACAACGAAAGACGTCTTTCTTTTAATGATTTGCAGCCCAAATTCTGTATCATTTCTGTGATACTCTCTCCCATACTTCGCGATAATACAAAACGTGCTGCCTTTGTTTCAGCTTTTACGATTTACTCCGTCAGTCCTACCTGGTAAGGATCCCACACCGCGCAGCAGTATTCTAAAAGAGAACAGACAAGCATAGTGTAGGCAGTCTCCTTAGTAGATCTATTACATTTTCTAAGTGTCCTGCCAATAAAACGCAGTCTTTGGTTAACCTTCCCCACAACATTCTGTATGTGTTCCTTCTAATTTAAGTTGTTCGTAAATGTAATACCTAGGTATTTAGTTGAATTTACGGCTTGTAGATGAGACTGATTGATCGAGTAACCGAAGTTTAACGAAATCCTTTTAGCACTCATGTGGATGACCTCACACTTTTCGTTATTTAGTTTCAATTGCCACTTTTCGCAACATTCGGATATTATTTCTAAATCGTTTTGCAGTTTATTTTGATCTTCTGATGATATTATTAGTCGATAAACGACAGCGTCATCTGCAAACAACCGAAGACGGCTGCTCGCATTGTCTGAAAAATCGTTTATACAGATAACTACCTTGGGGAACGCCAGAAATCACTTCTGTTTTATTCGATGACTTTCCGTCAGTTACTACGAACTGTGACCTCTCTGACAGGAAATCACAAATCCAGTCACATAACTGAGACGATATTCCATATGCACGCAATTTCACTACAAGCCGCTTGTGTGGTACAGTGTCAAAACCCTTCCGGAAATCCAGAAATACGGAATCGATCTGAAATACCTTGTCAATAGCACTACACACTTCATGTGAATAAAGAGCTAGTTGTGTTTCACAGGAACGATGCCTTCTAAACCCATGTTGAATGTCTCAATAGCCCGTTTTCTCCGAGGTAATTCATAATGTTCGAACGCAATATATGTTCTACAATCCCGATGCATATCGACGTTAACGATATGGGCCTGTAATTTAGTGGGTTACTCCTACTACCTTTGTCGAATAATAGAGTGACCTGTGCAACTTTTCAGTCTTTGGGTACAGATATTTCGGAGAGCAAACGGTTGTATATGATTGTTAAGTATGGGGCTCCTGCATGAACATACTACGAAAGGAAAGTAATTGGTATACAGTCTGGAACAGAAGACTTGCTTTTATTAACTGATTTAAGTTGCTTCACTACTCCGAAGATATTTACTGTTATAGGCATCTCGCATTGAAGTCCATGCTAAATTTGGAGCTTCCGTAAAAGATCACCAATCTTGGGGATTTTTGGACTGTTTCAATTTGGCATGCTTGTTTCGTTGTTTCTGCAACTGTGTTCTAACCCGTTTTGTGTACCAAGGAGGATCAGCTCAGTCGTTTGTTAATTTATTTGGCATAAATCTCTCAATTGCTGCCGATACTATCTCTTTGAATCTCAGCCATGATGAGACGTTCAGTTGATTACGCGTATCTGTAGAAAGTATAGACAGTGAGAATAGCATTTTACGTCACGTAATTGTGGACAATGGGTCTGACCTTATGGCAGGAGAAAAGGTTTACAAAACACAGCTTTGGTTAAAAGAGAAGTGCAGACAAGAAGTGATAAGTCTACAGTAAAACGTCAGCAAATGTCCTAAATTTGGCTGACGAATTTTGCACATGTTACATGACCAGTTTATGTACCTCCCCACAGGTGCAGTGGTAGTGGTCAGTACTAAACACTTTCCGAAAACCCAACACCTACACAGTAACTTAAATGAGCTACTTGCTAATATTAACTGTGTTATGTAGGTTGCACATGTTACATGACCAGTTTATGTACCTCCCCACAGGTGCAGTGGTAGTGGTCAGTACTAAACACTTTCCGAAAACCCAATACCTACACAGTAACTTAAATGAGCTACTTCCTAATATTAACTGTGTTATGTAGGTAGAAGAAAATAATTCTATAAGCTATCTTCTTTTTGAAGATATCTAAACTTAATGAATGACATACTTACAACATATTTAGGAAACTAACAACCACAGAAGCAATCATACATGTGTCTTCATTTCATCCCATATCCTTTTAGTGTGCACTTTTCATGCCATGATGACACGTTCAGTTGATTACGCGTATCTGTAGAAAGTATAGACAGTGAGAATAGCATTTTACGTCACGTAATTGTGGACAATGGGTCTGACCTTACGGCAGGAGAAAAGGTTTACAAAACACAGATTTGATTAAAAGAGAAATGCAGAGAACAAGTGATAAGGCTACAGAAAAACGTCAGCAAATGTCCTAAATTTGGCTGACGAATTCTGCACATGTTACATGACCAGTTTATGTACCTCCCCACAGGTGCAGTGGTAGTGGTCAGTACTAAACACTTTCCGAAAACCCAACACCTACACAGTAACTTAAATGAGCTACTTGCTAATATTAACTGTGTTATGTAGGTTGCACATGTTACATGACCAGTTTATGTACCTCCCCACAGGTGCAGTGGTAGTGGTCAGTACTAAACACTTTCCGAAAACCCAATACCTACACAGTAACTTAAATGAGCTACTTCCTAATATTAACTGTGTTATGTAGGTAGAAGAAAATAATTCTATAAGCTATCTTCTTTTTGAAGATATCTAAACTTAATGAATGACATACTTACAATATATTTAGGAAACTAACAACCACAGAAGCAATCATACATGTGTCTTCATTTCATCCCATATCCTTTTAGTGTGCACTTTTCATGCCATAATGACACGTTCAGTTGATTACGCGTATCTGTAGAAAGTATAGACAGTGAGAATAGCATTTTACGTCACGTAATTGTGGACAATGGGTCTGACCTTATGGCAGGAGAAAAGGTTTACAAAACACAGCTTTGGTTAAAAGAGAAGTGCAGACAAGAAGTGATAAGGCTACAGAAAATAAGAAATAAAGGAAACCCTAAGTCTGTAATGATGCCATATTTAGGCAAAGATCCCTGATACAATAAAACAGGTTTCTGTATTGGTACTGCTAAAGTGGTTTTTCAAATAAATAATGAAGTACGGGAAATTGTTAAGGCACAAGATAGAGAAAGAAGACGTATATGATAAATCAGAGGTGTCTAAAATCATCGGTGGTCTATATGATGAAGAATACGTAGACAAACAAGAAGGAAGCTTACGATAAGATTCAAAGAACGCTGTAATCCCAGTCATAAAGCTGATTTGAGTGACTACTTTAAAACAAATGAACTTACAATAGGACACACTGAAGAAAACATGAGATACCTTGTATAAACTGAAAAAAGGTGTTGTTATAGAAGTAGAGATATATATTAATCAGAAGACCCCCTATAAAGAAGTGAAAGACCTTAAGAACACAAAGTCCTTTGGTAACCTTTCTAATGTATTTGCCATTATGCACAAGTAATTCCACATATTGCGTATGGTCAAGTTAGGAATTGTAACAACTGTTCATTTCGGCCTGTGAGAAGCTGTATGTTTCCATGTATTCTGCACGGCAGCCTAATAAAGAGAAATGGCAGATGGATCCAATCGTTTAACCATTGCCACCGCCATAAATGTGTAACTTTAAGTGGTCTTCAGGGTCAGTGCATCCACCACGCTCGCTGGTTCCTTCGACTCGAGGCTGGCATATGATGGGAGATAATACACTGGGCTGTTAGAATGCGCTCTTACCAAGGTGCGATGATTACATGAGGGATATCTCCTTCAGTTAAAGGGGTGGTGGTTGGAAGTTTTCTGTGGGAATGGAAAGAATCTGGTCTCAGTGGGTGTTATGGAAATTGACCTGCTAGACAATTATCTTCTTTTTATGCCCCAATACCCTACAAAATAAGCAAAAAGTTTCACTTTTGCTGGTGCTCTGCAGAAATCTTGAAATTTCATTCGAGAGGTGGTCGCAATAGCGGCAAAACATATCTAGAGATTGTACAGCGCTCGCAATCATTACTGTCGTTGCTGGATGACTTGGAGCTTCTCCTAAACCTGAGAGAGAAGTTAGAACTGCAGTTTTAGACACTCTGCCTCATGCTCCATGAAAGACGGTCTTGCTGTCATCCTCACGGGCTGCACATCATAAAAGGGACCAGTACACTATAGATCTCCGCCCACAGCCGGCGCGCACGGAATAGAGTGATGGGCGTTTATCTTCTAAGATTCGGGTTGCAATGCTTTCTAGTGGAGCAGTTTGCGGGGCGTGGTATATGTTAACTTTGCAGAGTAAGTCGTAACGGTAATTGACTACTGCAGTTAGTTTTTCGAATTGCAGGATACCTTTTGCATCTGAGCTGAAAAGTGCAAATAACATATTAGGTATTCTGAATATGTAATAATGTAAAAATTGACGTAAATTAAATTGTGTGTAAGTTTACAATATTGATGTAATACATTCCTTGCTTTGTTGAGACAGTATTTTAATTGTTGCATATATTCATTAATGTGAATGTCATTATCCTGGAGTTTTGGCACTGTTTGTCTTACAATTACTACAAACGTCAAGGAAAATATTTGTGTTTATTAAGGCTGTGATGATCTACTTCTACTTTGTTACATGTAGCTACTAATTGTGTCTTTATTTAACGTGTACTAGCAGCCTTTACAAATATTTTCATGTTGAGATATGAGTACAAGATGATCACTATGAGAAAATGTGAGGGCACACATGAGAATGGGTCATGCTTTGAATGGAATTGCTATCTTTACCAGCAAAATGGTGGGCACTCACACTACACAAATAGCATATCAAACAATCATGCTCTATGGCATTTCCACTGGACTAATACTGCAGACACTCCAGACAGGGTGAGGTGCTAGCTGACAAAATGTTGATTGAAATGTTAGTATTAGGAGTGACCGCCGGTGGTTAGTGCACTGCAGACGTCCTACATTGCCATGGCTCGAGAAGATATCATGTAGGACTGAAATCTAAGCCATTCTTCTGTCTGAGGTCTCCACAATCATGATTTCCTTGGCAGGTGCAACACAGTTGCTTCTGTACTCCATGATTCTGTTTGTGAACAACGATTAACTAGAGTTAAAGAAACAGTTTATTCTAGAAACAGCCTCTTAATCCCATTCTAAGGCCCATTCATGTATCGTTTTCTACATGGAATAATACTGTAAACAATGTCATTAACATAATTTACATCCACTCATTCGACAGCAGACTGATATTAAAAGTGTAATAGGTTAGGTTGTTTAGTGCTTAAGTAACAAATTCAGGAGGAGAGCCACAAAAAGTTCTGCTTTCTTTAAAATTAGGTAATGATGCCATATAATTTTTACTCATTTCAGGAAATGTTATTTACTAAGAGTACAGTTATTTAAAATAATGATGTTGTGATGATATGGACCCATAAACATATACATAGCTATTAGAGTATCAGTCCATTATATATTAGTGTAATTACTCAATAATTATTGTGTTTGTTTTAGGTGCATGCTGGAGGTTAAGTTATCATTTCTGGAATGCTGACCACCCTGCAAAATAGCATTCGAGATTTGCTGTAAATCTAAGGGGTGTTTGATGATAGCTTTTCCTTAAAATTTCAATGATCAATTTATCGATTCTTACATGAATTCATGCTCGCAAGTCTGTTCAAAAGCTTTTCCTACCAGAACTATCGATTGCCTAATGCATTCCTGTCTTTGACTATTCGAGTGATAGCATGTCCACAAACTTATACTTTGCAGACGCTGAGTATGGACCAGTCACAAAACAGCATGTACTGTGTCACGTGTTTATGGGCTTTGTTTTATAGTGGACAAAGTGTTGTCCTTAGTTTTGCTATCTTCTCATCTCGTGAGTTCCACATGTTCTGTTCTGGACGACTAGTGTCGCAAATTGCTCATGGATTCTAGGTAACTGAATTGACATTACATTCTGATGGCTATTCTCACACTACAAACTACATCTACAGCTACACGGATCCTCTGCAAATCACATTCAAGTGCGTGGCATGGGGTTCATCTGGCACCTTCACAATTCTCTATTATTCCAATCTCGTATAGCGCGTGGAAAGAATGTACACATATATCTTTCTGTACGAGCTCTGATTTCCCTTATTTTATTATGTTGATCGTTCCTCCCTATGAACTTCGGAGTCAACAAAATATTTTCGCATTCGGAGAAGAAGGTTGGTGATTGGAATTTCGTGATAATATTCCGTCACAACGAAAGACGTCTTTCTTTTAATGATTTGCAGCCCAAATTCTGTATCATTTCTGTGATACTCTCTCCCATACTTCGCGATAATACAAAACGTGCTGCCTTTGTTTCAGCTTTTACGATTTACTCCGTCAGTCCTACCTGGTAAGGATCCCACACCGCGCAGCAGTATTCTAAAAGAGAACAGACAAGCATAGTGTAGGCAGTCTCCTTAGTAGATCTATTACATTTTCTAAGTGTCCTGCCAATAAAACGCAGTCTTTGGTTAACCTTCCCCACAACATTCTGTATGTGTTCCTTCTAATTTAAGTTGTTCGTAAATGTAATACCTAGGTATTTAGTTGAATTTACGGCTTGTAGATGAGACTGATTGATCGAGTAACCGAAGTTTAACGAAATCCTTTTAGCACTCATGTGGATGACCTCACACTTTTCGTTATTTAGTTTCAATTGCCACTTTTCGCAACATTCGGATATTATTTCTAAATCGTTTTGCAGTTTATTTTGATCTTCTGATGATATTATTAGTCGATAAACGACAGCGTCATCTGCAAACAACCGAAGACGGCTGCTCGCATTGTCTGAAAAATCGTTTATACAGATAACTACCTTGGGGAACGCCAGAAATCACTTCTGTTTTATTCGATGACTTTCCGTCAGTTACTACGAACTGTGACCTCTCTGACAGGAAATCACAAATCCAGTCACATAACTGAGACGATATTCCATATGCACGCAATTTCACTACAAGCCGCTTGTGTGGTACAGTGTCAAAACCCTTCCGGAAATCCAGAAATACGGAATCGATCTGAAATACCTTGTCAATAGCACTACACACTTCATGTGAATAAAGAGCTAGTTGTGTTTCACAGGAACGATGCCTTCTAAACCCATGTTGAATGTCTCAATAGCCCGTTTTCTCCGAGGTAATTCATAATGTTCGAACGCAATATATGTTCTACAATCCCGATGCATATCGACGTTAACGATATGGGCCTGTAATTTAGTGGGTTACTCCTACTACCTTTGTCGAATAATAGAGTGACCTGTGCAACTTTTCAGTCTTTGGGTACAGATATTTCGGAGAGCAAACGGTTGTATATGATTGTTAAGTATGGGGCTACTGCATGAGCATACTCCGAAAGGAAAGTAATTGGTATACAGTCTGGACCAGAAGACTTGCTTTTATTAACTGATTTAAGTTGCTTCACTACTCCGAAGGTATTAACTTCTACGTTACTCAATTAGGCAGCTGTTCTCGATTCGAGTTCTGGAATGTTTACTTTGTCTTCTTTTGTGAAGGCATTTCGGAAGGCTGTGCTTAGTAACTCTGCTTTGGCAGCACTGTCTTCTATAGTATCTCCATTGCTATTGGGCAGAGAAGGCATTGAGTGTTTCTTGCCGCTTACATACTTCACATATGACCAGAATCTCTTTGGATTTTCTGCCAGGTTTCGAGACAAAGTTTCGTTGTGGAAACTGTTATAGGCATCTCGCATTGAAGTCAAAGCTAAATTTCGAGCTTCCGTTAAAGATCACCAATCTTGGGGAATTTTGGACTGTTTCAATTTGGCATGCTTGTTTCGTTGTTTCTGCAACAGTGTTCTAACCCGTTTTGTGTACCAAGGAGGATCAGCTCAGTCGTTTGTTAATTTATTTGGCATAAATCTCTCAATTGCTGCCGATACTATCTCTTTGAATCTCAGCCACATCTGGTCTACACTTATATTATTAATTTGAAATGAGTGGAGATTGCCTCTTAGTAAGGCTTCAAGTGAATATATATTATTTCGCTTATTTTTCTAGAATTTGGGGATTGCAGTGTTCAATCTCGCTACGACACCTGTGTTCACTAATCCCTGAATCGGGTTTGATGTTCGTTGTTAACTCAGGATTCTTTGTTGCTAAGAGGTCAAGTGTGTTTCCACTACCCTTTACTCTTCGCGTGGGCTCATGATCTAACTGCTCAAAACAATTTTCAGAGAATCCGTTAGGCACAATTTCGGATGATATTTTATGCGCACCTCCGGAATTAAACATGTATTTACGCCAAAATATTGAGGGTAAATTTAAGTCACCACCAACTATTATCGTATAGGTCGGGTATGTGTTTAATATCAAACTCAAGTTTTCTTTGAACCATTCAGCAACTGTATCATCTGAATTGGGAGGTCGTTAAAACGATCAATTTATTATTTTATTCCGGTTGCCAACAGTGACCTCTGCCCATACCAAATCACAGGAAGTTTCTACTTCAGTTTGGCGACAAGAAAAACTACTTCTGACAGCAACAAACACGTCACCGCCAACTGTGTTTAGCCTGCCCTCTCGGAACACCGTTAGGTTCTTCGCAAAAATTTCGGCTGAGCTTATGTCCGGCTTTAGCAAGCTTTCAGTGTCTATAACAATTTGAGCATCAGTGCTTTCTATTAGTGCTTAGAGCTCTGGTACACTCAAAAACACAGCTACGACAATTAACAAACGATATACCAATGGTTCCTGTATCTACGTTCTTCCTATGTTCAGCCTGCACCCTTTGTGACTGAAGCTCTACTTGTGTTTTCCCGAGACACTGACCTGTCCACGCCACACAGCCCCGCTACCCGTGTAGTCGCCTCCTGCGTGTAGTGGACACCTGACCTATTCAGCGGAACACGAAACCCAACCACCCTTTGGCACACGTTAATGAATCTGCAGCCCACACGGTCGCAGAACCGTCTGAGCCTCTGATTCAGACCCTTCACTCGGCTCTGTACCAGAGGTCCGCAATCGGTCCTATCGACTACACGGCAAATGGTCCGCAGTACTTTCATCTTGCCAGGAAGACTGGCAGCCTTTGCCATTTCTGTTAGTCGCTTGAAACTAGAGAGAATCTCTTCTGATCCAAAGTGACACACATCATTGGTATCAACGTGAGCAACAATCTGCAGTTGGCTGCACCCTGTGCACTTCATGGCATACAGGAGAGTCCTTTCCACATCTGGAATGACTTCACCCGGTATGCACACGGAGTGCACATTGGTTTTCTTGCCCATCTTGTCAGCCAAGCCCATAAGTGGCCCCATAACACGCGTAACATTGGAGCTCATAACTACCAATAATCCCACCCTCTGCAATTGCCCAGAACTTGCAGGCTGAGTGGCTTCCTCTAAAACAGTACAGACGACAGCATCTGGCTCACTGAAAATGTCAGCCACAGAGATCACCAGGAACTTGTTTGTCAGACAAACCGGGTGACCCCTTACGTGCTGCCGCTTGGGAAGTCTTTCGCCGCCTGCTTCGCCCCGGGGCGACCTCCCAATCTACCACAGGTGTAGGGTCAACTTCAGTGCGAGCAGTAACTAGGATAACCACCGGTGAGAACCGATCTGCATTATGGTGAAGTTCCAGCAAGCCTTTCGCAGCTTGGTACAATACTCCGCATGCAATCTTTCAGGGTGTTAAGTAGGCCTTCATTTGTATTCATACTTAACTTGCTTTGTTCAAAGAGACATGCTATGAGCCGCGTCTGAGGTATAGTATTTGATTCTCCTTCATTTACCAGTACAGTCAGAGGTGATGGCTATATCACATTACCGCTTATTCAAAGGCGTTCTTATCTCCCGCTATGTTAAGAATTTTTCTTTGTACAGTTTCTCACATATTGTGGCATTTTCTCCCACATGGTCACCAGGCAGATTGCGTAATCCTTCACTTGTTATTGCTTTTGAATTGAGTATTAGTGATAGGTACTTGGTTAAAAGGTGTATCATTTATCTTCCTTCCCAAGTCAATTTATCATTCAGTCTAGAGTCTGCGTTTAATTCGTACACTAAGTTTACTGTTAACTCTGACTTCAACAGGACTATTAGTTCATGTGTAGTAAAAGTGCAATCAGCAGACGCTGTCCCAAACAGCAGTCAGCAGAAGATCGTTGAAATCTTTGCATACATCTCAGAAAGTAAGTAGTGTTGCTGAGATTCTGAGACAACTTGTTTTCGAGATTATATCTGACATAATGATTATACTTTATGTTCTTTCGCACACGTCTCTTGACTATCAGATTGAGACTCATATCCTCATTGGTCTTGGTCTACATCCATGTCATATGTAGTATACTTTCCTTGAACAAAGCTATAAAACTTTGAGAAGTAGCTCTGGCCCTAAATACTTTCCAGTATTCATTCATGTCTCCCCTTGTTCCAATTGCAAAATTTGATTTTTTTGTACAGCATATTTTTTAAAAACTTTCTCAAATAGCGTTATAAGTTACTCCTTGAGTAACGTTTGTCTAGACAAAGGCCACATTTTCAGGTCAGCGCTCTATACTGTAGATTATGACTCCATAAGAAGAAATCCAAAGTGCCATTCACATCACTGTGCAACATACACAGATAATATTATGATACAGGTAGTATAATATCTGGCCCCATATCTCGTTTACACCCGAAAACTGGTACACTTATAAGAGTTTGGAACTTATGCAACTTTTTTCCATATTTAGTTATTACCTATGCGTGCACTTAATCTTAAATTTATAGTACATCGAGTAATAGACACATATGTTTGCCACAAAGTACAGTGGTGCTTTATTTTCTCCACATGAGTGCAGGGTACAGGACAGTGGTAGCAGCTCCAGACTGCGCCTCTGCAGTGTGGTGCTCCCTCAGCAACAGCGACTACTTGCTGTGTGCAGCTCTGCGGGCGGCGCCTGACCTGGCATGGGGTCTGCTTCCAGCTCTGGACGCAATGTGTCGGCTGCCTGCACGTGCATGTTTCATGTGGCCAGCCCGGGCGTGAGCACCTGCTCAACAATAAACAAAATATATGATGTTCCTCTGACACCTGCGTACTCTCCTGTCTCATTAGAAAATGTTAGTAGGCTTAACAAAAACTTCCATCTACAGTTGACACAGATACTAACCTTAAATTTTGTAATTATATAACACACTGAAGAATTGGATCACACACAACTTGTATTTCTGACAGGTTTCCTTTGGAGTAATTGCTGCTTTAAATATCACGAGCACTGCTCTATACTATAACTTTTGTTTCTAGCATATCCAGCTATACACAGTGTAGCTTTAGGTGGATATTTTATACCATAGTGATCTGATATATACAGGGTGATTTTCATTAATGTTTAAAAACTCTCAAAGCGGAGTATAAGACTCTGAGACAAGAAATTTAATACAACATACATGGAATCAAAAACGTCAGCAAATGTCCTAAATGTGGCTGACGAATTTTGCACATGTTACATGACCAGTTTATGTACCTCCCCACAGGTGCAGTGGTAGTGGTCAGTACTAAACACTGCTCTGCTAGCTTACTACGTTTTCCTAATGGTAGATAGGTTCACCATAGTCTTGTAGTGCCACTACCATGAGCACTACAGTATCACACTGAATAATTCAGGAATAAACGCAGAATAACCTTGTCGAGCAAAGTGTAGAAGTGGCACTACAGTGTGGGTAGGATAGACTGATCTAGCTACTGCACTTGCATTAAGGTATGTATCCCTTGGTACCATCACGTGTGCTACATTTCTCATCCACTTGGTTGGGGAATTACCTGAAATTTGCGACCATATGTGTCTCATGTCAAATTACTTATCTCAGAGTAATCTCCGTCACTTTTGGTTTCCTAAACGGTAATATGAATCACCCTGTTTCTTTATAATCGCGATGAAACTCAGACAGGTATAAGCTATGTACCTGTGATAACTTCAATTCCATCACTGCTAAACATACCTCCTGGTAGAGGTCGGTAGTATGCACACATCTTAAGCTGCAAGAGTTATGGCATTTTGATGCTAAAACTCAGTTTTTGTAACTTGCTCTAAATATCACTCCTGAAACATGTCAAAGCGCTTAAAAAACTGTGACAAGAAGACATCATGAAATCTCACTGACGGTCACTAAGAATCTTCGAAACATATGATTAACGTTTAACCATATTTCAGCCAACTTTCAACTTTTTTTCTAAACTTGTGTGTAGGCATAGACATATTGTTCTACCAGAAAGTGTAACTGCAGTAATTTTCATTCTGATTTCAAACAAAGGTTAAATGACAGACAAATAAATGATTAGCTCAGAAATGAATAGTGTGTGCTGCTCAAAACACATCATGCATATTTAATGTATGCACTAATGGTATAATACTACAAACAAATATCCTCGAACCACCTGTCTCGTCTAGAGACGAATGTCTTAAGCGTTTGAAGTTTCAGAAAAATGTCTATTATCAACTAGGGAATTAAACCTACAAGAAAGTACACTCAGAATCGCAGTCTACGTCATAACCTGATGCCGTGAATGCTACGGCAATTAGCCCCTTGCATTGCCTGCACGCCTCAGCTGCTGTTTACCTTTGGCTGCCCGCCTGCTCTCTCCACTTAGACCCTCCTCATCACCGCTGTCGTCAGCGTCGTCGTGTGCTGAGCCGTCGGCGTCGTCGTCATCAGCGTCTGTGTTCTCGGCTGCTTCATCCACCGCTTCATCTTCATCGTCTGCAACAGCGAACGGCGTGCAGTACGCCACGAGTAACACTCCAGCGATCAGCAGGACAAGGGATGCCTTCATGGCTGCAGTGGCTTCTACTACGCTGGATGCCTCAATACAAGTGACACTAGTGAGCACACCGACCTCCTCTTATACGGCGTGTCGGACTCTTATCTCCCAAATTGTGGCACGCAAGGACAGCTACTTAGTGCGTACTTCAAAAGCGCGATTGGACATATCGTCGTCATAACTCACTGCCACAAATATCTTGGGGGACTTGGTATGCAACCTTGATTGTTAAGGTGATTGTAAGCAATTGTAAGTAACTTGAATTATGAAATTGTCTTCTTCGTATCGTCAAGTGCATATAACAGCACTGACTTAGAATAACGACTAATTTAAAAACGAATAAGACTTTCATCTACTATTAATCTGTTCATTGTTCTCGTTGCCTTACGTAACAATTGTCCAGATTTAGTTAAAAGTGTACAACGTTTACCCATCATACTCTGTTACCTTATGTTGCAAATCGTTACTTTATTTTACCAATAATTAACAATAAGCTTTGGATTTGTTTAACATGAAGCATAAATTTGACTTATGAAACCTATCCACTTGTTAAGAGTTTCTCTAAATTCTCCTTACTGTAGATTATTACAGGTAGGTAGACTGTGAACCTCAATATCGACGATTGGTGCCAAGCAGCTACCTTCCACATTAGTGATTTTCTTTGATTTCTTTCATCGTTTCTCCCATGCACACAAAAATAGCAACAGTGAGAAGCATTAGCCGGTTATCACTTCCGTCATAGTCTTCCATTTTTCTTTCTTTATTAATCACGCTATTTGTATATGGACTGACCCAAATAGGATGGGATACATCACGTGTCTCCACTCCGATGTTTATCTGACTTTGAGGCGTTGTTCATCACATATTGGGTATTAATTATTATACATTGTTTCCATCCTGAACTAATACTCATTATCAACATCACTAAGACGTGTGATCCCTACAGACACTGAGACTTAATTTTATACGTTGTGGCTCGGAAGCAACCAGATACCAAACGCATTTTTCACGGATCTCTTGAATGAAATCCTTGCTGTGTCGGTCTCGAAGCTTTCGTCTTCCCAGACATGCTCTGTGGGTGACAGAGCAGAAGGTCAGTTATGCCATTTGAAAATTTGTTCGTTCCTAAAGACATCTGTGCCATTAACTGCAGTGTTTGATTAGCATATTGCAATTGGCAACCCAGTTATCAAGGGTATAACAGCAGAAGTGCTTCTTATGAGCTTTCAGTAGGGTGTCTATCGACACGTTGCTGGCAATCTAACCGCCACAAATGGCAGTGAGACTTGTCGCTACGCATATTCGGCTAGTCTTTCATCTCTTTTATATACTCGTCTTGACGCTTATTTAGAACGTGACACATGAGGCTCGCATGCTCATTCTAAAAACACCTGATTGCTCATCTTAGACATTTAGGTGAAAGGACAATTCGTATATTCCGAGTCTACATCTAGAATTCCTGATTTTCCTCATAAAATAAAATAAGATTTTAATCTTTTCCGTCTTATCCTTCTACTTTATTAGTTTACTAATTTACTACTGCAATGTATTGCATAGCTCGGCAGTTACAGGCAGTGTGTGATGCAAGTCGATATTAACAATCAGACCTAGTTTGTCATTGAGTAATATGCTATAAATGCCATTCCATGTAGCCTGAATCTTTCTTGGCTGCTTATAAATCAACTTCACGTTTAGGAAGTGTGAGGTGGGGTGGTTCTGGCTGCAGTGTGCATATGCCGAGAATGCAAAATTAAAGTATCTGTGATCAGAAAATGAAATGAAGCTCTCTATGCAATCATGCAAGTTTCCTTATAAAAGACAGTAAACAAGTTGCGTGAAGGATAACTACTTATTAACTTCTGAATTTAACAGGGGTAACCTCATCTTTAAATGTAAATACTTGTGTATGAAATACATTGGTCAACCACTTCACAGCAGCACAGTTTAGTTAAAGGTGGTGACTTTCTGTTAAATGAAAATACCGGCTTATAAAAGTAGCTGTTTATATCCATTAACGAGCATTCAAGTGAGAAAACTTTCAACAAGATAGAATACCGGAAAGTTCTAACGAAAAGTGAACTCGGAAATCAAACATTATTTACAGATGCAAAAGGTATCCTGCAATTCGAAAAACTAACTGCAGTAGTCAATTACCGTTACAACTTACTCTACAAAGTTAACACATACCACGCCCCGCAAACTGCTCCACGAGAAAGCATTGCAACCCGAATCTTAGCAGATAAACGCCCATCACTCGATTCCGTGCGCGCCGGCTGTGGGCGGAGATCTGTAGTGTACTGGTCCCTTTTATCATGTGCCGCCCGTGAGGATGACAGCAAGACCGTCGTTCATGGAGCATGAGGCAGAGTGTCTAAAACTGCAGTTCTAACTTCTCTCTCAGGTTTAGGAGAAGCTCCAAGTCATCCAGCAACGACAGTAATGATTGCGAGCGCTGTACAATCTCTAGATATGTTTTGCCGCTATTGCGACCACCTCTCCAATGAAATTTCAAGATTTCTGCAGAGCACCAGCAAAAGTGAAACTTTTTGCTTATTTTGTAGGGTAATGGAGCATAAAAAGAAGATAATTTTCTAGCAGGTCAATTTCCATAACAACCACTGAGACCAGATTCTTTCCATTCCCACAGAAAACTTCCAACCACCACCCCTTTAACTGAAGGAGACATTCCCTCATGTAATCATCGCACCTTGGTAAGAGCGCATTCTAACAGCCCAGTGTATGATCTCCCATCATATGCCAGTCTCGAGTCGAAGGAACCAGCGATCGTGGTGGATGCACTGACCCTGAAGACCACTTAAAGTTACACATTTATGGCGGTGGCAATGGTTAAACGATTGGATCCATCTGCCATTTCTCTTTATTAGGCTGCCGTGCAGAATACATGGAAACATACAGCTTCTCACAGGCCGAAATGAACAGTTGTTACAATTCCTAACTTGACCATACGCAATATGTGGAATTACTTGTGCATAATGGCAAATACATTAGAAAGGTTACCAAAGGACTTTGTGTTCTTAAGGTCTTTCACTTCTTTATAGGGAGTCTTCTGATTAATATACATCTCTACTTCTATAACAACACCTTTTTTCAGTTTATACAAGGTATCTCATGTTTTCTTCAGTGTGCCCTATTGTAAGTTCATGTGTTTTAAAGTAGTCATTCAAAGCAGCTTTATGACTGGGATTACAGCGTTCTTTGAATCTTATCGTAAGCTTCCTTCTTGTTTGTCTGCGTATTCTTCATCATATAGACAACAGATGAATTTAGGCACCTCTGATTTATCATATACGTCTTCTTTCTCTATCTTGTGCTTTAACAATTTCCCTTACCCCATTATTTATTTGAAAAACCACTTTAGCAGTACCAACACAGAAACCTGTTTTATCGTATCAGGGATCTTTGCCTAAATATGGCATCAATACAGACCTAGTGTTTCCTTCATTTCTTATTTTCTGTAGCCTTATCACTTGCTGTCTGCACTTCTCTTTTAACCAAAGCTATGTTTTGTAAACCTTTTCTCCTGCCATAAGGTCAGACCCATTGTCCACAACTACGTGACGTAAAATGCTATTCTCACTATACTTTCTACAGATACGGGTAATCAACTGAACGTGTCATCATGGCATGAAAAGTGCACACTAAAAGAATATGGGATGAAATGAAGACACATGTATGATTGCTTCTGTGGTTGTTAGTTTCCTAAATATGTTGTAAGTATGTCATTCATTAAGTTTGGATATCTTCAAAAAGAAGATAGCTTATAGAATTATTTTCTTCTACCTACATAACACAGTTAATATTAGGAAGTAGCTCATTTAAGTTACTGTGTAGGTGTTCAATCTATGTTGTACTGCAACTGAAAAGTATGAGCATGTCATCAAGGTAGCGTTTATAGTTGTTAGTGTAAAAATTAATTTTCTGAATCATCCATGATAATGTTTGCTAGTGTCCCTGCTAGGTGATTACTAATTCCTAAGCCATTTCGCTATCTGCCGAAGGTCAAACTGAATACAAAATACTTTTGAGACAAAATTGACTGAATTGATCACATACCAATGCAATTTGCTAGTTATTCATTTTCTTGTATGTCGGTCGATTATTTTTGATGATGTTAATTATTTCTTCAACTGGTACATTTGCATATGGATTGCTAAGCTCTAACGGTAAAGAATTGAGCTGCTGGAGTTGTAACCTCTAAGGTGACCTGAATCAGTTCTGTTCCAGTTTTTAATATGTGACTATTTGTCAATCTGTAGTTTTCAGTAGTAATCTGATTCGATTCTTGACTTACAAAGTGACAAGTGCAATCAATGTAATTGAAAATTGCTTATAGGGAAGCGTAATCTTATGTATTTTTGAATTAACTCTAAGCTTATTATCGATTGAGTTGATACCTAACCAGTTTTTCAATGAATGTCAGTAAGAATTGGAACAGGAATTATTACCTTCCCCTTAATTTCGTCTCGGTATTTACCAGTGGGAGCTTTAGGAATCTT
This sequence comes from Schistocerca cancellata, assembly GCF_023864275.1. Taxonomy (NCBI): domain Eukaryota; kingdom Metazoa; phylum Arthropoda; class Insecta; order Orthoptera; family Acrididae; genus Schistocerca; species Schistocerca cancellata. The sequence continues at coordinate 103,028,700 of NC_064633.1, forward strand.
AAATATTTGATCATCTTTTAATAAGAGTTTTAGTAATATATGCAGTTCTGAAACGATGACAAGAGAACTGCCTTTGTGTGCCTTAAAATTTAATTCGTTATTGTCTGTACCAGTAATACCTAGGTCACATTTGTGAAACCTTTGCTTTTGCCAGGTGGTACACGCTCTTTCATGATGCTGTCAATACATTTCTCTAAAACATCAATACACATATGTACAACACACCCCTCTATATTCTTCAGTCTGTAGAGGATGGTTTCCTTACCTATGTTTTGCTTTTAATTCACCCTTAAGCAATTTATTTTTACAATATATCTTGATATTCTCAGACACATCATTCCTAACCTTGATATTCATTTAGAAGAAGCTGAAATCACTTTCAACGAAATACACTCCCTTACAAATCTCTTTGCTTGTACACACATAAATTACTTTAAATTGCTTCCTTGGTACATATTGACCACCAAACTCGCTTAACTGGGCACCGCAAGAAATATTTTGTGCATGTGGCGCTAAAGAAGTGCAATGAATGTTAAGAACCGCATTATGCAATAGAATTCATAGCGATATATTTTATAACAGACAATCAATTTTGGTCTAGGATCAGACCATCATCAGGTCTCCAGTACCAAAAATAATCAGGAACCCATATCACAACATGTGTAACATGAAAGCATGCAGCTGATACGTGAGACACCAATAAATACTTTACAGCTTATAGCAAAGTAACAAAGAACGTACAGACGCATCTTAGCTCTGTGTCTGCGTGATTGTAGTATCAGATACTGGATGTACAATGTTCCAACTTTGCTATTAGCTTCGTTCATTTATCCTTATAGCTGTTAACCGTGTGAAAAATGCGTGGATCCAACAGAATACGTAAAAGATTTAACGAAAAGCCAATATGCATCTGCTAGAAATACACCCCACTGATGTTAAGATCATACATAATAACAAACTCAAGGGGATCCATTATATTACAATATTAACATTTTAATAACAGATTACTCAAAATACATGTATTATATTACAGCACTAATCGTTCAGTTGCCGTCTGCGTGTTATGGTTACTAAACAGTGTTAGTATAAACACAGGTAGACACATCTCAGTTTAACCAACACTGAAAGTAAATCTTTTTTTATACAGACAGAGACCTTATACATAGTTTAATAGTCATTATAAGTGCTTAACATCGCTAGATCTAACCATTGCTCTAGTTCTTTGTTTAATACATCAATTATCTATATTTATAAGGACAGGCTATCAATGTTCAGCAGTACCAAATGGATTAGGGGAATTACAGATCAGCACGTAGTTAAACAATAGACCTACAGAGTATCAAAGTAAGTCTCCAGCCAATGTCTTACTGATATTTGCTTAATAGTTCTCAGTTGGAATTCTTGCCTAGTTATTGTCTTAATTTATCAAGCTACGCTATAACAGAAGGTCATGTTAGGTGGGTCATGGAGCCCCTCAGGAACATAGCGGGCGGGGGAGAAGTCCAACGTTCACTCGGTGTGCTCGCCGGGGGGGCTTGTCCAGGATGTGGAAGAGGCTCTTCCAGCGGCTATCGTGCGTGCAGGGTGCAACCAGCTGCAGATTGTTGCTCATTTCGGCACCAACGATGCCTGTAGTCAGGGTTCCGAGGAAATCCTTTTGTCCTTTCGACGGCTGGCTGAATTGGTGAAGGCAGCCTCCATCTCTCCAGGAGTGGAAGCTGATGATCTGCAGCATCATACCGAGGGTGGAGCGAGGTCCTCTGTTTGGGAGTGGAGTGGATAATCTAAACCAGAGGCTATGTCGACTCTGTGACGAAACTCGTTGTAGATTCCTCGACTTACACTATGGGGTGGAAGGTTACAGGACGTCCCTCGATAGATCAGGGGTTCACTATACACAGGAAGCAGCTACATGGGTGGCACAGTACTTGTGGCGTGCCCATAGGGTTTTTTTTAGCTTAGGTTCCTCCCCATGGGAAACAAACCGTTGGCCCGAAAAATTACCAGATCATGATACTGATGTGGGTGTGCCAACTGTAAAAATTGTTAGTTCGCCTAAACAGGTCATTCCAAAGGATTTAAATATACTTAATCTGATGTTAGTAAATTGTCGAAATGTCTGTAGAAAGATCCCCGATTTAATCTCCGAAATAAACAGTAGCTATGAAAATATTGTATTAGGTAGGAGGGATAGGACTGATGCTATAGGAGGTGGTGTGTTCATTGCAGTTAATAGCTGTTTAAACACAGTTGAGATCGATAATGGGCCGGACTGTGAAATAGTTTGGATAAAGCTGTCAACCAGACAAGGATTGACCATTGTATTAGGATGTTTTTATACACCACCAGCATCTTCAACGAAAATGGTTCAAATGGCTCTGAGCATTATGGGACTCAACATCTTAGGTCATAAGTCCCCTAGAACTTAGAACTACTTAAACCTAACTAACCTAAGGACATCACACACACCCATGCCCGAGGAAGGATTCGAACCTGCGACCATAGCAGTCCCGCGGTTCCGGACTGCAGCGCCAGAACCGCACGGCCCATCTTCAACAAATGTCGCAGAACGTTTCGGAAAGTCTTGAGTACATAGGAATTAAATATCCGAATTATCCATAGGTGGAGACTTTAATCTAGCATCCACTGACTGGCAAAATTACATGTTTATCACAGGGGGTAGAAGCTAAGATTCGTATGAATTTATTCTAGGAGCGCTCTCAACATACAACCTTGAGCAATTGGTTAGAAAACCAACTCGAGACGTGAACATATTAGATATCTTGGCGACAAACAGACCTGATCTTTTTGAGGAAGTTAATCTAGAAGAAGTTATTACCGACCGTAGTGTCGTTATGGCTTCTATGTCAGTGGAAGCTGCAAAAAAAAAAAAAAAAAAAAAAAAAAAAAAAAAAAAAAAAAAAAAAAAAAAAAGGAACATCGTAGAATTTTCTTCTTTGGAAAAGCAAATGAAATTGTCATTAATGAATATCTTCATCGTCAGATCCAATCACCACAGGGCACAAAGATATTAAGCATCTTTGGTCTGAAATAAAAGGTATTGTTCACCACGTGCTAGAGAAGTATAAGCCCAGCAAATGTATAGGGGAGGAAAAGGATCCACCTTGGTACAACAAACATATTAGAAAGTTGCTGAGAAAGAAGAGAATTTTTCACAGTCGTTTTAAACGTAGTCACTGCCCCGCAGACAAACAGAAATTTTGTGACATAAAAGCAGCTGTCAGAAGGACAATGAGAGACTCTTTAACTAATTTGAAAGCAATATTTTATCTGCGGATTATAAAAATAACTCCAAATAATTTTGGTCGTCTGTAAAATCTATGAACGCTCAAATATTTCAATACCTTCTCTTGCTGACAGTACGGGTAATATAACTGATGATGATAAACAGAAACCCGAAATTCTAAACCTAGCTTACAGCAACTCGTTTGCGATAGAGTACTGCAGCACCATTCCCCCTTTCAATTATCTAACAAACGCAAGGATGGCTGACATAGTGTTTAGTGTATCTGAGATTGTAAAACAGTTAAGATCCTTATACGCCAGGAAGGCATCTGGCCCAGACGGTATTCCCGTTAGATTTATGTTTACTATGCTACAAATATAGCACCATTCTTATCCGTCATCTATCACAACTGCGACAAGTTCCACGGGACTGGAAGAAGGCCCAGGTCATAGCAATCTATAAAAAGGGTAGAAAATCTGATGCACAAAATTACCAGCCAATTTCACTGGCATCGATTTGTTGTAGAATCATGGAACATATTTTGTGTTCAGACATAATTATCTTTCTAGACTCTGAGAAGCTTATCTGCAGAAACCAACACGGTTTTAGGAAACAGCGGTCATGCCAGCTGGCCCTCTTTGTACATGATGTTCAACAGGGTCTAGATACCGGCTTCCAGGCTGATGCCATATTTCTCGACTTTCGAAAGGCGTTCGACTCAGTTCCACACTGTCGCTTGCTACAAAAAGTACTCCCTTACGGTGTATCCAATGACATATGCGGTTGGATAGAATGACTGGCAGTTATCTCTCAATATTAGAAAGTGTCGCCCTAAATGGGGTAGCTTCAACAGAAACAAGAGTAACTTGAGGTATGCCCCAGGGCAGCGTAATAGGTCCTCTGCTTTTAACGATTTACATAAACGATTTGGTTGATGGTATTGACAGCGGCCTTAGACTGTTTGCCGATAAGGCTGTAGTCTACAGGAAAGTAGTATCACACGAAAGTTGTGAACAAATCAATGAGGATTTGCAGAAAAGATTTGAGTGGTGTAATGAGCGGCAGTTATCTCTCAATATTAGAAAGTGTAATTTACTTCGTGTAACAAGGCGGTAACATAAGTCAAGTATCTATGTGTGACTTTTCGAAATGATCTCAAATGGAATGATTAGTTTACACAAGTAACGGGTAAGGCGAACTCTAGATTGCGGTTTATTGGTAGAATCCTGAAGCGCTGCAGTCCTTCAGCAAAAGAAATAGCTTACAATACGTTAGTTCGTCCAGTCTTACAGTACTGTTCGTCTGTATGGGTCCCTTACCAGTTGGGTCTGATTCAAGAGATTGAGAAGGCCCGAAGAAAAGCGGCAAGATCCGTGACTGGTACATTTAGCCATCGCGAGAGCGTTACAAATTTCATAGAAAGTTTGAAGTTGGACACACTTGCAGATAGACGAGACGCTAAACAGAAGGTTCTGCTCTCTAAATTCCGAAATCCAATCTTCACTGAGGATGTAGAGCATATATTATTACCACCAACTTTCAAACCACGTAGTGATCATCATTCAAAGATAAGGGGAATAAGAGCTCGTACTGAGGGGTTCAGAAGGTCGTTTTTCCCTTGCACGATTCGCGAGTGGAACGGTGAGGGGGGTGGGGGATAAATACGATTTTGGCACGAATTGTGCCCTCCGCCACACAACGCTTGATGGCTAGCGGTGTATTTATGTAGATGTAGATGTAGAAAAACATGACATGTTCACGTATATTTCATAAGAGAAACAGCACAGTTATGGATCAACATCATCAACCAGACTTTTAAGGTCTTTTATTTGGTTACTATTACATCAAAAATGTTACTAAATAATGGTATGTTAATCTGAATAAAGGTGCTATAAATGTGAAAGAAGGCAGGTATGTTCATCTGAATTTTCAGCACATATTAGGTGTAAGATTCCACAACTGTTGCAAGTTACATAATTATCAGAACTCTTTACCTGCAGCTTGCTTATTATTCTGATCAATTGCCTTAATTAGTTACTAATTATCCAAACGCTCATAACTTTTCATCACATGGCATTAAAAAGTATATAATAATTCATTCGCGAGTCGGTTCTTTGTACATTTTCTTGCAGGACATTAAAATAACAAAAATTTGTAGCATCAGCAATTCTTGTCACACTATAACAATCAGTAACCACTAGTAGTACAACACAGATTCAAAAACTACACAGTAAATTCCATGAGCTAAATGCTTATATAATCTTGACTATTCAGGTAAGAGTATATATTGCTATCAGTTTATGATAGCTCAAGAGTGTAAAAAATCACTTGTGGCCTTTGTGACCAGGAATACATAGCCTAACAGGAATGAAGCTTAACATAAGATTTAAAGAACATTGTAAACCCAAGCATAAATCTTCTTTGAGCGACAAAACTAGAAAATACAATGTGGAATATTGAAAAACATGGAAATATTTCATGAAGTGGAAAAAGGTATTCAGATTAATCTTCTGGAGGAGGCAGAGATGGATAACAATCTGAAAACCCAACATAAAAGATACTTAATGTCCAGAGAGAGCCTAACAGCACAAAGTACTTTGACAACTTCGTTGATGTCTTTGCCAGAATGCAGGTCAAATTATACCAATGTCCCTTATGCCATGTTGTAAGTTAAGGCTACATAGCTTGTGTTGAGTCCTCATAGTCAATTTCAGCATGATTCAAGGTATGCATAGATGTTTTGTAAAAGTTTAGTACTATGGCAGGATAAAATTTAAGGAATGTAACAGGATCTTCGCTGTTGGCGTTGTATACACAGTTTGGTGTGCAGAACTATCTTTCTGAATGATCCTGCAAAGCATCAATTCTGAATTACATTTTTCGATCTTCTGGAGTGGACAGAAATATTAAGTGGAAATTGGCAAGTGAATATGCTATTAATAGCCTTTTGAAAAACTTTCTGTTGAGTATCGAACATCTGACTGCATGTCATTCTTTATTCATTATTTGCAGAGTTTATAAATGTATGATGACATCACTAATTGGGTAGAAGGGATAATTAAGAACAGTGACAACTAAAAGGTATTATCTGAGCAGAAAAGTGCAAATAACATATTAGGTATTCTGAATATGTAATAATTTAAAAATTGACGTAAATTAAATTGTGTGTAAGTTTACAATATTGTTGTAATACATTCCTTGCTTTGTTGAGGCAGTATTTTAATTGTTACATATATTCATTAATGTGAATGTCATTACTCTGGAGTTTTGGCACTGTTTGTCTTATAATTACTATAAATGTCAAGGAAAAAATTTGTGTTTATTAAGGCTGTGATGATCTACTTCTACCTCAATTCAAATCGAAATTTTTTTGTTACGTGTAGCTACTAATTGTGTCTTTATTTAACATCGTACTAGCAGCCTTTACAAATATTTTCATGTTGAGATATGAGTACAAGATGATTACTATGAGATAATGTGAGGTCACACATGAGAATGGGTCATGCTTTGAATGGAATTGCTGTCTTTACCAGCAAAATGGTGGGCACTCACACTACACAAATAGCATATCAAACAATCATGCTCTATGGCATTTCCACTGGACTAATACTGCAGACACTCCAGACAGGGTGAGGTGCTAGCTGACAAAATGTTGATTGAAATGTTAGTATTAGGAGTGACCGCCGGTGGTTAGTGCACTGCAGACGTCCTACATTGCCATGGCTCGAGAAGATATCATGTAGGACTGAAATCTAAGCCATTCTTCTGTCTGAGGTCTCCACAATCATGATTTCCTTGGCAGGTGCAACACAGTTGCTTCTGTACTCCATGATTCTGTTTGTGAACAACGATTAACTAGAGTTAAAGAAACAGTTTATTCTAGAAACAGCCTCTTAATCCCATTCTAAGGCCCATTCATGTATCGTTTTCTACATGGAATAATACTGTAAACAATGTCATTAACATAATTTACATCCACTCATTCGACAGCAGACTGATATTAAAAGTGTAATAGGTTAGGTTGTTTGGTGCAAAAGTAACAAATTCAGGAGGAGAGCCACAAAAAGTTCTGCTTCCTTAAAAATTAGATAATGATGCCATATAATTTATATTCATTTCAGGAAATGATATTTACTAAGAGTACAGTTATTTAAAATAATGATGTTGTGATGATATGGACCTATAAACATATACATTGCTATTAGAGTATCAGTCCATTATATGTTAGTGTAATTACTCAATAATTATTGTGTTTGTTTTAGGTGCATGCTGGAGGTTAAGTTATCATTTCTGGAATGCTGACCACCCTGCAAAATAGCATTCGAGACTTGCTGTAAATCTAAGGGGTGTTTGATGAAAGCTATTCCTTAAAATTTCAATGATCAATTTATCGATTCTTACATGGATTCATGCTCGAAAGTCTGTTCAAAAGCTTTTCCTATCATAACAATCGATTGTTTAATGCATTCCAGTCTTTGACTATTCGAGTGATAGCATGTCCACAAACTTATACTTTGCAGACGCTAAGTATGGACCAGTCACAGAACAGCATGTACTGTCTCACGTGTTTATGGGCTTTGTTTTATAGTGGACAAAGTGTTGTTCTTAGTTTTGCGATCTTTTCATCTCGTGAGTTCCACATGTTCTGTTCTGGACGACTAGTGTCGCAATTTGCACATGGACTCTAGGTAACTGAATTGACATTACATTCTGATGGCTATTCTCACACTACAAACTACATCTACAGCTACACGGATCCTCTGCAAATCACATTCAAGTGCATGGCATGGGGTTCATCTGGCACCTTCACAATTCTCTATTATTCTAATCTCGTATAGCGCGTGGAAAGAATGAACACATATATCTTTCTGTACGAGCTCTGATTTCCCTTATTTTATCATGTTGATCGTTCCTCCCTATGAACTTCGGTGTCAACAAAATATTTTCGCATTCGGAGAAGAAGGTTGGTGATTGGAATTTCGTGATAATATTCCGTCACAACGAAAGACGTCTTTCTTTTAATGATTTGCAGCCCAAATTCTGTATCATTTCTGTGATACTCTCTCCCATACTTCGCGATAATACAAAACGTGCTGCTTTTCTTTAAACTTTTACGATGTACTCCGTCAGTCCTACCTGGTAAGGATCCCACACCGCGCAGCAGTATTCTAAAAGAGAACAGACAAGCGTAGTGTAGGCAGTGTCCTTAGTAAATCTATTACATTTTCTAATTGTCCTGCCAATAAAACGCAGTCTTTGGTTAACCTTACCCACAACATTCTTTATGTGTTCCTTCTAATTTAAGTTTTGTGTACCAAGGAGGATCAGCTCCGTCGTTCGTTAATTTATTTGGCATAAATCTCTCAATTGCTGCCGATACTATCTCTTTGAATCTCAGCCACATCTGGTCTACACTTATATTATTAATTTGAAATGAGTGGAGATTGCCTCTTAGGAAGGCTTCAAGTGAATATATATTTTATCGCTTATTTTTCGAGGATTTGGGGATTGCAGTGTTCAATCTCGCTACGACACCTGTGTTCCTAATCCCTGAATCGGGTTTGATGCTCGTTGTTAACTCAGGATTCTTTGTTGCTAAGAGGTCAAGTGTGTTTCCACGACCGATTTCTCTTCGCGTGTGCTCATGATCTAACTGCTCGAAACAATTTTCAGAGAATCCGTTAGGCACAATTTCGGATGATATTTTATGCGTACCTCCGGAATTAAACATGTATTTACGCCAAAATATTGAGGGTAAATTAAAGTCACCACCAACCATTATCGTATAGGTCGGGTATGTGTTTAATATCAAACTCAAGTTTTCTTTGAACCTTTCAGCAACTGTATCATCTGAATTGGGAGGTCGTTAAAACGATCAATTTATTATTTTATTCCGGTTGCCAACAGTGACCTCTGCCCATACCAAATCACAGGAAGTATCTACTTCAGTTTGGCGACAAGAAAAACTACTTCTGACAGCAAAAAACACGTCACCGCCAACTGTGTTTAGCCTGCCCTTTCGGAACACCGTTAGGTTCTTCGCAAAAATTTCGGCTGAGCTTATGTCCGGCTTTAGCCAGCTTTCACTGCCTATAACAATTTGAGCATCAGTGCTTTCTACTAGTGCTTAGAGCTCTGGTACTCTCAAAAACACAGCTACGACAATTAACAAACGATATACCAATGGTTCCTGTGTCTACGTTCTTACTATGCTCAGCCTGCACCCTTTGTGACTGAAGCCCTACTTGTGTTTTCCGGAGAACCTCTAACCTAAAAAACTGACCAGTCCACGCCACACAGCCCCGCTACCCGTGTAGCCGCCTCCTGCGTATAGTGGACACCTGACCTATTCAGCGGAACATGAAACCCAACCACCCTTTGGCTCAAGTCGTGGAATCTGCAGCCTACACGGTCGCAGAACCGTCTGAGCCTCTGATTCAGACCCTCCACTCGGCTCAGTAGCAGAGCTCCGCAATCGGTCCTATCGACTATATTGCAAATCCTCAGCTGTGCTTTCATCTTGCTAGCAAGACTGGCAGCCTTTACCATTTCTGTTAGCCTCTCGAAACTAGAGAGAATCTCTTCTGGTCCAAAGTGACACACATCATTGGTACCAACTTGAGCAACAACCTGCAGTTGGCTGTATCCTGTGCTCTTCATGGCATCCAAGAGAGCCCTTTCCACATCTGGAATGACTTCACCCGGTATGCACACGGAGTGCACATTAGTTTTCTTGCCCATCTTGTCAGCCAAGCCCATAAGTGGCCCCATAACGCGCCTAACATTGGAGCTCCCAACTACCAATAATCCCACCCTCTGCGATTGCCCAGAACTTGCAGGCTGAGTGGCTTCCTCTAAAACAGTACAGGCGACAGCATCTGGCTCACTGAAAATGTCAGCCCCAGAGATCACCTGGAAATTGTTTCTCAGACAAACCGGGGAGGCCTTACGTGCTGCCGCTTGGGAAGTCTTTCGCCGCCTGCTTCGCCCCGGGGCGACCTCCCACTCTACCACAGGTGAAGGGTCAACTTCAGTGCGAGCAGTAACTAGGATAACCACCGGTGAGAACCGATCTGCATTATGGTGAAAATCGAGGAAACCTTTCGCAGCTTGGTACAATACTCCGTATGCAATCTTTCAGGGTGTTAAGTAGGCCTTCATTTGTATTCATACTTAACTTGCTTTGTTCAAAGAGACATGTTATGAGCCATGTCTGAGGTATAGTATTTGATTCTCCTTCATTTACCAGTGCAGTCGGAGGTGATGGCCATATCACATTACCGCTTATTCGAAGGCGTTCTTATCTGCCGCTATGTTAAGAATTTTTCTTTGTACAGTTTCTCACATATTGTGGCATTTTCTCCCACATGGTCACCAGGCGGATTGCGTAATCCTTCACTTGTTATTGCTTTTGAATTGAGTAATAGTGATAGGTACTTGGTTAAAAGGTGTATCATTTATCTTCCTTCCCAAGTCAATTTATCATTCAGTCTAGAGTCTGCGTTTAATTCGTACACTAAGTTTACTGTTAACTCTGACTTCAACAGGACTATTAGTTCATGTGTAGTAAAAGTGCAATCAGCAGACGCTGTCCCAAACAGCAGTCAGCAGAAGATCGTTGAAATCTTTGCATACATCTCAGAAAGTAAGTAGTGTTGCTGAGATTCTGAGACAACTTGTTTTCGAGATTTTATCTGACATAATGATTATACTTTATGTTCTTTGGCACACATCTCTTGACTATCAGATTGAGGCTCACATCCTCATTTGTCTTGGTCTACATCCATGTCATATGTAATATACTTTCGTTGAACAAAGCTATAAAACTTTGAGAAGTAGCTCTGGCCCTAAATTCTTTCCAGTATTCATTCATTTCTCCCCTTGTTCCAATTGCAAAATTTGATTATTTTGTACTGCATATTTTTTTAAAAACTTTCTCAAATAGCGTTATAAGTTACTCCTTGAGTAATGATTGTCTAGACAAAGGCCACATTTTCAATTCAGCGCTCTATACTGTAGATTATGACTCCATAAGAAGAAATCCAAAGTGCCATTCACATCACTGTGCAACATACACAGATAATATTATGATACAGGTAGTATAATATCTGGCCGCATATCTCGTTTACACCCGAAAACTGGTACACTTATAAGACTTTGGAACTTATGCAACTTTTTTCCATATTTAGTTATTACCTATGCGTGCACTTAATCTTGAATTTATAGGACATCGAGTAATAGACACATATGTTTGCCACAAAGTACAGTGGTGCTTTATTTTCTCCACATGAGTGCAGGGTACAGGACAGTGGTAGCAGCTCCAGACTGCGCCTCTGCAGTGTGGTGCTCCCTCAGCAACAGCGACTACTTGCTGTGTGCAGCTCTGCGGGCGGCGCCTGACCTGGCAGGGGGTCTGCTTCCAGCTCTGGACGCAATGTGTCGGCTGCCTCCACGTGCATGTTTCATGTGGCCAGCCCGGGCGTGAGCACCTGCTCAACAATAAACAAAATATATGATGTTCCTCTGACACCTGCGTACTCTCCTGTCTCATCAGAAAATGTTAGTAGGCTTAACAAAAACTTCCATCTACAGTTGACACAGATACTAACCTTAAATTTTGTAAGTATATAACACACTGAAGAATTGGATCACACACAACTTGTTTTTCTGACAGGTTTCCTTTGGAGTAATTGCTGCTTTAAATATCACGAGCACTGCTCTATGCTATAACTTTTGTTTCTAGCATATCCAGCTATACACAGTGTAGCTTTAGGTGGATATTTTATACCATAGTGATCTGATATATACAGGGTGATTTTCATTAATGTTTAAAAACTCTCAAAGCGGAGTATAAGACTCTGCGACAAGAAATTTAATACAACATACATGGAACCAAAAACGTCAGCAAATGTCCTAAATGTGGCTGACGAATTTTGCACATGTTACATGACCAGTTTATGTACCTCCCCACAGGTGCAGTGGTAGTGGTCAGTACTAAACACTGCTCTGCTAGCTTACTACGTTTTCCTAATGGTAGATAGGTTCACCACAGTCTTGTAGTGCCACTACCATGAGCACTACAGTATCACACTGTATAATTGAGGAATAAACGCAGAATAACCTTGTGGAGCAAAGTGTAGAAGTGGCACTACAGTGTGGGTAGGATAGACTGATCTAGCTACTGCACTTGCATTAAGGTATGTATCCCTTGGTACCATCACGTGGTCAACCCAAGCAGTGTGGGGCGCTATTGTCCTTAGCGATTCGTAGTAGAAGGCGTAAAGCAGGAATTCTCTTGTGTTTCCTCAACAAAAAGGTGTTGTTAGCGGGGATCAGGCGAGTTTTCTAGTGTATCACCAACTAAACGTCTGTCGACTCGGTCTGGTGTGATAAAGGTTACAGAAAGTGAAGTACTAAATACTGACGACAATTTGCCTCCCGTCATCTAATACACAGTACTCCATGTGATATAAGCATTACTCAGTACTCTATTAGTTCTCTGTCACTGAATGATACACTTCGTTGCAGAGGCCATTAACATGTAGACATACTGTGCTGTAAGCCTTATCGTATGTGTGCTTTAAAATCATAATTTCTGTAGCTTACTTTTTAACTCAATTGTAGAAGGAAGTTAAACAACTTAAACAAATTCGGGAAAGTAGGACTATATGAGTGCTTATTGTATGTCGTTACATATCATCAAAGTGTGTAGCACATAATACAGGTTGAATGCTATTCTAATCAGCTTTCATGTACAATGCAATAATTGTATTGTGGAGCTAGACTTCTTGTTCTATACGAAAGAGGAAATGCATCAACTGTTTCTAATTTATGAGGATAAAATGCATGATTAGTGAAGAATTGTACACCGCTGGTAGCACAAATACTATCCAATCCGGAAACTCCAAGACTCGCAAGTGAATAGTTATGACTCTATTCCCTACACCTATAACCATAGGTATAGCCTGCATTTCATTTCCAGGGGGTTTCAACAAAGGTCATCATTTTAAACTGAACTTGTAATAGAACACCCTATGGCAATATACAGAGTGTGTAATTATATATAAAATCTATTTTATTGTCAGTCATTCATTTCGTAAATTATAAAATTTATCATCAAGCAGAAATCAGTCAATAAAATGCATTTGACGATGGTATCTCCATTGAGATGTGTTTCTGTATGGCGGTAATGTTCTTTAGAGATGACAGTGAACATTTGTGCATACATGACGACCATCCACATCTTTCCAGCACGAAATCCAATTCCTAACAATAACAAGTTAGTGAGTGGAGTTAACAGCATACAATAACAGCCACGAAGTGAGGAGAAGTACCCGGAAAAGAATTGCCGTTTTACTCAGTGCTGATAACAGACACACGGTTTACACTTCGTTAGCAGGTCGTTTGTTTGCTTTAATTGAAATGAGGATATTAGTTAAATGCTTTGTGTTGCTGGACACGACGTATTGCGCCGATAATCATTTACCGGAATTGAAGGAAGCGGCGTGGCCACTTCAATGTAGCCTTCAAGAAATTAACGTATGGTGAGCTGAGAAGCTATTTACAACTCAAATCAGAATGGCGGCCCTGGGTTCAACTCGGGTATCACGAATGCGAGTCTGGTGCATTACGTACTATGCCAATCCCCTAAGTGCCATGGTGGAAATGGCAAACGAAAAAAAACAAAATTTCCTGAAAGCGTACAACAGGAGCGTCATGTTGAAACGTATGACTTATTAATAGTAATGAATTAAATTAAGCTTATTTCAAAAATTTTCGAACTCAAAATATACTATGCTCGCCTACTGCACGAAACTCTACGACTTTCCCCGACACATAGGCTTACTGATTACGACCATAGCTTCCGGAAGTTTCTTTGGAAGTTTCGCCTCCTTTTACCGATATGTTTCTGTCGGTAAACTTAGAAATCATCTTACCGTTTGTGTTCTGTTTGAGGTCCCGGTCATTCTTAGCAGTCAATGAATATTTGTGTTATATAGCATGGTTAATTTATTATCCTCATTACTTCAAATAAGCGCCACGTTGAGGATATGAGAGTATTTATAGTTACTACGACGCTTTCCTAGGTATAATACATCTGTTCCTCAAGTTAAAAAGAATATAAGTTTCGTTGCCATAAGAAATGCTGTGTCTGAGAATTGGCTGATTTTACGGTTTTCTAGATAACAGTTATAGATCTTGAAAAGTGTTTTCAACAATTTAATGAAAGTTCCAGAACTTAGTTGGTTGATGTAGAGTATAACTTATTAGCTTTATGGAAAGAGTGTGGTTAATGACTATCTGGTTTTGACTTTCTACTCAGGTTTTTCAATATTCACCGGTGTAGTTTCACTTATTTATCAGTCCAGATATCCGTTCTTCGTTGTTTCGCTGTTAGAAAGATGAGCTTTCTGCTGAGTCTTTTGTTGAACACTGCTATGTTTGGTTATGGAGGAGGCATCAGTCGTCAACAGAACATTGCTTTGCTACGTTCTTAAATAAAAGTCAGCACAATGTTTGAATATTTTATTAGTGGTGAAAGTGTTATGGACGGGGTAGAGCTAACAAAGGGAAGGAAAAAGGGATACAAATGTTCATTGAGAGAACATCTTATTCTGGTGAGCTGCACCGATGTTGTTCATGGAAAGTGCAAGAACCCTTATTAGAAGGGTTATTGTGCTAGAACAGGTACAGAGTAATATGAGTTCTACATTTATCGATCGTCAGTTCAGACATTTTATCTTAAAGGAAACTGTTATTTCTGTGTGAAACCCGCTTCACATGTAAAACGAAATGAGAAAATCAATTTTATGTTGGTCGTGATTTTAGAAGATATTTTGAAAATCTGTAATGGAAATAACAACAAAACAGATTAATGACTGGGGTACTCAAGTGAAATTTCGAGAATTGCACAGCGAAGATCGTCTTGTTGTTGAAGGTGGGTAGCATGGTAGGTGAACAAAAAGGATTTTCATATTTGATGTTGTAATAATATTCACAGTAAGACTGAATGATCGTATTGTGAGGACGTATCTGTCTGGGTGAATTTCATCGATTATCATTTGGAAGCAAACTCTAAAGACTTTCTGAAGAATTGCTGAGGATACTTCCCAAAAAACGAGACGAAACGAAAACGGTTGTCCTGAAAGTTCTATGAAGATTTCTTATTCGTTTGAAAAATAAATCGGCACAAAAACCATTATAGCTTTCAAAGCACAAGTTATTCCTAGTATTATCTGACATGTGGTAAGAGGTCAGAAGGAAAGGTCAAGACTAGGAACACATCTCCAGTAATCCTGGAGGACAACAGATCACAATTTTAAGAAGTGGAGTCGTATCTCCCTTCAGACATGTTCTTCGGCAAAGTCGCAAATGACAGCCAGAGTCAATGGAATGACTTCTTACAATAATCATTTGTCCTAAAAAGAAAGGAGAACGTTTAGATCTAAAGATGACAACCAACTGCCTTTCAAATGCTGTTATTTCAGTTTCAAGACCGAAATCCATCGTTAGTTATATACATGGGTGCCTTGCATCTGAAACAGTCTATGTTACACCTTGAATTTCATCAACTCAGTTTGTAAAAGGAATACCCGTACACTCGTACAGAATATTGCCTAGAACAATACATTAACACTGACTGATGATCACACTTGCAATCTTTCAGACGCGCATTAATGCAACAGGTCCAATTCCACGTTAACGCAGACGTGGCCTTTGACGATAATTACACAAAACACGAAAGATGCTACCCTTAACTCCATTCAAGTGTAAAGAAGCCGTGACCTCCAGGATTCTAAGCGGGGGTGTTATAGCCTGTGATTCGTGTATTTGGTTTTGGAGACTAGGTCGGGAACTTGCCGATCATTACTCTTCCTGTAATTCGACGCTATCAATCCTTGAGCGAGGCGGCAGAGCCTGCCTCCGACCTATTGAACATCAGGAGTCACCCAATGGCAACCACTTGCGAGCCACGTGCCCTCCAGCTAGCTGTCAGTAGCAAGGCCCGCCAAACCAACAACACCCTCCTCGACCAAAGGCCCTAGCTCCACACGTATGATCGGATCGATATTTGCAACGCAAGTCGTTGGTGTCGACAGCGGAGTGTCATGCACCCAAAATTAAAGCCGCCACACCTCACACACATTGAACGGTGATAGACAAGGAGCGTTGTTTTTATCCTATTCTTTGTGTCAGCAACGGCTTTCACCTGGCGATTAGAGCTTATTGCGAAGGTTGACTTGCCCGTGATGTATGAGCGATTTTTCTATCTGCAACAAAATTTTCCATTGTTATGCCACCTGAAGCCTCACTATGGTTTCCATTCTTCCATTTCTTACTGTTAAACAGTGTAATTCGTCTTGAGTGATTCATGCTATTTAATCAATGATATTTAATCAAATAGAATATAACACGTTTCCATTGAATGAGAAACTCGCTTGATCTTTAAATATATGTGTATCTTAAACTGATGTAGTCTGTTTATAACGATAAGTAATGCTTTATTTATGAATTAAAAAATAGCTGTCAGTGTTGTTTATTTCACCTGTTTCTCCTTATTTGTAACTTTTGGTGCTGAAGGTGCATATAATAGTCTCACTGAATACTGAATAATTGCTATTTGGCCGGCCGGAGTGGCCAAGCGGTTCTAGGCGATACAGTCTGGAGCCGCGTTACGGTTACGGTCGCAGGTTCAAATCCTGCCTCGGGCATGGATGTGTGTGATGTCATTAGGTTAGTTGTGGTTTAAGTAGTTCTAAGTTATAGGGGACTGATGACCTCAGAAGTTAAGTCCCATAGTGCTCAGACCCATTTGAACCATTTTTTGAACCATTTGAACTTACTTTTTTTTGTGACTCATCCTATGGGCAGTCGCTGAGTTTGTATAAGAAGAATTTGTCGACTTGGTCGCGGATTTCTTAACCGCCACTGTGGCAATGTCATTGAAATAATTGTTACTTACTTCTAACATATACAACGTACATGTTTTATGTTTACAAAGTCCACTCTATCAGCACGAACAGAAATTGATGCACCAGTAATTTTGAAGATTCGCGTCAAAAATATTTTCAACCAAGCCACTTAACTTCCAAAAATTAATATCTCGTCCTCACATATTGAATGACGTCGAGAGAGAGAAAGTTCGAGGATAGTAATATTGTAATGAAAGACTCGACGCTCTTTCCTCTCTCGAGGATGTAACGGGCATTCTTATGCGATCTGGAATCGCGATTCTGAATTGGATTAGTACGAAGACGGATATTTAGTTACGCTAAAAGATTTTTCGTTATTCTTTCCTTGCTCAGATCTTATATAAATGACATTGCACGTATCACTTTACACTTTTCGTAGTTAACATTCGGAGACCTAGAACCTATTTTGGAAGTCATTGCTATGAAACTGCAGTTGCAGCGAAATGTGAAGATGATGAAATGTGATGGAATCTAATTTGAACAGAAGACTCGTTTGGTCGATCCCTTCGTACTTCCAAGACGCCTCTTAGTGACATTCACATTATGGTTACTGCTGATAAAATGTTATTTTCATTTCCTTCTATCAGTCGCTCTTCTTTTTACATGGCGTATTTTTTTCCTCTACACTTCCAGTTTGTAGATTTTTTTTTTATAATATTCGCAAAGACAAATCGCAACAGTTACCACTATCTGGTTACTGATCAGACTCTATAGTTGGGCGACATTCTTCATAAACGATATTCACGTTCTCGACTGCGTATGCATTGTGAATGTCTTCTTTTTTTTCTGCTGTCATATATATTGTCAGTGTCTAAAAGGCTTTTCAGTTATGTTATTTGATTGTTACAACAGCAGAATACAGACTACGGGGCCTCAAGTGCAGAGGTAAAAACAAGAATAATACCTGAGTTTTGTGTTTGCTTACATTTAATATAATGGGACTGATGTGTGTGGAGTATCTTTTTCTGTCGGCGTGACACTGATTTTCGGGGCTGTTATCTTGAAACTATATGATGAGGTCCCATACATGGTAATTCACCGAAGTTCTCTTAGAACCTTGTTACAAATGACACAGAAAAATGTATATAGTTCAGTTACAAAATACAAAGTCTGTATCATAATTCATGGACAAAAACGGTAATAATTTGTTGCTAATATTGGGAAATTTGCCTCAATGTCTGCTATAATTTGACGAAAAACTCACCAAGACATGATTATTAATTCTGTGTATACTTTGGGTTTCATCCTTAGCTGCTCAAGCTGTAAAATTATGACATCCGTGCGATGTGGCGCAGAGGTTAGCACACTGGGAACACTTTAGGAAGAACAACGGTTCAAGTTCTCGTCCGGCGATCAAGATATAATAAGTTTTCGACGATTTCCCCAAATCGCTCGAAGGAAATACCGGGATGCTTCTTTGAAAAGGGGACGGCCGATTTATTTTCCATCTTTTCCTTGTGCTCGGTCCCTAATGTCTCGCTGTCGACGGGATGTTTGGTGTGTAGTGGTGGGTGGATTTCGCGACCCTCAGGAACCTGCTGACCCAGATCTGTTTTACACTGTAGAAACATGAAATATATCTGGCTCTACCTAGACATCCGTGTGCTTACAAACGCAGTAGCATCCGTAAAACCGCGTGTACTATGTAACAGCAAGACATCGTGGTTAAGCTGCCATTATCGAGAACGTGAAATTAGATGTAGAGCAACAATTTCTCGGTATGGCGGGGGTTTTACTTAGGGTATATAACTCACTCACTTACGATGTTTCTCATTGAATGTAACTAATTGTTTTATACAGGCGAGGCCATTGACTGAGTGGCGATTGGTTTTCGCAGCACACTAGTGGATACTCGCCAGCCGAAACTTATCGTCAATAAACTCTGACAGGCAAGTCAGACTATGTACCATAATTTCGTGTATCGCTAGGCCCTCATTGTCTGTTGTGAGACGAATGTAGTGCCTCAATGTAGTTTATCGCCCAGTGCCACAGAATCAACATTCCGACTCTGCACCAAGGCTATTACCCTGAGACGGTTAAAGGAGGTTACACACAAGACAGAATCAGTTTAGGATGTATTGAGTCTGCAGCAGTGCTTCATATCGAAGCTTTGGGAAGCGCTGTAGAACCAGGAGATTTTCATCGAAATCCGGTGAGAGGATCAGGTAACATTAATATTGTGGACATCCGATCCTCACTGCATTCAAAATGCGACAATGCCAGCAACGAATCACACTCTAGAGATTTATGACGGATGTCTTCTGCTAATGAAATTCTTCGTTTTGAAAAATTCTCTGTGTGCTCTATCTGACCGAACCAAATCACAAGTGATTTGTAAGACGGGATATATGTACGTATGTGTAACGAGTGGGAGGAACTTCTCCAACTGAACGCGCATATGTTTGCCATTAGATGAGAGCCAGCCTGAGACGTTGAGATATTGTCTCCTCCTACCACTCAGAGCTGACTATACTCCGATTCAAGTTGAGCACCACACTTTACGATGCACAAGAAACCCACAATTCCATCTCTAGACAGAGCAGAGTTCCGCACTTCCCACTTGAATCTTATCTTTAGATAAGCTTCACTTGTTCTTAGAGATGATCGAAAACATGTTTTGTTCCCTATGAGGATGTTAAAAATACAGCCGAAGTGACAAGTTCTCAACTTTTTTTTTACTTTTCTTTGTTGCATGATAAACTGTCTGCCATCCCATCATTTACCTTTCAGGAAAAAGTTGATAACGAACGAGGTTGCCTCCAAGGCGTTCTAAGAACGTCCTAAATTGTTGGCTGCCATAGGTCTCAATCTGTAAATATTTTACAACCACTTCTACCTTTTTTGTGTTCATAGCCTTCAAAGTAGCGAGAATCATTTGTAAACATGGTATTAATTGTATTATAATTGAGACTGGAGGCGGAAAAAAGTAGAAATCACATAATGATAACATCGGCATATTGTATGGTGCCCCTCTGTATTGAGTTATTACCTTAAAATTTCGGAGACATGAAAATGGAAGTAATATTATCAAAAAGAAATTGCTGTGTAGATAGACTGAATTACTATATGTAACCAGTTGTCCTACAGTCATTGAACAACGCTTCATTAGGCTGTCTGATGTACTCATTATGTATTAACTCCGTGCCTTTGGGAACTTTCTTCCACAATAAGTAGGTCCTGCAAGACGTTCGATTCATTAATATTTGTACGCTGTCTTTATTCAGTTTCACAGAATTAGTCATTATCACTATGGCTATTCTACTACTTAAAATTGGATAATATTGTTGGAGATGCCATGAGCACTTCCCAACCCTTTGCTCATTTCAAACATTCAGAATTTAACGTAAAATAAAGTGCAGTTGAATTCCTACATGATACTACCTGTATTCTACATACACTATGTGAGCAAAAGTACCCGGACACCTGGCTGAAAATCGCTTTCAAGTTCGTGGCGGTTTCCATCGGTAATGCTAGGATCCAGTATGCTGTTGGCCCATCCTTAGCCTTGATGCAACTTCCACTCTCCCAGGCAAACGTTCAGTCAGGTGTTGGAAGGTTTCTTGGGGAATGGCAGCCCACTCTTCACGTAGTGTTGCACTGAGGAGAGGTATCGATGTCGGTCGGTGAGGTCTGGCACGAAGTCGGACTCCAAAACATCGCAAAGGAGTCGTATAGGATTCAGATCAGGACTCTGTGCAGGCCAGTCCATAACAAGGATTTTATTGTCGTGCAATCACTCCGCCACAGGCAGTGAATAATGAACAGGTGCTCGATCGTGTCGAAAGAAGCAATCGCCATTCCCGAATTGCTCTTCAATAGTGGGAAGCAAAAAGGTTTTCGAAACATCAATGTAGGCCTGTGGTGCGATAGTGCCACGCAAAACAAGGGTGCAAGCCCCCTCCATGAAAAACACTACCACACCATAACACTGCCGCCTCCGAATGTTGCCGGCCGAAGTGGCCGTGCGGTTAAAGGCGCTGCAGTCTGGAACCGCAAGACCGCTACGGTCGCAGGTTCGAATCCTGCCTCGGGCATGGATGTTTGTGATGTTCTTAGGTTAGTTAGGTTTAACTAGTTCTAAGTTCTAGGGGACTAATGACCTCAGCAGTTGAGTCCCATAGTGCTCAGAGCCATTTGAACCATTTGAACCTCCAAATGTTACTGTTGGCACTTTACACGCTGGCACATGTCGTTACCGGTCATGCGCCATACCCACACCCTGCCATCGGATCACCACATTGTGTACCATTATTCGTCACTCCACACATCGTTTTTCCACTGTTCAGCCAGCCAATATTTACACTCCTTACACCAAGCGAGGCGTCGTTTGGCATTTACGATAGTGATGTGTCGCTTAGGAGTAGCCGCTCGACTGTGAATTCCAAGTTTTCTCACCTCCCGCCTATCTGTCATATTACTTTCAGTGGATCCTAATGCAGTTAGGAATTCCTGTGTAATGGTCTGGATAGATGTCTACCTATTACACATTACAACCCTCTTCAACTGCCGGCGGTCTCTGTCAGTCAACAGACGAGGTCGGCCTATACGCTTTTGTGCCGTACGTGTCCCTTCACGTTTCTACATCACTATCAGATCGGAAAGAGAGGATCTAGATATTTTCAGGAGTGTGGAAACCTCGCGTACAGACGTATGACGCAAGTGTCACCCAATCACTTGAACACGTTTGAAGTCCGTGAGGCCGACGATTTGGAGTACCTCGCAATACGTGGCAGCACAATGTGTATAGTATGAAAAAGTACGTTTTTGGTAGTGTCCAAATACTTTTGATCGCATAGAGTATATATTTACTCAGAGAAGTCAGTAAATACCGATGCTACACTTTTACAATGACTCAAATGAAGTCCTCTTGATTTAAGAGATAATTAATTGAAACCCTGAGGTGCAAACAGTTGTTGTCGATATACGTTGATGGGGACAGCAGAAAAGGTTTGCCCCGGTCGAGACTCGAACCCGACGTCTGCTGTTTACATGGTAGATGCTCTATGCATCTGAGCCACTGAGGACACATATGAACAGCGCGACTGCAGGGACTTATCACTTGCACGCTTCCGGTGAGACCCACATTCTCAACTGCCCACAAGCTACATACATAATGTACCGAATAGATATTTGGCCATCCGCCCATTACTCGCGCACACTAAAGTGACGATTCCCGTAAGCGTTCGGGCAATCTGTGCCCTTTCCCAGAGACGAAGGTCAGTGGCTGGATAGCCTTTAACTACTTTAGTTTTATCTGTATTCTCTTTATTTCTTCCAATGTTTAGATTCGTTAAACAATTATATCACCATAACCCTTCCAAATAGGAACATTGTGATTTGATATTAAAATTTTCCTTCTCATCTCTTAACAGAATGAACCAGAGCTCTTTTGTAATACCATCTGTTGCTTTGAAGAATGTTACTAATTGACATTTAGATGTGAATGAGAAACACTGAGGTCATAAAGATATGCTGAATTTTTCTCCCAGCACAAAACACATTTACAGTTAAGCACATAATTCCATTAATAATTTCGCACTTTTGGTAATATGGTCTCTCATAGTCCTCTGCACACGTGTAAGACTTTGGGTAATTTAAAACCAATTTTGTTAAGCGCATCGGTGCTTTATTTCTGCTTTGTGAGTACAGGATACAGGACAGTATGAGCAGCTCCAGACTGCGTCTCCACGGTGTGGCGCCCCCTCAGCAGCGGCGACTACGCTCTGTGGGCGGCTCTGCGGGCGGCGCCTGACCTGGCGTGGGGCCTGACTGCAGCTCTGCCCGCAGCGTGTCGGCTGCCTGCCCTCGCATGCTTGGCGTGGCCAGCCCGGGCGTGAGCACCTGCTCAACAGGAAACAACACACGTGACGTCCCAGTGACACCTGGTTACCTTCTTCCTTACCATCAAATTTCAGTAGCCGTAATACCAACACCTGTTACTGCTGCTGGAAATACCAAGCTTGCATTTTATAGGCAAAAAGTGTACTTCAGAAGCGCATGACACATAGATGATTCGTTTCTTTTCTCTGGGATAGTTGCTACCTTACACTTCAGGAACCCTGCTCAAGCCTACAATTGCTTGTCGTGATATATCTAGTTCCAAATCAATTAGGTTACTCCGAATCAGTTATATACACTATGGTGACCTGATACATGTTTTTACAAAGTTGTAGACAGAGAAACTGGTAGATAAATAGGTATCTATGGTAATATTCAGAATACCATTTATCTTTTGTCAACGTTTAAAATATTCGTAAAAGAATTTCCCAAAGCAAGTGAAACAATATAAAAGAACTTAAGCAATAGGCCTATACGAAAGCTCAGTGTTCGTCAGTTCATAGTTTCAAAAGATGTATTACTCCTTGGACCCTATCGAATGAACTTCCAAGTGCTATGTAAGAATTCTACCGTCGAGACAGATTTATTGTTCTATAAGGTAGAGTACCTGCCATTATTATGTTACGTTGATAAGTAGAAAATTAACTGACTAAATGAGTGCTAAAGAAAGATCACTGTGGTTGGCGCAAATCAGGACACCTTCTATCTAATTAGACAATGTTTAGAGCCATTACAGGTAAGATTCTACGTTCTTTATGCAGAACTAACATCGACTTCGTAAGCATTGTCTCGCTTGTAGGTTTTTCCTGATAATGTTTCATTAACTTTCTAACCATTACTTTTATTAGACATCTGAATATATTACACCAAAAACTGAGACACAATTACAGATTACAGCTCAGAAACTGCTGTTACTGTGTAGTGCCAATGACATTATTCCTCAGACTGAGATTTATTTCAGAAAAACTGTCATCTTATGTCTTTTTGGTATAGCAACGTCGACACTGTACCGAAAATCTGTTAATTAATATATTTCTAATCCCGTAACTCATATGGTAACTATACCCTGTTGCATAACAAAATTGTAAATGTGGAAAACAATGAAGTCTATGATATGTAATGTGATGCTTAAATACCATGTACAGCGTATCAGCGTATACCTCAGCACCGCACATTGCTAGTGTGCTTGATAGTTTGTTAATAAGGGATTAACATTCTATCATTCATTCATACTGCAGAAGGGAGAATCTATCACCTTTGGTTTGTTAGTCTTTGTTTATGAAACATGGTAGAAAGTTATTTATTGGAATGTAGTTTTCTGTTAGTACTAATACCTATTCAACGACTAATTGTAATCAAAGTGCAAATTTAGTATCAATTTTTATAAGTGACTGATACTAATATGATTTTGTTCTATAAATGTTATACTGATAAGCTACACAAAGATGAGATATCATCATGATTTAGAAGATAGACCCTGAGAGTGAGCCAAATGTGAACTTGACGGGTCTTATAAAGTGTCCATATTTGGCAAGTAAATCAATTTTTATGAGCCATAATATTAAAGGGAACTGCGACTGAATGTAGCAGAATGTTTGGCGTAATGAGAAACGTGCTAGTGGTCTAATAGTAATAACACCAAGACCTGAGGACATGAGTACTGCACTTGAGCTGCCTGCAGACAGACGCAGTATCTAGGCGCCTGCCTCAGGGAGCCACTAGCGACATCACAGCAGTTAGAGCTGTGCACAGCCTGCTCGCCTTTGCCGGTGTTTACCTTTGAGTGCCCGCCTGCTCTCTGAAATTTGACCCTCATCAATTCCGCTGTCGTCGTCGTCCTCGTCTGCTATGCTGACGGTGTCGTCGTCTTCAGCGTCTCTGTTTTCTCCTACTTCTTCCACCACGTCGTCGCCATCGTCTGCAGCAGCGAGCGGCGTGCAGTACGCCACGAGCAACACACCAGCGATCAGCAGGACGAGGCCTCCCTTCATGTCTGCAGTGGTTTCTACACTGGGTGCCTCGCTACAAGTGTCACTATGGAGCGCACCGGCCTCCTATTATACTGCAGTGGGGCACGTATCACCCAACTCGTAGAAGGCAAGGACAGCTACACAGTGCTTACGTCAAAGTCCACAATCAGCCGCATCGTGGTCATACCTTAAAAGCAGAAATATCTTCCTGGACATGGTATGAAACCTTGAGGCCCAAGGTACTAAAATATGAAAACAAAATTCTAAGCACTACAGCTGATAAACGCAGTAAATCAAGAAAACTTTTCATGTACCTGAAAGTTTGTATACAAGAATTTCGAAACTCTTTCCTTCGTAAGAGCAGCGATATAAAATGGTAATGACTCACATTAAAAACTAATTAGAAAAAAGGACAAGAATTTATTTAATAACTGTTAAAGTCGGTCTTGTTTCCTTTCTTTTGCGTTATTGTGCCGCACACTTAGCTAGAATTTTTCAATGTTATGTATTCAGTTCTGTGATATGTGAGAATTCTTTATTAGCAATTATTAAGGTTTTTTGTATTGTTGTCTTTACAATGACCTGTAACGTGTTGTAATGCTACCTATCCACTCATTTCAGAGACTCCCCAAATTGTCCATACTATTAACCATGACAGAAGAATAGACTTGTGAGCACCAGTACAGATGTTTGGTGCCTCTATAACTATGTTCCATATTAGGAATTTTCTTTCCACTTTTTCGTATTAGTTCTTCCATTGTGACAAATAATAGCAACATAGATAACTATTAACCAAGATTCACATCCATATTAGCAGGAGCCACTCCCTCCGTTTTAGACAATTATT
This sequence comes from Schistocerca cancellata, assembly GCF_023864275.1. Taxonomy (NCBI): domain Eukaryota; kingdom Metazoa; phylum Arthropoda; class Insecta; order Orthoptera; family Acrididae; genus Schistocerca; species Schistocerca cancellata. The sequence continues at coordinate 103,054,575 of NC_064633.1, forward strand.
ATTAACAGTGTCTGTATACAGAGTGTTGCAAAATGAAACCCTCTCACCATTTTATATCAGTCCAAACATCTATCATAGTCTGAGGCGACGTTAACTTCATAACATTTATAAATAATTAAACTTTCTCTCCATCTACGACTCAGAACTGACAAAACATGTGCTTGAAATATGGCTAATGCATACAATGTGGTTCAGAACGAATAGGCCCTCAGCCCAATTTTTATGAATCTGATTCCATGCTTAAATACGTGCTGTTAGTATACGAGGTGCATTTAAGTTCTAAGGCCTCTGATTTTTTTTCTAACTACTCACCCGAAATCGATGAAACTGGCGTTACTTCTCGACGTAATCGCCCTGCAGACGTACACATTTTTCACAACGCTGATGACATGATTCCATGGCAGCGGCGAAGGCTTCTTTAGGATTCTGTTTTGACCACTGGAAAATCGCTGAGGCAAGAGCAGCATGGCTGGTGAATGTGCGGCCACGGAGAGTGTCTTTCATTGTTGGAAAAAGCCAAAAGTCACTAGGAACCAGGTCAGGTGAGTAGGGAGCATGAGGAATCACTTCAAAGATGTTATCACGAAGAAACTGTTGCGTAAATTTAGCTCGATGTGCGGGTGCGTTGTCTTGGCGAAACAGCACACCCGCAGCCCTTCCCGGACATTTTTGTTGCAGTGCAGGAAGTAATTTGTTCTTCAAAACATTTCCGTATGATGCACCTGTTACCGTAGTGCCCTTTGGAACGCAAAGGATAAGGATTACGCCCTCGCTGTCCCAGAACATGGACACCATCATTTTTTCAGCACTGGCGGTTACCCGAAATTTTTTTGGTGGCGCTGAATCTGTGTGCTTCCATTGAGCTGACTGGCGCTTTGTTTCTGGATTGAAAAATAGCATCCACGTCTCATCCATTGTCACAATCGACGAAAAGAAAGTCCCATTCATGCTGTCGTTGCACGCCAACATTGCTTGGCAACATGCCACACGGGCAACTATGTGGTCGTCTGTCAGCATTCGTGGCAGCCACCTGGATGACACTTTTCGCATTTTCAGGTCGTCATGCAGGATTGTGTGCACAGAACCCACAGAAATGCCAACTCTGGAGGCGATCTGTTCAAGTAAAACAATTCTCTTCACTTTCTCGATCATGTCGTCAGACCGGCTTGTTTGAGCCATAAGTTGTTTCGGTTTGTTGTTACACGATGTTCTACCTTCATTAAACTGTCGCACCCACGAATGCACTTTCGACACATTCATAACTCCATCACCACATGTCTCTTTCAACTGCCGATTAATTTCAATTGGTTTCACACCACGCAAATTCAGAAAAAGAATGATTGCACGCTGTTCAAGCAAGGAAAACGTCGCCATTTTAACTATTTAAAACAGTTCTCATTCTCGCCGCTGACGGTAAAATTCCATCTGCCGTACGGTGCTGCCATCTCTGGGACATATTGACAATGAACGTGGCCTCATTTTAAAACAATGCGCATGTTTCTATCTCTTTCCAGTCCAGAGAAAAAGAAATCGGAGGCCTTAGAACTTGAATGCACCTCATATGAAAGCTCCTGTCTGAGGCCTGGTATGGAAGTATCCGTCTTGCCATGCATTGTTTGTGTGTGATAGACCAGGAAGCCAGGAATGTCAGTCAATGTATGGACTCCTCCACCTGTTTATGGTCTTAACTGCAGTATGGCGGCTTTCATTCTCTTATTCCATTAGGCAATGCATTCATAAATGGATTGAGAAAAGCGATTGTCATTCACACCATTTACTGCTATACAATTAATGGTATGGTGACTACAACCCCTAATCTTCTGCACTCCAATTTGCACCCATCTCACACATGAAATGGATAAAATTAGTTTACAAATTTATCACCATATAGTATTAACCAGCGGCTGTGTGACACAAAGTGCGGGTTAGCTCTCGGTCGGATTGATTTCCTTTTCTTAATCCATTTTGCAGTGTGCTACAAGGCATATCCAAATTTTCTGCAGCCTTCCTAAGCTATAAACCTCAAAAAACAGCACGTTTTACATGTTTCAGATCTTCGGCAGTCCATTTTCCACAAGGATGAAGCATAAACATGTAAATTCTTGGGTCAGTAAAGATCAGTCGACAATGATGGTCTGTCATCAATGATAACAAGTGTATCTACATAAGTGATAAATGTTTGTATACTGTTAACAGCGTTTCATTAGCGCCTTTGGATATCCGACAGATAATGAACGCCACATACCGCTCCGCATCATCCAGGCAGTCACAGAGGACACAGCTATGCATATCTAAAGCGACTCTATATTCCTTTCACATTTACATTAATGTTTGGTTGCAACATTTCACTTTATCTTCACCCCAGAGGAAACCGCTAGTAGTGCCCATGGCCAACCCAAATATTGTGGGGCACTATTGTTCTTAGCGATTAGTCATAGAAGGTATAAAGAAAGATCTCTTGTGTATGTTCCCTCAACAAAAGGTGTTGTTATTGGAGGCTGGGGAGTCTTCCGGTGGATCACCCGCTAAACGTCTGTCGACCCGATCTTGTGTGATAAGGATTACTGAAAGTTGAAGTACTAACTACTGATGATAATTTGCCTCTCGTCATCTAATTCACGATATTCCATGTGATATAAGCACCTTTAAATCTAAATATGTCAGACATATCTGAGTAACGTGTATAATCTGGAGCAATCCTATTTTTATTGCTGTCATCGTTCACTGAAACTACCGTAAGACTGATGTAGAAACGAAAGTGTCTGTCATGAAGACATTAAAACATTGTCAGAAATACATAATACGAAAGTCATACGACCATCCATTTGTGAAGTCCACTTCACGTTGCACAGTAAAGTGTACTTCACAAAGAGAGTTGTAACTGTTGACTGTGATTCTTGTCGATAACTGGTTTGCTTCTAAGAGTTCTGGTAAAAGAAAGCTGAGTTTATTGTTCACTTATTTTTAAATTCCTTTCTTGGCTACTACTGCATTAAGTCTAGTTGGAATTTTTGCCTTTTGGTTCCTGTAAGATACACTCGGTACTCATGTGATTCACAGTATATTGGTAGGAACGTGTCTGCTAGCCTATTACACACTGTAACGGACAGTGAAGTTTTGTAGTTCAGCATAACGAAGTGGCTAGGAATCTCGCTTTGTACGTCAGGCGACCATAGCTACATATATGGAATCGAGATAATATTGTTTCAAGTCTACATAGGAGATTACCTGCGAATCACATGCATCACTTTTTAGGATATTGCTAAATGTTATTAATGTTATACAGAACTGTCTGGGATATTGAATATATACAAGCAAGGGGGCACATACAGTCACAAGCCTGACTGACCCATGGGGAGTTAAAAATAAGCGTTAAAAATATAAATTGGCCGGCATCTAACGATAGACACCTATTACCCAGCAAAAGCATAGTAAAAGGTTTCAGATCTGGTCTTAACTACGAGTCCCGATATAGTCTCAATCCAGTTATGTACTGTTCCGGCAGACCAAGTGACTGGAGATGGGAAGAATCCCTATAGTACGAAGTCCATATGCTGATGTAGATGCCGTAGAAATATTGTGTGCACACTGCAGGTATTTTTATATATAGATATATGTTAACGTTGCTACTAAAGTTTCATAACCAGTGGGTATAATCGTCTTGTTTCTTGCACATGAGATACTGCTTTAGATATAATACTTCATTAATGTCCTATAATAGTTCCAGATGATAACTGTCATAGCCGAAAATTAAAATTTTGTTTTCACGTCTGCATGTACATAGAAGTGTTAGTCTGCAGTTATGTATGTAGGTTAGGAAATGATTTAGTAACTAGAAGAGCACTGAAAGTACGGTTGTTATACGTTCTTCTTTTTATTGCTTTTCATAATGGCAGATTCAGTATCATTTCTCTCAATGTACCACAGTACTGAATACTGTAGATAATCAGTTATTAAACAGAATAAAAGAATTGAAATTTACATATCAGAATAAATGAAGTAAAAGTGAAATTATAACCAGCTCAGAATGCATTATTTATAGTCGACTACTGAAGCAATTTTAATAATTTGGAAACATGCAACATTTTCATCCTCATTTATCAGCAATGACTGTGTTAGAGCTTATAAGACACTAGTTAAGAATCATGTATGTTTGATGCAAAGTGCAGTGGTGCTTTACTTTTCCCATTTTACTGCAGGTTGTAGGACAGTGTGGACACTTCCGACTGTGCCTCTGTTTTGTGGCGCCACTTCAGGAGAGGCAACTACCCACTGTGGTCAGCTCTGCAGGTTGCGTCTGAACTGGCATGTGGTCTGGTTCTGGCTTTGGTTGCAGCATGTCAGCTGCCTGCCCATCCATGTTTGGTGTGGCCGGCCCATGCATGAGCACCTGCTTAATGGTAATCAACACATGTGGTGTTCCAGTGACACATGCTTACATTCCTGTCATGCCAGAAAATTTCAGAAGGCACAATAGCCACATATGCTTACACCTGCTACATCGTTAAGCTTCCCTTTGATGTGCAAAAATTATATGTAAGAAGTGGATGACAAAAAGATGAATGGTCTGATTTATTTGGAATAACTGTTATCTTACAACTCAGGAACATTGGCCTAGCATGTCTTGGCATACCAGTTAAATATTATGTTGCATACCATAAGCCAGTATTTTACAACACGGTAATGTAATAATACATATATGTACAATGGGATAAGCACATAAATAAATTGGAGGAATGTGTTTGTTAAATGTCCAAAAGGTAATTGCTCCGTTTTTACGTTTAACGTGTTTCTAAAACAGTTACGTAGATATAGTAAGATTTTTAAAACCAGTTATAGAGTTTTCCTCACTTCACTACGCCTTGATATGGAATTATCTTAATTGACAGTACTCTATCAGTTGTCTATCACTGAATAATATACTTCGTTGTAGAAGCCACTGACTTGTAGACACATTGTGCTATAAGCCTTACCGTATGTGAGCTTTAAAAACATAATTTCTGTAACTTACTTTTAACACAGTTACTGAAGCAACTTAAACAACTTAAAATACAGCTGGGAAAGTAGGCCTATATGAGTGCTCAATGTATATCGCTGCATATCATCGAAGTGTGTAGTACATAATACAGGTTGAATGCTATTCTAATAAGCTTTGATGTACAATGCAATAATTGTATTGTGGAGCTAGACTTCTTGTTGTATACGACAGAGGAAATGCATCAATTTTTTAATTCCTGAGTATAAAATACATGACTAGTGATGAAATGTACACCGCTGGTAACACAAATCGGGACACATACTGTCCAATTCGAAAGCACCTAGACTTATTAGTGAATAGTTATGACTACACCTATAATTATAGGTATAGCCAGTATTTCTTTTCCAGGGGGTTTCAGTAAAGGTCATCAATGAAAACTGGACTCGTAATAGAACCCCGTAAGGCAATATATAGAGTGTGTAATTGTATATAAAGTCTATTTTATTGTCAGTCATTCAATTAGTAAAATATAACATTTATCATCAAGCAGAAATCAGTCAATAAATTTCATTTGACGGTGGTATCTTCATAGAGATGTGTTTCTATATGACAGTAATGTTCTTGAGAGATGACAGTGAACATTTGTGCATACATGTCGACAGTCCACGTCTTTCCAGCACGAGGTTCAGTTTCAGACAATAACGAGTTAGTGAGTGGAGATAACACCATATAATAAACGCCACGAAGAGAGGAGAAGTACCTGGAAAAGAATGTACGTTTTACTCAGTGGTGACAACAAACACACAGTTTCCACTTTGTAGCCCATCGATTGTTTTTCTTTGGTTGGAATAAAGGTATGAGTTTAATGCTGTATGTCTCGTCGACAGCTAGGGTCGCTGGACATGGAGTATTGCTCCGATTTTATTTTTACTGGAACTGAAGGAAGCGGGGTGGCCATTTTAAGGTATCATTCTTGTATTCGCCTAAACGAACTGTGAAGCTACAGAAAATCAAAATCGGGATGGTGGCTCTGGAGATCAACTCGTATACCAGGACTGCAAGTCTAGTGCACTATGCCAACCCGCTCAGTGCCGTGGTGGAAATGGGAGACGAAAACAACAAGATTTCCTGAAAGCACACAGTAGGAGCGCCATGTTCAAACCTGCAACTTATTACCAGTAATCAAAAATGTATTAAATTAAGCATATTTTAAAAAAGGTCGGTTACAGAGTTGACTGTGCTCGGATACTGCACGAAACTTAACGACTTTTCCCGACACTTAGGTCTACTGATTACGACTATAGCTTCTAGAAGTTCTCTTGGCACTATCTTCTCCTTTCCCTAATAGGTATTTGTCGGCAATGTCGGAAATTGTTGTGCCGTTTGTGTACTGTTTGAGAGCCCAGTCAACCTTAGCAATCAATGATTATTTGTAAGTATTACATCACACGGTTAATTTAATTTTATCCTCATTACTTCAAATAAGCACCACATTGAGGATATGAGGGTAGTGGTAATAGGCCTTCACCAACCTTTGTTACTTCGACGCTTTCCTAGCTACAATACATAATGAAACGCTAGTCCTTCATGTTTCAATTAACATCCGTTTCATTGCCGTAAGAAATGCAGTATCTGAGAATTGGCTGATTTGACGGTTACATTTCTAGAGAACAGTTATAGACCTTAAAATGAGTTTTCAAAAATTTAAAGAAAGTACCAGAAACCTAGTTGGTTAATGTATATTGTTACTTATTAGTCTAAAGGAAATAGTGTGGTTAATGACTACCGAGTTTTAACTTTCTTCCCAGGTTTTTCAATATTCAACCGTGTAGTTTCACTTATTTATCAGTACATACATCTGTACTTCGTTGTTCCGCTGTCAGAAACATGCGCTTTCTGCTGGGTCTTTTGTTGAACACTGCTATATTTGGCTATGGAGGAGGCATCCAACGTCAACAAACCATTGATTGGTTACGTTCTTAAAAGAAACTAAGTGAAATGTTTGAATATTTTATTTGTGGTGAGAGTGCTATGGGCGGGATAGAACTAATAGACTGAAGGAGAAAGGAATACAAATGTTCATGGAGGGAACATGTTATTCTGCAGACCTGCACCGATGTTGTTCATGAAAAGCGCAAGAACCCTTATTAGAAGGATTTTTATGCTATTACAGGTACATTTTATCTAAAAGAAACCGTTATTTCTGCGAGATAGGCGCATCAAATGTAAAATGGAATGAGAGAAACCAATTTCATGTTGGTCGTGACTTTACGAAGATATTTTGAAAATCTGTAATGTAAATAATGACACAAACACAATACGGATTGGAGTACTCAAGTACAATTTCGAGAAGGGCATATCGACGATCGTCTTGTTGTTGAAGGTGTATAACACGGTAACTGAACGAAAAGGATTTTCAAATTTGATGTCGTAATAATATTCACAGTAAGACTGAACGATCATATGGTGATGACGCATCTGTTTGGGTAATTTCATTGGTTATCATTTGGAAGCAAATGGAGATGAAAGACAGTTCGCACTCTTAAGACATTCTGAAAATTTGGAGTGGATACGTACCAAAAACCGGGACGAAACCAAAACGGCTGTTCTGAAAGTTCTATGAAGATTCCTTATTCTTTTGAATAATAAATCAGCATAAGAAAACTGTGACACCTTTGGAAAGACAAGTTATTCCTTCTCTTATCTGACATGTGGAAACAAGTCAGGAGGAAAGACCAAAAACAGGAGAGCGTTTCAGTCGATGAAACTCTTACTGTAATCCTAGAGGACAACTGATCACAAGTTTATGAAGTGGAGACGTATCTCTCTTCAAACATGTTCTTGCACAAAGCCGCAAGAGACATCCAGAGTCAATGAAATGACTTCTCACAATTATCGTTTGTCCGAAAAAGAAAGCAGACCATTCAGATCCAAAGCTGAGAATCAACTGCGTTTCCAATTCTGTTATTTCAGCTGCAAGACCGAAATCCATCGTTAAGGTGCTACGCCTCTGAAACAGACTATGTTACACCTTGAATTTCATCAACTCAATTTGTAACAGAGAATACTCGTACGCTCGTACAGAGTATGGCCTGGAACAACACATTAACATCAGTTACACTGACCGATGATCATACACACAGTCACTCGGAGGCGCATTAATATAAGAGGTCCAATTCCAAGATAACACAGATGTGGCATTATGACGATAAGTACACAAGAAACGAGAAAAAAACATGTTTAACTCCACTCAGGTGTGAAATGTCCGTGACTTCCAGGATTCCAAGCTGGGGTGTTATTGCCTCTGATCCGTGTAGCTGGTCTTGGAGACTAGGTCGGGCACTTGCCGATCATTATTCTTCCCGCAAACTGACGCTATCAGACCTTAAACGAGGCAGTAGGGCTTGCCTCCGTCATATTGAACCACTCGCGGCTTGTCGAGGTCTGTAGCATACATCAGGAGTCAACCAAAGGCAACAACTTGCCACCACGTTCCCTCCAGCTAGCTGACAGTACCAGGGCCTGCAAAAACAACAACACACACCTTAACCAAAGGCCCTAGCTCCAGACGTATGATCAGATTGATATCGGCAACCTAAGCTCTTGGTAGTGACTGCAGAGTGCCATGCAGCCAGTATTCAGTCGGGAACTGCGCTGCTGCCACGGTCTCAGGTTCGAATCCTGCCTGGGGCATTGATGTGTGTGATGTCCTTAGGTTAGTTAGGTGTAAGTAGTCCTAAGTCTAGGGGACTGATGACCTCAGATGTTAAGTCCCATAGTGGTCAGAGCCGTTTGAACCTTTAAAGCCGCCACAGCTCACACAAACTGAATGTTGACAGACAAAGGGTGTTGTTTGTATCCTCCACTCTGTGTCAGCGTTGACTTTCATCTGGCGATTAGTGCATATTACGAAGATTGACTTGCCCGAATTTTGTAAACTGTGCTTCTACCTCACACAAAATGTTTCATTGTTATGCCACCTGAAGCGCCAGAATCGTTTCTATTCTTCTCAGTGTTAAACAGTGTAATTCGTATAAATATAAATATAAATAGGATGCTGTCAATAATCAGAGCAAAATACCTCGGACCTTTGGAGGTGACGGAGTCCCACCTCTAACTGACAAACCAGGGACTCCTAAGATACGACTTGGCAAACAAATGATAATGAGATGTGGAGCTATTAATATCAATGAGGGCTACTCTGGGAAGAAGGTAGAGCTGGCAGAGGCTGCAAGTAAGATGGGGCTGGACGTTTTAGCTGTTAGTGACATTCGGGTAAGGGGTGAGAAAGAAGAGGAAATGGGAGAATACAAGGTCTACATGTCAGGAGTCAAAGCAGGAATAGCACAATGGGGTGTAGGGCTTTACATCAGGAAAGAAATGGAACCCAGCATAGTTGCAATAAGGTACGTAAACGAACGACTGATGTGGATAGATTTGACAGTGTCTAGCAAGAAAATTAGGATTGTGTCAGTATATTCGCATTGTGAAGGGACAGATCAAGATAAGATGGGTAGTTTTTATGAGGCACTCAGTGATGTAGTTGTTAGAATAAAGGACAAGGATACTGTTCTGCTCATAGGTGATTTTAACGCCAGGATTGGAAATCGAACAGAAGGGTATGAAAAGGTTATGGGTAAATTTGGAGAGGATATGGAGGCCAACAGGAATGGGAAACAACTCTTGGATTTCTGTGCCAGTATGGGCTTAGTAATCACAAACTCCTTTTTTAAACATAAGAACATTCACCGGTATACTTGGGAAGGCAGGGGAACCAGATCTGTCATTGACTATATAATAACAGATCAGGAATTCAGGAGGGCTGTGAGGGACACGCGTGTATTCAGGGGATTCTTTGATGACACTGATCATTATTTAATCTGCAGTGAAATTGGGATTGTGAGGCCGAAAGTGCAGGAGGTCAGGTCCATATGTAGGAGGATAAGAGTGGAGAAACTTCAGGATAAGGAAATCAGGCACACGTACATAACAGCGATCTCAGAAAGGTACCAGTTAGTTGAATGTAGTCAATTACAGTCATTGGAAAAGGAATGGACAAGGTACAGTGACCCAGTTCTAGAAGTGGCTAAAGAATGTCTTGGAACAGTAGTGTGTAAAAGTAGGATGAAGCAAACAGCTTGGTGGAATGGTACAATCAAGGCAGCCTGTAAAAGGAAAAAGAAGGCGTATCAAAAATGGCTACATACCAGAACCCAGGTAGACAGAGAAAGTTATGTTGAAGAAAGAAACAAAGCCAAACAGATAATTGCAGCATCGAAGAAGAAATCGTGGGAAGACTTTGGAAACAGGTTGGAGACTATGGGTCAAGCTGCTGGAAAACCATTCTGGAGTGTAATTAGCAGTCTTCGAAAGGGAGGTAAGAAGAAAATGACAAGTATTTTGGACAGGTCAGGAAAACTGCTGGTGAATCCTGTGGATGCCTTGGGCAGATGGAGGGAATATTTTGAAGAGTTGCTCAATGTAGGTGAAAATGCGATCAGTAATGTTTCAGATTTCGAGGTAGAATGGGATAGGAATGATGATGGAAATAGGATCACATTTGAGGAAGTGGAAAAAATGGTCAATAGATTGCAGTGCAATAAAGCGCCTGGGGTGGATGAAATTAAGTCGGAACTCATCAAATACAGTGGAATGTCAGGTCTTAAATGGCTACACAGGATAATTGAAATGGCCTGGGAGTCGGGACAGGTTCCATCAGACTGGACAAAAGCAGTAATCACACCAATCTGTAAACATGTAAACAGAAAAGATTGTAACAACTACAGAGGTATCTCTTTAATCAGCGTTGTGGGTAAAATATTCTCAGGTATTGTTGAAAGGAAAGTGCGAGTATTAGTTGAGGACCAATTGGATGAAACTCAGTGTGAGTTTAGGCATCTTAGAGGTTGTCAGGACCAGATCTTTAGCTTACGGCAAATAATGGAGAAGTGTTATGAGTGGAACAGGGATTTGTATCTATGCTTTATAGATCTAGAAAAGGCTTATGACCGGGTTCCTAGGAGGTAGTTATTGTCTGTTCTACAAGATTATGGAATAGGAGGCAAACTTTTGCAAGCAATTAAAGGTCTTGACATGGATAGTCAGGCAGCAGTTAGAGTTGACGGTAAATTGAGTTCATGGTTCAGAGTAGTTTCAGGGGTAAGACAAGGCTGCAACCTGTCTCCATTGTTGTTCATATTATTTATGGATCATATGTTGAAAACAATAGACTGGCTGGGTGAGATTAAGATATGTGAACACAAAATAAGCAGTCTTGCATATGCGGATGACTTAGTTGTGATGGCAGATTCTATTGAAAGTTTGCAAAGTAATATTTCAGAGCTAGATCAGAAATGTAAGGACTATGGTATGAAGATTAGCATCTCCAAAACGAAAGTAATGTCAGTGGGAAAGAAATATAAACGGATTGAGTGCCAAATAGGAGGAACAAAGTTAGAACAGGTGGACGGTTTCGAGTACTTAGGATGCATATTCTCACAGGATGGCATCATAGTGAAAGAACTGGAAGCGAGGTGTAGCAAAGCTAATGCAGTGAGCGCTCAGCTACGATCTACTCTCTTCTGCAAGAAGGAAGTCAGTACCAAGACTAAGTTATCTGTGCACCGTTCAATCTTTCGACCAACTTTGTTGTATGGGAGCGAAAACTGGGTGGATTCAGGTTACCTTATCAACAAGGTTGAGGTTACGGATATGAAAGTAGCTAGGATGATTGCACGTACTAGTAGATGGGAACAATGGCAGGAGGGTGTCCACAATGAGGAAATCAAAGAAAAACTGGGAATGAACTCTATAGATGTAGCAGTCAGGGCGAACAGGCTTAGATGGTGGGGTCATGTTACACGCATGGGAGAAGCAAGGTTACCCAAGAGACTCATGGATTCAGCAATAGATGGTAGGAGGAGTCGGGGCAGACCGAGGAGAAGGTACCTGGATTCGGTTAAGAATGATTTTGAAGTAATAGATATAACATCAGAAGAGGCACCAATGTTAGCACTGAATAGGGGATCATGGGGGAACTGTATAAGGGGGGCTATGCTCCAGACTGAACGCTGAAAGGCATAATCAGTCTTAAATGATGATGATGATGATGATGATGATTTAAAAAATCTCCGTCAGTGTAATTTGTTTCACTTGTTTCTTCTTATTTGTAACTTTTCTTGTGGATGCTGCATATAAGTTTTTTTAAATACTAAAGAAGTTTTCAGTAGGAAGATCGTGTACTCTTTATTTCAGTACCATAATAGGTTCACTGAATACTGAATGCCTACTATTTTTTGTAGCCCATCCTATGAGCCACTCGCTGAATTTTGTAAGGAGGAATGGACGACTTGGTCGTGGTTTTCTCAGCCGCCACCGTGGACATATCATTGAAATAACTAGTATGTACGTTTAACATTTCAGAGGTTTCAGATGTAACCCATCTGCTAAAGGAATTCTTTGCGATACAAAGTTTTCTGTGTGCTCTATTTGACCCGACGAAAGCACTAGTGATTTCTAAGACGGTATATAAGTACGTATGTGTAATGAGTGTGTGGAACTTGACCAAATGAAACCGCATTTGCGCATATGCGCATATGAATGCGATTAGATGAGAGCCAGCTTAGGACGTTGAGATGTTATGTCTCCACCTACAACTCAGAGCTGACTATACTCCCTTTCAAGTTGAGCACCCCACATTACGGTGCACGAGTCATCCACAGTTCCATCTCTAGACAGAACAGCGTTCCGCACTTCCCACTTGAATCTCATCTTCAGATACGCATCATGTGTTTATAGAGATGATCGAAAACGTTTTTTCGTTAAAAGTATGTTACAAATATAGCCAAAGTGACAAGTTCTCAACTGTTTTTACTTATCTTCGAATCACGAGAAACTATCTGCCATTCCATCATTTACCTTTCCGTAAAAAATCGGTACCGAACGAGACTGTCTGTTTCTAAGCCGTTCTGAGAACGCTGAAATTTTTGGCTGCTGTAGGTCTCAAGGTGTAAGAATTTTACGAACACCTCTACCTTGTTTATGTTCATAGCTTTTGGAGCAGCAAGAATCGCTTTATTAGGCTGCCTCAAGTGCTCATTATGTATTAATTCCGTGTACTTGCAAATATTCTCCCACTATACATAGGTCCTATAAGACGTCCGATACATCTTTACGTTGTTTTTATTCAGTTTCACAGTATTCCTCATTATTATTATGGCTATTCTAATGATGTCGTCAGAAGTACTATCAGCACTTCCCGACTCTTGGCTCTTTTAAATCATACGGAATTTACCTTCCAAGTGTAAAAATTGTGATTTCAAATTAAAGTTTCCCTTTCATCTCTTAACGGAATGAACGAGAGCTCTTCTGCAACAATATCTGCTGCTTTGAAAAATAGTACTTATAGGCACTTAGATCTCAATGGGACACACAGAGGTCATAGAAAAACCCTGCACAGAACACATTTACAGTAAGCACATAATTCCATTAAAAACTTCTGAATTTTGATAACATTGTCTCTCGTAGTCGTCATATGTCTGTATGTCTGCTTACACGTGTAAAACCTTGGGTAGCAAAACCATTTTTTTTAGTTACATTGGTGCTTTATTTCTGCTTTGTGAGTACAGTATGAGCAGCTCCAGACTGCGTCTCCATGGCGTGGGCTCCTCCAGCAGCGGCGACTACGCTCTGTGGGCGGCTCTGCGGGCGGCGCCTGACCTGGCGTGGGGCCTGACTGCAGCTCTGCCCGCAGCGTGTCGGCTGCCTGCCCTCGCATGCTTGGCGTGGCCAGCCCGGGCGTGAGCACCTGCTCAACAGGAAACAACACACGTGATGTTACAGTGACACCTGGTTACCTTCTTTCTTACCAGAAAATTTCAGAAGCCGTAATACCAACACCTGTTACTGCTGCTGCAACGACTAAGCTAGCTTAAAAGCAAAAAGGAACGCTGATCTAGCCTACAATTGCTAGTCGTGGTATATTTAGTTCCAAATAATGTGGTATACGGCCAATCCGTGTTTTACACTATGGTGACCTGATACATGTATTTACAAAGTTGTAGACACAGAAATACAATATTCAAAATATCATTGATCTTTTTGCACGTGTAAAATGTTTAAAAAAATGTTATGCAAATGTCTGTGGTGAGACTTTTAAAAGTAGTTTTAGCGTTTTCCTCAGTTCAGTACAACCGTCATTTACAGTAGATCGTAATCACCTCAGTCACTGCATGATGTACTGTTTTGTACAAGCCACTAACATGCACACATATTCTGTGACTAAATGACTACTGAAGAAAGATTCACTGTGCGTGGCCCAAATCAGGACACCTTCTATCTAATTAGACAGTGATTGGAGCCATTATAGTTATGATACTGTGCCCGACATACACAACTACCATCTTCTTCTTAAGCATTGTCGCGCTTGTAAGTTCTTGCTAATAATGTTTCATTTACTTTTGTCACATTACTTTCATTAGACATCTGAATATGTCACACCAAAAATAAGACATAATTACGGACTACAGCTCAAATACTGCTGTTACTGTGTAGTGTCAATGACATTATTCCTCAGACTTAGTGACACTAAGGTTTATTACAGAGAAACTGTCGTCTTATATCTTTTTGGTGTAACAACGTCGACACTGTACCGAAACTCTGTTAATTATTATATTCCTTAACAAGTAACTGGTATGGTAACTGTACCCTGTTGTATAACAAAATGGTAAATATGAAAAATAATAAAGTATACCAATGTAAAAGGGAACGTCAGTTAGGTAATGAGCTACATTTTCAGCGTGTTAGTGTATATTTCACCACCGTACAATGCTTTCGTGCGTGAGAGTTTGTTAATAATCTCTTAAAATTCTATGATTCTTTCATGCTGCAGAAGGAAAAGTCTGTCACATTTATTTTATTAGTGTTTGTTTATGTAACATGGTAGAAAGTTATTTATTTGTTAATACCATTACCTATTCAATGACTAATTGTATTGAAAGTGCAGTTTAGTACCAGTTTTAATAGGTGACTGATACTGATATGTTTTTTGTCTAAATATGTTATACTGATAAGCTACACGGAGATTAAATGTCATCATGGTTCAGCAGATAGACCCTCAGAGTGTTCCAAATGTGAACCTGACAGGTCTAACAGGGGGTCCATATTTGGCAAGTAAAACAATTATTATCAGACATAATATTGGAGGGAATTGTGACTGAATGTAGCAACATATTTAGCCTATTAAGAAACGTGATCGTGGTGTAATAGTAATATCACCAAAACTGGACGACATGAATGCTGCACTTGAGCTGCCTGCAGACACAGTGTCAGAGCGCCTGCCTCAGGGAGCCACTAGCGACACCACAGCAGTTAGAGCCGTGCACAGCCTGCTCGCCTTTGCTGGTGTTTACCTTTGAGTGCCCGCCTGCTCTCTGCATTTGGACCCTCCTCAGGATCGATGACGTAGACATCGTCGTCTGCTATGCTGTCGCCGTCGTCGTCATCAGCGTCTCTGTTTTCTCCTACTTCTTCCACGACTTCGTCGCCATCGTCTGCAGCAGCCAGCGGCGTGCAGTACGCCACGAGCAACACACCAGCGATCAGCAGGACGAGGCCTCCCTTCATGGCTGCAATGGTTTCTACACTGGGTGCCTCGCTACAAGTGTCACTGGGGAGCTCACCGGCCTCCTCTTATACTGCAGTGGGGCGCTTATCACCCGACTCGTAGAAGGCAAGCGCAGCTACACAGCGCTTACGTCAAAGCTCTACTGTGGTCATATCTTAAAGGCAGAATTATCTTGCTGGACATGCTATGAAACCTTGAGGCTCAAGGTACTAAAAGACGAAAAACAAAACAGTAAGCACTACAGCTGATAAACAACCAAGAAAACTAATTATGTACCTGAAAGTTTATACACATGAATTACGAACGTCTTCCATTCGTAAGAACAGCAATATAGAAGGGAAATCACTCACTTTAAGAACTAATTTAAAAAGTACAGGAATTTATTCAATAACAGTTAATGTCATCCTAGTTCTCGTTACATTGTGTTATCATGCTGCACATTTAACTAGAATTTTTCAATATTAAGTATTACAATTCTCCGATTATTTATGTCAGAATCCGTTATAAAATTTTTGCAATTATTAAAGTTTTGTTTTGTTCTCTTTACAATGAATCTTACGTTCATATAGTGTAACCTATCCATTCATTTAAGAGGCTTCCCAAATTCTTCATACTATTAACCATGCAGAATAATAGACTTGTGAACACCAGTACTGATGTTTGGGCCCCTATAACTATGTTCCATATTAGGAATTTTCTTTCCCCTTTTTCGTATTGCTACTTCCATTGTGACAAATAATAGCAACATTGATAACTATGAATTAAGATTCACATAAATATTACCTGGATCCATTCTCTCAGCTTTATTTAATAATTATTCACAATTTTTGTGTACAGGCTATTGCAAAATGAAACACGTACACCATTTTATATCAGTCCAAATACCTATCAAACTCTGAGGAGACGTTAACTACATAACAGTCATAAATAATTAAACTTTCTCTTTATCCATCACCCAGAACTGACACGACATAGGCTTGAAGTGAGACTCTCGTGGGCACTAATTCATACAATGCGGTTCGAAACGAACAGCCCGTGAACCCAGTTTTTCGGAATCTCTTTTCATGCCTAAATGCGTGCTGGCAGTAAATGAAAGCTGCTGTCTGCTTCCTGGTATGGAAGTATTCGTCTTCCCCTGCATTGTTTATACATGACGCACCAGGAGACCAGGAATGCTAGTGAAGTATCTATACATTTCTCAAGCTTTTTATGGTTTGAACTGCTGTATGGCGGCTTTCATTCTCATATTCCATTTGGTAATGAATTCATAAAGGGTATGAGTAAAGAGACTATCATTTACGCCACGTACTGCTGTACAATTAATGGTATGGTGACTACGGCCCCCAATCTTCTGCACTTCACTTTGTCCCAATCTGAGACGTAAAAATCGATATAATTACTTCACAAAGACGTCACCATATAGTTTCAATCAGCGGTTGTGTGACACAAAGTGCAGCTTACCTCACGATCGGATTAATCTCCTTTTCTTAATTCATCTTGTAGTGTGCTAGAAGCTATATCAAAACTTTCAACGGCCAACCTAAGCAATAAACCTCCATCAACAACTTGTATTACATGTTTCAGATCTTCTGCAGTCCATTATCTACCTGTCTGAAACATAAAAATGTATACCGTTGGGTCAATAAATATCAATGGAGAATGATGGTCAGTGATCAACGACGACAATTGTATATACATAAAAGATAAATGTGTATGTACTGTTAACAACGTCTCATTACCGCCTTTGGACATAAGACAATTAATAAATTGCATACCTAACGTGACTCTATATTCCTTTCACATTAACATAAATGTTTAACTGCAACATTTCACTGTATGTTCACTCTCGAGGAAACCGCCAGTAATGCACCTTACTAAACAGTTGTCGCCATTCTCACACCTGACTGAGCTGGTGGGCAAAATCCATCACGTGGTCAACCCAAACAGTGTGGGGCGCTATTGTCCTTAGCGATTCGTAGTAGAAGGCGTAAAGCAGGAATTCTCTTGTGTTTCCTCAACAAAAAGGTGTTGTTAGTGGGGATCAGGCGAGTTTTCTAGTGTATCACCAACTAAACGTCTGTCGACTCGGTCTGGTGTGATAAAGGTTACAGAAAGTGAAGTACTAAATACTGACGACAATTTGCCTCCCGTCATCTAATACACAGTATTCCATGTGATATAAGCATTACTCAGTACTCTATTAGTTCTCTGTCACTGAATGATACACTTCGTTGCAGAGGCTACTAACATGTAGACATACTGTGCTGTAAGCCTTATCGTATGTGTGCTTTAAAATCATAATTTCTGTAGCTTACTTTTTAACTCAATTGTAGAAGGAAGTTAAACAACTTAAACAAATTCGGGAAAGTAGGACTATATGAGTGCTTATTGTATGTCGTTACATATCATCAAAGTGTGTAGCACATAATACAGGTTGAATGCTATTCTAATCAGCTTTCATGTACAATGCAATAATTGTATTGTGGAGCTAGACTTCTTGTTCTATACGAAAGAGGAAATGCATCAACTGTTTCTAATTTATGGGGATAAAATGCATGATTAGTGAAGAATTGTACACCGCTGGTAGCACAAATACTATCCAATCCGGAAACTCCAAGACTCGCAAGTGAATAGTTATGACTCTATTCCCTACACCTATAACCATAGGTATAGCCTGCATTTCATTTCCAGGGGGTTTCAACAAAGGTCATCATTTTAAACTGAACTTGTAATAGAACACCCTATGGCAATATACAGAGTGTGTAATTATATATAAAATCTATTTTATTGTCAGTCATTCATTTCGTAAATTATAAAATTTATCATCAAGCAGAAATCAGTCAATAAAATGCATTTGACGATGGTATCTCCATTGAGATGTGTTTCTGTATGGCGGTAATGTTCTTTAGAGATGACAGTGAACATTTGTGCATACATGACGACCGTCCACATCTTTCCAGCACGAAATCCAATTCCTAACAATAACAAGTTAGTGAGTGGAGTTAACAGCATACAATAACAGCCACGAAGTGAGGAGAAGTACCCGGAAAAGAATTGCCGTTTTACTCAGTGCTGATAACAGACACACGGTTTACACTTCGTTAGCAGGTCGTTTGTTTGCTTTGATTGAAATGAGGATATTAGTTAAATGCTTTATGTTGCTGGACACGACGTATTGCGCCGATAATCATTTACCGGAATTGAAGGAAGCGGCGTGGCCACTTCAATGTAGCCTTCAAGAAATTAACGTATGGTGAGCTGAGAAGCTATTTACAACTCAAATCAGAATGGCGGCCCTGGGTTCAACTCGGGTATCACGAATGCGAGTCTGGTGCATTACGTACTATGCCAACCCCCTAAGTGCCATGGTGGAAATGGCAAACGAAAAAAAACAAGATTTCCTGAAAGCGTACAACAGGAGCGTCATGTTGAAACGTATGACTTATTAATAGTAATGAATTAAATTAAGCATATTTCAAAAATTTTCGAACTCAAAATATACTATGCTCGCCTACTGCACGAAACTCTACGACTTTCCCCGTCACATAGGCTTACTGATTACGACCATAGCTTCCGGAAGTTTCTTTGGAAGTTTCGCCTCCTTTTACCGATATGTTTCTGTCGGTAAACTTAGAAATCATCTTACCGTTTGTGTTCTGTTTGAGGTCCCGGTCATTCTTAGCAGTCAATGAATATTTGTAAGTGTTATATAGCATGGTCAATTTATTATCCTCATTACTTCAAATAAGCGCCACGTTGAGGATATGAGAGTATTTATAGTTACTACGACGCTTTCCTAGGTATAATACATCTGTTCCTCAAGTTAAAAAGAATATAAGTTTCGTTGCCATAAGAAATGCTGTGTCTGAGAATTGGCTGATTTTACGGTTTTCTAGATAACAGTTATAGATCTTGAAAAGTGTTTTCAACAATTTAATGAAAGTTCCAGAACTTAGTTGGTTGATGCAGAGTATAACTTATTAGCTTTATGGAAAGAGTGTGGTTAATGACTATCTGGTTTTGACTTTCTACTCAGGTTTTTCAATATTCACCGGTGTAGTTTCACTTATTTATCAGTCCAGATATCCGTTCTTCGTTGTTTCGCTGTTAGAAAGATGAGCTTTCTGCTGAGTCTTTTGTTGAACACTGCTATGTTTGGTTATGGAGGAGGCATCAGTCGTCAACAGAACATTGCTTTGCTACGTTCTTAAATAAAAGTCAGCACAATGTTTGAATATTTTATTAGTGGTGAAAGTGTTATGGACGGGGTAGAGCTAACAAAGGGAAGGAAAAAGGGATACAAATGTTCATTGAGAGAACATGTTATTCTGGTGAGCTGCACCGATGTTGTTCATGGAAAGTGCAAGAACCCTTATTAGAAGGGTTATTGTGCTAGAACAGGTACAGAGTAATATGAGTTCTACATTTATCGATCGTCAGTTCAGACATTTTATCTTAAAGGAAACTGTTATTTCTGTGTGAAACCCGCTTCACATGTAAAACGAAATGAGAAAATCAATTTTATGTTGGTCGTGATTTTAGAAGATATTTTGAAAATCTGTAATGGAAATAACAACAAAACAGATTAATGACTGGGGTACTCAAGTGAAATTTCGAGAATTGCACAGCGAAGATCGTCTTGTTGTTGAAGGTGGGTAGCATGGTAGGTGAACAAAAAGGATTTTCATATTTGATGTTGTAATAATATTCACAGTAAGACTGAATGATCGTATTGTGAGGACGTATCTGTCTGGGTGAATTTCATTGATTTTCATTTGGAAGCAAACTCTAAAGACTTTCTGAAGAATTGCTGAGGATACTTCCCAAAAAACGAGACGAAACGAAAACGGTTGTCCTGAAAGTTCTATGAAGATTTCTTATTCGTTTGAAAAATAAATCGGCACAAAAACCATTATAGCTTTCAAAGCACAAGTTATTCCTAGTATTATCTGACATGTGGTAAGAGGTCAGAAGGAAAGGTCAAGACTAGGAACTCATCTCAGTTTGAACTCTTGCTGTAATCCTGGAGGACAACAGATCACAATTTTAAGAAGTGGAGTCGTATCTCCCTTCAGACATGTTCTTCGGCAAAGTCGCAAATGACAGCCAGAGTCAATGGAATGACTTCTTACAATAATCATTTGTCCTAAAAAGAAAGGAGAACGTTTAGATCTAAAGATGACAACCAACTGCCTTTCAAATGCTGTTATTTCAGTTTCAAGACCGAAATCCATCGTTAGTTATATACATGGGTGCCTTGCATCTGAAACAGTCTATGTTACACCTTGAATTTCATCAACTCAGTTTGTAAAAGGAATACCCGTACACTCGTACAGAATATTGCCTAGAACAATACATTAACACTGACTGATGATCACACTTGCAATCTTTCAGACGCGCATTAATGCAACAGGTCCAATTCCACGTTAACGCAGACGTGGCCTTTGACGATAATTACACAAAACACGAAAGATGCTACCCTTAACTCCATTCAAGTGTAAAGAAGCCGTGACCTCCAGGATTCTAAGCGGGGGTGTTATTGCCTGTGATTCGTGTATTTGGTTTTGGAGACTAGGTCGGGAACTTGCCGATCATTACTCTTCCTGTAATTCGACGCTATCAATCCTTGAGCGAGGCGGCAGGGCCTGCCTCCGACCTATTGAACATCAGGAGTCACCCAATGGCAACCACTTGCGAGCCACGTGCCCTCCAGCTAGCTGTCAGTTCCAGCGCCCGCAAAACCAACAACACCCTTCTCGACCAAAGGCCCTAGCTCCACACGTATGATCGGATCGATATTTGCAACGCAAGTCGTTGGTGTCGACAGCGGAGTGTCATGCACCCAAAATTAAAGCCGCCACACCTCACACACATTGAACGGTGATAGACAAGGAGCGTTGTTTTTATCCTATTCTTTGTGTCAGCAACGGCTTTCACCTGGCGATTAGAGCTTATTGCGAAGGTTGACTTGCCCGTGATGTATGAGCGATTTTTCTATCTGCAACAAAATTTTCCATTGTTATGCCACCTGAAGCCTCACTATGGTTTCCATTCTTCCATTTCTTACTGTTAAACAGTGTAATTCGTCTTGAGTGATTCATGCTATTTAATCAATGATATTTAATCAAATAGAATATAACACGTTTCCATTGAATGAGAAACTCGCTTGATCTTTAAATATATGTGTATCTTAAACTGATGTAGTCTGTTTATGACGATAAGTAATGCTTTATTTATGAATTAAAAAATACCTGTCAGTGTTGTTTATTTCACCTGTTTCTCCTTATTTGTAACTTTTGGTGCTGAAGGTGCATATAATAGTCTCACTGAATACTGAATACTTGCTATTTGGCCGGCCGGAGTGGCCAAGCGGTTCTAGGCGATACAGTCTGGAGCCGCGTTACGGTTACGGTCGCAGGTTCAAATCCTGCCTCGGGCATGGATGTGTGTGATGTCATTAGGTTAGTTGTGGTTTAAGTAGTTCTAAGTTATAGGGGACTGATGACCTCTGAAGTTAAGTCCCATAGTGCTCAGACCCATTTGAACCATTTGAACTTACTTTTTTTTGTGACTCATCCTATGGGCAGTCTCTGAGTTTGTATAAGAAGAATTTGTCTACTTGGTCGCGGATTTCTTAACCGCCACTGTGGCAATGTCATTGAAATAATTGTTACTTACTTCTAACATATACAACGTACATGTTTTATGTTTACAAAGTCCACTCTATCAGCACGAACAGAAATTGATGCACCAGTAATTTTGAAGATTCGCGTCAAAAATATTTTCAACCAAGCCACTTAACTTCCAAAAATTAATATCTCGTCCTCACATATTGAATGACGTCGAGAGAGAGAAAGTTCGAGGATAGTAATATTGTAATGAAAGACTCGACGCTCTTTCCTCTCTCGAGGATGTAACGGGCATTCTTATGCGATCTGGAATCGCGATTCTGAATTGGATTAGTACGAAGACGGATATTTAGTTACGCTAAAAGATTTTTCGTTATTCTTTCCTTGCTCAGATCTTATATAAATGACATTGCACGTATCACTTTACACTTTTCGTAGTTAACATTCGGAGACCTAGAACCTATTTTGGAAGTCATTGCTATGAAACTGCAGTTGCAGCGAAATGTGAAGATGATGAAATGTGATGGAATCTAATTTGAACAGAAGACTCGTTTGGTCGATCCCTTCGTACTTCCAAGACGCCTCTTAGTGACATTCACATTATGGTTACTGCTGATAAAATGTTATTTTCATTTCCTTCTATCAGTCGCTCTTCTTTTTACATGGCGTATTTTTTCCTCTACACTTCCAGTTTGTAGATTTTTTTATAATATTCGCAAAGACAAATCGCAACAGTTACCACTATCTGGTTACTGATCAGACTCTAATAGTTGGGCGACATTCTTCATAAACGATATTCACGTTCTCGACTGCGTATGCATTGTGAATGTCTTCTTTTTTTCTGCTGTCATATATATTGTAAGTGTCTAAAAGGCTTTTCAGTTATGTTATTTGATTGTTACAACAGCAGAATACAGACTACGGGGCCTCAAGTGCAGAGGTAAAAACAAGAATAATACCTGAGTTTTGTGTTTGCTTACATTTAATATAATGGGACTGATGTGTGTGGTATATCTTTTTCTGTCGGCGTGACACTGATTTTCGGGGCTGTTATCTTGAAACTATATGATGAGGTCCCATACATGGTAATTCACCGAAGTTCTCTTAGAACCTTGTTACAAATGACACAGAAAAATGTATATAGTTCAGTTACAAAATACAAAGTCTGTATCATAATTCATGGACAAAAACGGTAATAATTTGTTGCTAATATTGGGAAATTTGCCTCAATGTCTGCTATAATTTGACGAAAAACTCACCAAGACATGATTATTAATTCTGTGTATACTTTGGGTTTCATCGTTAGCTGCTCAAGCTGTAAAATTATGACATCCGTGCGATGTGGCGCAGAGGTTAGCACACTGGGAACACTTTAGGAAGAACAACGGTTCAATTTCTCGTCCGGCGATCAAGATATAATAAGTTTTCGACGATTTCCCCAAATCGCTCGAAGGAAATACCGGGATGCTTCTTTGAAAAGGGGACGGCCGATTTATTTTCCATCTTTTCCTTGTGCTCGGTCCCTAATGTCTCGCTGTCGACGGGATGTTTGGTGTGTAGTGGCGGGTGGATTTCGCGACCCTCAGGAACCTGCTGACCCAGATCTGTTTTACACTGTAGAAACATGAAATATATCTGGCTCTACCTAGACATCCGTGTGCTTACAAACGCAGAAGCATCCATAAAACCGCGTGTACTATGTAACAGCAAGACATCGTGGTTAAGCTGCCATTATCGAGAACGTGAAATTAGATGTAGAGCAACAATTTCTCGGTATGGCGGGGGTTTTACTTAGGGTATATAACTCACTCACTTACGATGTTTCTCATTGAATGTAACTAATTGTTTTATACAGGCGAGGCCATTGACTGAGTGGCGATTGGTTTTCGCAGCACACTAGTGGATACTTGCCAGCCGAAACTTATCGTCCATAAACTCTGACAGGCAAGTCAGACTATGTACCATAATTTCGTGTATCGCTAGGCCTTATTATCTGTTGTGAGACGAATGTAGTGTCTCAGTGTAGTTTATCACCCAGTGCCACAGAATCAACATTCCGACTCTGCGTCAAGGCTATTACCCTGAGACGGTTAAAGGAGGTTACACACAAGACAGACGCAGTTTAGGATGTATTGAGTCTGCAGCAGTGCTTCATATCGAAGCTTTGGGAACCGCTGTAGAACCAGGAGATTTTCGTCGAAATCCGGTGAGAGGATTGGGTAACAGTAATATTGTAGACATCCGATCCTCACTGCATTCAAAATGCAACAATGCCAGCAACGAATCACACTCTAGAGATTTATGACGGAGGTCTTCTGCTAAAGAAATTCTTCGTTTAAAAAAATTCTCTGTGTGCTCTATCTGACCCAACCAAATCACAAGTGATTTGTAAGACGGGATATATGTACGTATGTGTAACGAGTGGGAGGAACTTCACCAACTGAAAGCGCATATGTTTGCCATTAGATGAGAGCCAGCCTGAGACGTTGAGATATTGTCTCCTCCTACCACTCAGAGCTGACTATACTCCGATTCAAGTTGAGCACCACACTTTACGATGCACAAGAAACCCACAATTCCATCTCTAGACAGAGCAGAGTTCCGCACTTCCCACTTGAATCTTATCTTTAGATGAGCTTAACTTGTTATTAGAGATGATCGAAAACATGTTTTGTTCCCTATGAGGATGTTAAAAATACAAAGTGACAAGTTCTCAACTTTTTTTTTACTTTTCTTTGTTGCATGATAAACTGTCTGCCATCCCATCATTTACCTTTCAGGAAAAAATTGATAACGAACGAGGTTGCCTCCAAGGCGTTCTGAGAACGTCCTAAATTGTTGGCTGCCGTAAGTCTCAATCTGTAAATATTTTACAACCACTTCTACCGTTTTAGTGTTCATAGCCTTCGAAGTAGCGAGAATCGTTCGTAAACATGGTATTAATTGTATTATAATTGGGACTGGAGGCGGAAAAAATTAGAAATCACATAATGATAACATCGGCATATTGTAGGGTGCCCCTCTGTATTGAGTTATTACCTTAAAATTTCGGAGACATGAAAATGGAAGTAAAATTATCAAAAAGAGATTGCTGTGTAGATAGACTGAATTACTATATGTAACCAGTTGTCCTACAGTCATTGAACAACGCTTCATTAGGCTGTCTGATGTACTCATTATGTATTAACTCCGTGCCTTTGGAAACTTTCTTCCACAATAAGTAGGTCCTTGCAAGACGTTCGATTCATTAATATTTGTACGCTGTCTTTATTCAGTTTCACAGAATTAGTCATTATCACTATGGCTATTCTACTACTTTAACTTGGATAATATTGTTGGAGATGCCATGAGCACTTCCCAACCCTTTGCTCATTTCAAACATTCAGAATTTAACGTAAAATAAAGTGCAGATGAATTCCTACACGATACTACCTGTATTCTACATACACTATGTGAGAAAAAGTACCCGGACACCTGGCTGAAAATCGCTTACAAATTCGTGGCGGTTTCCATCGGTAATGCTAGGATCCAGTATGCTGTTGGCCCATCCTTAGCCTTGATGCAACTTCCACTCTCCCAGGCAAACGTTCAGTCAGGTGTTGGAAGGTTTCTTGGGGAATGGCAGCCCACTCTTCACGTAGTGTTGCACTGAGGAGTGGTATCGATGTCGGTCGGTGAGGTCTGGCACGAAGTCGGCGTTCCAAAACATCGCAAAGGAGTTGTATAGGATTCAGATCAGGACACTGTGCAGGCCAGTCCATAACAGGGATTTTATTGTCGTGCAATCACTCCGCCACAGGCCGTGCATAATGAACAGGTGCTCGATCGTGTCGAAAGAAGCAATCGCCATCCCCGAATTGCTCTTCAATAGTGGGAAGCAAAAAGGTTTTCGAAACATCACTGTAGGCCTGTGGTGCGATAGTGCCACGCAAAACAAGGGTGCAAGCCCCCTCCATGAAAAACACTAAGACACCATAACACTGCCGCCTCCAAATGTTGCCGGCCGAAGTGGCCGTGCGGTTAAAGGCGCTGCAGTCTGGAACCGCAAGACCGCTACGGCCGCAGGTTCGAATCCTGCCTCGGGCATGGATGTGTGTGATGTCCTTAGGTTAGTTAGGTTTAACTAGTTCTAAGTTCTAGGGGACTAATGACCTCAGCAGTTGAGTCCCATAGTGCTCAGAGCCATTTGAACCATTTGAACCACCAAATGTTACTGTTGGCACTTTACACGCTGGCACATGTCGTTACCGGTCATGCGCCATACCCACACCCTGCCATCGGATCACCACATTGTGTACCATTATTCGTCACTCCACACATCGTTGTTCCACTGTTCAGTCAGCCAATATTTACACTCCTTACACCAAGCGAGGCGTCGTTTGGCATTTACGATCGTGATGTGTCGCTTAGGAGTAGCCGCTCGACAGTGAATTCCAAGTTTTCTCACCTCCCGCCTATCTGTCATATTACTTTCAGTGGATCCTGATGCAGTTAGGAATTCCTGTGTGATGGTCTGGATAGATGTCTACCTATTACACATTACAACCCTCTTCAACTGCCGGCGGTCTCTGTCAGTCAACAGACGAGGCCGGCCTGTACGCTTTTGTGCCGTACGTCTTCCTTCACGTTTCTACATCACTATCAGATCGGAAATAGAGGATCTAGATATTTTCAGGAGTGTGGAAACCTCGCGTACAGACGTATGACCCAAGTGTCACCCAATCACTTGAACACGTCTGAAGTCCGTGAGGCCGCCGATTTGGAGTACCTCGCAATAGGTGGCAGCACAATGTGTATAGTATGAAAAACTACGTTTTTGGGAGTGTCCAGATACTTTTGATCGCATAGAGTATATATTTACTCAGAGAAGTCAGTAAATACCGATGCTACACTTTTACAATGACTCAACTGAAGTCCTCTTGATTTAAGTGATAATTAATAGAAACCCTCAGGTGCAGACAGTTGTTGTCGATATACGTTGATGGGGACAGCAGAAAATGTTTGCCCCGGTCGAGACTCGAACCCGAGGTCTGCTGTTTACATGGTAGATGCTCTATGCATCTGAGCCACTGAGGACACATATGAACAGCGCGACTGCAGGGACTTATCACTTGCACGCTTCCGGTGAGACCCACATTCTCAACTGCCCACAAGCTACATACATAATGTACCGAATAGATATTTGGCCATCCGCCCATTACTCGCGCACACTAAAGTGACGATTCCCGTAAGCGTTCGGGCAATCTGTGCCCTTTCCCACAGACGAAGGTCAGTGGCTGGATAGCCTTTAACTACACTCCTGGGAATTGAAATAAGAACACCGTGAATTCATTGTCCCAGGAAGGGGAAAATTTATTGACACATTCCTGGGGTCAGATACATCACATGATCACACTGACAGAACCACAGGCACATAGACACAGGCACAGAGCATGAACAATGTCGGCACTAGTACAGTGTATATCCACCTTTCGCAGCAATGCAGGCTGCTATTCTCCCATGGAGACGATCGTAGAGATGCTGGATGTAGTCCTGTGGAACGGCTTGCCATGCCATTTCCACCTGGCGCCTTAGTTGGACCAGCGTTCGTGCTGGACGTGCAGACCGCGTGAGACGACGCTTCATCCAGTCCCAAACATGCTCAATGGGGGACAGATCCGGAGACCTTGCTGGCCAGGGTAGCTGACTTACACCTTCTAGAGCACGTTGGGTGGCACGGGATACATGCGGACGTGCATTGTCCTTTTGGAACAGCAAGTTCCCTTGCCGGTCTAGGAATGGTAGAACGATGGGTTCGATGACGGTTTGGATGTACCGTGCACTATTCAGTGTCCCCTCGACGATCACCAGTGGTGTACGGCCAGTGTAGGAGATCGCTCCCCACACCATGATGCCGGGTGTTGGCCCTGTGTGCCTCGGTCGTATGCAGTCCTGATTGTGGCGCTCACCTGCACGGCGCCAAACACGCATACGACCATCATTGGCACCAAGGCAGAAGCGACTCTCATCGCTGAAGACGACACGTCTCCATTCGTCCCTCCATTCACGCCTGTCGCGACACCACTGGAGGCGGGCTGCACGATGTTGGGGCGTGAGCGGAAGACGGCCTAACGGTGTGCGGGACCGTAGCCCAGCTTCATGGAGCCGGTTGCGAATGGTCCTCGCCGATACCCCAGGAGCAATAGTGTCCCTAATTTGCTGGGAAGTGGCGGTGCGGTCCCCTACGGCACTGCGTAGGATCCTACGGTCTTGGCGTGCATCCGTGCGTCGCTGCGGTCCGGTCGACGGGCACGTGCACCTTCCGCCGACCACTGGCGACAACATCGATGTACTGTGGAGACCTCACGCCCCACGTGTTGAGCAATTCGGCGGTACGTCCACCCGGCCTCCCGCATGCCCACTATACGCCCTCGCTCAAAGTCCGTCAACTGCACATACGGTTCACGTCCACGCTGTCGCGGCATGCTACCAGTGTTAAAGACTGCGATGGAGCTCCGTATGCCACGGCAAACTGGATGACACTAACGGCGGCGGTGCACAAATGCTGCGCAGCTACCGCCATTCGACGGCCAACACCGCGGTTCCTGGTGTGTCCGCTGTGCCGTGCTTGTGATCATTGCTTGTACAGCCCTCTCGCAGTGTCCGGAGCAAGTATGGTGGGTCTGACACAACGGTGTCAATGTGTTCTTTTTTCCATTTCCAGGAGTGTAGTAACTAGAAGAGCATTGGAGGTGCGATTGTTATAAATTCTTCTTTTCATTACTTTCCTTAGTGGCAGATTCAGTATCATTTTGCTCCATGTACCACAGTGCTGTATACTGCAGATAGTCACTTATTAACAAAATATGGAAAATGACTTTTACATCACATCAGAATAAATGAAGTAATAGTGAAATGATAACCAGCTCAGTATCCCTTATTTATGGTCGACTACTGAAGCAAAAAATTTGGAAGCTTTTGCAGTATTTCCCTATCCTCATATATCACCAATGAGTGCTCTAGAGCTTACATTTTTGAGACGCTGGGTAATAACCACATATGTTTACTGCAAAGTGTAGTTGTGCTTTACTTTTCCCATTTTTCTGCAGGATATAGGACAGTGTGAGCAGCTTCAGACTGTGCCTCTGTTTTGTGGCTCCACTTCAGGTGTGGTAACTACCTGCTGCTAGTGGTGGCTCTGCAGGCAGCACCTGACTTGTGATGTGACCTGGCTGTGCCTTTGGCTGTAGTGTTTCAGCTGCCTACCCTTGCATGTTTGGTGTGGCCAGCCCAGGTGTGTGCATCTGCTTAATGGCAATCAACACATATGGTGTTCCTGTGAAATCTGCTTACATTCCTGTCACACCAGAAGATTTCAGTAAGCGTAATAGCCACACCTGCTACAAACACTATGCTTGCCTTTTATGTGCAGAAATTATAAGTATGAAGTGGATGACAAAAAGAGAACTAGTCTGTTCTCTTTGGAATAATTGTTATCTTACACCTCACAAACACCGGTCTAGCCAATATCTGTATGTCTTGACACACATGTGTGTAATGGGCTAAACACTTGAAAAGTTAGAAGAATATATTTACTGAATTTCCAAAAACTAATTGCTCGTTTTCATGTTTGACATGTTTCTAATAGAGTTATGTAAATATGGTAAGATTTTTAAAGCCAGTTATGCTTCTTAACACAGTTGCTGAAGCAAATTGTTGTTGTTACTGTTGTGGTCTTCAGTCCAGAGACTGGTCTGATGCAGCCCTCCATGCTAATCTACCCTGTTCAACCTTGTTCACCTTCAAGTAACTACTCCACACTACATCCTTCTGAATCTGTTTGGTGTATTGATGCCTTGGTCTCCCTCTACGAGTTTTACCCTCAACACTTCTGTCCAGTACTAAATTGGTAATCCCTTGATGCTTCAGAAAGTGTCCTACCAACAGATCCCTTCTTCTAGCCAAATTGTACCACAAATTCTTCTTCTCCCCAGTACTTTCAGTACCTCCTCATTAGTTATGCGATCTACCCATTTAATCTTTAGCATTCTTCTGTAGAACCGCATTTTGAAAGCTTCTATTCTCTTCTTGTTTAAACTATTTACATCCCATGTTTCACTTCCATACATGGCTACACTCCATACAAATACTTTAAGAAAAGACTTCATGACACTTAAATCTATACTCGATGTCAACAAAACTCTCTTCTTCAGAAACTATTTCGTTGCCATTGCCAGAATGCATTTTATACCCTGTCTACATCGACCATCATCAGTTATTTCGCTCCCGAAATAGCAAAACTCTTCTATTACTTAAAGTCTCTCAGTTCCTAATATCATTCCCTCAGCATCAGCTCATTTAATTCGACTACATGCCATTATTCTCGTTTTTCTTTTGTTGGTGTTCATCTTATACCCTCTTTTGAAGACACTGTCCATTCCTTTCAGCTACTCTTCCAAAACCTCTCCTGTCTTTGAAAGAATTACAATGTCGTCAGCAAACCTTGGAGTTTTTATACCTTCTCCATGGATTTTAATTCGTACTTGAAATTTTCTTTTCTTTCCTTTGCTGCTTGCTCAATATGCTGATTGAATAACATTGGGGGTAGGTTACAATACTGACTCACTCCCTTCTCAACCACTGCTCCCCTTTCGTGGCCTTCAACTTTTATAACTGCCATCTGGTTTCTGCATAAATTGTAAATACCCGTTCACTTCCTGTATTTTACCTCTGCCACCGTCAGAACATGAAAGAGGGTATTCCAGTCAACATTGTCAAAAGCTTTCTCTAAGTCAATAAATGCTAGAACTGTAGTTTAACCTTTCCTTATCTATCTTCTGAGAAAAGTCGTAGGGTCACTATTGCCTCACGTGTTCCAACCTTTCTACAGAATTCAAACTGATCTTCACCAAGGTCGGCTTCTACTAGTTTTTCCATTCGTCTCTAAAGAATTTGTGTTAGTATTTTGCAGCCGTGACTTATTCAACTGATAGTTCAATAATTTTCCCACCCATCAACACTTTCGATCTTTGGCACGAGGATTGATATATTCTTCTTGAAGTCTGAGGTTATTTCGCATTCACCAGACGGTAGAGTTTTGTCAGGCCTGGCTCTCTCATGGCTATCAGAAGTTATAATGCAATGTTGTCTACTGCTGGGGCCTTGTTTTGACTTAGGTCTTTCAGTGCTCTGTCAAATTCTTCACTCAGTATGGTATCTACCATCTCATCTTCATCTAAGTCCTCTTCCATTTCCATAATATTGATCTCAAGTAGATCGTCCTTGTATAGACCTTCTATACACTCCTTCCTCATTTCTGCCTTACGTTCTCTGCTTAGAACTGGTTTTCCATCTGACCTCTTGATATGCATACAAGTGGTTCTCTTTTCTCCAAAAGTCACTTTAATTTTCCTTACCCCTACATATATATGCCTCTAGATACATTTGTCCTCTAGCCATCCCTGCATAGCCATTTAGCACTTCCTGTCGGTCTCATTTTTGAGACATTTGTATTCCTTTTTCCCTGCTTCATTTACTGCATTTTTATGTTTTCTCCTTTCATCAATTAAATTCAATATCTCTTCTGTTACCGAAGTATTTCTACTAGCCCTCATCGTCTTACCTACTTTATCCTCTGTTGCTTTCACTATTTCATCTCTCGGAGCTACCCACCCTTGTTCCACTGCATTTCTTCCCCCCCCCCCCCCCCCCCGTTCTTGTCAATCGTTCCGTAATGCTCTCTCTGAAACTCTTTACATCCTCTGGTTCTTTCAATTTGTTCAGTTCCCATATCCTTAAATTTCCAACTTTTTCGCAGTTTCTTCAGTTTTATTCTGTAGTTCATAACCAATGGATTGTGATCAGAGTCCACATCTGTACCTGAAAAGTCTTACAGTTTATAACCTGGTTCCTGATTGTCTGACTCACTATTATATAATCTATTTGAAACCTTCCAGTGGCTACAGGCCTCTTCCACGTATACAATCTTCTTTCATGGTCTTACACCAAGCTAGTTAAACAACTTAATATAAAGCTGTGGCTACATATCAGTGAAGTCTGTAGTACATAATACAGGTTTAATGCTATTCTAACAAATTTTCATGTACAATGTAATAATTCTGTCGTGGAGCTAGAGTTCTTGTTGTATAGACAGTGGAAATGCAGCAATAGTTTTTAATTTATGAATATAAAACTACATGACTTGCGAAGAAGTGCACACCTAGACTCACTAGTGAATAGCTATGATTCTGTTTCCTACACCCATAAGCATAGGCACAGCCAGGATTTCATTTCGAGGAGATTCAACAAAGGTCATCACTGTAAACTGCACTTCTAATAGTACCACCTTTGGCAATATATAGAGTGTGTAATTATATATAAAATTTATGTCATTGTCAGTCATTCAGTTAGTAAATTATAATGTTTATCATCAAGCAGAAATCAGTCAGTAAAATTCTTTTGACGATGATGCCTACATAGAGATGTGTTTCTGTATGGCGGTGACGTTGCTTAGATTTCTGTATGGCGATGACGATCTTTAGAGATGGCAATGAACATTTGTGCAGACATGTCGACAGTCCAAGTCTTTGCAATATGATTTTAAACAACAACGAGTTAGTGATTGGAGGTAACAGCATACAGTGACCGCCAGGAAGAGAGGAGAACTACACGGAAAAGAATTTCCGTTTTACACAGTTCTGATAACATACGCGCAATTTCCACTTCTTTGGTCTGTTTATTGTTCGCTTTGGTTGAAGTAAGGAAATCTGATTAATGCTACATGTCTCGTTGACAGATAAGGTCACTGGACATGGGGTATTGCCCCTACTTTCACTTACTGGAGTTGAAGGAAGCGGCGTGGCCACTTCAGGGTACCATTCTTTCATTCGGCTAGAATGAACTGCGAAGCCGCAGAAAACATAAATCGGAATGGCGGCTCTGGGGTTCAACTCGGATATCGCGACTGCATGTGTAGTGCATTTAGGCACTATGCCACCACGCGCTGTGCCACAATGTAAATAGCAGAGGAAAACCACAAGGTTTCCTGAAAGCACACAACAGGACCGCTATGCTCAGACGTACTACTTATTAAAAGTAATGAATAATGAGTTAAATTAAGCGTATCTTAAAAATGTTCGATCACAAATGTAGACTAAGCTCGGCTTCTACACGATGCTTAACGACTTTCTCCGACACATAGGCTTACTGATATCAATTATAGCTTCTAGAAATATTCTTGGCAGTTCCCCCCCCCCCCTTTTCCTGATACGTACTTGTCGGTAAAGTAGGAAATCGTCGTTCCGTTTGTATTCTGTTTGAGGTCCTTGTCTACTTTAGCAATCAATGAATGTTTGTGTTCCATAACTGGAGTAATTTAATTTTACTCTCATGACATCAGATAAGCACCATATTTGAATTTGAGAGTATCCATAGTAGATTTTCACCAAACATTACTACTTCGACGCTTTCCTAGTTACTGTTCGTTGAACACCCGTCTCGCTACTGTAAGAAATGCAGTGTCTGAGAACTGGCTGATTTGACGGACACATTTCTAGAAGAAAAGATGTAGTGCAATAAATGTGTTTAGAAAAGTTTTAAAGAAAGTCTCGAGCATTCTAGTTTGTAAGCGTATAGTGTCACTTATTAGTTTTATGGAAATGGCGT
This sequence comes from Schistocerca cancellata, assembly GCF_023864275.1. Classification (NCBI taxonomy): domain Eukaryota; kingdom Metazoa; phylum Arthropoda; class Insecta; order Orthoptera; family Acrididae; genus Schistocerca; species Schistocerca cancellata. Next base: position 103,088,449 of record NC_064633.1, read on the forward strand.
GGTTAATAAATGCCAAGTCTTTACTTTCTATTCAAGTTTTTACAATACTCATCCTTGTAGTTTCACTTGTTTGTCAGTACAGACATTACCTGTATTTAGTTGTTCCGCTGTCAGGAACAAACGCTTTCTGCTTGGTCTTTTGTTGAACACTGCTGTGTTTGGCTGTGGAGGAGGCATCAGTCCTCAACAGATAATTTTTTGACTACGTTCTTCGGTGAAAGTCAGCACAATGTTTGAATATTTTATTATGTTGAAAGTATTATGGGCAGGATATAACTAAAAGCGTGGTGGAAAAAAAAATACAAACTTCATTGAGGGGTCATGACGAAAAAGAATGGTAAACATGTTATTCTGGTGAGCTGTACCTGTTGCTGACGAAAAGTGCAGGAACTCTTATTAGAAGGATCATTAGGCTAGAAAGGTTTAGAGTAATATGAGCACCACATTTATCGATCGTCAGTTCAGACATTTTATCTTAAAAGAAACTGTGATTTCTGTGAGAAAGATGCATCACATGTAAAACAAAATGAAAAAAAAACGATATTATGTTTGTCGTGACTTTACGAAGATAGTTTGAAAATCTGTAATGGAAATAATGACGAAACAGAATAATGTCTGGGGCACTAGAGTAAAATTTCGGGAACGGAACATTGAAGGTCGTCTTGTTGTTGAAGGTAAATGCCAAGGTAACTGAGCGAAAAGGATTTTCAAATTTGATGTAATAGTATTCACAGTAAGACTGAACGATCAAATGGCGATGATATAACTGTCTGGACGCATTTTATTGGTTTTCATTTGGGAAGCAAATGAAGATGAATGACAGTTCGCACTCTAAGGCGTTCTGAAGAATTATAATGGATACTTCCCAAAAAGCGAGACGAAACAAGAACGGCTGTTATCGAAGTTCTATGAAAATTTCTTATTCGTTTGAAATCTGTATAAGAAAAGCATGACAGCTTTCGAAACACAGGTCATTCCTTCTGTTATGTGACATGTGGTAAGAGACCAGAGGCAAATGCCATAAAGATGAACACATCTCAGTTGATGAATCTGCTTCCTGGAGGAGAGCAGATTACAAGTTTATGAAGTGGAGACGTATCTCCGTTCAGACATGGTCTTTGGCAAAGTCGGAAATGACACCCAGGATCAATGAAATTACTTCTTAGATTAATCATTTGTCCTAAGAAGAAAGGAGACTGTTCAGATTTCAAGATTACACTCAAACGCATTTCAAATCCTCTTATTTCAGCTGCAAGACGGAGATCCTTCGGTACTTATACATATATAGATATCGAGAAAAAATTCGACAAATGGACTGGCCTCTCCATTCTTCCGGCTTAGATCAAATCGAACAAGTGTGGTATGCGTTGGGGAGACGTATTACAGCAAGTTCACGTGTATCAACAACCATCTAGCTGATTTCAACCGCGGTGGTGGAAGTATTGAAAGCTTTACCACAAGAACTCTTTTCCAATCTCGTGGACAGAAAGGAGGCACCCTATTAAGAACCACGTCACGTCTTTTGTAATGTCCATTAGACCATCATAAAACGCGGTGTCTTCAGTGTCCTTATTTGTCTTTGAATAAAAGTGTCATTTCTGTTCGTCTTATTGCGTATGTCTTCAGTTACCGTCTGCCGTGCACTGTCGTAGATCTTCCTATGTATGGTCCAAGCTATGTTACTTAGCAGTCACAAACCATGAGAATGTTACTTTCGTCCTTAAGCTTTGCACACCAGTGTATTATCTTGATGCATGAGATTTCTGTTAGGCTGATAAATTGTGATATTTACTTGCCAGATAGGTTTCTTTGTCTCCTTCTTAGTCTCTTTGTAAACCCACTTTGATGTTGTGGAACTTTTCTCTTGCATAAGTATGCTTCAAACTGCTCAATTCTCATATATTGCACGTATCATGTGAATACAGAAAAATAAACGTAAGAAAAGAGAGTGTATCATATTGTGCAAACTAGCCATTTCTCTCTCATACATAACGTAACTTAAAATAAGCAATTAAAGTAATACTAACCAAGATAATAACAACAATTTCCAGAGCTTTAAGAAAGCGTGTTCATCATAGTAGTTCTAAGTTGCTGTAGTGTGACCAAATGTCTTCTCACTGTGCCCAGCCACAGAAATTGTGACAATTATGGTAGCCCTCATGCAGGCCAGCACTACCTGGACGTTACAGGACCCCAGACAAACCAGTTTGTGTTAAGTCCCATAGTGAAAAAAAAATCGGTTTCCATTGAGTCTCAGTCCAGATATCGGTGCTCGTACTGTTGCCAAAGCTGGCTTATCGCTGCCATGTTCCACTCGTGCTCTATGCCGCACTGACAACACCCGCAGTCTGAAAACGCGGTAATTTTGAAATAAATATTACACCGCAATCGATTATTAGACCAAGTCTCCATTTTTTTAGCTTTGCAAAAATTTCAAGAGGGGTCTGAACCCTGAATAGACCCTTCTGGCTACACCCATGGCCATAACTGTTTTCTAATTCAGGGGGCATGTTGTAGCAACGCTTCACTTGTAGTTTCTTTGTTATATTGTTTCATTTACTTTTATCATTTTACTTCTACTAGAAATATGACTACATCAAACCAATAAATACAACCTAATTATACACTACTGGCCATTAAAATTGCTACACCACGAAGATGACGTACTACAGACGCGAAATTTAACCGACAGGAAGAAGATACTGTGATATGCAAATGATTAGCTTTTCAGAGCATTCACACAAGGTTGGCGCCGGTGGCGACACCTACAGCGTGCTGACATGAGGAAAGTTTCCAACCGATTTCTCATACACATACAGCAGTTGACCGGTGTTGCCTGGTGAAACGTCGTTGTGATGCAGCGTGTAAGGAGAAGAAATGCGTACAATCACGTTTCCGACTTTGATAAAGGTCGCATTGTAGCCTATCGCGATTGCGTTTTATCATAACGCGACATTGCTGCTCGCGTTGGTCGAGATCCACTGACTGTTAGCAGAATATGGAATCGGTGGTTTCAGGAGGGTAATTCGGAACGCCGTGCTGGATCCCAACTGCCTCGTATCACTAGCGTCGAGATAACAGGCATCTTATCCGCATGAATGTAACGGATCGGGCAGCCACGTTTCGATGCCTGAGTCAACAGATGGGTACGTTTGGAAGACAACAACCATCTGCACGAACAGTTTGATGGCGTTTGCAGCAGCATGGACTATCAGCTCGGAGACCATGGCTGCTGTTTCCCTTGACGCTGCATTACAGACAGGAGCACCTGCGATGGTGTACTCTATGTCGAACCTGGGTGCACGAATGGCAAAACGTCATTTTTTCGGATGAATCCATGTTCTGTTTACAGCATCGTGCTGGTCGCATCCGTGTTTTGCGACATCGCGGTGAATGTACATTGGAAGCGTGTAATCGTCATCGCAGTACTGGCGTATTACCCGGCGTGAGGGTATGGGGTGCCATTGGCTACACGTCTCGGTCACCTCTTGTCCGCATTGACGGCACTTTGAACAGTGGACGTTACATTTCAGATGTGTTACGACCCGTGGCTCTACCCCTCATTTGCCCGCATCTCGTGGTCGTGCGGTAGCGTTGTCGCTTCCCACGCCCGGGTTCCCGGGTTCGATTCCCGGCGGGGTCAGGGATTTTCTGTGCCTCCTGATGGCTGGGTGTTGTGTGCTGTCCTTAGGTTAGTTAGGTTTAGGTAGTTCTAAGTTCTAGGGGACTTATGACAATAGATGTTAAGTCCCATAGTGCTCAGAACCATTTTTTTTACCCCTCATTCGATCCCTGTGAAACCCTACATTTCAGCAGCATAATGCACGACCGCATGTTGCAGGTCCTGTACGGGCCTTTCTGGATACAGAAAATGTTCGACTGATGCCCTGGGCAACACATTCTCTAGATCTCTCTCAGCTGTACCTGTACACGCCATCCAAGCCCTATTTGACTGAATGCCCAGGAGTATCAAGGCCGTTTTTACGGCCAGAGTTGGTTGTTCGTGGTACTGATTTCTCAGGATCTATGCATCCAAATTGCCTGGAAATGTAATCACATGTCAGTTCTAGTTTAATATATTTGTCCAATGAAATCCGTTTATCATTAGCATTTCTTCTTGGTGCAGCAATTTTAATGGCCAGTAGTGTACATTCATCCTAAAGACTATTGTTACTGTGCAGTGTCAATGACATTTTTCCTGAGAGAGTCAGTTAAAAGTGTGGCACCAAGGTCTATTTCACAAACTGAGTGTCAACTGATATTGTGGTATAACAGTCCAAGTCTTCTATCCAGTCACGCGTTGACCAGTCTGGAATGGCAGTAGAAGGTAGCAAAAGGAAAGCCAAACATTAAAATTTACCGTTTAAGAAATCGTTCACGAAGTTGAATCGTGCAAACATATCGTCGCTTGACCATCGCACTGACACCCGATAGACAGTGTAGTTTAAGCAACTGCTACAGTTTAATGGAAATACGTTGTAAGTAGGCTGTTTAAGTTTTTATATTGGTAACGCCAGGTAGCGCTCTGTACGAAAATCACTGACTGTGCTGTGTGCAGTCTGTGGCTGGTTGGACTCATTGTTGGAATGTTCGCTTGTGTAGTGTTAGGGTCTTATGGAAAGTAAATGGTTCAAATGTCTGTAAGCACTATGGGACTTAACAGCTGAGGTCATCAGTCCCCTAACCTTACAACTACTTAAACCTAACTAACCTAAGGACATCACACACATTCAGGCTCGAGGCAGGATTCGAACCTGCGACAATAGAAACGGATGTCGTAAGCAATGACCCACGGAATTGTAATAGGTCCATTATTAATTTCTGTTTACGTAAATGACCTACCGGACAGAGCGAGGAGCAATATGCGGCTGTTTGCTGATGACGGTACGGTGTACGGTAAGGCATCGTGGTTGAAGTACTGTAGAAGTATACAAGATGACGTCGGCAAAATTTCGATTTAGTGTGATGAATGGTGGATAACTTCAAATGCAGAAAAATGTAAGTTAATGCAAATGAGTAGGAAAAACAAACCCGTAATATTTCAATACTGCGTTAGTAGTGTTGATTCTTGACACGGACAGGTCTTTTAAAAATCTAGCCATAACGTTCCAAAGCGGTATGACATGGAACGTACATGTAACGATCGTAGTGGAGAAGACGAATAGTCGAATTCGGAGTATTAGGATAAAATTCGGAAAAATGTGGTTGTCTGTGGCCCATTCTTATGAACTGTTCGAGTGTTTGGAATCCGCATGACGTCAAATTAAAGAAAGCTATCAAAGCATTCAGAGACAAGCGTCTATATTTGTTACCGGTAGGTTCGATCAACACCAAAGTATTATGGAGAAGTTTTGAGAGCACCAATAAGATTCTCTAGAGAGCAGGCCACGTTCTTTTCGAGGAACACTATTGAGATAATTGAGAGAACTGCATGGGGAGTCTTCTGCTGCAAGGATCGCAAAGATAAGGTGAGAGAAATTAGAACTGTTGGGGATACATAAAGACAGTCGTTATGCACTTGCTCTGTATGCGAGTGGAAGAGGAGAGGTACGGACTAGTAGTGGTACAGTCTACACTCCGATACGCACTGTATGGGCGACTGTGGAGTATGTATGTAGATGTAGAGCAGAAGTAACTCATGTGGTAACTGTGCCATGCACAAAACAAAATTGTGAGTATAGAACACAATACCAATGGAAAAGAGACGTCAGATATTTTAATGAGATACATGAATACCATGTTCAGTGTACATCTCAGCACACAGTTGTTATAGCATGCTAGTTAGTTTCTATTAATAATACCTACTGCGGTCAAAATAACATCATTCTTTCACATTGCGGATGGAAGAGACAATTACATTTGGTTTTTATGTGTTTGTATATGTAGCATGGAAACTCTTATTTCCAGTGTGTGGATTTCTGCTTACATCATTACCCAATCAGGAACTCTAACCGGAAAAGAATCTGTAGATCAAATTTAGTATCACGCTGTATAGATGACTGATAATAATATGTTACTTGGACCCTAAATATCATATTGTTAACCTTCGTGCAAATAAGATAACATTACCGAGCGAGATGGTGCAGTGCTTAGTACGCTGGACTCGCATTCGCGTGGAGGACAGTTCAATCTCGCTTCCGACCATCCACATTTAGGTTTTCTGTGATTTTCCTGAATCCGTCCAGGAAAATACCCGATGGCTCCCATCCTTGAAAAAGTCCGACTTTGTGCTCCGTCTGTAATGGCCTCGAAGTCGACTGATCGTTAAACCCAATCTTCCTTCCTTCCTTCCTACGACATCGTTGTCACAGATAACCTCTCAGCGTGGAAAATATGTAAACCTGATGGGTCTTAATCATAGTTACATATTTAGCAAGTGTAACTACACTCCTGGAAATGGAAAAAAGAACACATTGACACCGGTGTGTCAGACCCACCATACTTGCTCCGGACACTGCGAGAGGGCAGTACAAGCAATGATCACACGCACGGCACAGCGGACACACCAGGAACCGCGGTGTTGACCGTCGAATGGCGCTAGCTGCGCAGCATTTGTGCACCGCCGCCGTCAGTGTCAGGCAGTTTGCCGTGGCATACGGAGCTCCATCGCAGTCTTTAACACTGGTAGCATGCCGCGACAGCGTGGACGTGAACCGTATGTGCAGTTGACGGACTTTGAGCGAGGGCGTATAGTGGGCATGCGGGAGGCCGGTTGGACGTACCGCCGAACACGTGGGGCGTGAGGTCTCCACAGTACATCGATGTTGTCGCCAGTGGTCGGCGGAAGGTGCACGTGTCCGTCCACATGGGACCGGACCGCAGCGACGCACGGATGCACGCCAAGACCGTAGGATCCTACGCAGTGCCGTAGGGGACCGCACCGCCACTTCCCAGCAAATTAGGGACACTGTTGCTCCTGGGGTATCGGCGAGGACCATTCGCAACCGTCTCCATGAAGCTGGGCTACGGTCACGCACACCGTTAGGCCGTCTTCCGCTCACGCCCCAACATCGTGCAGCCCGCCTCCAGTGGTGTCGCGACAGGCGTGAATGGAGGGACGAATGGAGACGTGTCGTCTTCACCGATGAGAGTCGCTTCTGCCTTGGTGCCAATGATGGTCGTATGCGTGTTTGGCGCCGTGCAGGTGAGCGCCACAATCAGGACTGCATACGACCGAGGCACACAGTGCCAACACCCGGCATCATGGTGTGGGGAGCGATCTCCTACACTGACCGTACACCACTGGTGATCGTCGAGGGGCCACTGAATAGTGCACGGTACATCCAAACCGTCATCGAACCCATCGTTCTACCATTCCTAGACCGGCAAGGGAACTTGCTGTTCCAACAGGACAATGCACGTCCGCATGTATCCCGTGTCACCCAACGTGCTCTAGAAGGTGTAAGTCAACTACCCTGGCCAGCAAGATCTCGGGATCTGTCCCCCATTGAGCATGTTTGGGACTGGATGAAGCGTCGTCTCACGCGGTCTGCACGTCCAGCACGAACGCTGGTCCAACTGAGGTACCAGGTGGAAATGGCATGGCAAGCCATTCCACAGGACTACATCCAGCATCTCTACGAATGTCTCCATGGGAGAATAGCAGCCTGCATTGCTGCGAAAGGTGGATATACACTGTACTAGTGCCGACATTGTGCATGCTCTGTTGCCTGTGTCTATGTGCCTGTGGTTCTGTCAGTGTGATCATGTGATGTATCTGATCCCAGGAATGTGTCAATAAAGTTTCCCCTTCCTGGGACAATGAATTCACGGTGTTATTATTTCAATTTCCAGGAGTGTATATTAACAAGCCATAATTTCTGGATAACAGGAGACTGCGATCAAATGTAGCAACATATTTAGCCAATTAAACATTCTGCTAATGGTTTAATAACAACAGTTCCTTGACCTTCCCGCCTCTTCTGGAAACGATGTCGTTGGTAGGTGTACGTTTTTAAACAGTTAAAGTGTCAGGACAGTTGTCACGATGAAGAAGGGTTTGCCGGGCTCGGATAATACAGCTGAACCTGACGACGTGAGCACTGCCCTCGCGCTGCCTGCAGTCAGACGCCGTGTGGGGGCGCCCGCCTGGGGCAGCCATGGCGGCACAAAGGGGGCTGCGGTCGAGCGCACCCTCCCCACCTCAGTTGCTGTTTGTAGTTTCACTGCCAGGTTGCTCTCTGCACTCCCACCCTCCGCATCACCGTTTCCGCGAGCATCACCGTCTTCTGGACCCTCGGTGCTGTCATCATCAGTGCTCCAGGTATCGGCTGCTTCATTTGAAACTTCTTCTGCAGCAGCGAGCGGCGCGCAGTGCGCCACGTACAACACTCCAGCGTCGGAATCTTATCGCCCACAGCGTGGCTGGCAAGGACAGCTACTAGTAAGTATTTCACAATGTGCTATGACCCCTACCGTTATCCTGTCTTATTAGCAGGAATATCTTGCTGAGCAGGCTATAAAGCCTTTTCTTCCCTCCTTTCATACTTACGGGGATACAATTACGGCGGCAATCACAGCAGTACAACTACTTTATACAGTAGTTAATTAATAAACACCTCACTTGCTTAGATACCAGATGACAGCAGCTAAATGATCACCCTCAATCTTGTGCCTATTAGCATTGGCCAGTGATATATCAGTACGCATAACTTGGATCAGTGAAACACCTACACATCAGTACATACCTAATATTTATGACATCAAAACTCCTTTAGTTTCTTCTAATCAAATATGGGAGTCATCACATTAATTAATCTTACCTATCTCATTATCTGGGTAGTAGACGATAATTGTTAGGACTAAGATATAAAGGAGATTTAACATAATTAATTGATAGCATAAAGTACATAAATGGATTGTGTATCAGCTGATGAAACCAAATACAATCGAACATCAATTCAGCACTGGTCCATCTTACCTCAGTCATCCTGAACAGGATAACTGATCTAAATTGTACTAAGTGTCTACCTAATGATTGTGGCGTCAAAATACCTTTTATTCACTTGCAATACATATATAGCAGTCATCATTTTACTTATAATTATCTATGCCTTGATATCGAAGTCCTCAAGTGTTAGCAACATGTCACAAGGGACATTGGTGTAACTACTCCTGCATTGTGGCAAAGACGACAATAAAGTTGTCAAAGTACTTTGTGTTCTTTAAGTCTCACTGTATGTTAAGTATCTTTTAGGGTGGGTTTTCAGATTGTTATACATCTCTGCCTCCTTAAGAAGATTAATCTGAATACCTTTTGGCACTTCATAAAATATTTTCATGCTTGCCCTATTGTATTTTCTTGTGTTTTAAGGTGGTCACGCAAAGCTGATTTATGACTGGGATTACAAGGTTCTTTAAATTTTATGTTAAGCTTCCTTCCTGTTTATGTATACCTGGTCACACAGGCCACAAGCGATTTTTTCCATTCTTGATCTATCATAGACTAACAGAAATATATTCTTCTACTTCAATATTGAAGTTAATATTAAGATTTAGCTCATAGAATTTACTATGTAGTTTTTGAATCTCTGTTGCACTGCCAGAGTTACTGATTGTCATAGTCTGACAAGAATTGTTAATGTTTCAAATTTTTGTCAAATTAACACCAGATAAGAAAATGTACAAAGATCCCACTCACAAAAAGAATTATTGTACTTTCGTTGTCAGCATCATTTTTATTGCTTACTAGTCATGTGATGAAAAGTTATGAATGTATGGATATTTGGTAAATAATTAAGGAAATTGATCAGAATAATAAGCCAGATGCAGATGACCAGATCTGATAAGTATCTGACTTTCAAGAATTGTGGAATCTTATGCCTAACAGGTGCCTGACAATTCTTTCTTTCAAATTCATAGCACCTTTATTCAAATTAACATACCACTATTTAGTAACATTTGAGATGTAATAGCAACCAATTAAATGACCTTAAATGTATGGTTGATGATATCTGATCCATAACCATGCTGTTTCTCTGATAAAATATACATGAACATGTCAGCCACTGTGTTATAACAGAGCTGTATAAATTAAAACAATAACTAGGCAAGAATTCTAGCTGAGAACTATTAAGCAAATATTTTTATGACTATGGCTGGTGGCATACTTTGATTTTCTGTAGGTCTGTTGTTAAACAATGTGATGATCTGTAATTACACTGATTACACATGTCATAGCTGAAAACAGAAAGCATAGATAAGTGACATGTTAAATAAAGAACTAGAGTAATGGTTAGATCTTCCAATGTAAAGCACTTATAATGACTATTAAACCATGTATCAGGTCTCTGCATGTGTAATAAAGATTTACTTTCAGTGTTGGTTAAACTGAGGGGTACCTACCTGTGGTTCTACTAAAATGTATAGTAATCATAACATGCTGATGGTTTGCAATTGAGTTATTAGTGTTGTAACATAATATATGTATATTGAGTAATCTGTAATTAAAATGTTAATATTGTAACATAATGGATCCCCTTGAATTTGTTATTATGTATGATATTAACGTCAGTGGGGTATCTTAATATCAGGTGCACCTTTGCTTTGGGTTAAATCTTCGACGTATTCTGCGGGATCCATGAGTTTTTCACACAGTTAACGGCTATTTGGATAAATGAGCAAAGCTAATAGCAAAGTTGGAATATTGTACATCCCGTAACTCATACTATAATTATGCAGACGCAGAGCTAAGATGCGTCTGTACGCAATATATTGCAGTGCTTTAACTTGTAATGTATTTATTGTTGTCTTACATAGTAGCTATATCCTTTCATGTTACACACTTTGTTATATGTGTTTCTGATCCTAGAAGAAAGTAGATTGTCTGTTATAAAATATGTCGTTACGACTATGTATTGCATAATGCAGTTCTTAACATTCATTACATTTGTATAGCACCATGTCCATTAAAATATTTAATTGAAAGTGATTCCAGCTTTTTCTAAATGAATATCAAAGTCAGAAATTATGTATCTAAGAATCTGAAGGAATATTGTAAGAACAGATGGCTTAAGTATGAATTAAAAGCAAAACATAGATAAGGAAACGATCGTCTGTAGACTGAAGAATTAAGAGTAGTGTGTTGTAGATATGGCTACTGATATTGTAGATAAATTTTTTGACAATGAACAGCAAGTAATCAAAGACAGGCATGATAAGAAAATTAACAAACTGGTATAATTGTTGAACACTCTGGACACATTTATTGACCCTGGTATTACTTTTTATGATAGCATTGTGAACTTGTCAAATATGAATGTACTTAGCAAAGGCTTTACGTTTAATGTTGCATCCATATTTAATGAGAAAAATGTATAACAAATGATAGTTCATTCTAATCTGACAGTTGATTGAATCACAGGTTCAAGAACTGAGGTAAAATAGAACAGTGTGTAAAGTAGCTAACGTCATGGAAGAGATTGTAACAGATAGCAAAAGGCAAAGGTTTCAATAAAGTGACCTAGGTATTACTGGTACAGTCAGTAACGAATTAAATGTGGTGCAGTCACTAAATTTCAATGTAGACTAAGGCAGTTACCTTGTTATCCTTACTAAAGCGGATATATAAGTAAAATACATTTTTAGAAGACAATCAAATATTTTAGATTCCTAAAGCTCCCACTGGTAAATACAGTGACGAAATTAAAGGGGCAAGGAATAAATCCTGTTCCATTATTACTGACATTCAAAAGAAAATGTGTATAGCTATGAACTCAAGTGCTCATAAACTTAGAATTAACCCAGAAATACATAGTATTGCGGTTCCTATTAAACCAATTTTCAATTGCATCGATTGCACAGTTTACCATGTAAGTCAAGAATTGGATAATATAACTACTAAATTTACAGGTTCACAAATAGTCACATGTTAAAAAGTGCAGCAGAACTGATGCAGTGCACCTTAGAGGTTACAGTCCCAACTGTTGGTAAATTCATAACATTAGAGCTAAGCAATCCATATGCAAATGTACAAGTTGCAGAAACAATTAATATCATCAAAAATAATCGACTTTCATACAAAAAGGTGAATAAATACCAAATTGTAGAGTTGTATGAACTATTCAGGATAGTTTTGTCTCAAAATTAATTTGCATTCAGTTTGGCCTTCTGCAGATATCAGAATTGTTTAGCAATTAGTAATTGCCCAGCAGGGACAATAGCAAACATTTTCATGGACGATTTTAAAAATAAATTATTTCACTGAACAAGAAATGATGAAAAATGGGACTGTCTGTTACAAAAGCTGCATTGATGACATGCTCATACTTCTCAGTTCGAGTACAACATAGATTGAAAACGTAAGCAGTAACGTAAATGAGCTACTTGCTAATAGAAAATCTGTTATCTAGGTAGAAGAAAATCTTCGATATCCAAACTTAATGGCAAGGGTACCTACAACATATTCAAAAAACTGACGACCACAAATGCAATCATGCAATCATACATGTGTCTTCATGTCATCCCATATGATTTTAAGTGTGCACATTTCATGCCATGATGACAGGTTCATTTGATTACCCTATCTAGAGAGAGTACAGACAATGAACACAATGTTTTACGTCAGGTAGCTCTGGACCATGGGTCAGACTTCATGTTAGTAGACAAGGCGTACAAGAAAGAAATTTTATTAAAAGAGAAGAGCAGACAACAAGTGATACAGCTACAGAAAATAAAAAATAAACGAAATGCTTGGTCTGTAATTATGAAATATTTAGTAAAAAATGCCAGATAAAATGGCACAGGTTTTCTGAAGTAGTACTGTTAAGGTGGTTTTCCAAACAAATAATGAGGTAAGGAAAATTGTGAGGCACAAAATAGAGAAAGAAGATGCATATGATAGATCAGAGGTGTATAAATTCACCGGTGGTCTACATGAATCTGTAATCCCAGTCATAAAGCTGCTGTGAGTGACCACCTTAAAATACATGAACTTACAATATGGAACACTGAACAAAACGTGAAAACAGTGTATGAACTGAAAAAAGGTGTTGTTATGGAGGTAGAGATAGATGCTAATCAAAAGGCCATCAGTAAAACATGAAAGACCTTAAGAATACAAAGTCCTTTAGTAACTTTTCTGAAGTTTTTGCCATAATACACATGTAATTCCACATATTGGCTATGGTAAATTTAGGAATTGAAACAGCTGTTCATTTAGGCCAGTGAGAAGCTGTATTTTTCCGTTTATTCGGCACAGCACCCTAATAGAGAGAAATGGCGGATGGGCACAATTGTTTGACCATGCCCACCGCCATAAATGTGAGAATCAGAAACTACACAATAAATTCCATGAGTTAAATCCTAATACATTCTTCATTATTGAAGTAAAAGAATATATTTCAATCAGTTTATGATTGCTCAAGAGTGTAAAAAACCACTAGTGGCCTGTGTGACCAGGTATACATAGCCTAACAGGAAGGAAGCTTAACATAAAATTTAAAGAACATTGAAATCCCAGTCATAAATCAGCTTTGAGTGACCACATTAAGAAACAAGAAAATACAATGGGGAACACTGAAAAAACACGGAAATATTTCATCAAGTGGGAAGAGATATTCAAATTAAGCTTCTTAAGGAGGCAGAGATATATAAGAATCTGAAAACCCATCCTAAAAGATACTTAATGTACAGAGAGACCCTAACAATACCAAGTGCTTTGAAAACTTTATTGTTGTCATTGCCACAATGTAGGGCAAATTATACCAATGTCTCTTATGCCATGTTATAAGTTAAGACTACATAGTTCGTGCTGAGTCCTCGTCGTCACTGTAAGTATGATTCAAGGTACACATAGATGTTTTGTATAAGTTTAGTGATATGATAGGATAAAAAGTTTAAGCAATTTATCATGATCTACACTGTAGGCATTGTATACACCATTTTGTGTGGCGAACTATTTTTCTGGATGATCCTGTCAATGCATAAAAATGCTGCTTGTGGAGTGAACTGAAATATTAAGTGGAAATTGGCAAGTAAATATGCTATTAAAGCATTTTGAAAAACTTTCTGTTGAGTATAGAACTTCTGACTGCATGTATTCTTTATTCACCAGAGCTTAAAAATGTAGAAAGTATGATGGCATCACTAATTACGTAACAAGTAGCCAGAAGGGATAGTTAAGAACAGTGACAGTAAAGAGGTCCCAAATGAGCTGAAGCGTGCAAATAACATTTTAAGTATTCTGCATATGTTCAAATGTAACTACTGACATAAATTTAATTCTGATAGTTAAGAACAGTGACAGTAAAGACGTCCCAGCGGAGCTGAAGCGTGCAAATAACATTTTAAGTATTCTGCATATGTACTAATGTAACTACTGACATAAAATTAATTCTGTATAGGTTTTTGGGTTTTTGATATTGTTGTAACACATTATTACATGTGTTAAGGCAGTTAAATGTTGCATACATTCATTAATGTGAATGTCATTATCCTGGAGTTTTGGCACTGTTGGTCTTATAATTACTATAAATGTCATGAAAAATTTAGTGTTTATCAAGGATGTGATGATCGATTGCTACCACAATTCAAAATAGAATATTTTTTTTTGATATGTAATTACTAATTGTGTCTATGTTTAACATTGTACTAGCAGCCTTTATAAATATTTTCATGTGAGATATGAGTATGAGATCATCACTGAGAGATAGTGTGATGTCACACATGAGACTGAGCCATACTTTGAGTGAAGTTGCTATCTTTACCAGCAAAATGGAGGGCACTCACTATAGACTTATGCTTACCATATCAAGCAGTCATGATCTATGGCACTCCCACTGGACTAATACTGCAGACAGTCCAGACAGGGGGAGGAGCTAGCTGTCAAAGCGTTGACTGAAGTATTAATATTAAGTGTGACTTCCAGTGGTTAGTGCACTGCAGACGTCCTATATTGCCATGATCGAGAAGATATCATGTAGGACTGAAATGTAAGCCATTCTTCTCTCTGAGATCTCTACAATCATGTTTTCCTTGGCAGATGCAACGTAGTGCGTTCTGTACTCCATTGTTCCATTTGTCAACAATGAATAACTAGAGTTGGAGACTCAGTTCATTCTAGAAACACCCTCTTAAGCCCATTCTAAGCCCCATCCATGCATCATTTTCCACACAAACAATACTGTAAACCATGTCATTAACTTCCACTCATTCGACAGCAGACTGATATTAAAAGTTTATTATATTAGGTTGTTTGGTGCTTAAGAACACATTCAGGAGGAGAGCAATAAAAAGTTCTGCTTCCTTAAAAATTAGTTTCATTTGTAGATATTTGATTTTTTTCCATAAAACTAGACTGTTATTTATACTGTATTCATAATGTCTGTTTCAATCAAAAGAACTTCATCTATAGTGTGTTCAAGTACTTTGTTTATGGCTGTGTATGAGGTCAATGTGTCCTTCTGAGTAACTATATATATATATATATATATATATATATATACATATATATATATATATGTGTGTGTGTGTGTGTGTGTGTGTGTGTGTTTATGTACGTGTGTTTGGGTGTTGGTATATATATATATATATATATATATATATATATATATATATGTGTGTGTGTGTGTGTGTGTGTGTGTGTGTGTGTGTGTGTGTGTGAGTGTGTGTGTGTGTGTGTGTGAGTGTGTGAGTGTGTGTGTGTGTGTGTGTGTGTGTGTGTGTGTGTGTGTATGGAATTTACATGGGTAATACGGTAGAGATGTCATATAATTTTTTACTCTTTTTAGGAAATGTTATTAAGTAAGAGAACAGTTATGTAAAATAATGTTGTTCTGATGATATGGACCCATAAACATATACATTGCTATTAGAGTACCAGTCCATTATATGTTAGTATAGCTACTCAATAATTATTGTGTTTCTTTAGGTGCATGCGGCAGGTTATGTTACCACTTCTGGAATGCTGAGCACCTTGCAAAAGAGCATTCAAGATTTGCTGTAAATCCAAGGAGTGTTTGATGGAAGCCTTTCGTTAAAATGTCAATGCTCAATTTATTCATTCTTACATGAATTCTGGCTCGCAAGTCTGTTCAAAAGCTTTCCTGTGAGAACTATCGATTGCTTAATTATTTCCAGTGATGGCATGTCCATAAATGTATACCTTGCAGATACTATGTATGGACCAGTAACATAACTGCATGTGCAGTGTCACTTGTTTAAGGGCTTTGTTTTATAGTGGACAAAGTGTTGTCCTTAGTTTTTCGATCTTCTCATATAACTACTCTGCATGTTCTGTTCTGGACGACTAGTGTTGCAACTTGCTCATGGACTCTAGTACCTGAATTGACATTACATTCTGATAGCTGTTGGTGAAGTTCCAGGAAGCCTTTTGCAGCTTCGTATAATACTCTGTATGGAATGTTCCAGGTCCATAAGTAGGCCTTCATTTGTTTTCAGACTTAACTTGCTTTGAGCAATGAGATATGTTTTGAGCGATGTCTGTGGTATAGTATTTGATTCTCATTCGTTTACCAGTACTGTCAGAGGTAATGGCCACATCACATTACTGCTTATTCAAGCGTGTTATTAACTGCCGCTATGTTTAGAAATTTTCTTTGTACAGTTTCTTACACATTGTGGCTTTGTCTACCACATGAACTACCAGATGGCATGTGTAATCCTTCATTTGTTATTGATTTTCAATTGAGTATTAATAATAGGTAATTTACTTAAAATGTATATCATTTATTTCCCTTCCGCAGTCACGTTTGAAATAAATGCTAAATTTCTACTGTCCACATGATTTATTCTACATCTACATCTACATTTATACTCCACAAGCCACCCAACTGTGTGTAGCGGAGGGCACTTTACGTGCCACTGTCATTACCTCCCTTTCCTGTTCCAGTCGCGTATGGCTCGCGGGAAGAACGACTGTCTGAAAGCCTCCGTGCGCGCTCTAATCTCTCTAATTTTACATTCGTGATCTCCTCGGGAGGTATAAGTAAGGGGAAGCAATATATTCGACACCTCATCCAGAAACGCACCCTCTCGAAACCTGGCGAGCAAGCTACACCGCGATGCAGAGCGCCTCTCTTGCAGAGTCTGCCACTTGAGTTTGTTAAACATCTCCGTAACGCTATCACGGTTACCAAATAACCCTGTGACGAAACGCGCCGCTCTTCTTTGGATCTTCTCTATCTCTTCCGTCAACCCGATCTGGTACGGATCCCACACTGATGAGCAATACTCAAGTATAGGTCGAACGAGTGGTTTGTGAGCCACCTCCTTTGTTGATGAACTACATTTTCTAAGGACTCTCACAATGAATCTCAACCTGGTACCCGCCTTACCAACAATTAATTTTATATGATCATTCCACTTCAAATCGTTCCGCACCCATACTCCCAGATATTTTACAGAAGTAACTGCTACCAGTGTTTGTTGCGCTATCATATAATCATACAATAAAGGATCTTTCTTTCTATGTATTCGCACTACATTACATTTGTCTATGTTAAGGATCAGTTGCCACTCCCTGCACCAAGTGCCTATCCGCTGCAGATCTTCCTGCATTTCGCTACAATTTTCAAATGCTGCAACTTCTCTGTATACTACTGCATCATCCGCGAAAAGCCGCATGGAACTTCCGACACTATCTACTAGGTCATTTATATGTATTGTGAAAAGCAATGGTCCCATAACACTCCCCTGTGGCACGCCAGAGGTTACTTGAACGTCTGTAGACGTCTCTCCATTGATGACAACATGCTGTGTTCTGTTTGCTAAAAGCTCTTCAATCCAGCCACACAGCTGGTCTGATATTCCGTAGGCTCTTACTTTGTTTATCAGGCGACAGTGCGGAACTGTATCGAACGCCTTCCGGAAGTCAAGAAAAGTAGCATCTACCTGGGAGCCTGTATCTAATATTTTCTGGGTCTCATGAACAAATAAAGCGAGTTGGGTCTCACACGATCGCTGTTTCCGGAATAAATGTTGATTCCTACATAGTAGATTATGGGTTTCCAAAAACGACATGATACTCGAGCAAAAAACATGTTCTAAAATTCTACAACATATCGACGTCAGAGATATAGATCTATAGTTTTGCGCATCTGCTCGACGACACTTCTTGAAGACTGGGACTACCTGTGCTCCTTTCCAATCATTTGGAACCCTCCGTTCCTCTACAGACTTGCGGTACACGGCTGTTAGAACGGGGGCAAGTTCTTTTGCGTATTCTTTATTATTCACTCTGGAGTCTAAATTTAATTCGTGCACGAATATTACTGCTAACTCTGCTTTCAACACAACTATTAGTTCATGGGAAGTAAAAGTGCAATCAGCAGAAGCTGTCCCAAACAGCAGTCTGCAGAAGATCATTAAAAGCTTTGCGTACATCTCAGAAAGTAAGTAGTGTTGCTGAGACTCTGAGACAACTTGTTTTCGAAATTATATCTGACATAATGACTATATTTCATAGTCTTGTGCACACATCTCTTGACTGTCAGATTGAAGCTCACATTGTCATTGGCCTTGGTCTACATACATGTCATATGTAGTATACATTCTCTGAATAAAGCTACAAAACTTTGAGAAGTAACAGTGGCCCTATATTCGTTCCTGTATTCATTCATGCCCCCACTTGTTCCTGTTGAAAAATTTAATTCTTTTGTACTACATATGTTTACAAAAATGTGCTCCAATAGCGTTACCAGTTACTCCTTGAGTCCTGATTGTCTAGGCAAAGGGCACGTTCTAATGTCATTTTATTGAAGTCGCATACCCTTATGTATTGAGCTGAGTTAGGGAAAACATTAAGAGGCATACAACAGTCAAAGACTAAAATCAGAATTCTGATTCCCCCTCTATATTGGACATCCAACAGCTTACTGCAGTCATGTCTGTAGTTTAGAAAATGTTATAATAATTAGAAAGCATAATACGTGCAATTACTGCAAGGACTTCTTTTCTTGTGTCTTGACAACCGCTGATTCAATATGATACTGATGGATATACACTAGCGCTTTATACTGTAGATCATTATTCCATAAGAAGAAATACAAACTGCCACTCACATCACAGTGCAACATATGATATAATGTTGATAATATAATATCATGGCGAATATGTTGTTTACACCCCAAAACTGGAACACTTATAAATTTTTTGATCTTTTGGAACATTTTTCCGTATTTACTTATTACCTAAGTGTGAACATGATCAAAAATTTATAGGACGATGAGTAATAGACACATGTGTTTGCCACAAAGTACAGTGGTGCTTTATTTTCTCCACATGAGTGCAGGGTACAGTACAGTGGGAGCAGCTCAAGACTGCACCTATGCGGTGTAGTGCTCCCTCAGGAACAGCGAATACTTGCTGTGTGCAGCTCTGCAGGAGGAGCCTGACCTGGCATGGGGTCTGCTTCCAGCTCTGGACGGTGTAGGCTGCCTGCTCGTGCATGTTTCATGTGGCCAGCCCGGGCGTGAGCACCTGCTCAACACTAAACAAAAAATATGATCCATAAGACAACGACTGCTTATTCGACATATTTTAACGCCACTCTTATAACTAAGAGCATAAGGAATGTGTTTCTGATCCTGCTGATTAACTAGAATCTTTAATTTTTGGTGTGATATGTAAGTAATTTCAATACAGATAACATTAAAAAAATTATCTCAGTGTAACTGAGTGCAACACAGTTATGGAACAAACCTCACAAAGTATAAAGTCGTATTAGATGTACGATGTAGAATCGCAAGAACTCAAAAATCAATCTCAGAGTTTTCTCATTTGGAAGAACTTGTTTTCTTTTGAGGAACACACACTATACAATTCTGAGCTAATCATTTTCTTGCCTGTCATTTAACCTTTCTTTGAAATCAGAAAGAAAATTACTGCAGTTACTCTTTCTGATATAACAATATATCTGTGCCAACAAACAAGTTTACAAAAATAGTTGAAAGTTTACTGAAATATGATAAACGTTAATCATATGTTTCGAAGATTCTTAGTGACCATCAGTGAGATTTCATGATGTCGTCTTGCCACAGTTTTTTAAGCGCTTTGACATGTTTTAGGAGTGATATTTAGAGCAAGTTACTGAAACTGAGTTTTAGCATCAAAATGCCATAAGTCTTACAGCTTAAGATGTGTGCATACCACCGACCTGTACAGGAAGGTATGTTTAGCAATGATGGAGTTGAAGTTATCACGGGTACATAGCTTATACCTGCCTGAGTTTCATCCCCATTATAAGAATACAGCGCGATTCATATTACTGTTTAGGAAACCAAAAGTGACGTAGATGACTCTGAGATAAGTAATTTGACATGAGACACATATGGTCGCAAATTTCAGGAAATGTCTCAACCAAGTGGATGACAAATGTTGCACATGTGATGGTACCAGGGGATACATACTTTATTGCAAGTGCAGTGGCTAGATCAGTGTATCCTACCCACACTGTAGTGGCACTTCTACACATTGCTTCACTAGGTTAGTCTGCGTTTATTCTTGCATTATACAGTGCGATACTGTAGTGTTCACGGTAGTGGCACTACAAGACTATGGTGAATCTATCTACCATTAGGAAAACGTAGTACGCTAGCAGAGCAGTGTTTAGTACTGACCACTACCACTGCACCTGTGGGGAGGTACATAAACTGGTCATGTAACAAGTGCAAAATTCGTCAACCACATTTAGGATATTTGCTGACATTTCTGGCTCTATGTATGTTGTATTAAATTTCTTGTCTCAGAGTCTTATACTCTGCTTTGAGAGTTTTTAAATATTAATGAAAATCACCCTGTTTATATATCAGATCACTATAGTGTAAAATATCCACTTAAAGCTACACTTTGTGTTGCTGGATGTGCTAAAACGAAAAGTTATAGCTTAGAGCAGTGCTCTTGATAATTGAAGCAGCAATTAGTCCAGAGGAAATCAGTCAGAAAACAAGTTGTGTGTGATCCATGTCTTCAAGTCTATAAAATTTATGGTTAGTATCTGTGTCAACTGTAGATGGAAGTTTTTGTTAAGCCTACTAACATTTTCTGATGAGACAGGAGAGTACGCAGGTGTCAGAGGAACATCATATATTTTGTTTATTGTAGAGCAGGTGCTGACACCAGGACTGGCCACATGAAACATGCACGTGCAGGCAGCCGACACATTGCTTCCAGAGCTGGAAGCAGACCCCATGGCAGGTCAGGCGCCTCCCGCAGAGCTGCACACAGCAAGTAGTCGCTGTTGCTGAGGCAGCGCCACACCGCAGAGGCGCATTCTGGAGCTGCTCCCACTATCCTGTACCCTGCACTCATGTGGAGAAAATAAAGCACCACTGTACTTTGTGGCAAACATATGTGTCTATTACTCATTGTCCTATAAATATTAGATCATGTGCACACGTAGGTAATAACTAAATACGGAAAATGGAATCATGATCTACAGTATAGAGCGCTAGGGTATACACACCAGTGTCTTACTAAGTCAGTGGTTTTGGAGATACATGTACAGAAGTCCTTGTAGTAATTGCACATATTATGGTTTTTAATTATTATAACATTTCCAAAACTACAGACATGACTGCAGCAAGCTGTTGGATGTCGAATTTAGAGGCGGAATGAGAATTTTGATTTTAGTCTTTGACGATTGTATGCCTCTTAATCTTTTTCCTAACTCAGCTCAATACATAAGGGTATATCATTTCAATAAAGTGACCTTAAAATGTGCCCTTTGCCTAGACAATCATGACTCAAGGAGTAACTGATAACGCTATTTGAGCACATTCTTTTAAACATATGTGGTATAAAATAATAAAATTAGCAATTGGAACAAGTGGGGGGCAAGAATGAATACTGGAACGAATATAGGGCCACTGTTACTTCTCAAAGTTTTGTAGCATTGTTCAGAGAATGTATACTACATATGACGTGTATGTAGACCAAAACCAATGTGGATGTTAGCCTCAATCTGATAGTCAAGAGATGTGTGCCCAAGAACATTAAATACACTCCTGGAAATTGAAATAAGAACACCGTGAATTCATTGTCCCAGGAAGTGGAAACTTTATTGACACATTCCTGGGGTCAGATACATCACATGATCACACTGACAGAACCACAGGCACATAGACACAGTCAACAGAGCATGCACAATGTCGGCACTAGTACAGTGTATATTCACCTTTCGCAGCAATGCAGGCTGCTATTCTCCCATGGAGACGATCGTAGAGATGCTGGATGTAGTCCTGTGGAACGGCTTGCCATGCCATTTCCACCTGGCGCCTCAGTTGGACCAGCGTTCGTGCGGGACGTGCAGACCGCGTGAGACGACGCTTCATCCAGTCCCAAACATGCTCAGATCCGGAGATCTTGCTGGCCAGGGTAGTTGACTTACACCTTCTAGAGCACGTTGGGTGGCACGGGATACATGCGGACGTGCATTGTCCTGTTGGAACAGCAAGTTCCCTTGCCGGTCTAGGAATGGTAGAACGATGGGTTCGATGACGGTTTGGATGTACCGTGCACTATTCAGTGTCCCCTCGACGATCACCAGTGGTGTACGGCCAGTGTAGGAGATCGCTCCCCACACCATGATGCCGGGTGTTGGCCCTGTGTGCCTCGGTCGTATGCAGTCCTGATTGTGGCGCTCACCTGCACGGCGCCAAACACGCATACGACCATCATTTGCCCAAGGCAGAAGCGACACTCATCGCTGAAGACGACACGTCTCCATTCGTCCCTCCATTCACGCCTGTCGCGACACCACTGGAGGCGGGCTGCACGATGTTGGGGCGTGAGCGGAAGACGGCCTAACGGTGTGCGGGACCGTAGTCCAGCTTCATGGAGACGGTTGCGAATGGTCCTCGCCGATACCCCAGGAGCAACAGTGTCCCTAATTTGCTGGGAAGTGGCGGTGCGGTCCCCTACGGCACTGTGTAGGATCCTACGGTCTTGGCGTGCATCCGTGCGTCGCTGCGGTCCGGTCCCAGGTCGACGGGTACGTGCACCTTCCGCCGACCACTGGCGACAACATCGATGTACTGTGGAGATCTCACGCCCCACGTGTTGAGCAATTCGGCGGTACGTCCACCCGGCCTCCCGCATGCCCACTATACGCCCTCGCTCAAAGTCCGTCAACTGCACATACGGTTCATGTCCACGCTATCGCGGCATGCTACCAGTGTTAAAGACTGCGATGGAGCTCCGTATGCCGCGGCAAACTGGCTGACACTGACGGCGGCGGTGCACAAATGCTGCGCAGCTAGCGCCATTCGACGGCCAACACTGCGGTTCCTGGTGTGTCCGCTGTGCCGAGCGTGTGATCATTGCTTGTACAGCCCTCTCGCAGTGTCCGGAGCAAGTATGGTGGGTCTGACACACCGGTGTCAATGTGTTCTTTTTTCCATTTCCAGAAGTGTATAAGCATTTTATCAGATATAATCTCGAAAACAAGTTGTCTCAGAATCTCAGCAACACTACTTACTTTCTGAGATGTATGCGAAGATTTCAACGATCTTCTACTGACTGCTGTTTGGACAGCTTCTGCTGATTGCACTTTTACTTCACATGAATTAATCATAATGTTGAACGGAGAGTTAACAGTAAACTTCGTGTACCAATTAAATACAGACTCCAGAGTGAATAACAAATCGTGTGTACGGTAGAAATTTAGCATTTATTTCAAAAGTGTCTCGGGAAGGAAAATGACTAATCTTTTAACTAAATTACCTATTACAATACTCAGTTTAAAAGTAATAACAAATTAAAAACTACACAGGTCGTCTGGTAGACCATGTGTTAGACATTTCCACAATGTGTAAGAAACTGTACAAAGAAAATTTCTAAACATAACGGCAGATATGAACGCCTTTGAATAAGCGGTAATGTGATGTAGCCATCACCTCCGACTCTACTGGTAAACGAATGAGAATGAAATACTATATTACACAGACATGGTTCAAAACATATATCTTTGACAAAAGTCTGAAAACAAATGAAGGTCTACATAAGAACCTGAAAGACTGCATACAGACTATTACACCAAGCTGCGAAAGGCTTCCAGGAACTTCACCATAATGCCGATGGGTCCTCACCTGTGGTCATGCCAGTTACTGCTCGCACTGAAGCTGACCCTTCACCTGTGGTAGAGTGGGAGGTCGCCCCAGGGCGAAGCAGGCGGCGGAAGACTTCCCAGGCGGCCGCACGTAATGCCTCCCCGGTTTGTCTGACAAACAGGTTCCAGGTGCCTGTTTTAGAGGAAGCCACTCAGCCTGGAAGTTCTGGGCAATCGCAGAGGGTGAGATTATTGGTGGTTGGGAGCTCCAATGTTAGGCGAGTTATGGGGCCACTTATGGGCTTGGCTGACAAGATGGGCAAAAAAACCAATGTGCACTCCGTGTGCATACCGGGTGAAGTCATCCGGGTGTGGAAAGGGCTCTCCTGGATGGCATGAAGAGCACAGGGTACAGCCAACTGCAGGTTGTTGCTCACGTTGGCACCAATGATGTGTGTCACTTTGGACCAGAAGAGATTCTCTCTAGTTTCGAGAGGCTAACAGAAATGGTAAATGCTGCCAGTCTAGCTTGCAAGATGAAAGCACAGCTGAGGATTTTCAATATAGTTTGCCGTGTAGTCGATAGGACCGATTGCGGACCTCTGGTACAGAGCCGAGTGGAGGGTCTGAATCAGAGGCTCACACGGTTCTGCGACCGTGTAGGCTGCAGATTCCACGACTTGCGTCAAAGGGTGTTTGGGTTGCGGGTTCCGCTGAATAGGTTAGGTGTCCACTATACGCAGGAGGCGGCTACACGGGTAGCGGGGGCTGTGTGGCGTGGACTGGTCGGATTTTTAGGTTAGAGGGTCTCGGGAAAACACAAGTAGGGCTTCGGTCGCAAAGGGTGCAGGCTGAACATAGAAAGAACGTAGATACAGGAACCATTGGTATATCTTTTGTAAATTGTCGTAGCTGTGTTGGGAAAGCACCGGAGCTCCAAGCGCTAATAGGAAGCACTGATGGTCAAATCGTTATAGGCACTGAAAGCTGGCTAAAGCCAGACATAAGCTCAGCCGAAATTTTTGCGAAGAACCGAACGGTGTTCCGAAAGAATAGGCTAAACACGGTTGGCGGTGGAGTGCCTGTTGCTGTCAGAAGTAGTTAATGTTGTCGCCAAACTGAAGTAGAAACTTCCAGTGAGTTAGTATGGGCAGAGGTCCTCCCAATTCCTCCCAATTCAGATGATACAGTTGCTGAAAAGTTCCGAGAACTCTTGAGTTTGATTTTAAACACATACCCGACTCATGCGATAACAGTTGGTGGTGATTTTAATTTACCCTCAATATGTTGGCGTAAATACATGTTTAATTCCGGAGGTTCGCATTAAATATCATCCAAAATTGTGGTAAACGCACTCTCTGAAAATAGTTTCGAGCAGTTAGTTCATGAGACCACGCGAATGGTAAACGATTGTGAAAACACACTTGACCTCTTAGCAACAAGCAATCCGGAGTTAACAACCAGCATCGAAACCGGTTCAGGGGTTAGTGAACACAGAGTTGTCGTAGCGAGATTGAACACTGCAATCCCCAAATCCTCGAAAAATCAGCGAAAAAGATACCTATTCAAAAAGCAGAAAAAAATTCACTTGAAGTCTTCCTAAGAGACAATCTCCACTCATTTGGAGCTAATAGTATAAGTTTAGACCAGATGTGGCTTGGATTCAAGGAAATAATATCGGCAGCAATTGAGACATTTATGCCAAATTAATTAACAAACGACGGAGCTGATCCTCCTTGGTAAACAAAACGGGTTATAACACTGTTGCAGAAACAACGAAACAAAAGTGCCAAATTGAAAAAAACACAAAATCCCCAAGATTGGCGAACTCTTACAGAAGCTCAAAATTTAGCACGGACTTCTATGCGAGATGACTATAACAGTTTCCACAACGTAACGCTGTGTCGAAACCTGGCAGAAAATCCAAAGAGATTCTGGCCTATGTGAAGTAAGTTAGCAGCAAGCAACAATCAATGTCTTTTCTGCGCGATATCAATGGAGATACTATTGAAGACAGTGCTGCCAACTCAGAGTTACTAAACACAGACTTCCGAAATACCTTCACAAAAGAAGACAAAGTTAACATTCCTGAACTCGAATCGAGAACAGCTGACAAAATGTGTAACGGAGAAGTAAATATCATCGGAGCAATGAAGCAACTTACATCACTTAATAAAAGCAAGTCCTCTGGTCTATACTGCATACCAATTAGGTTCCTTTCGGAGTATGCTGTGCAGTAGCAACATACTTAACAATCATATACAACCGTTCGCTCGCCGAAATATCCGTACCCAAAGACTGGAAAGTTACATAGTTCACACCAATATTCAAGAAAGGCAGTAGGAGTAATCTACTAAATTATAGGCCCATATCGTTAACGTGGATATGCACCAGGATTCTAGAATATACATTGTGTTAGAACATTATGAATTACCTCGAAGAAAACGGTCTATTGACACACATTCAACGTGGGTTTAGAAAGCATGAAGTGTTGAGTGCTATTGACTTACTATTGACTTACAAAGTGACAAGTACAATCGATGTCATTGAAAATTGCTTATAGGGAAGCGCAATTTTATGTATTTTTGAATTAACACTGTGTTTATTAGCGCTTGAGTTGATACCTATACAATTTTTCATTGAATGTCAGTAAAAATGGAACAGGAGTTATTACCTTCCCCTTACTTTGGTCTCTGTATTTACCAGTGGGAGCTTTAGGAATCTTAAATATTTGATCATCTTTTAATAAGAGTTTTAGTTATATATGCACTTCTGTAAGGATAACAAACGAACTGCCTTTGTATGCCTTGAAATTTAATTCGTTATTGTCTGTACCAATAATTCCTAGGTCACTTTTGTGAAACTTTTGTTTTTTGCCAGGTGTTACACGCTCTTTCATGATGCTGTCAATACATTTCACTAAAACATCAATACACATATGTACAACACACACCTCTATACTGTTCAGCCTGTAGAGCACAGTTTCCTTATCTATGTTTTGCTTTTAATTCACCCTTAAACCATTTATTTTTACAATGTTTGTTGATATTCTCAGACAGTTCAACGAAATACACTTCCTTACAAATGCCTTTGCTTGTACACACATAAATTACTTTAAATTGCTTCTTTGGTACATATTGACCACCAAACTTGCTTTACTGGGCACCACATGTGATATTTTGTGCATGTGGTGCTAAAGAAATGCAATGAATGTTAAGAACTGCATTATGCAATACAATTCATAACGATATATTTTATAACAGACAATCAATTTTGGTCTAGGATCAGACCATCATCAGGTCTCCAGTACCAAAGAAAATCAGGAACCCATATCACAAAGTGTGTAACATGAAAGCATACAGCTGATATGTGAGACACCAATAAATACTTTACAGCTTATAGCAAAGTAACAAAGAACGTACAGACGCATCTTAGCTCTGTGTCTGCGTGATTGTAGTATCAGATACTGGATGTACAATGTTCCAACTTTGCTATTAGCTTGGTGCATTTATCCTTATAGCTGTTACTGTGTGAAAAACGCATGGATCCAACAGAATAGGTAAAAGATTTAACGAAAAGTCAATATGCATCCGCTAGAAACACACCCCACTGATGTTAAGATCATACATAATAACAAACTCAAGGGGATCCATTATATTACAATATTAACATTTTAATAACAGATTACTCAAAATATATATATTATACTACAGCACTAATAGTTCAGTTACCGTCTGCGTGTTATGGTTACTAGACAGTGTTGGTAGAAACACAGGTAGACACATCTCAGTTTAACCAACACTGAAAGTAAATCTTTTTTATACAGGCAGAGACCTTATACATGATTTAATAGTCATTATAAGTACTTAACATCGCTAGATCTAACCATTGCTCTACTTCTTTGTTTAATACATCACTTATCTAGAGTTATAAGGAAAGGCTATCAATGTTCAGCAGTGCCATATGGATTAGGGGAATTACAGATCATCATGTAGTTTAACAATAGACCTACAGAGTATCAAAGTAAGCCTCCAGCCAATGTCATACCGATATTTGCTTAATAGTTCTCAGTTGGAATTTTTGCCTAGTTATTGTCTTAATTTATCAAGCTACATTATAACAGAAGGTCATGTTAGGTGGGTCATGGAGCCCTTCAGGAACATAGTGGGCAGGGAAGAAGTCCAACGTTCTTTTGGTGTGCTCATCGGAGGGACTTGTCCAGGATGTGGAAGAGGCTCTTCCAGCGGCTATTGTGCATGCAGGGCAATGAAGGTGTTTCACACAATTTCATTTACATAAATTTTTACATTATTACAAATTTAGAATACCTAATATGTTATTTGCACTTTCCAGCTCAGTTGGTACCTCTTAGTTGTTACCGTTCATAAGTATCCCTTCTGGCTATTTGTGACCTAATTAGTTTGTCATCATACATCATACATTAATAAACTCTGGGGAATAAAGAATGACATGCAAACAGGAGTTCGATACTCAACAGAAAGTTTTTCAAAAGGCTATTAATAGCATATTCACTTGCCAATTTCCACTTAATATTTCTGTTCCTTCCACAAGATCGGAAAATATAATTCAGCAATGAAGCTTTGACAGGATCATTCAGAAAGATAGTTCGACACACTGTGTATACAACGCCAACCCTCTAAGATCATGATAAACTCCTTAAACTTTTTATCCTGCCATAGTACTAAACTTTTACAAAACATCTATGTGTACCTTGAATCATGCTGAAATTGACTACGAGGACTCAACATAAACTATGTGGTCTTAACTTCCAACATGGCATAAGGGACATTGTTATAATTTGGCCTGCATTCTGGCAAAGACAACAACAGAGTTGTCAAAGTACTTTCTATTGTTAGGCTCCCTCTGTACATTAAGTATCTTTTAGGATGGGTTTTAAGTTTGTTATACATTTCTGCCTCCTTTAGAAAATTAATCTGAATACCTTTTTCCACCTCATGAAATTTTTCCATGTTTTTTCAGTGTTCCTCATTGTATTTTCTAGTTTTGTAAGGTTGTCACTCAAAGCAAATTTATGACTGGGTTTACAATGTTCTTTAAATCTTATGTTAAGCTTCCTTCCTGTTAGTCTATGTATTCCTGGTCAGAAAGGCCACAAGCGATTTTCACTCTCGAGCTATCATAAACTGGTAGAAATATATACTTTTACTTGAATAGTCACGATTATATTAGGATTTAGCTCATGGAATTTACTGTGTAGTTTATGAATCTGTGTTGTACTACCAGTGGTTACTGATTGTTATAGTGTGACAAGATTTGTTGATGTTTCAAATTTTTGTTGTTTTATTGCCATGCAAGAAAATTTACAAAGAACCCACTAGCAAAAGAATTATTGTACCCTTTTTAATGTCATGTGATGAAAAGTTATGAACGTTTTGATAATTGGTAACTAATTAAGGCAATTGATCAGATTAATAAGCGAGATGCAGGTGACCAGTTCTGATAATTATCTAATTTTGAACAATTGTGGAATCTTTTGCCTAATAGGTTCCTGAAAATTCAGATGAACCATTCCTTCTTTCACACTCATAGCACCTTTATTCAGATAAACATACCATTATTTATCTACATTTGTGATGTAATAGTAGCCAATTAAATGACCTTGAATGTCTGGTTGATGATGTTTGATCCATAACTGTGCTGTTTCTCGTATAAAATATACGTGAACGTGTCAAGCTTTTCTACATCTACCGCTACATAGATACTCAGCTAGCCACCAAGCGGTGTGTGGCAGAGGGCACAATTCGCGCCAAAGTAATATTTCCCCCCTCTGTTCCACTCGCGAATCGCGCGAGGGAAAAACGACTGTCTGAAAGCCTCAGTACGCGCTCTTATTTCCCATATCTATGAATGATGATCACTACACGATTTGAAAGTTGGTGGTAATAATATATGTTCTACATCCTCGGAGAAGATCGTATTTCAGAATTTAGTTAGTAGCCTCTTCCGTTTAGCGCGCCGTCTATCTGCAAGTGAGTACCATTTCAAACTTTCTATGAGATTCGTAACGCTCCCGCGATGGCTAAATGTACCAGTCACGAATCTTGCCGCTCTTCTTTGGACCTTCTCAATTTCTTGAATTAGACCCAACTGGTAGGGGTCCCATACAGAGCAACAGTACTCTAAGACTGGACGAACTAACGTATTGTAATCTATTTCCTTTGTTGAAGGACTGCATCGGTTCAGGATTCTACCAATAAACCGCAGGCTAGAGTTTGCCTTAACCGTTACTTGTGTAATCTGATCATTCCATTTGAGATCATTTCAAATAGTCACACCCATTTACTTGACGGATGTTACCGTTTCGAAAGACTGGACATTTATTTTGTACTCGAAAATTAACGAGGATTTTCGTCTTGTTATACGCAGTAGGTTACACTTACTAATATTGAGAGATAACTGCCAGTAATTACACCACGCATTTATTTTCTGCATATCCTCATTGATTTGTTC
Organism: Schistocerca cancellata; assembly: GCF_023864275.1. NCBI lineage: Eukaryota > Metazoa > Arthropoda > Insecta > Orthoptera > Acrididae > Schistocerca > Schistocerca cancellata. The sequence continues at coordinate 103,118,945 of NC_064633.1, forward strand.
ACAACCTTCGTGTTACACTACTTTCCTGTAGCCTACAGCATTATCGGCAAACAGTCTAAGGCAAACTGTCAACCACATCGTTTATGTAAATCGTATGAAGCAGAATACCTATTACGCTGCCCTGGGGCACACCTGAAGTTACTCTTGTTTCTGTTGAAGTTGCCCCATTCAGGGCGACATACTGCTCCCTGTCTGTTAGAAAACTTTCTATCCAATCGCATATGTCATTGGAAAGAGCGCAAGGGCGCACTTTGTGTAGCAAGCGACAGTGCGGAACTGAGTCGAAAGCCTTTCGAAAGTCGAGAAATATGGCATCAACCTGGGAACCGGTATCTAGAGCCTGTTGTATATCATGCACAAAGACGGCGAGCTGTGTCTTGCATGACCGCTGCTGGTTTCTGCAGATGAGCTAGGACCTTAACTGTTTCACAGTCCCAGATACACGAAACACTGTGTCAACCATCCTTGTGTTTGTTTAATAATTGAAAGGGGGAATGGTGCTGCAGTCCTCTATTGTAAACGAGTTGCTGTAAGCTATGTTTAGAATTTCGGGCTTCTGTTTATCACCGTCAGTTATATTACCCGTACTGTCAGCAAGATAAGGTATAGAATTATTTGAGCGTTCATAGATTTTACGGATGACCAAAATTTTTTGGGGTTATTTTTATAATCTGCAGATAAAATATTGCTTTCAAATTTGTTAAAGAGTCTCTCATTGTCCTTCTGACAGCTGCTTTTATTTCGCATTATTTCTGTTTGTCAGAGGGGCAGTTACTACGTTTAAAACGACTGTGAAAAATTCTCTGCTTTCTCGGCAACTTCCTAATATGTTTGTTGTACCAAGGTGGATCCTTTCCCTCCCCTATACTTTTGCTGGGCTTATACTTCTCTAGCATGTGGTGAACAATACCTTTAAATTCAGACCAAAGGTGCTCAATATCTTTGTGTCCCGTGGTGATTGGAGCTGACGATGAAGATATTCATTAATGACAATTTCATTTGCTTTCCCAAAGAAGAAAACTCTACGATGTTCCGTGTTCTCTCTCTCTCTCTCTTTTTTTTTTTTTTTTTTTTTTTTTTTTTTTTTTTTTTGCAACTTCCACTGACATAGAAGCCACAACGACATTACGGTCGCTAATAACTTCTTCTAGATTAACTTCCTCAAAAAGATCACGTCTGTTTGTCGCCAAGATATCTAATATGTTCATATCTCGAGTTGGTTTTCTAGCCAATTGCTCAAGGTTGTATGTTGAGAGCGCTCCTAGAATAAATTCATACGAATCTTAGCTTCTATCCCCTATGATAAACGTGTAATTTTGCCAGTCAATGGATGCTAGATTAAAGTCTCCACCTATGGATAATTTGGATATTTACTTCCTATGTACTCAAGACTTTCCCTGAAACGTTCTGCGACGTTTGTAGAAGATGCTGGTGGTCTATATAAACATCCTAATACAGTGGTCAATCCTTGTCTGGTTGACAGCTTTATCCAAACTATTTCACAGCCCGACCCATTAACGATATCAACTGTGTTTAAACAACTATTAACTGCAATGACCACACCACCTCCAATAGGATCAGTCCTATCCCTCCTATCTAATACAATATTGGCATTGCTACTGTTTATTTCGGAGATTAACTCGGGGATCTTTCTACAGACATTTCGACAATTTACTAACATCAGATTAAGTATATTTAAATCCTTTGGAATGACCTGTTTAGGCGAACTAACAATTTTTATAGTTGGCACACCCACATCAGTGTCATGATCTGGTAATTTTTTGGGCCAACGGTTTGTTTCCCATGGGGAGAAACCTAAGCTAAAAAAAAACCTATGGACACGCCACAAGTACTGTGCTACCCATGTAGCTGCTTCCTGTGTATAGTGAACCCCTGATCTATCGAGGGGCGTCCTGTAACCTTCCACCCCATAGTGTAAGTCGAGGAATCTACAACGAGTTTCGTCACAGAGTCGACATAGCCTCTGGTTTAGATTATCCACTCCACTCCAAAACAGAGGACCTCGGTCCACCCTCGGTATGATGCTGCAGATCATCAGCTTCCACTCCTGGAGAGATGGAGGCTGCCTTCACCAATTCAGCCAGCCGTCGAAAGGACAAAAGGATTTCCTCGGAACCCCGACTACAGGCATCGTTGGTGCCGAAATGAGCAACAATCTGCAGCTGGTTCCACCCTGCACGCACGATAGCCGCTGGAAGAGCCTCTTCCACATCCTGGACAAGCCCCCCCAGCGAACACACCGAGTGAACGTTGGAGTTCTTCCCCGCCCGCTATGTTCCTGAAGGGTTCCATGACCCACCTAACATGACCTTCTGTTATAGCGTAGCCTGATAAATTAAGACAATAACTAGGCAAGAATTCCAACTGAGAACTATTAAGCAAATATCAGTAAGACATTGGCTGGAGACTTACTTTGATATGCTGTAGGTCTATTGTTAAACTACGTGATGATCTGTAATTCCCCTAATCCATATGTCACTGCTGAATATTGATAGCCTTTCCTTATAACACTAGATACGTGATGTATTAAACAAAGAACTAGAGCAATGGTTAGATCTAGCGATGTTAAGTACTTATAATGACTATTAAACTATGTATAAGGTCTCTGCCTGTATAAAAAAGATTTACTTTCAGTGTTGGTTAAACTGAGATGTGTCTACCTGTGTTTCTACTAACACTGTTTAGTAACCATAACACGCAGACGGCAACTGAACGATTAGTGCTGTAATATAATCGATGTATTTTGAGTAATCTGTTATTAAAATGTTAATATTATAATGTAATGGGTCCCCATGAGTTTGTTATTATGTATGATCTTAACATCAGTGGGGTGTATTTCTAGCAGATGCATATTGGCTTTTCGTTAAATCTTTTACCTATTCTGTTGGATCCATTCGTTTTTCACACAGTTAACAGCTATAAGGATAAATGGACCAAGCTAACAGCAAAGTTGGACATTTGTACATCCAGTATCTGATACTAAACTCACGCAGACACAGAGCTAAGATGCGTCTGTACGTTCTTTGTTACTTTGCTATAATCTGTAAAGTATTTATTGGTGTCTCACGTATCAGCTGTATGCTTTCATGTTACACATGTTGTGATATGGGTTCCTGATTACCTTTGGTACTGGAGACCTGATGATGGTCTGATCCTAGACCAAAATTGATTGTCTGTTATAAAATATATCGTTATGAATTGTATTGCATAATGCGGTTCTTAACATTCATTGCACTTCTTTAGCGCCACATGCACAAAATATTTCTTGCGGTGCCCAGTTAAGCAAGTTTGGTGGTCAATATGTACCAAAGAAGCAATTTAAAGTAATTTATGTGTGTACAAGCAAAGAGATTTGTAAGGGAGTGTATTTCGTTGAAAGTGATTCCAGCTTCTTCTAAATGAATATCAAGGTTAGGAATGATGTGTCCGAGAATATCAAGATATATTGTAAAAATAAATTGCTTAAGGGTGAATTAAAAGCAAAACATAGGTAAGGAAACCATCCTCTACAGACTGAAGAATATAGAGGGGTGTGTTGTACATATGTGTATTGATGTTTTAGAGAAATGTATTGACAGCATCATGAAAGAGCGTGTAACACCTGGCAAAAGACAAAGGTTACACAAAAGTGACCTAGGTATTATTGGTACAGACAATAACGAATTAAATTTCAAGGCACACAAAGGCAGTTCGCTTGTCATCCTTTCAGAACTGCATATATTACTAAAACTCTTATTAAAAGATGATCAAATATTTAAGATTCCTAAAGCTCCCACTGGTAAATACAAAGACGAAATTAAGGGGAAGATAATAATTCCTGTTCCATTTTTACTGACATTCATTGAAAAACTGGTTAGGTATCAACTCAATCGATAATAGGCTTAGAGTTCATTCAAAAATACATAAGATTGCGCTTCCCTATAAGCAATTTTCAATTACATTGATCGCACTTGTCACTTTTTAAGTCAAGAATCAAATAAGATTACTACTGAAAACTACAGATTGACAAATAGTCACATATTAAAAACTGCAGCAGAACTGATGCAGGTCACCTTAGAGGTTACAACCCCAGCAGCTAAATTCATACCGTTAGAGCTTAGCAAATGTACCAGTTGAAGAAATAATTAAGGTCATCAAAAATAATCGACCGACATACAAGAAAATGAATAACTAGCAAATTGTATTGGTATGTGATCAATTCAGTCAATTTCGTCTCAAAAGTATTTTGTATTCAGTTTGACCTTCGGCAGATAGCGAAATGGCTTAGGAATTAGTAATCGCCTAGCAGGGACACTAGCAAACATTTTCATGGATGATTCAGAAAATTAATTTTTACACTAACAACTATAAACGCTGCCTTGATGACATGATCATACTTTTCAGTTGTAGTACAACATAGATTGAACACCTACACGGTAACTTAAATGAGCTACTTCCTAATATTAACTGTGTTATATAGGTAGAAGAAAATAATTCTATAAGCTATCTTCTTAACTTAATGAATGACATACTTACAACATATTTAGGAAACTAACAACCACAGATGCAATCATACATGTGTCTTCACTTCATCCCATATCCTTTTAAGTGTGCATTTTTCATGCCATGATGACACGTTCAGTTGATTACCCGTATCTGTAGAAAGTATAGACAGTGAGAATAGCATTTTACGTCACGTAGTTGTGGACAATGGGTCTGACCTTATGGCAGCAGAAAAGGTTTACAAAACACAGATTTGATTAAAAGAGAAATGCAGACAACAAGTGATAAGGCTACAGAAAATAAGAAATAAAGGAAACCCTAGGTCTGTAATGTTGCCATATTTAGGCAAAGATCCCTGATAGAATAAAACAGGTTTCTGAAGTGGTACTGCTAAAGTGGTTTTTCAAATAAATAATGAGGTAAGGGAAATTGTTACGGCACAAGATAGAGAACGAAGATGTATATGATAAATCAGAGGTGTCTAAATTCATCTGTGGTCTATTTGATGAAGAATACGTAGACAAACAAGAAGGAAGCTTACGATAAGATTCAAAGAACGCTGTAATCCCAGTCATAAAGCTGCTTTGAGTGACTACTTTAAAACACATTAACTTACAATAGGGCACACTGAAGAAAACATGAAAAACCTTGTATAAACTGAAAAAAGGTGTTGTTATAGAAGTAGAGATATATATTAAACAGAAGACCCCCTATAAAGAAGTGAAAGACCTTAAGAACACAAAGTCCTTTGGTAACCTTTCTAATGTTTTTGCCAATATGCACAAGTAATTCCACATATTGCCTATGGTCAAGTTAGGAATTGTAACAACTGTTCATTTCGGCCTGTGAGAGGCTGTATGTTTCCATGTATTCTGCACGGCAGCCTAATAAAGAGAAATGGCAGATGGGTCCAATCGTTTAACCATTGCCACCGCCATAAATGTGTAACTTTAAGTGGTCTTCAGGGTCAGTGCATCCACCACGCTCGCTGGTTCCTCCGCCTCGAGGCTAACATATGATGGGAGATAATACACTGGGCTGTTAGAATGCGCTCTTACCAAGGTGCGATGATTACATGAGGGAATGTCTCCTTCAGTTAAAGGGGTGGTGGTTGGAAGTTTTCTGTGGGAATCGGTAGAATCTGGTCTCAGTTGGTGTTATGGAAATTGACCTGCTAGACAATTATCTTCTTTTTATGCCCCAATACCCTACAAAATAAGCAAAAAGTTTCACTTTTGCTGGTGCTCTGCAGAAATCTTGAAATTTCATTGGAGAGGTGGTCGCAATAGCGGCAAAACATATCTAGAGATTGTACAGCGCTCGCAATCATTACTGTCGTTGCTGGATGACTTGGAACTTCTAAAAAACCTGAGAGAGAGGTTAGAACTACAGTTTTAGACACTCTCCCTCCTGCTTCCACGAACGGCGGTTTTGGTGCAGTCCTCATCCGCTGCACGTGATAAAAGGGGCCAGTACGCTACTAACATCCGCTCACAGCCGGCTCGCACGGAATCCAGAGATGAGCGTTTATCTGCTGAGATTCGGTTAGCAATGCTTTTCCGTGGAGTAGTTTGGGGGGCCTGGTATATGTCAACTCTGTAGAGTTAGTCGTAACGGTAATTGACGACTGCAGTTAGTTTTTCGAATTACAGTATACATTTGGCGGTTGTGAAGAATGTTTGATTTCCGAGTGCACTTTTCGTTACAACTTCCCGGTATTCTATCTTTTTGAAAGTTTTCCCACTTATATGTTCGTTAAGGGATATAAACTGCTTCTTTTATAAGCCTGTATTTTCATTTAACAGATAGATGCAACCTTTCACTAAACTGTGCTGTTGTGAGGGGGTTGACCTGTGTATTTCATACAGAACTATTTACTTTAAGATGGTGTTACCCCTGTTAAATTCAGAAGTTAATAAGTAGTTATCCTTTACGCAACATGTTTACTGTCTTTTATAAGGTATCTTGCATGATTGCATAGGGAGTTTAATTTTATTTTCTGATCACAGATACTTTAATTTTGCATTCTCGGGGTTTTCACACTACGGCCAGAATCACCCACCTCACACTTCCTAAACTTGAAGTTGATTTATATGTAGTCAAGGAAGATTCAGGCTACATGAATGGCATTTATAGCATGTTACTCAATGACAAACCAGGACTGATTGTTAATATGAATTTGCATCACACACTGCCTGTAACTAAGGAGCTATGTAATACATTCCATTACAAAATTAGTAAACTAATAAAGTAGAAGGTTAAGACGGAAAAGATTAAAATCTTATTTTATTTTATGAGAAAAATCAGGAATTCTAGCTGTCCACTCGGAATGTACGAATTGTCCTTTCAGCCAAATGTCTAAGATGAGCAATCAGGTATTTATAGAATGAGCACACTAGCCTCACGTCTCTAGTTGTCAATAGGCGTCAAGACCAATATATAAAAGAGCCGAAGGAGTAGTTGAATTTGTGTAGCGAAGATTGTCACTGCCATTTGTGGCGGTTAGATTGCCAGCAACGTGTCGATTGACACCCTACTGAAAGCTCATAAGAAGCACTTCTGCTGTTATACCCTTGATAACTGGGTTGCCAATTGCAATATGCTAATCAAACACTGCAGTTAATGGCACAGATGTGTTTAGGAACGAACAGATTTTCAAATGGCATTACTGATCTACTGCTCTGTAACCCACAGAGCATGTCTGGGAAGACGAAAGCTTTGAGACCGACACAGCAAGGATTTCATTCAAGAAATCCGTGAAAAATGCGTTTGGTGTCTGGTTGCTTCCGAGCCACAACGTATAAAATAAAGTCTCAGTGTCTATAGGGATCACACGTCTTAGTGATGTTGATAATGAGTATTAGTTCAGGATGGAAACAATGTATAATAATTAATACCCAGTATGTGTTGAACGACGCCTCAAAGTCAGATAAACATCGGAGTGGAGACACGTGATGTATCCCAACCTAATTTTGTCAGTCCATATACAAATAGCGTGATTAATAAAGAAAGAAAAATGGAAGACTATGACGGAAGTGATAACCGGCTAATGGTTCTCACTGTTGCTAGTTTTGTGTGCATGGGAGAAACGATGAAAGAAATAAAAGAAAATCTTTAATGTGGAAGGTAGCTAATTGGCACCAAACGTCGATATTGAGGTTCACAGTCTACCTACCTGTAATAATCTACAGTAAGGAGAATTTAGAGAAACTCTTAACAAGTGGATAGGTTTCATAAGACAAATTTATTCTTCCTGTTAAACAAATCCAAAGCTTATTGTTAATTATTGGTAAAATAAAGTAACGATTTGCAACATAAGGTAACAGAGTATGATGGGAAAACGTTGTACACTTTTAACTAAATCTGGACAATTGTTACGTAAGGCAACGAGAACAATGAACAGATTAATAGTAGATGAAAGTCTTATTCGTTTTTAAATTAGTCGTTATTCCAAGTCAGTGCTGTTATATGCACTTGACCATACGAAGAAGACAATTTCATAATTCAAGTTACTTATAATTGCTTGCAATCACCTTAAGCATCAAGGTTGCATACCAAGTCCCCCAAGATATTTGTGGCATTGAGTTATGACGACGATATGGCCAATCGCGCTTTTGAAGTACACACTAAGTAGCTGTCCCTGAGCGCCACAATTTGGGAGATAAGAGTCCGACACGCCGTATAAGAGGAGGTCGGTGTGCTCACTAGTGTCACTTGTATTGAGGCATCCAGCGTAGTAGAAGCCACTGCAGCCATGAAGGCGTCCCTAGTCCTGCTGATCGCTGGAGTGTTACTCGTGGCGTACTGCACGCCGTTCGCTGTTGCAGACGATGAAGATGAAGCGGTGGATGAAGCAGCCGAGAACACAGACGCTGATGACGACGACGCCGACGGCTCAGCAGTCGACGACGCTGACGACAGCGGTGATGAGGAGGGTCTAAGTGGAGAGAGCAGGCGGGCAGCCAAAGGTAAACAGCAGCTGAGGCGTGCAGACAATGCAGGGGGCTAATCGCCGTAGCATTCACGGCATCAGGTTCTGGTGTAGACTGCGATTCTGAGTATACTTTCTTATAGGTTTAAGTCCCTAGTTGATAATATACATTATTCTGAAACTTCAAACGCTTAAGACATTCGTCTCTAGACGAGACAGGTGGTTCGAGGATATTTGTTTGTAGTATTATACCATTAGTGCATACATTAAATAAGCATGTTCTGTTTTGAGCAGCTCACACTATTCATTTCTGAGCTAATCATTTATTTGTCTGTCATTTAACCTTTGTTTGAAATCAGAATGAAAATTACTGCAGTTACGCTTTCTAGTAGAGCAATATGTCTATGCCAACACACAAGTTTAGAAAAATAGTTGAAAGTTGACTGAAATATGGTTAAACGTTAATCATACGTTTCGAAGATTCTTAGTGACCGTCAGTGAGATTTCATGACACAGTTTCTTAAGCACTTTGACATGTTTCAGGAGTGATATTTACAGCAAAATACTGAAACTGAGTTTTAGCATCAAAATTCTATAAGTCTTGCAGCTTAAGATGTCTGCATACTATCGACCTCTACAGGAAGGTACGTTTAGCAATGATGGAGTTGATGTTATCACAGGTACATAGCTTATACCTGCCTGAGTTTCATCCCCATTATAAGAATACAGCGCGATTCATATTACTGTTTAGGAAACCAAAAGTGACGTAGATAACTCTGAGATAAGTAATTTGACATGAGTCACATATGGTCGCAAATTTCAGGAAACCCCCCAACCAAGTGGATGACAAATGTTGCACATGTGATGGTACCAGGGGATACATACTTCATTGCAAGTGCAGTGGCTAGATCAGTCTACCCTACCCACACTGTAGTGGCACATCTACACATTGCTCCACAAGGTTATTTTGCGTTTATTCTTGCATTATACAGTGTAATACTGTAGTGTTCACGGTAGTGGCACTACAAGACTATGGTGAATCTATTTACCATTAGGAAAACGTAGTACGCTAACAGAGCAGTGTTGAGTACTGACCACTACCACTGCACCTGTGGGGAGGTATACAAACTGGTCATGTAACATGTGCAAAATTTGTCAACCACATTTAGGATATTTGCTGACGTTTGGGGCTCCGTGTATGTTGTATTAAATATCTTGTCTCAGAGGCTTATTCTCCGCTTTGAGAGTTTTTAAATATTAATGAAAATCACCCTGTTTATGTATCAGATCACTATAGTATAAAATATCCATTTAATGCTACACTTTGTATAGCTGGATATGCTAAAACGAAAAGTTATAGCTTAGAGCAGTGCTCTTGATCTTTGAAGCAGCAATTACTCCAAAGGAAATCAGTTAGAAAAACAAGTTGTGTGTGATACAATTCTTCAGTGTTTTATATACTTACAAAATTTAATTTTAGTATCTGTGTCAACTGTAGATGGAAGTTTTTGTTAAGTCTAGTAACATTTTCTGATGAGACAGGAGAGTACGCAGGTGTCAGAGGAACATCATATATTTTGTTTATTGTTGAGCAGGTGCTCACGCCCGGGCTGGCCACATGAAACATGCACGAGCAGGCAGCCGACACATTGCGTCCAGAGCTGGAAGCAGACCCCATGCCAGGTCAGGCGCCTCCCGCAGATCTGCACACAGCAAGTAGTCGCTGTTGCTGAGGCAGCGCCACACCGCAGAGGCGCATTCTGGAGCTGCTCCCACTATCCTGTACCCTACACTCATGTGGAGAAAATAAAGCACCACTGTACTTTGTGGCAAACATATGTGTCTATTACTCATTGTCCTATAAATTTTAGATCATGTGCACATGTAGGTAATAACTAAATACGGAAAAATGTTGCTAAAGTTCAAAAAATTTATAAGTGTTCCAGTTTTCGGGTGTAAACAATATATTCGCCGTGATATTATATTACCAACGTTATATCATTATCTGTGTATGTTGCACTGTGATGTGAATGGGAACTGTGATGTGAATGGGAGTTTGTATTTCTTCTTATGGAATCATGATCTACAGTATAGAGCGCTAGGGTATACACACCAGTCTCTTACTAAGTCAGTGGTTTTGAAGATACATGTACAGAAGTCCTTGTAGTACTTGCACATATTATGGTTTTTAATTATTATAACATTTCCAAAACTACAAGTAGGGCTTCGGTCGCAAAGGGTGCAGGCTGAACATAGGAAGAACGTAGATACAGGGACCATTGGTATATCGTTTGTAAATTGTCCTAGCTGTGTTGGGAAAACACCGGAGCTCCAAGCGCTAATAGAAAGCAATGATGCTCAAATCGTTATAGGCACTGAAAGCTGGCTAAAGCCGGACATAAGGTCAGCCGAAATTTTGGCCAAGAACCGAACGGTGTTCCGAAAGAATAGGCTACGCACGGTTGGCGGTGGCGTGTTTGTTGCTGTCAGAAGTAGTTTATCTTGTCGAAATGTCTGTAGAAAAATCCCCGATTTAATCTCCGAAATAAACAGTAGCAATGAAAATATTGTATTAGGTAGGAGGGATAGGACTGATGCTATAGGAGGTGGTGTGTTCATTGCAGTTAATAGCTGTTTCAACACAGTTGAGATCGATAATGGGCCGGACTGTGAAATACTTTGGATAAAGCTGTCAACCAGACAAGGATTGACCATTGTATTAGGATGTTTATATAGACCACCAGCATCTTCAACGAAAATGGTTCAAATGGCTCCGAGCACTATGGGACTCAACATCCTATGTCATAAGTCCCCTAGAACTTAGAACTACTTAAACATAACGAACCTAAGTACATCACACACACCCATGCCTGAGGCAGGATTCGAACCTGCGACCGTAGCAGTCCCGCGGTTCCGGACTGCAGCGCCAGAACCGCACGGCTCATCTTCAATAAATGTCGCAGAACGTTTCAGGGAAAGTCTTGAGTACATAGGAAGTAAATATCCGAATTATCCATAGGTGGAGGCTTTAATCTAGCATCCATTGACTGGCAAAATTACACGTTTATCACAGGGGGCAGAAGCTAAGATTCGTATGAATTTATTCTAGGAGCGCTCTCAACATACAACCTTGAGCAATTGGTTAGAAAACCAACTCGAGATGTGAACATATTACATATCTTGGCGACAAACAGACCTGAACTTTTTGAGGAAGTTAATCTAGAACAAGCTATTAGCGACCGTAATGTCGTTGTTCTTCTTTGGGAAAGCAAATTAAATTGTCATTAATGAATATCTTCATCGTCAGCTCCAATCACCACGGGACACAAAGATATTGAGCATCTTTGGTCGGAATTTAAAGGTATTGTTCACCACGTGCTAGAGAAGTATAAGCGCAGCAAAAGTATAGGGGAGGAAAAGGATCCACCTTGGTACAATAAAAATATTAGTAAGTTGCTAGAAAGCAGAGAATTTATCACAGTCGTTTTAAACGTAGTCACTTCCTCGCTGACAAACAGAAATTTTGCGACATAAAAGCAGCTGTCAGAAGGACAATGAGAGACTCTTTAACAAATTTGAAAGCAGGATTTTATCTGCAGATTATAAAAATTACTCCAAAAAATTTTGGTCGTCTGTAAAATCTATGAACGCTCAAATAATTCAATACCTTCTCTTGCTGACAGTACGGGTAATATAACTGATGATGATGATGAAATTCTAAACCTAGCTTACAGCAACTCGTTTACGATAGAGGACTGCAGCACCATTCCCCCTTTCAATTATCTAACAAACGCAAGGATGGCTGACATAGTGTTTAGTGTATCTGAGATTGTAAAACAGTTAAGATCCTTAGACCCAAGGAAGGCATCTGGCCCAGACGGTATTCCCGTTAGATTTATGTTTACTATGCTACAAATATAGCACCATTCTTATCCGTCATCTATCAGAACTGCGACAAGTTCCACGGGACTGGAACAAGGCCCAGGTCATAGCAATCTATAAAATAGGTACAAAATCTGATGCACAAATTTACCAGCCAATTTCACTGGCATCGATTTGTTGTAGAATCATGGAACATATTTTATCTTTCTAGACTCTGAGAAGCTTATCTGCAGAAACCAACACGGTTTTAGGAAACAGCGGTCATGCGAGACACAGCTGGCCCTCTTTGTACATGACGTACAACAGGGTCTAGATACCGGCTCCCAGGCTGATGCCATATTTCTCGACTTTGGAAAGGCGTTCGACTCAGTTCCGCACTGTCGCTTGCTACAAAAAGTACGCCCTTACGGTGTATCCAATGACATATGCAGTTGGATAGAATGACTGGCAGTTATCTCTCAATATTAGAAAGTGTCGCCCGGAATGGGGTAGCTTCAACAGAAACAAGAGTAACTTGAGGTATACCCCAGGGCAGCGTAATAGGTCCTCTGCTTTTAACGATTTACATAAACGATTTGGTTGATGGTATTGACAGCGGCCTTAGACTGTTTGCCGATAAGGCTGTAGTCTACAGGAAAGTAGTATCACACGAAAGTTGTGAACAAATCAATGAGGACTTGCAGAAAAGAAATGAGTGGTGTAATGACTGGCAGTTATCTCTCAATATTAGAAAGTGTAATTTACTTCGTGTAACAAGGCGGTAACATAAGTCAAGTATCTATGTGTGACTTTTCGAAATGATCTCAAATGGAATGATCAGTTTACACAAGTAACGGGTAAGGCGAACTCTATATTGCGGTTTATTGGTAGAATCCTGAAGCGATGCAGTCCTTCAGCAAAAGAAATAGCTTACAATACGTTAGTTCGTCCAGTCTTAGAGTACTGTTCGTCTGTATGGGACCCTTACCAGTTGGGTCTGATTCAAGAGATTGAGAAGGCCCGAAGAAAAGCGGCAAGATCCGTGACTGGTACATTTAGCCATCGCAAGAGCGTTATAAATTTCATAGAAAGTTTGAAGTTGGACACACTTGCAGATAGACGAGACGCTAAACAGAAGGTTCCGCTCTCTAAATTCCGAAATCCAATCTTCACTGAGGATGTAGAGCATATATTATTACCACCAACTTTCAAACCACGTAGTGATCATCATTCAAAGATAAGGGGAATAAGAGCTCGTACTGAGGGGTTCAGAGAGTCGTTTTTCCCTTTCACGATTCGTGAGTGGAACGGTTAGGGGGGTGGGGGAGAAATATGACTTTGGCACGAATTGTGCCCTCCGCCACACAACGCTTGATGGCTAGCGGTGTATTTATGTAGATGTAGATGTAGAAATGCATGACATGTTCACGTATATTTCATAAGAGACACAGCACAGTTATGGATCAAACATCATCAACCAGACTTTTAAGGTCTTTTATTTGGTTACTATTACATCAAAAATGTTACTAAATAATGGTATGTTAATCTGAATAAAGGTGCTATAAATGTGAAAGAAGGCAGGTATGTTCATCTGAATTTTCAGCACATATTAGGTGTAAGATTCCACAACTGTTGCAAGTTACATAATTATCAGAACTCGTCACCTGCAGCTTGCTTATTATTCTGATCAATTGCCTTAATTAGTTACTAATTATCCAAACGCTCATAACTTTTCATCACATGGCATTAAAAAGTATATAATAATACATTTGCGAGTCAGTTCTTTGTACATTTTCTTGCAGGGCATTAAAATAACAAAAATTTGTAGCATCAGCAATTCTTGTCACACTATAACAATCAGTAACCACTAGTAGTACAACACAGATTCAAAAACTACACAGTAAATTCCATGAGCTAAATGCTTATATAATCTTGACTATTCAGGTAAGAGTATATATTGCTATCAGTTTATGATAGCTCAAGAGTGTAAAAAATCACTTGTGGCCTTTGTGACCAGGAATACATAGCCTAACAGGAATGAAGCTTAACATAAGATTTAAAGAACATTGTAAACCCAGGCATAAATCTTCTTTGAGTGACAAAACTAGAAAATACAATGTGGAATATTGAAAAACATGGAAATATTTCATGAAGTGGAAAAAGGTATTCAGATTAATCTTCTGGAGGAGGCAGAGATGGATAACAATCTGAAAACCCAACATAAAAGATACTTAATGTCCAGAGAGAGCCTAACAGCACAAAGTACTTTGACAACTTTGTTGATGGCTTTGCCAGAATGCAGGTCAAATTATACCAATGTCCCTTATGCCATGTTGTAAGTTAAGGCTACATAGCTTGTGTTGAGTCCTCATAGTCAATTTCAGCATGATTCAAGGTATGCATAGATGTTTTGTAAAAGTTTAGTACTATTCAGGATAAAATTTAAGGAATGTATCATGATCTTCGCTGTTGGCGTTGTATACACAGTTCGGTGTGGAGAACTATCTTTCTGAATGATCCTGCAAAGCATCAATTCTGAATTACATTTTTCGATCTTCTGGAGTGGACAGAAATATAAAGTGGAAATTGGCAAGTGAATATGCTATTAATAGCCTTTTGAAAAACTTTCTGTTGAGTATCGAACTTCTGACTGCATGTCATTCTTTATTCATTATTTGTAGAGTTTATAAATGTATGATGACATCACTAATTCGGTAGAAGGGATAATTAAGAACAGTGACAACTAAGAGGTATTATCTGAGCTGAAAAGTGCAAATAACATATTAGGTATTCTGAATATGTAATAATGTAAAAATTGACGTAAATTAAATTGTGTGTAAGTTTACAATATTGTTGTAATATATTCCTTGCTTTGTTGAGGCAGTATTTTAATTGTTGCATATATTCATTAAAGTGAATGTCATTATCCTGGAGTTTTGGCACTGTTTGTCTTACAATTACTACAAACGTCAAGGAAAAAATTTGTGTTTATTAAGGCTGCGATGATCTACTTCTACTTTGTTACATGTAGCTACTAATAGTGTCTTCATTTAACGTGTACTAGCAGCCTTTACAAATATTTTCATGTTGAGATATGAGTACAAGATGATCACTATGAGATAATGTGAGGTCACACATGAGAATGGGTCATGCTTTGAATGGAATTGCTATCTTTATCAGCAAAATGGTGGGCACTCACACTACACAAATAGCATATCAAAGAATCATGCTCTATGGCATTCCCACTGGACTAATACTGCAGACACTCAAGACAGGGTGAGGTGCTAACTGCCAAAATGTTGATTGAAATGTTAATATTAGGAGTGACCGCCAGTGGTTAGTGCACTGCAGACGTCCTACACTGCCATGGCTCGAGAAGATATCATGTAGGACTGAAATCTAAGCCATACTTCTGTCTGAGGTCTCCACAATCATGTTTTCCTTGGCAGGCGCAAAACAGTTGCTTCTGTACTCCGTGATTCTGTTTGTGAACAATGAGTAACTAGAGTTGAAGAAACAGTTTATTCTAGAAACAGCCTCTTAATCCCATTCTAAGTCCCATCCATGCATCGTTTTCTACACGGAACAATACTGTAAACAATGTCATTAACATAATTTACATCCACTCATTCGACAGCAGACTGATATTAAAAGTGTAATAGGTTAGGTTGTTTGGTGCTTAAGTAACAAATTCAGGAGGAGAGCCACAAAAAGGTCTGCTTTCTTAAAAATTAGGTAATGATGCCATATAATTTTTACTCTTTTCGGGAAATGTTATTTACTAAGAGTACAGTTATTTAAAATAATGATTTTGTGATGATATGGACCCATGAACATATACACTGCTATTAGAGTATCAGTCCATTATATGTTAGTGTAATTACTCAATAATTATTGTGTTTCTTTTAGGTGCAGGCTGGAGGTTAAGTTATCATTTCTGGAATGCTGACCACCCTGCAAAATAGCATTCGAGATTTGTTGTAAATCTAAGGGGTGTTTGATGAAAGCTTTTCCTTAAAATTTCAATGATCAATTTATCGATTCTTACATGAATTCATGCTCGCAAGTCTGTTCAAAAGCTTTTCCTACCAGAACTATCGATTGCTTAATGCATTCCAGTCTTTGACTATTCGAGTGATAGCATGTCCACAAACTTATACTTTGCAGACGCTGAGTATGGACCAGTCACAAAACAGCATGTACTGTGTCACGTGTTTATGGGCTTTGTTTTATAGTGGACAAAGTGTTGTCCTTAGTTTTGCTATCTTCTCATCTCGTGAGTTCCATATGTTCTGTTCTGGACGACTAGTGTCGCAATTTGCTCATGGACTCTAGGTAACTGAATTGACATTACATTCTGATGACTATTCTCACACTACAAACTACATCTATAGCTACACGGATCCTCTGCAAATCACATTCAAGTGTGTGGCATGGGGTTCATCTGGCACCTTCACAATTTTCTATTATTCCAATCTCGTATAGCGCGTGGAAAGAATGAACACATATATCTTTCTGTACGAGCTCTGATTTCCCTTATTTTATCGTGGTGATCGTTCCTTTATGAACGTCGGTGTCAACAAACCATTTTCGCATTCGGAGAAGAAGGTTGGTGATTGGAATTCAGTGATAATATTCCGTCTCACTGAAAAACGTCTTTCTTTTAATGATGTCCATCCAAAATCCTGTATCATTTCTGTGATACTCTCTCCCATACTTCGCGATAATACAAAACGTGCTGCCTTTCTTTAAACTTTTACGATGTACTCCGTTAGTCCTACCTGGTAAGGATCCCACGCTGCGCAGCGGTATTCTGAAAGATAACAGACAAGCGTAGTGTAGGCAGTCTCCTTAGTAGATCTATTACATTTTCTAAGTGTCCTGCCAATAATACGCGGTCTTTGGTTAACCTTCCCCACAACATTCTTTATGTGTTCCTCCTAATTTAAGTTGTTCGTAAATGTAATACCTAGGTATTTAGTTGAATTTACAGCTTCTAGATGAGACTGATTAATCGAGTAACCGAAGTTTAACGAACTCCTTTTACCACTCATGTGGATGACCTCACACTTTTCGTTATTTAGTTTCAATTGCCACTTTTCGCAACATTCGGATATTATTTCTAAATCGTTTTGCAGTTTATTTTGGTCTTCTGATGATATTATTAGTCGATAAACGACAGCGTCATCTGCAAACAACCGAAGACGGCTGCTCGCATTGTCTCAAAAATCGTTTATATAGATAACTACCTTCGGGAACCCCCCCATGAACCATGGACCTTGCCGTTGGTGGGGAGGCTTGCGTGCCTCAGCGATACAGATAGCCGTACCGTAGGTACAACCACAACGGAGGGGTATCTGTTGAGAGGCCAGACAAACGTGTGGTTCCTGACGAGGGGCAGCAGCCTTTTCAGTAGTTGCAAGGGCAACAGTCTGGATGATTGACTGATCTGGCCTTGTAACAATAACCAAAACGGCCTTGCTGTGCTGGTACTGCGAACGGCTGAAAGCAAGGAGAAACTACGGCCGTAATTTTTCCCGAGGGCATGCAGCTTTACTGTATGATTAAATGACGATGGCGTCCTCTTGGGTAAAATATTCCGGAGGTAAAATAGTCCCCCATTCGGATCTCCAGGCGGGGACTACTCAAGAGGATGTCGTTATCAGCAGAAAGAAAACTGGCGTTCTACGGATCGGAGCGCGGAATGTCAGATCCCTTAATCGGGCAGGTAGGTTAGAAAATTTAAAAAGGGAAATGGATAGGTTAAAGTTAGATATAGTGGGAATTAGTGAAGTTCGGTGGCAGGAGGAACAAGACTTCTGGTCAGGTGACTACAGGGTTATAAACACAAAGTCAAATAGGGGTAATGCAGGAGTAGGTTTAATAATTAATAGGAAAATAGGAATGCGGGTAAGCTACTACAAACAGCATAGTGAACGCATTATTGTGGCCAAGATAGATACGAAGCCCACACCTACTACAGTAGTACAAGTTTATATGCCAACTAGCTCTGCAGATGACGAAGAAATTGAAGAAATGTATGATGAAATAAAAGAAATTATTCAGACAGTGAAGGGAGACGAAAATTTAATAGTCATTGGTGACTGGAATTCGAGTGTAGGAAAAGGGCGAGAAGGAAACGTAGTAGGTGAATATGGATTGGGGCTAAGAAATGAAAGAGGAAGCCGCCTGGTAGAATTTTGCACAGAGCACAACTTAATCATAGCTAACACTTGGTTTAAGAATCATGATAGAAGGTTGTATACATGGAAGAACCCTGGAGACACTAAAAGGTATCAGATAGATTATATAATTGTAAGACAGAGATTTAGGAACCAGGTTTTAAATTGCAAGACATTTCCAGGGGCAGATGTGGACTCTGACCACAATCTATTGGTTATGACCTGTAGATTAAAACTGAAGAAACTGCAAAAAGGTGGGAACTTAAGGAGATGGGACCTGGATAAACTGAAAGAACCAGAGGTTGTACAGAGTTTCAGGGAGAGCATAAGGGAACAATTGACAGGAATGGTGGAAAGAAATACAGTAGAAGAAGAATGGGTAGCTTTGAGAGATGAAGTAGTGAAGGCAGCAGAGGATCAAGTAGGTAAAAACACGAGGGCTAGTAGAAATCCTTGGGTAACAGAAGAAATATTGAATTTAATTGATGAAAGGAGAAAATATAAAAATGCAGTAAATGAAGCAGACAAAAAGGAATACAAACGTCTCAAAAATGAGATCGACAGGAAGTGCAAAATGGCTAAGCAGGGATGGCTAGAGGACAAATGTAAGGATGTAGAGGCGTATCTCACTAGGGGTAAGATAGATACTGCCTACAGGAAAATTAAAGAGACCTTTGGAGATAAGAGAACCAATTGTATGAACATCAAGAGCTCAGATGGAAACCCAGTTCTAAGCAAAGAAGGGAAAGCAGAAAGGTGGAAGGAGTATATAGAGGGTCTATACAAGGGCGATGCACTTGAGGACAATATTATGGAAATGGAAGAGGATGTACATGAAGATGAAATGGGAGATACGATACTGCGTGAAGAGTTTGACAGAGCACTGAAAGACCTGAGTCGAAACAAGGCCCCCGGAGTAGACAACATTCCATTGGAACTACTGACGGCCTTGGGAGAGCCAGTCCTGACAAAACTCTACCATCTGGTGGGCAAGATGTATGAAACAGGTGAAATACCCTCGGACTTCAAGAAGAATATAATAATTCCAATCCCAAAGAAAGAAGGTGTTGACAGATGTGAAAATTACCGAACAATCAGTTTAATAAGCCACAGCTGCAAAATACTAACACGAATTCTTTACAGACGAATGGAAAAACTAGTAGAAGCCGACCTCGGGGAAGATCAGTTTGGATTCCGTAGAAATACTGGAACACGTGAGGCAATACTGACCTTACGACTTATCTTAGAAGAAAGATTAAGGAAAGGCAAACCTACGTTTCTAGCATTTGTAGACTTAGAGAAAGCTTTTGACAATGTTGACTGGAATACTCTCTTTCAAATTCTAAAGGTGGCAGGGGTAAAATACAGGGAGCGAAAGGCTATTTACAATTTGTACAGAAACCAGATGGCAGTTATAAGAGTCGAGGGACATGAAAGGGAAGCAGTGGTTGGGAAGGGAGTGAGACAGGGTTGTAGCCTCTCCCCGATGTTATTCAATCTGTATATTGAGCAAGCAGTAAAGGAAACAAAAGAAAAATTCGGGGTAGGTATTAAAATCCATGGAGAAGAAATAAAAACTTTGAGGTTCGCCGATGACATTGTAATTCTTTCAGAGACAGCAAAAGACTTGGAAGAGCAGTTGAACGGAATGGATGGTGTCTTGAAGGCAGGATATAAGATGAACATCAACAAAAACAAAACGAGAATAATGGAATGTAGTCGAATTAAGTCGGGTGATGTTGAGGGTATTAGATTAGGAAATGAGACACTTAAAGTAGTAAAGGAGTTTTGCTATTTGGGGAGCAAAATAACTGATGATGGACGAAGTAGAGAGGATATAAAATGTAGACTGGCAATGGCAAGGAAAGCGTTTCTGAAGAAGAGAAATTTGTTAACATCGAGTATAGATTTAAGTGTCAGGAAGTCATTTCTGAAAGTATTTGTATGGAGTGTAGCCATGTATGGAAGTGAAACATGGACGATAAATAGTTTGGACAAGAAGAGAATAGAAGATTTCGAAATGTGGTGCTACAGAAGAATGCTGAAGATTAGATGGGTAGATCACATAACTAATGAGGAAGTATTGAATAGGATTGGGGAGAAGAGAAGTTTGTGGCACAACTTGACCAGAAGAAGGGATCGGTTGTTAGGACATGTTCTGAGGCATCAAGGGATCACCAATTTAGTATTGGAGGGCAGCGTGGAGGGTAAAAATCGTAGGGGGAGACCAAGAGATGAATACACTAAGCAGATTCAGAAGGATGTGGGTTGCAGTAGGTACTGGGAGATGAAGAAGCTTGCACAGGATAGAGTAGCATGGAGAGCTGCATCAAACCAGTCTCAGGACTGAAGACCACAACAACAACAACAACCTTGGGGAACGCCAGAAATCACTTCTGTTTTATTCGATGACTTTCCGTCAGTTACTACGAACTGTGACCTCTCTGACAGGAAATCACAAATCCAGTCACATAACTGAGACGATATTCCATATGCACGCAATTTCACTACAAGCCGCTTGTGTGGTACAGTGCCAAAACCCTTCTGGAAATCCAGCAATACGGAATCGATCTGAAATACCTTGTCAATAGCACTACACACTTCATGTGAATAAAGAGCTAGTTGTGTTTCACAGGAACGATGCCTTCTAAACCCATGTTGAATGTCTCAATAGCCCGTTTTCTCCGAGTTAATTCATAATGTTCGAACACAATATATGTTCTACAATCCCGATGCATATCGACGTTAACGATATGGGCCTGTAATTTAGTGGGCTACTCCTACTACCTTTGTCGAATAATAGTGTGACCTGTGCAACTTTTCAGTCTTTGGGTACAGATATTTCGGCGAGCAAACGGTTGTATATGATTCTTAAGTATGGGGCTACTGCATGAGCACACTCCGAAAGGAAAGTAATTGGTATACAGTCTGGACCAGAAGACTTGCTTTTATTAACTGATTTAAGTTGCTTCACAACTCCGAAGATATTTACTTCTACGTTACTCAATTAGGCAGCTGTTCTCGATTCGAGTTCTGGAATGTTTACTTGGTCTTCTTTTGTGAAGTAACTCTGCTTTGGCAGCACTGTCTCCCATAGTATCTCCATTGCTATTGGGCAGAGAAGGCATTGAGTGTTTCTTGCCGCTAACATACTTCACATATGACCAGAATCTCTTTGGATTTCCTGCCAGGTTTCGAGACAAAGTTTCGTTGTGGAAACATAGGCATCTCGCATTGAAGTCCATGCTAAATTTCGTGCTTCCGTAAAAGATCACCAATCTTGGGGATTTTTGGACTGTTTCAATTTGGCATGCTTGTTTCGTTGTTTCTGCAACAGTGTTCCAACCCGTTTTGTGTACCAAGGAGGATCAGCTCCGTCGTTTGTTAATTTATTTGGCATAAATCTCTCAATTGCTGCCGATACTATCTCTTTGAATCTCAGCCACATCTGGTCTCCACTTATATTATTGATTTGAAATGAGTGGAGATTGCCTCTTAGGAAGGCTTCAAGTGACTATATATTTTTTCGCTTATATTTCGAGGATTTGGGGATTGCAGTGTTCAATCTCGCCACGACACCTGTGTCACTAATCCCTGAATCGGGTTTGATGCTCGTTGTTAACTCAGGATTCTTTGTTGCTAAGAGGTCAAGTGTGTTTCCACGACCATTTACTCTTCGCGTGGGCTCATGATCAAACTGATCGAATCAATTTTCAGAGAATCCGTTAGGCACAATGTCAGATGATATTTTATGCGTACCCTCGGAATTAAACATGTATTTACGCCAAAATATTGAGGGTAAATTAAAGTCACCACCAACTATTATCGTATAGGTCGGGTATGTGTTTAATATCAAACTCAAGTTTTCTTTGAACCATTCAGCAACTGTATCATCAGAATTGGGAGGTCGTTAAAACGATCAATTTATTATTTTATTCCGGTTGCCAACAGTGACCTCTGCCCATACCAAATCACAGGAAGTTTCTACTTCAGTTTGGCGACAAGAGAAACTACTTCTGACAGCAACAAACACGTCACCGCCAACTGTGTTTAGCCTGCCCTTTCGGAACACCGTTAGGTTCTTCGCAAAAATTTCGGCTGAGCTTATGTCCGGCTTTAGCCAGCTTTCAGTGCCTATAACAATTTGAGCATCAGTGCTTTCTATTAGTGCTTAGAGCTCTGGTACTCTCAAAAACACAGCTACGACAATTAACAAACGATATACCAATGGTTCCTGTATCTACGTTCTTCCTATGTTCAGCCTGCACCCTTTGTGACTGAAGCCCTACTTGTGTTTTCCCGAGACCCTCTAACCTAAAAAACTGACCAGTCCACGCCACACAGGCCCGCTACCCGTGTAGTCGCCTCCTGCGTGTAGTGGACACCTGACCTATTCAGCGGAACATGAAACCCAACCACCCTTTGGCTCAAGTCGTGGAATCTGCAGCCTACACGGTCGCAGAACCGTCTGAGCCTCTGATTCAGAACCTCCACTGGGCTCTGTAGCAGAGTTCCGCAATCGGTCATATCGACTATATTGCAAATCCTCAGCTGTGCTTTCATCTTGCTAGCAAGACTGGCAGCCTTTACCATTTCTGTTAGCCTCTCGAAACAAGAGAGAATCTCTTCTGGTCCAAAGTGACACACATCATTGGTACCAACGTGAGCAACAACCTGCAGTTGGCTGTACCCTGTGCTCTTCATGGCATCCAAGAGAGCCCTTTCCACATCTGGAATGACTTCACCCGGTATGCACACGGAGTGCACATTGGTTTTCTTGCCCATCTTGTCAGCCAAGCCCATAAGTGGCCCCATAACGCGCCTAACATTGGAGATCCCAACTACCAATAATCCCACCCTCTGCGATTGCCCAGAACTTGCAGGCTGAGTGGCTTCCTCTAAAACAGTACAGGCGACAGAATCTGGCTCACTGAAAATGTCAGCCACAGAGATCACCTGGAACTTGTTTGTCAGACAAACCGGGGAGACCTTACGTGCTGCCGCTTGGGAAGTCTTTCGCCGCCTGCTTCGCCCCGGGGCGACCTCCCACTCTACCACAGGTGAAGGGTCAACTTCAGTGCGAGCAGTAACTAGGATAACCACCGGTGAGAACCGATCTGCATTATGGTGAAGTTCCAGGAAACCTTTCGCAGCTTGGTACAATACTCCGTATGCAATCTTTCAGGGTGTTAAGTAGGCCTTCATTTGTATTCATACTTAACTTGCTTTGTTCAAAGAGACATGTTATGAGCCATGTCTGAGGTATAGTATTTGATTCTCCTTCATTTACCAGTACAGTCGGAGGTGATGGCCATATCGCATTACCGCTTATTCAAAGGCGTTCTTATCTGCCGCTATGTTAAGAATTTTTCTTTGTACAGTTATTCACATATTGTGGCATTTTCTACCACATGGTCACTAGGCGGATTGCGTAATCCTTCACTTGTTATTGCTTTTGAATTGAGTATTAGTGATAGGTACTTGGTTAAAAGGTGTATCATTTATCAGGACTATTAGTTCATGTGTAGTAAAAGTGCAATCAGCAGACGCTGTCCCAAACAGCAGTCAGCAGAAGATCGTTGAAGTCTTTGCATACATCTCAGAAAGTAAGTAGTGTTGCTGAGATCCTGAGACAACTTGTTTTCGAGATTATATCTGACATAATGATTATACTTTATGTTCTTTGGCACACATCTCTTGACTATCAGATTGAGGCTCACATCCTCATTGGTCTTGGTCACATCCATGTCATATGTAGTATACTTTCGTTGAACAAAGCTATAAAACTTTGAGAAGTAGCTCTGGCCCTAAATTCTTTCCAGTATTCCCCTGGTTCCAATTGCAAAATTTGATTATTTTGTACTTCATATTTTTTAAAAACTTTCTCAAATAGCGTTATAAGTTACTCCTTGAGTAATGATTGTCTAGACAAAGGCCACATTTTCAGGTCAGCACTCTATACTGTAGATTATGACTCCATAAGAAGAAATCCAAACTGCCATTCACATCACTGTGCAACATACACAGATAATATTATGATACAGGTAGTATAATATCTGGCCGCATATCTCGTTTACACCCGAAAACTGGTACACTTATAAGAGTTTGGAACTTATGCAACTTTTTTCCATATTTAGTTATTACCTATGCGTGCACTTAATCTTAAATTAATAGGACATCGAGTAACAGACACATATGTTTGCCACAAAGTACAGTGGTGCTTTATTTTCTCCACATGAGTGCAGGGTACAGGACAGTGGTAGCAGCTCCAGACTGCGCCTCTGCAGTGTGGTGCTCCCTCAGCAACAGCGACTACTTGCTGTGTGCAGCTCTGCGGGCGGCGCCTGACCTGGCATGGGGTCTGCTTCCAGCTCTGGACGCAATGTGTCGGCTGCCTGCACGTGCATGTTTCATGTGGCCAGCCCGGGCGTGAGCACCTGCTCAACAATAAACCAAAAATATGATGTTCCTCTGACACCTGCGTACCCTCCTGTCTCATCAGAAAATGTTAGTAGGCTTAACAAAAACTTCCATCCACAGTTGACACAGATACTAACCTTAAATTTTGTAAGTATATAACACACTGAAGAATTGGATCACACACAGCTTGTTCTTCTGACAGTTTTCCTTTGTAGTAATTGCTGCTTTAAATATCACGAGCACTGCTCTATGCTATAACTTTTGTTTCTAGCATATCCAGCTATACAAAGTGTAGCTTTAGGTGGATATTTTATACCATAGTGATCTGATATATACAGGGTGATTTTCATTAATGTTTAAAAACTCTCAAAGCGGAGTATAAGACTCTGAGACAAGAAATTTAATACAACATACATGGAACCAAAAGCGTCAGCAAATGTCCTAAATGTGGCTGACGAATTTTGCACATGTTTCATGACCAGTTTATGTGCCTCCCCACAGGTGCAGTGGAAGTGGTCAGTACTAAACACTGCTCTGCTAGCTTACTACGTTTTCCTAATGGTAGATAGGTTCACCATAGTCTTGTAGTGCCACTACCATGAACACTACAGTATCACACTGTATAATTCAGGAATAAACGCAGAATAACCTTGTGGAGCGAAGTGTAGAAGTGGCACTACAGTATGGGTAGGATAGACTGATCTAGCTACTGTACTTGCATTAAAGTATGTATGCCTTGGTACCATCACGTGTGCTACATTTCTCATCCGCTTGGTTGGGGGATTTCCTGAAATTTGCGACCATATGTGTCTCATGTCAAATTACTTATCTCAGAGTCATCTACGTTACTTTTGGTTTCCTAAACGGTAATATGAATCACCCTGTTTCTTTATAATCGCGATGGAACTCAGACAGGTATAAGCTATGTACCTGTGATAACTTCAATTCCATCACTGCTAAACATATCTCCTGGTAGAGGTCGGTAGTATGCACACATCTTAAGCTGCAAGACTTATGGCATTTTGATGCTAAAACTCAGTTTTTGTAACTTGCTCTAAATATCACTCCTGAAACATGTCAAAGCGCTTAAGAAACTGTGGCAAGAAGACATC
The DNA here is from genome assembly GCF_023864275.1 of Schistocerca cancellata. NCBI lineage: Eukaryota > Metazoa > Arthropoda > Insecta > Orthoptera > Acrididae > Schistocerca > Schistocerca cancellata. Next base: position 103,144,954 of record NC_064633.1, read on the forward strand.
ATGAAATCTCACTGACGTTTAACCATATTTCAGTCAACTTTCAACTATTTTTCTAAACTTGTGTGTAGGCATAGACATATTGTTCTACCAGAAAGTGTAACTGCAGTAATTTTCATTCTGATTTCAAACAAAGGTTAAATGACAGACAAATAAATGATTAGCTCAGAAATGAATGGTGTGTGCTGCTCAAAACACATCATGCATATTTAATGTATGCACTAATGGTATAATACTACAAACAAATATCCTCGAACCACCTGTCTCGTCTAGAGACGAATGTCTTAAGCGTTTAAAGTTTCAGAATAATATATATTATCAACTAGGGACTTAAACCTACAAGAAAGTACACTCAGAATCGCAGTCTACACCAGAACCTGATGCCGTGAATGCTACGGCAATTAGCCCCTTGCACTGCCTGCACGCCTCAGCTGCTGTTTACCTTTGGCTGCCCGCCTGCTCTCTCCACTTAGATTTTCCTCATCACCGCTGTCGTCAGCGTCGTCGTGTGCTGAGCCGTCGGCGTCGTCGTCATCAGCGTCTGTGTTCTCGGCTGCTTCATCCACCGCTTCATCTTCATCGTCTGCAACAGCGAACGGCGTGCAGTACGCCACGAGTAACACTCCAGCGATCAGCAGGACGAGGGATGCCTTCATGGCTGCAGTGGCTTCTACTACGCTGGATGCCTCAATACAAGTGACACTAGTGAGCACACCGACCTCCTCTTATACGGCGTGTCGGACACTTATCTCCCAAATTGTGGCGTTCAAGGACAGCTACTTAGTGTGTACTTCAAAAACGCGATTGGCCATATCGTCGTCATAACTCACTGCCACAAATATCTTGGGGGACTTGGTATGCAACCTTGATGCTTAAGGTGATTGTAAGCAATTGTAAGTAACTTGAATTATGAAATTGTCTTCTTCGTATGGTCAAGTGCATATAACAGCACTGACTTAGAATAACGACTAATTTAAAAACGAATAAGACTTTCATCTACTATTAATCTGTTCATTGTTCTCGTTGCCTTACATAACAATTGTCCAGATTTAGTTAAAAGTGTACAACGTTTTCCCATCATACTTTGTTACCTTATGTTGCAAATCGTTACTTTATTTTACCAATAATTAACAATAAGCTTTGGATTTGTTTAACATGAAGCACAAATTTGTCTTATGAAACCTATCCACTTGTTAAGAGTTTCTCTAAATTCTCCTTACTGTAGATTATTACAGGTAGGTAGACTGTGAACCTCAATATCGACGATTGGTGCCAAGCAGCTACCTTCCACATTAGTGATTTTTTTTGATTTCTTTCATCGTTTCTCCCATGCACACAAAACTAGCAACAGTGAGAACCATTAGCCGGTTATCACTTCCGTCATAGCCTTCCATTTTTCTTTCTTTATTAATCACGCTATTTGTATATGGTCTGACCCAAATACGATGGGATACATCACGTGTCTCCACTCCGATGTTTATCTGACTTTGAGGCGTCGTTCATCACATATTGGGTATTAATTATTAAACATTGTTTCCATCCTGAACTAATACTCATTATCAACATCACTAAGACGTGTGATCCCTACAGACACTGACACTTTATTTTATACGTTGTGGCTCGGAAGCAACCAGACACCAAACGCATTTTTCACGGATCTCTTGAATGAAATCCTTGCTGTGTCGGTCTCGAAGCTTTCGTCTTCCCAGACATGCTCTGTGGGTGACAGAGCAGAAGGTCAGTTATGCCTTTGGAAATTTGTTCGTTCCTAAAGACATCTGTGCCATTAACTGCAGTGTTTGATTAGCATATTGCAATTGGCAACCCAGTTATCAAGGGTATAACAGCAGAAGTGCTTCTTATGAGCCTTCAGTAGGGTGTCTATCGACACGTTGCTGGCAATCTAACCGCCACAAATGGCAGTGAGACTTGTCGCTACGCATATTCGGCTAGTCTTTCATCTCTTTTATATACTCGTCTTGACGCCTATTTAGAACGTGACACATGAGGCTCGCATGCTCATTCTAAAAACACCTGATTGCTCATCTTAGACATTTAGCTGAAAGGACAATTCGTATATTCCGAGTCTACATCTAGAATTCCTGATTTTCCTCATAAAATAAAATAAGATTTTAATCTTTTCCGTCTTATCCTTCTACTTTATTAGTTTACTAATTTACTACTGCAATGTATTGCATAGCTCGGCAGTTACAGGCAGTGTGTGATGCAAATCGATATTAACAATCAGACCTAGTTTGTCATTGAGTAATATGCTATAAATGCCATTCCATGTAGCCTGAATCTTCCTTGGCTGCTTATAAATCAACTTCACGTTTAGGAAGTGTGAGGTGGGGTGGTTCTGGCTGCAGTGTGCATATGCCGAGAATGCAAAATTAAAGTATCTGTGATCAGAAAATGAAATGAAGCTCTCTATGCAATCATGCAAGTTTCCTTATAAAAGACAGTAAACAAGTTGCGTAAAGGATAACTACTTATTAACTTCTGAATTTAACAGGGGTAACATCTTTAAATGTACATACTTGTGTATGAAATACATTGGTCAACCACTTCACAGCAGCACAGTTTAGTTAAAGGTGGTGACTTTCTGTTAAATGAAAATACCGGCTTATAAAAGTAGCTGTTTATATCCATTAACGAGCATTCAAGTGAGAAAACTTTCAACAAGATAGAATACCGGAAAGTTCTAACGAAAAGTGAACTCGGAAATCAAACATTCTTCACAACTGCCTAATGTATACTGTAATTCGAAAAACTAATTGCAGTAGTCAATTACCGTTACGACTTACTCTACGAAGTTAACACATACCACGCCCCGCAAACTGCTCCACGAGAAAGCATTGCAACCCGAATCTTAGCAGATAAACGCCCATCACTCGATTCCGTGCGCGCCGGCTGTGGGCGGAGATCTGTAGTGTACTGGTCCCTTTTATCATGTGCCGCCCGTGAGGATGACAGCAAGACCGTCGTTCATGGAGCATGAGCAGAGTGTCTAAAACTGCAGTTCTAACTTCTCTCTCAGGTTTAGGAGAAGCTCCAAGTCATCCAGCAACGACAGTAATGATTGCGAGCGCTGTACAATCTCTAGATATGTTTTGCCGCTATTGCGACCACCTCTCCAATGAAATTTCAAGATTTCTGCAGAGCACCAGCAAAAGTGAACCTATTTGTTTATTTTGTAGGGTATTGGGGCATAAAAAGAAGATAATTGTCTAGCAGGTCAATTTCCATAACACCCACTGAGACCAGATTCTACCGATTCCTACAGAAAACTTCCAACCACCACCCCTTTAACTGAAGGAGACATTCCCTCATGCAATCATCGCACCTTGGTAAGTGCGCATTCTAACAGCCCAGTGTATTATCTCCCATCATATGCCAGGAACCAGCGAGCGTGGTGGATGCACTGACCCTGAAGACCACTTAAAGTTACACATTTATGGCGGTGGCAATGGTTAAACGATTGGATCCATCTGCCATTTCTCTTTATTAGGCTGCCGTGCAGAATACATGGAAACATACAGCTTCTCACAGGCCGAAATGAACAGTTGTTACAATTCCTAACTTGACCATACGCAATATGTGGAATTACTTGTGCATAATGGCAAATACATTACAAAGGTTACCAAAGGACTTTGTGTTCTTAAGGTCTCTCACTTCTTTACAGGGGGTCTTCTTATTAATATATATCTCTACTTCTATAACAACACCTTTTTTCAGTTTATACAAGGTATCTCATGTTTTCTTCAGTGTGCCCCATTGTAAGTTCATGTGTTTTAAAGTAGTCACTCAAAGCAGCTTTATGTCTGGGATTACAGCATTCTTTGAATCTTATCGTAAGCTTCCTTCTTGTTTGTCTACGTATTCTTCATCATATAGACCACAGATGATTTTAGACACCTCTGATTTATCATATACGTCTTCTTTCTCTATCTTGTGCCTTAACAATTTCCCTTACCTCATTATTTATTTGAAAAACCACTTTAGCAGTACCAATACAGAAACCTGTTTTATTCTATCAGGGATCTTTGCCTAAATATGGCATCATTACAGACCTAGGGTTGCCTTTATTTCTTATTTTCTGTAGCCTTATCACTTGTTGTCTGCATTTCTCTTTTAATCAAATCTGTGTTTTGTAAACCTTTTCTCCTGCCATAAGGTCAGACCCATTGTCCACAATTACGTGACGTAAAATGCTATTCTCACTGTCTATACTTTCTACAGATACGCGTAATCAACTGAACGTGTCATCATGGCATGAAAAGTGCACACTAAAAGGATATGGGATGAAATGAAGACACATGTATGATTGCTTCTGTGGTTGTTAGTTTCCTAAATATGTTGTAAGTATGTCATTCATTAAGTTTGGATATCTTCAAAAAGAAGATAGCTTATAGAATTATTTTCTTCTACCTACATAAAACAGTTAATATTAGGAAGTAGCTCATTTAAGTTACTGTGTAGGTGTTCAATCTATGTTGTACTGCTACTGAAAAGTATGAGCATGTCATCAAGGTAGCGTTTATAGTTGTTACGTGGAAAAATTAATTTTCTGAATCATCCATGATAATGTTTGCTAGTGTCCCTGCAAGGTGATTACTAATTCCTAAGCCATTTCGCTATCTTCTGAAGGTCAAACTGAATACAAAATACTTTTGAGACGAAATTGACTGAATTGATCACATACCAATGCAATTTGCTAGTTATTCATTTTCTTGAAAGTCGGTCGACTATTTTTGATGTTGTTAATTATTTCTTCAACTGGTACATTTGCATATGGATTGCTAAGCTCTAACGGTAAGAATATAGCTGCTGGAGTTGTAACCTCTAAGGTGACCTGAATCAGTTCTGTTGCAGTTTTTAATATGTGACTATTTGTCATTCTGTAGTTTTCAGTAGTAATCTGATTCGATTCTTGACTTACAAAGTGACAAGTGCAATCAATGTAACTGAAAATTGCTCATAGGGAAGCGCAATCTTATGTATTTTTGAATTAACTCTAAGCTTATTATCGATTGAGTTGATACCTAACCAGTTCTTCAATGAATGTTAGTAAAAATTGGAACAGGAATTATTACATTCCCCTTAATTTCGTCTGTGTATTTACCAGTGGGAGCTTTAGGAATCTTAAACATTTGATCATCTTTTAATAAGAGTTTTAGTAATATATGCAGTTCTGAAAGGATGACAAGTGAACTGCCTTTGTGTGCCTTAAAATTTAATTCGTTATTGTCTGTACCAATAATACCTAGGTCACATTTGTGAAACCTTTGTCTTTTGCCAGGTGTTACACGCTCTTTTATGATGCTGTCAATACATTTCTCTAAAACAACGATACACATATGTACAACACACCCCTCTATATTCTTCAGTCTGTGGAGGATGGTTTCCTTACCTATGTTTTGCTTTTAATTCACCCTTAAGCAATTTATTTTTACAATATATCTTGATATTCTCAGACAGATCATTCCTAACCTTGATATTCATTTATCAAGAATATAGAAGTATAAGCCCAGAAAAAGTATAGGGGAGGAAAAGGATCCACCTTGGTACAACAAACAGATTAGTAAGTTGCTGAGAAAGCAGAGAATTTATCACAGTCGTTTTAAACGTAGTCACTTCCCCGCTGACAAACAGAAATTTTGCGACATAAAAGCAGCTGTCAGAAGGACAATGAGAGACTCTTTAACAAATTTGAAAGCAATATTTTATCTGCAGATTACAAAAATTACTCCAAAAAATTTTGGTCGTCTGTAAAATCTATGAACGCTCAAATATTTCAATACCTTCTCTTGCTGACAGTACAGGTAATATAACTGATGATGATGATGAAATTCTAAACCTAGCTTACAGCAACTTGTTTACGATAGAGGACTGCAGCACCATTCCCCCTTTCAATTATCTTACAAACGCAAGGATGGCTGACATAGTGTTTAGTGTATCTGAGATTGTAAAGCAGTTAAGATCCTTAGACCCCAGGAAGGCATCTGGCCCAGACGGTATTCCCGTTAGATTTATGTTTCCTATGCTACAAATATAGCACCATTCTTATCCGTCATCTATCATAACTGCGACAAGTTCCACGGGACTGGAAGAAGGCCCAGGTCATACCAATCTACAAAAAGGGTAGAAAATCTGATGCACATATTTATCAGCCAATTTCACTGGCATCGATTTGTTGTAGAATCATATAACATATTTTGTGTTCAGACATAATTATCTTTCTAGACTCTGAGAAGCTTATCTGCAGAAACCAACACGGTTTTAGGAAACAGCGGTCATGCGAGACACAGCTGGCCCTCTTTGTACATGATGTACAACAGGGTCTAGATACCGGCTCCCAGGGTGATGCCATATTTCTCGACTTTCGAAAGGTGTTCGACTCAGTTCCGCACTGTCGCTTGTTACAAAAAGTTATAACGACGATATGGCCAATCGCGCTTTTGAAGTACACACTAAGTAGCTGTCCTTGCGTGCCACAATTTGGGAGATAAGTGTCCGACTCGCCGTATAAGAGGAGGTCGGTGTGCTCACTAGTGTCACTTGTATTGAGGCATCCAGCGTAGTAGAAGCCACTGCAGCCATGAAGGCGTCCCTAGTCCTGCTGATCGCTGGAGTGTTACTCGTGGCGTACTGCACGCCGTTCGCTGTTGCAGACGATGAAGATGAAGCGGTGGATGAAGCAGCCGAGAACACAGACGCTGATGACGACGACGCCGACGGCTCAGCACACGACGACGCTGACGACAGTGGTGATGAGGAGGGTCTAAGTGGAGAGAGCAGGCGGGCAGCCAAAGGTAAACAGCAGCTGAGGCGTGCAGGCAGTGCAAGGGGCTAATTGCCGTAGCATTAACGACATCAGGTTATGGTGTAGACTACGATTCTGAGTGTACTTTCTTGTAGATTTTAGTTCCTAGTTGATAATACACATTATTCTGAAACTTCAAACGCTTAAGACATTCGTCTCTAGACGAGTCAGCTGGTTCGAGGATATTTGTTTGTAGTATTATACCATTAGTGCATACATTAAATACGCATGATGTGTTTTGAGCAGCACACACTATTCATTTATGAGCTAATCATTTATTTGCCTGTCATTTAACCTTTGTTTGAAATCAGAATGAAAATTACTGCAGTTACGCTTTCTGGTAGAACAATATGTCCACGATAACACACAAGTTTAGAAAAATAGTTGAAAGTTGACTGAAATATGGTTAAACGTTAATCATATGTTTCGAAGATTCTTAGTGACCGTCAGTGAGATATCATGATGTCTTCTTGCCACAGTTTTTTAAGCGCTTTGACATGTTTCTGGAGTGATATTTAGAGCAAGTTACAGAAACTGAGTTTTAGCATCGAAATGCCACAAGTCTTACAGCTTAAGATGTGTGCATACTACCGACCTCTACCACGAGGTATGTTTAGCAATGATGGAATTGAAGTTATCACAGGTACATAGCTTATACCTGTCTGAGTATCATCGCGATAATATAGATACAGGGTGATTCATATTACCGTTTACGAAACCAAAAGTGACGTAGATGACTCTGAGATAAGTAATTTGACATGAGACACATATGCTCGTAAATTTCAGGAAATCCCCCAACCAAGTGGATGAGAAATGTAGCACACGTGATGGTACCAGGGGATACATACTTTAATGCAAGTGCAGTGGCTGGATCAGTCTATCCTACCCAAACTTTAGTGGCACTTCTACACTTCGCTCCACAAGGTTATTTTGCGTTTATTCTTGCATTATACATTGTGATACTGTAGTGTTCATGGTAGTGGCACTACAAGACTATGGTGAATCTATCTACCATTAGGAAAACGTAGTACGCTAGCAGAGCAGTGTTTAGTACTGACCACTACCACTGCACCTGTGGGGAGGCACATAAACTGGTCATGAAACATGTGCAAAATTCGTCAACCACATTTAGGATACTTGCTGACGTTTTTGGTTCCATGTATGTTGTATTAAATTTCTTGTCTCTGAGTCTTATACTCCGCTTTGAGAGTTTTTAAACATTAATGAAAATCACCCTGTATATATCAGATCACTATGGTATAAAATATCCACTTAAAGCTACACTGTGTATAGCTGGATATGCTAGAAACAAAAGTTTTAGCATAGAGCAGTGCTCGTGATATTTAAAGCAGCAATTACTCCGAAGGAAACCTGTCAGAAGAACAAGCTGTGTGTGATCCAATTCTTCAGTGTGTTGTATACTTACAAAATTTAAGGTTAGTATCTGTGTCAACTGTGGATGGAAGTTTTTGTTAAGCCTACTAACATTTTCTGATGAGACAGGAGGGTACGCAGGTGTCAGAGGAACATCATATTTTTGGTTTATTGTTGAGCAGGTGCTCACGCCCGGGCTGGCCACATGAAACATGCACGTGCAGGCAGCCGACACATTGCGTCCAGAGCTGGAAGCAGACCCCCTGCCAGGTCAGGCGCCGCCCGCAGAGCTGCACACAGCAAGTAGTCGCTGTTGCTGAGGGAGCACCACACTGCAGAGGCGCAGTCTGGAGCTGCTACCACTGTCCTGTACCCTGCACTCATGTGGAGAAAATAAAGCACCACTGTACTTTGTGGCAAACATATGTGTCTATTACTCGATGTCCTATAAATTTAAGATTAAGTGCACGCATAGGTAATAACTAAATATGGAAAAATTGCATAAATTCCAAACTGTTATAAGTGTTCCAGTTTTCAGGTGTAAACGAGTAATGCGGCCCGATATTATACTACCTGTATCATAATATTATCTGTGTATGTTGCACAGTGATGTGAATGGCAGTTTGGATTTCTTCTTATGGAGTCATAATCTACAGTATAGAGCGCTGACCTGAAAATGTGGCCTTGTCTAGACAATCATTACTCAAGGAGTAACTTATAACGCTATTTGAGAAAGTTTTTAAAAAATATGCAGTACAAAATAATCAAATTTTGCAATTGGAACAAGGGGAGACATGAATGAATACTGGAAAGAATTTAGGGCCAGAGCTACTTCTCAAAGTTTTATAGCTTTGTTCAACGAAAGTATACTACATATGACATGGATGTAGACCAAGACCAATGAGGATGTGAGCCTCAATCTGATAGTCAAGAGACGTGTGCGAAAGAACATAAAGTATAATCATTATATCAGATATAATCTCGAAAACAAGTTGCCTCAGAATCTCAGCAACACTACTTACTTTCTGAGATGTATGCAAAGATTTCAACGATCTTCTGCTGACTGCTGTTTGGGACAGCGTCTGCTGATTGCACTTTTACTACACACGAACTAATAGGCCTGTTGAAGTCAGAGTTAGCAGTAAACTTAGTGTACGAATTAAACGCAGACTCTAGACTGAATGATAAATTGACTTGGGAAGGAAGATAAATGATACACCTTTTAACCAAGTACCTATCACTATTACTCAATTCAAAAGCAATAACAAGTGAAGGATTACGCAATCCGCCCGGTGACCATGTGGGAGAAAATGCCACAATATGTGAGAAACTGTACAAAGAAAAATTCTTAACATAGTGGCAGATAAGAACGCCTTTGAATAAGCGATAATGTGATATGGCCATCACCTCCGACTGTACTGGTAAATGAAGGAGAATCAAATACTATACCTCAGACATGGCTCGTAACATGTCTCTTTGAACAAAGCAAGTTAAGTATGAATACAAATGAAAGCCTACTTAACACCCTGATAGATTGCATGCGGAGTATTGTACCAAGCTGCGAAAGGCTTCCTGGAACTTCACCATAATGCAGATCGGTCCTCACCGGTGGTTATCCTAGTTACTGCTTGCACTGAAGTTGACCCTTCACCTGTGGTAGAGTGGGAGGTCGCCCCGGGGCGAAGCAGGCGGCGAAAGACTTCCCAAGCGGCAGCACGTAAGGCCTCCCCGGTTTGTCTGACAAACAAGTTCCAGGTGATCTCTGTGGCTGACATTTTCAGTGAGCCAGATGCTGTCGCCCGTACTGTTTTAGAGGAAGCCACTCAGCCTGCAAGTTCTGGGCAATTGCAGAGGGTGGGATTATTGGTAGTTATGAGCTCCAATGTTAGGCGCGTTATGGGGCCACTTATGGGCTTGCCTGACAAGATGGGCAAGAAAACCAATGTGCACTCCGTGTGCATACCGGGTGAAGTCATTCCAGATGTGGAAAGGGCTCTCGTGGAAGCCATGAAGAGCACAGGGTACAGCCAACTGCAGGTTGTTGCTCACGTTGGTACCAATGATGTGTGTCACTTTGGGCAAGAAGAGATTCTCTCTAGTTTCGAGAGGCTAACAGAAATGGTAAAGGCTGCCAGTCTTGCTAGCAAGATGAAAGCACAGCTGAGGATTTGCAATATAGTCGATAGGACCGATTGCGGAGCTCTGCAACAGAGCCGAGTGGAGGGTCTGAATCAGAGGCTCAGACGGTTCTGCGACCGTGTAGGCTGCAGATACCATGACTTGCGCCAAAGGGTGGTTGGGTTTCGTGTTCCGCTGAATAGGTCAGGTGTTGACTATACGCAGGAGGCGGCTACACGGGTAGCGGGGCTGTGTGGCGTGGACTGGTCAGTTTTTTCGGTTAGAGGGTTTCGGGAAAACACAAGTAGGGCATCAGTCACAAAGGGTGCAGGCTGAACATAGGGAGAACGTAGATACAGGAACCATTGGTATATCGTTTGTTAATTGAAGTAGCTGTGTTTTTGAGCGTACCAGAGCTCTAAGCACCAATGGAAAGCACTGATGCTCAAATTGTTATAGGCACTGAAATCTGGCTAAAGCCTATCATAAGCTCAGCCGAAATTTTTGCGAAGAACCTAACGGTGTTCCGAAAGGGCAGGCTAAACACAGTTGGCGGTGACGTGTTTGTTGCTGTCAGAAGTAGTTTTTCTTGTCGTCAAACTGAAGTAGAAACTTCCTGTGATTTGGTATGGGCAAAGGTCACTGTTGGCAACCGGAATAAAATAATAAATTGATCGTTTTAACGACCTCCCAATTCAGATGATACAGTTGCTGAATGGTTCAAAGAAAACTTGAGTTTGATATTAAACACATACCAGACCTATACGATAATAGTTGGTGGTGATTTTAATTTACCCTCAATATTTTGGCGTAAATACATGTTTAATTCCGGAGGTACGCATAAAATATCATCCGAAATTGTGCCTAACGGATTCTCTGAAAATTGTTTCGAGCAGTTAGATCATGAGCCCACGCGAAGAGTAAACGGTCGTGGAAACACACTTGACCTCTTAGCAACAAAGAATCCTGAGTTAACAACGAGCATCAAACCCGATTCAGGGATTAGTGAACACAGGTGTCGTAGCGAGATTGAACACTGCAATCCCCAAATCCTCGAAAAATAAGCGAAAAAATGTATATTCACTTGAAGCCTTCTTAAGAGGCAATCTCCACTCATTTCATATTAATAATATAAGTGTAGACCAGATGTGGCTGAGATTCAAAGAGATAGTATCGGCAGGAATAGAGAGATTTATGCCAAATAAATTAACAAACGACTGAGCTGATCCTCCTTGGTACACAAAACGGGTTAGAACACTGTTGCAGAAACAACGAAACAAGCATGCCAAATTGAAAATCCCCAAGATTGGTGATCTTTTACGGAAGCTCGAAATTTAGCATGGACTTCAATGCGAGATGCCTATAACAGTTCCCACAACGAAACTTTGTCTCGAAACCTGGCAGAAAATCCAAAGAGATTCTGGTCATATGTGAAGTATGTTAGCGGCAAGAAACACTCAATGCCTTCTCTGCCCAATAGCAATGGAGATACTATAGAAGACAGTGCTGCCAAAGCAGAGTTACTAAGCACAGCCTTCCGAAATGCCTTCACAAAAGAAGACAAAGTAAACATTCCAGAACTCGAATCGAGAACAGCTGCCTAATTGAGAAACGTAGAAGTAAATAACTTCGGAGTAGTGAAGCAACTTAAATCAGTTAATAAAAGCAAGTCTTCTGTTCCAGACTGTATACCAATTACTTTGCTTTCGGAGTATGCTCATGCAGGAGCCCCATACTTAACAATCATATACAACCGTTTGCTCTCCGAAATATCTGTACCCAAAGACTGGAAAGTTGCACAGGTCACTCTATTATTCGACAAAGGTAGTAGGAGTAACCCACTAAATTACAGGCCCATATCGTTAACGTCGATATGCATCGGGATTGTAGAACATATATTGTGTTCGAACATTATGAATTACCTCGGAGAAAACGGGCTATTGAGACATTCAACATGGGTTTAGAAGGCATCGTTCCTGTGAAACACAACTAGCTCTTTATTCACATGAAGTGTGTAGTGCTATTGACAAGGTATTTCAGATCGATTCCGTATTTCTGGATTTCCGGAAGGGTTTTGACACTGTACCACACAAGCGGCTTGTAGTGAAATTGCGTGCATATGGAATATCGTCTCAGTTATGTGACTGGATTTGTGATTTCCTGTCAGAGAGGTCACAGTTCGAAGTAACTGACGGAAAGTCATCGAATAAAACAGAAGTGATTTCTGGCGTTCCCCAAGGTAGTTATCTATATAAACGATTTTTGAGACAATGCGAGCAGCCGTCTTCGGTTGTTTGCAGATGACGCTGTCGTTTATCGACTAATAATATCATCAGAAGATCAAAATAAACTGCAAAACGATTTAGAAATAATATCCGAATGTTACGAAAAGTGGCAATTGAAACTAAATAACGTAATGTGTGAGGTCATCCACATGAGTGCTAAAAGGAGTTCGTTAAACTTCGGTTACTCGATCAATCAGTCTCATCTAGAAGCCGTAAATTCAACTAAATACCTAGGTATTACATTTATGAACAACTTAAATTAGAAGGAACACATAAAGAATGTTGTGGGGAAGGTTTACCAAAGACTGCGTTTTATTGGCAGGACACTTAGAAAATCTAATGGATCTACTAAGGACACTGCCTACAATACGCTTGTCTGTTCTCTTTTAGAATACTGCTGCGCGGTGTGGGATCCTTACCAGGTAGGACTAACGGAGTACATCGTAAAAGTTTAAGGAATGGCAGCACGTTTTGTATTATCGCAAAGTATGGGAGAGAGTATCACAGAAATGATACAGAATTTGGGCTGCAAATCATTAAAAGAAAGACGTCTTTCGTTGTGACGGAATATTATCACGAAATTCCAGTCACCAACCTTCTTCTCCGAATGCGAAAATATTTTGTTGACACCGAAGTTCATAGGGAGGAACGATCAACATGATAAAATAAGGGAAATCAGAGCTCGTACAGAAAGATATATGTGTTCATTCTTTCCACGCGCAATACGAGATTGGAATAATAGAGAATTGTGAAGGTGCCAGATGAACCCCATGCCACGCACTTGAATGTGATTTGCAGAGGACCCGTGTAGCTGTAGATGTAGTTTGTAGTGTGAGAATAGCCATCAGAATGTAATGTCAATTCAGTTACCTAGAGTCCATGAGCAAATTGCGACACAAGTCGTCCAGAACAGAACATGTGGAACTCACGAGATGAGAAGATCGCAAAACTAAGGACAACACTTTGTCCACTATAAAACAAAGCCCATAAACACGTGACACAGTACATGCTGTTCTGTGACTGGTCCATACTCAGCGTATGCAAAGTATAAGTTTGTGGACATGCTATCACTCGAATAGTCAAAGACAGGAATGCATTAAGCAATCGATAGTTCTGGTAGGAAAAGCTTTTGAACAGACTTGCAAGCATGAATTCATGTAAGAATCAATAAATTGATCATTGAAATTTTAAGGAAAAGCTTTCATCAAACACCCCTTAGATTTACAGCAATTCTCGAATGCTATTTTGCAGGGTGGTCAGCGTTCCATAAATGATAAGTTAACCTCCAGCATGCACCTAAAACAAACACAATAATTATTGAGTAATTACACTAACATATAGTGGACTGATACTCTAATAGCAATGTATATGTTTATGGGTCCATATCATCACAACATCATTATTTTAAATAACTGTACTCTTAGTAAATAACATTTCCTGAAATGAGTAAAAATTATATGGCATCATTACCTAATTTTTAAGAAAGCAGAACTTTTTGTGGCTCTCCTCCTGAATTTGTTACTTAAGCACTAAACAACCTAACCTATTACAATTTTAATATCAGTCTGCTGTCGAATGAGTGGATGTAAATTATGTTAATGACATTGTTTACAGTATTGTTCCGTGTAGAAAACGATGCATGGATGGGACTTAGAAAGGGATTAAGAGACTGTTTCTAGAATAAACTGTTTCTTCAACTCTAGTTAATCACTGTTCACAATTAGATCATGGAGTACAGAAGCAACTGTGTTGCGCCTGATAAGGAAAACATGATTGTGGGGACCTCAGACAGAAGAATGGCTTAGATTTCAGTCCTACATGATATCTTCTCGAGCCATGGCAATGTAGGACGTCTGCAGTGCACTAACCACCAGCGGTCACTCCTAATACTAACATTTCAATCAACATTTTGTCAGCTTGCACCTCACCCTGTCTGGAGTGTCTGCAGTATTAGTCCAGTGGGAGTGCCATAGAGCATGATTGTTTGATATGCTATTTGTGTAGTGTGAGTGCCCACCATTTTGCTGGTAAAGATAGCAATTCCATTCAAAGCATGACCCATTCTCATGTGTGACCTCAGATTATCTCATAGTGATCATCTTGTACTCATATCTCAACATGAAAATATTTGTAAAGGCTGCTAGTACAATGTTAAATAAAGACACAATTAGTAGCTACATGTAACAAAAATATTTCGATTTGAATTGAGGTAGAAGTAGATCATCACAGCCTTAATAAACACAAATTTTTTCCTTGACATTTATAGTAATTATAAGACAAACAGTGCCAAAACTCCAGGATAATGACATTCACATTAATGAATATATGCAACAATTAAAATACTGCCTCAACAAAGCAAGGAATGTATTACAACAATATTGTGAACTTACACACAATTTAATTTACGTCAATCTTTACATTATTACATATTCAGAATACCTAATATGTTATTTGCAATTTTCTGCTCAGAGAATACCTCTTAGTTGTCACTGTTCTTAATTATCCCTTCTACCCAATTAGTGATGTCATCATACATTTATAAACTCTACAAATAATGAATAAAGAATGACATGCAGTCAGAAGTTCGATACTCAACAGAAAGTTTTTCAAAAGGCTATTAATAGCATATTCACTTGCCAATTTCCACTTAATATTTCTGTCCACTCCAGAGGATCAGAAAATGTAATTCAAAATTGAAGCTTTGCAGGATCATTCAGAAAGATAGTTCACCACACCAAACTGTGTATACAACGCCAAAAGCGAAGATCATGATACATTCCTTAAACTTTTTATCCTGCCATAGTACTAAACTTTTACAAAACATCTATGACATTGAATCATGCTGAAATTGACTATGAGGACTCAACACAAGCTATGTAGCCTTAACTTACAACATGGCATAAGGGACATTGGTATAATTTGACCTGCATTCTGGCAAAGACATCAACAAAGTTGTCAAAGTACTTTGTGTTGTTAGGCTCTCTCTGGACATTAAGTATCTTTTATGTTGGGTTTTCAGATTGTTATACATCTCTGCCTCCTTCAGAAGATGAATCTGATTACCTTTCTCCACTTCATGAAACATTTCCATGTTTTTCCAATGTTCCACATTGTATTTTCTAGTTTTGTCACTCAAAGAAGATATATGCCTGGGTTTACAATGTTCTTTAAATCTTATGTTAAGCTTCCTTCCTGTTAGTCTATGTATTCCTGGTCACAAAGGCTACAAGTGATTTTTTACACTCTTGAGCTATCATAAACTGATAGCAATATATACTCTTACCTGAATAGTCAAGATTATATAAGGATTAAGCTCATGGAATTTACTGTACAGTTTTTGAATCTGTGTTGTACTACTAGTGGTTACTGATTGTTACAGTGTGACAAGAATTCTTGATGCTACAAATTTTTGTTACTTTAATGCCCTGCAAGAAAATGTTCAAAAAACCGACTCGCAAATGAATTATTGTATACTTTTGAATGCCATGTGATGAAAAGTTATGAGCGTTTGGATAATTAGTTACTAATTAAGGCAATTGATCAGAATAATAAGTAAGCTGCAGGTGACGAGTTCTGATAATTATGTAACTTGCAACAGTTGTGAAATCTTATGCCTAATATGTGCTGAAAATTCAGATGAACATACCATTCCTTCTTTCACATTTATAGCACCTTTATTCAGATTAACATACCATTATTTAGTAACATTTTTTATGTAATAGTAACCAATTAAAAGACCTTAAAAGTCTGGTTGATGATGTTTGATCCACAACTGTGCTGTTTCTCTTATGAAATATACGTGAACATGTCATGCATTTCTACATCTACATCTACATAAATACACCGCTAGCCATCAAGCGGTGTGTGGCGGAGGGCACAATTCGTGCCAAAGTCATATTTCTCCCCCACCCCCCTCACCGTTCCACTCGCGAATCGCGCAAGGGATAAACGCCTCTCAGAATCAGAACCCCTCAGTACGAGCTCTTATTCCCCTAATCTTTGAATGATGATCACTACGTGGTTTGAAAGTTGGTGGTAATAGTATATGCTCTACATCCTCAGTGAAGATTGGATTTCGGAATTTAGAGAGCAGAACCTACTGTTTAGCGTCTCGTCTATCTGCAAGTGTGTCCAACTTCAAACTTTCTATGAAATTTGTAACGCTCTCGCGACGGCTAAACGTATCAGTCACGGATCTTGCCGCTTTTCTTCGGGCCTTCTCAATCCCTTGAATCAGACCCAACTGGTAAGGGTCCCATACAGACGAACAGTACTCTAAGACTGGACGAACTAACGTATTGTAAGCTATTTCTTTTGCTGAAGGACTGCATCGCTTCAGGATTCTACCAATAAACCGCAATCTAGAGTTCGCCTTACCCGTTACTTGTGTAAACTAATCATTCCATTTGAGATCATTTCGAAAAGTCACACATAGATACTTGACTTATGTTACCTCCTTGTTACACGAAGTAAATTACACTTTCTAATATTGAGAGATAACTGCCAGTCATTACACCACTCATTTCTTTTCTGCAAATCCTCATTGATTTGTTCACAACTTTCGTGTGATACTACTTTCCTGTAGACTACAGTCTTATCGGAAAACAGTCTAAGGCCGCTGTCAATACCATCAACCAAATCGTTTATGTAAATCGTTAAAAGCAGAGGACCTATTACGCTGCACTGGGGCATACCTCAAGTTACTCTTGTTTCTATTGAAGCTACCCCATTCAGGGCGACACTTTCTAATATTGAGAGATAACTGCCAGTCATTCTATCCAACCGCATATGTCATTGGATACACCGTAAGGGCGTACCTTTTGTAGCAAGCGACAGTGCGGAACTGAGTCGAACACCTTTCGAAAGTCGAGAAATATGGCATCACCCTGGGAGCCGGTATCTAGACCCTGTTGTACATCATGTACAAAGAGGGCCAGCTGTGTCTCGCATGATCGCTGTTTCCTAAAACCGTGTTGGTTTCTGCAGATAAGCTTCTCAGAGTCTAGAAAGAAAATTATGTCTGAACACAAAATATGTTCCATGATTCTACAACAAATCGATGCCAGTGAAATTGGCTGATAAATATGTGCATCAGATTTTCTACCCTTTTTGTAGATTGGTATGACCTGGGCCTTCTTCCAGTCCCGTGGAACTTGTCGCAGTTCTGATAGATGACGGATAAGAATGGTGCTATATTTGTAGCATAGGAAACATAAATCTAACGGGAATACCGTCTGGGCCAGATGCCTTCCTGGGGTCTAAGGATCTTAACTGTTTTACAATCTCAGATACACTAAACACTATGTCAGCCATCCTTGCGTTTGTTAGATAATTGAAAGGGGGAATGGTGCTGCAGTCCTCTATCGTAAACGAGTTGCTGTAAGCTAGGTTTAGAATTTCATCATCATCATCAGTTATATTACCCGTACTGTCAGCTCGAGAAGGTATTGAAATATTTGAGCGTTAATAGATTTTACAGAGGACCAAAATTTTTTGGAGTAATTTTTGTAATCTGCAGATAAAATATTGCTTTCAAATTTGTTAAAGAGTCTCTCATTGTCCTTCTGACAGCTGCTTTTATGTCGCAAAATTTCTGTTTGTCAGCGGGGAAGTGACTACGTTTAAAACGACTGTGATAAATTCTCTGCTTTCTCAGCAACTTACTAATCTGTTTGTTGTACCAAGGTGGATCCTTTTCCTCCCCTATACTTTTTCTGGGCTTATACTTCTATATTCTTGATAAATGAATATCAAGGTTAGGAATGATCTGTCTGAGAATATCAAGATATATTGTAAAAATAAATTGCTTAAAGGTGAATTAAAAGCAAAACATAGGTAAGGAA
Source organism: Schistocerca cancellata (assembly GCF_023864275.1). Lineage (NCBI taxonomy): Eukaryota > Metazoa > Arthropoda > Insecta > Orthoptera > Acrididae > Schistocerca > Schistocerca cancellata. The sequence goes on from NC_064633.1 coordinate 103,163,397, forward strand.
ACCATCCTCCACAGACTGAAGAATATAGAGGGGTGTGTTGTACATATGTGTATCGATGTTTTAGAGAAATGTATTGACAGCATCATAAAAGAGCGTGTAACACCTGGCAAAAGACAAAGGTTTCACAAATGTGACCTAGGTATTATTGGTACAGACAATAACGAATTAAATTTTAAGGCACACAAAGGCAGTTCACTTGTCATCCTTTCAGAACTGCATATATTACTAAAACTCTTATTAAAAGATGATCAAATATTTAAGATTCCTAAAGCTCCCACTGGTAAATACAGAGACGAAATTAAGGGGAAGGTAATAATTCCTGTTCCAATTTTTACTGACATTCATTGAAGAACTGGTTAGGTATCAACTCAATCGATAATAAGCTTAGAGTTAATTCAAAAATACATAAGATTGCGCTTCCCTATGAGCAATTTTCAATTACATTGATTGCACTTGTCACTTTGTAAGTCAAGAATCGAATCAGATTACTACTGAAAACTACAGAATGACAAATAGTCACATATTAAAAACTGCAACAGAACTGATTCAGGTCACCTTAGAGGTTAGAACTCCAGCAGCTAAATTCTTACCGTTAGAGCTTAGCAATCCATATGCAAATGTACCAGTTGAAGAAATAATTAACAACATCAAAAATAGTCGACCGACTTTCAAGAAAATGAATAACTAGCAAATTGCATTGGTATGTGATCAATTCAGTCAATTTCGTCTCAAAAGTATTTTGTATTCAGTTTGACCTTCAGAAGATAGCGAAATGGCTTAGGAATTAGTAATCACCTAGCAGGGACACTAGCAAACATTATCATGGATGATTCAGAAAATTAATTTTTACACTAACAAATATAAACGCTACCTTGATGACATGCTCATACTTTTCAGTTGCAGTACAACATAGATTGAACACCTACACAGTAACTTAAATGAGCTACTTCCTAATATTAACTGTGTTATGTAGGTAGAAGAAAATAATTCTATAAGCTATCTTCTTTTTGAAGATATCCAAACTTAATGAATGACATACTTACAACATATTTAGGAAACTAACAACCACAGAAGCAATCATACATGTGTCTTCATTTCATCCCATATCCTTTTAGTGTGCACTTTTCATGCCATGATGACACGTTCAGTTGATTACGCATATCTGTAGAAAGTATAGACAGTGAGAATAGCATTTTACGTCACGTAGTTGTGGACAATGGGTCTGACCTTATGGCAGGAGAAAAGGTTTACAAAACACAGCTTTGGTTAAAAGAGAAGTGCAGACAAGAAGTGATAAGGCTACAGAAAATAAGAAATAAAGGAAACCCTAGGTCTGTAATGATGCCATATTTAGGCAAAGATCCCTGATACAATAAAACAGGTTTCTGTATTGGTACTGCTAAAGTGGTTTTTCAAATAAATAATGAGGTAAGGGAAATTGTTAAGGCACAAGATACAGAAAGAAGACGTATATGATAAATCAGAGGTGTCTAACATCATCTGTGGTCTATATGATGAAGAATACGTAGACAAACAAGAAGGAAGCTTACGATAAGATTCAAAGAATGCTGTAATCCCAGTCATAAAGCTGCTTTGAGTGACTACTTTACAACACATGAACTTACAATAGGGCACACTGAAGAAAACATGAGATACCTTGTATAAACTGAAAAAAGGTGTTGTTATAGAAGTAGAGATATATATTAATCAGAAGACCCCCTATAAAGAAGTGAAAGACATTAAGAACGCAAAGTCCTTTGGTAACCTTTCTAATGTATTTGCCATTATGCACAAGGAATTCCACATATTGCGTATGGTCAAGTTAGGAATTGTAACAACTGTTCATTTCGGCCTGTGAGAAGCTGTATGTTTGTATGTATTCTGCACGGCAGCCTAATAAAGTCAAATGGAAGATGGATCCAATCGTTTAACCATTGCCACCGCCATAAATGTGTAACTTTAAGTGGTCTTCAGGGTCAGTGCATCCACCACGCTCGCTGGTTCCTCCGACTCGAGGCTGGCATATGATGGGAGATCATACACTGGGCTGTTAGAATGCGCTCTTACCAAGGTGCGATGATTACATGAGGGAATGTCTCCTTCAGTTAAAGGGGTGGTGGTTGGAAGTTTTCTGTGGGAATCGGTAGAATCTGGTCTCAGTGGGTGTTATGGAAATTGACCTGCTAGGCAATTATCTTCTTTTTATGCCCCATTACCCTACAAAATAAGCAAAAAGTTTCACTTTTGCTGGTGCTCTGCAGAAATCTTGAAATTTCATTGGAGAGGTGGTCGCAATAGCGGCAAAACATATCTAGAGATTGTACAGCGCTCGAAATCATTACTGTCGTTGCTGGATGACTTGGAGCTTCTCCTAAACCTGAGAGAGAAGTTAGAACTGCAGTTTTAGACACTCTCCCTCCTGCCTCCACGAACGGCGGTTTTGGTGCAGTCCTCATCCGCTGCACGTGATAAAAGGGGCCAGTACGCTACTGACCTCCGCCCACAGCCGGCGCGCACGGAATCGTGTGATGGGCGTTTATCTGCTAAGATTCGGGTTGCAATGCTTTCTCGTGGAGCAGTTTGCGGGGCGTGGTATATGTTATCTTTGTAGAGTAAGTCGTAACGGTAATTGACTACTGCAGTTAGTTTTTCGAATTGCAGGATACCTTTTGCATCTGTAAATAATGTTTGATTTCCGAGTTCACTTTTCGTTAGAACTTTCCGGTATTCTATCTTGTTGAAAGTTTTCTCACTTGAATGCTCGTTAATGGATATAAACAGCTACTTTTATAAGCCTGTATTTTCATTTAACAGAAAGACGCCACCTTTAACTAAACTGTGCTGCTGTGAAGTGGTTGACCAATGTATTTCATACACAAGTATTTACATTTAAAGATGAGGTTACACCTGTTAAATTCAGAAGTTAATAAGTAGTTATCCTTTACGCAACTTGTTTACTGTCTTTTATAAGGAAACTTGCATGATTGCATAGGGATCTTCATTTCATTTTCTGATCACAGATACTTTAATTTTGCATTCTCGGCATATGCACGCTACGGCCAGAACCACCCCACCTCATACTTCCTAAACGTGAAGTTGATTTATAAGCAGCCAAGAAAGATTCAGGCTACATGGAATGGCATTTATAGCATATTACTCAATGACAAACTAGGTCTGATTGTTAATATCGATATGCATCACACACTGCCTGAAACTGCCGAGCTATGTAATACATTGCAGTAGTAAATTAGTAAACTAATAAAGTAGAAGGTTAAGACGGAAAAGATTAAAATCTTATTTTATTTTATGAGGAAAATCAGGAATTCCAGATGTACACTCGGAATGTACGAATTGTCCTTTCAGCTAAATGTCTAAGATGAGCAATCAGTTATTTTTAGAATGAGCATACGAGCCTCATGTCTCACGTTCTAAATAGGCGTCAAGACGAGTATATAAAAGAGATGAAAGACTAGCCGAATTTGCGTAGCGACAAGTCTCACTGCCATTTGTGGCGGTTAGATTGCCAGCAACGTGTCGATAGACACCCTACTGAAAGCTCATAAGAAGCACTTCTGCTGTTATACCCTTGATAACTGGGTTGCCAATTGCAATATGCTAATCAAACACTGCAGTTAATGGCACAGATGTCTTTAGGAACGAACAGATTTTCAAATGGCATAACTGACCTTCTGCTCTGTCACCCACAGAGTATGTCTGGGAAGACGAAAGCTTCGAGACCGACACAGCAAGGATTTCATTCAAGAGATCCGTGAAAAATGCGTTTGGTGTCTGGTTGCTTCCGAGCCACAACGTATAAAATAAAGTCTCAATGTCTGTAGGGATCACACGTCTTAGTGATGTTGATAATGAGTATTAGTTCAGGATGGAAACAATGTTTAATAATTAATACCCAATATGTGATGAACGACACCTCAAAGTCAGATAAACATCGGAGTGGAGACACTGATGTATCCCATCCTATTTGGGTCAGTCCATATACAAATAGCGTGATTAATAAAGAAAGAAAAATGGAAGACTATGACGCAAGTGATAACCGGCTAATGGTTCTCACTGTTGCTATTTTTGTGTGCATGGGAGAAACGATGAAAGAAATAAAAGAAAATCACTAATGTGGAAGGTAGCTGCTTGGCACCAAACGTCGATATTGAGGTTCACAGTCTACCTACCTGTAATAATCTACAGTAAGGAGAATTTAGAGAAATTCTTAACAAGGGGATAGGTTTCATAAGACAAATTTGTGCTTCATGTTAAACAAATCCAAAGTAACGATTTCCAACATAAGGTAACAGAGTATGATGGGAAAATGTTGTACACTTTTAACTAAATCTGGACAATTGTTACGTAAGGCAACGAGAATAATGAACAGATTAGTAGTAGATGAAAGTCTTATTCGTTTTTAAATTAGTCATTATGCTGTTATATGCACTTGACCATACGAAGGAGACAATTTCGTAATTCAAGTTACTTACAATTGCTTACAATCACTTTGGTGTGGTGAACTATCTTTCTGAATGATCCTGCAAAGCTTCAATTCTGAATTATAGTTTCCGATCTTCTGGAGTGGACAGAAATATTAAATGGAAATATTGAAAAACTTGATGTTGAGTATCGAACGTCTAACTGCATGTCATTCTTTATTCATTATTTGCAGGGTTTATAAATGTATGATGATATCACTAATTAGGTAGACCGGATAATTAAGAACAGTGACAACTAAGAGGTATTAACTGAGCTGAAAAGTGCAAATAACATATTAGGTATTCTGAATAGGTAATAATGTAAAAATTGATGTAAATTAATTGTGTGTAAGTTTACAATATTGTTGTAATACATTCCTTGCTTTGTTGAGGCAGTATTTTAATTGTTGCATATATTCATTAATGTGAATGTATTTATCCTGGAGATTTGGACCTGTTTCTCTTATAATTACTATAAATGTCAAGGAAAAAATTTGTGTTTATTAAGGCTGTGATGATCTACTTCTACCTCAATTCAAATCGAAATTTTTTTGTTACATGTAGCTACTAATTGTGTCTTTATTTAACATTGTACTAGCAGCCTTTACAAATATTTTCATGTTGAGATATGAGTACAAGATGATCACTATGAGATAATGTGAGGTCACACATGAGAATGGGTCATGCTTTGAATGGAATTGCTATCTTTACCAGCAAAATGGTGGGCGCTCACACTACACAAATAGCATATCAAACAATCATGCTCTATAACATTCCCACTGGACTAATACTGCAGACACTCCAGATAAGGTGAGGTGCAAGCTGACAAAATGTTGATTGAAATGTTAGTATTAGGAGTGACCGCTGGTGGTTAGTGCACTGCAGACGTCCTACATTGCCATGGCTCGAGAAGATATCATGTAGGACTGAAATCTAAGCCATTCTTCTGTCTGAGGTCTCCACAATCATGTTTTCCTTGGCAGGCGCAACACTTCTGTACTCCATGATTCTGTTTGTGAACAATGATTAACTAGAGTTGAAGAAACACTTTATTCTAGAAACAGCCTCTTACTAACATTCTAAGGCCCTTCCATGCATCGTTTTCTACATGGAACAATACTGTAAACAATGTCATTAACATAATTTACATCCACTCATTCGACAGCAGACTGATATTAAAAGTGTAATAGGTTAGGTTGTTTAGTGCTTAAGTAACAAATTCAGGAGGAGAGCCACAAAAAGTTCTGCTTTCTTAAAAATTAGGTAATGATGCCATATAATTTTTACTCATTTCAGGAAATGTTATTTACTAAGAGTACAGTTATTTAAAATAATGATGTTGTGATGATATGGACCCATAAACATATACATTGCTATTAGAGTATCAGTCCATTATATGTTAGTGTAATTACTCAATAATTATTGTGTTTGTTTTAGGTGCATGCTGGAGGTTAAGTTATCATTTCTGGAATGCTGACCACCCTGCAAAATAGCATTCGAGATTTGCTGTAAATCTAAGGGGTGTTTGATGAAAGCTTTTCCTTAAAATTTCAATGATCAATTTATCGATTCTTACATGAATTCATGCTCGCAAGTCTGTTCAAAAGCTTTTCCTACCAGAACTATCAATTGCCTAATGCATTCCTGTCTTTGACTATTCGAGTGATAGCATGTCCACAAACTTATACTTTGCAGACGCTGAGTATGGACCAGTCACAGAACAGCATGTACTGTGTCACGTGTTTATGGGCTTTGTTTTATAGTGGACAAAGTGTTGTCCTTAGTTTTGTGATCTTCTCATCTCGTGAGTTCCACATGTTCTGTTCTGGACGACTTGTGTCGCAATTTGCTCATGGACTCTAGGTAACTGAATTGACATTACATTCTGATGGCTATTCTCACACTACAAACTACATCTACAGCTACACGGATCCTCTGCAAATCACATTCAAGTGCGTGGCATGGGGTTCATCTGGCACCTTCACAATTCTCTATTATTCCAATCTCGTATAGCGCGTGGAAAGAATGAACACATATATCTTTCTGTACGAGCTCTGATTTCCCTTATTTTATCATGTTGATCGTTCCTCCCTATGAGCTTCGGTGTCAACAAAATTTTTTGCATTCGGAGAAGAAGGTTGGTGATTGGAATTTCGTGATAATATTCCGTCACAACGATAAACGTCTTTCTTTTAATGATATGCAGCCCAAATTCTGTATCATTTCTGTGATACTCTCTCGCATACTTCGCGATAATACAAAACGTGCTGCCTTTCTTTAAACTTTTACGATGTACTCCGTTAGTCCTACCTGGTAAGGATCCCACGCCGCGCAGCGGTATTCTGAAAGATAACAGACAAGCGTAGTGTAGGCAGTCTCCTTAGTAGATCTATTACATTTTCTAAGTGTCCTGCCAATAAAACGCGGTCTTTGGTAAACCTTCCCCACAACATTCTTTATGTGTTCCTCCTAATTTAAGTTGTTCGTAAATGTAATACCTAGGTATTTAGTTGAATTTACGGCTTGTAGATGAGACTGATTGATCGAGAAACCGAAGTTTAACGAACTCCTATTAGCACTGATGTGGATGACCTCACACTTTTCGTTATTTAGTTTCAATTGCCACTTTTCGCAACATTCGGATATTATTTCTAAATCGTTTTGCAGTTTATTTTGATCTTCTGATGATATTATTAGTCGATAAACGACAGCGTCATCTGCAAACAACCGAAGACGGCTGCTCGCATGTCTCAAAAATCGTTTATATAGATAACTACCTTGGGGAACGCCAGAAATCACTTCTGTTTTATTCGATGACTTTCCGTCAATTACTACGAACTGTGACCTCTCTGACAAGAAATCATAAATCCAGTCACATAACTGAGACGATATTCCATATGCACACAATTTCACTACAAGCCGCTTGTGTGGTACAGTGTCAAAACCCTTCCGGAAATCCAGACATACGGAATCGATCTGAAATACCTTGTCAATAGCACTACACACTTCATGTGAATAAAGAGCTAGTTGTGTTTCACAGGAACGATGCCTTCTAAACCCATGTTGAATGTCACAATAGCCCGTTTTCTCCGAGGTAATTCATAATGTTCGAACACAATATATGTTCTACAATCCCGATGCATATCGACGTTAACGATATGGGCCTGTAATTTAGTGGGTTAGTCTTACAACATTTGTCGAATAACAGTGTGACCTGTGCAACTTTCCAGTCTTTGGGTACAGATATTTCGGCGAGCAAACGGCTGTATAGGATTGTTAAGTATGGGGCTACTACGTCAGCATACTCCGAAAGGAAAGTAATTGGTATACAGTCTGGACCAGAAGACTTGCATTTATTAACTGATTTAAGTTGCTTCACAACTCCAAAGATATTTACTTCTACGTTACTCAATGAGGCAGCTGTTCTCGATTCGAGTTCTGGAATGTTTACTTTGTCTTCTTTTGTGAAGGCATTTGGAAGGCTGTGCTTAGTAACTCTGCTTTGGCAGCACTGTCTTCTATAGTATCTCCATTGCTATTGGGCAGAGAAGGCATTGAGTGTTTCTTGCCGCTAACATACTTCACGTATGACCAGGATCTCTTGGGATTGCAGTGTTCAATCTCGCTACGACACCTGTGTTGACTAATCCCTGAATCGGGTTTGATGCTCGTTGTTAACTCAGGATTCTTTGTTGCTAAGAGGTCAAGTGTGTTTCCACGACCGTTTACTCTTCGCGTGGGCTCATGATCTAACTGCTCGTAACAATTTTCAGAGAATCCGTTAGGCATAATTTCGGATGATATTTTATGCGTACCTCCGGAATTAAACATGTATTTACGCCAAAATATTGAGGGTAAATTAAAGTCACCTCCAACTATTATCGTATAGGTCGGGTATGTGTTTAATATCAAACTCAAGTTTTCTTTGAACCTTTCAGCAACTGTATCATCAGAATTGGGAGGTCGGTAAAACGATCTATTTATTATTTTATTCCGGTTGCCAACAGTGTCCTCTGGCCATACCAAATCACCGGAACATTCTACCTCAGTTTGGCGACAACATAAACTACTTCTGACAGCAACAAACACGTCACCGCCAACCGTGTTTAGTCCATTCTTTCGGAACACCGTTAGGTTCTTCGCAAAAATTTCGGCTGAGCTTATGCCCGGCTTTAGCCAGCTTTCAGTGTCTTTAACAATTTGAGCATCAGTGCTTTCTATTAGTGCTTAGAGCTCTGGTACGCTCAAAAACACAGCTACTTCAATTAACAAACGATATACCAATGGTTCCTGTGTCTACGTTCTTCCTATGTTCAGCCTGCACCCTTTGTGACTGAAGCCCTACTTGTGTTTTCCCGAGACCCTCTAACCTAAAAAACTGACCAGTCCACGCCACACAGCCCCGCTACCCGTGTAACCGCCTCCTGCGTGTAGTGGACACCTGACCTATTCAGCGGAACACGAAACCCAACCACCCTTTGGCGCACGTTAATGAATCTGCAGCCCACACGGTCGCAGAACCGTCTGAGCCTCTGATTCAGACCCTTCACTCGGCTCTGTACCAGAGGTCCGCAATCGGTCCTATCGACTACACGGCAAATGGTCCGCTGTACTTTCATCTTGCCAGGAAGACTGGCAGCCTTTGCCATTTCTGTTAGTCGCTTGAAACTAGAGAGAATCTCTTCTGATCCGAAGTGACACACATCATTGGTATCAACGTGAGCAACAATCTGCAGTTGGCTGCACCCTGTGCACTTCATGGCATACAGGAGAGTGCTTTCCACATCTGGAATGACTTCACCCGATATGCACACGGAGTGCACATTGGTTTTCTTGCCCATCTTGTCAGCCAAGCCCATAAGTGGCCCCATAACACGCGTAACATTGGAGCTCATAACTACCAATAATTCCACCCTCTGCGATTGCCCAGAACTTGCAGGCTGAGTGGCTTCCTCTAAAACAGTACAGGCGACAGCATCTGGCTCACTGAAAATGTCAGCCACAGAGATCACCAGGAACTTGTTTGTCAGACAAACCGGGTGACCCCTTACGTGCTGCCGCTTGGGAAGTCTTTCGCCGCCTGCTTCGCCCCGGGGCGACCTCCCAATCTACCACAGGTGAAGGGTCAACATCAGTGCAAGCAGTAACTAGGATAACCACCGGTGAGAGCCGATCTGCATTATGGTGAAGTTCCAGGAAGCCTTTCGCAGCTTGGTACAATACTCCGCATGCAATCTTTCAGGGTGTTAAGTAGGCCTTCATTTGTATTCATACTTAACTTGCTTTGTTCAAAGAGACATGTTATGAGCCGCGTCTGAGGTGTAGTATTTGATTCTCCTTCATTTACCAGTACAGTCAGAGGTGATGGCTATATCACATTACCGCTTATTCGAAGGCGTTATTATCTCCCGCTATGTTAAGAATTTTTCTTTGTACAGTTTCTCACATATTGTGGCATTTTCTCCCACATGGTCACCAGGCAGATTGCGTAATCCTTCACTTGTTATTGCTTTTGAATTGAGTATTAGTCAATTTATCATTCAGTCTAGAGTCTGCATTTAATTTGTACACTAAGTTTACTGTTAACTCTGACTTCAACAGGACTATTAGTTCATGTGTAGTAAAAGTGCAATTAGCAGACGCTGTCCCAAACAGCAGTCAGCAGAAGATCGTTGAAATCTTTGCATACATCTCAGAAAGTAAGTAGTGTTGATGAGATTCTGAGACAACTTGTTTTCGAGATTTTATCTGACATAATGATTATTTTTTATGTTCTTTGGCACACATCTCTTGACTATCAAATTGAGGCTCACATCCTCATTTGTCTTGGTCTACATCCATGTCATATGTAGTATACTTTCGTTGAACAAAGCTATAAAACTTTGAAAAGTAGCTCTGGCCCTAAATTCTTTCCAGTATTCATTCATGTCTCCCCTTGTTCCAATTGCAAAATTTGATTATTTTGTACTGCATATTTTTTAAAAACTTTCTCAAATAGCGTTATAAGTTACTCCTTGAGTAATGATTGTCTAGACAAGGCCACATTTTCAGGTCAGCGCTCTATACTGTAGATTATGAATCCATAAGAAGAAATCCAAACTGCCATTCACATCACTGTGCAACATACACAGATAATATTATGATACAGGTAGTATAATATCTGGCCGAAAACCCGAAAACTGGTACACTTATAAGAGTTTGGAACTTATGCAACTTTTTTCCATATTTAGTTATTACCTATGCGTGCACTTAATCTTAAATTTATAGGACTTCGAGTAATAGACACATATGTTTGCCACAAAGTACAGTGGTGCTTTATTTTCTCCACATGAGTGCAGGGTACAGGACAGTGGGAGCAGCTCCAGACTGCGCCTCTGCAGTGTGGCGCTCCATCAGCAACAGCGACTACTTGCTGTGTGCAGCTCTGCGGGCGGCGCCTGACCTGGGGGGTCTGCTTCCAGCTCTGGACGCAATGTGTCGGCTGCCTGCACGTGCATGTTTCATGTGGCCAGCCCGGGCGTGAGCACCTGCTCAACAATAAACCAAAAATATGATGTTCCTCTGACACCTGCGTACTCTCCTGTCTCATCAGAAAATGTTAGTAGGCTTAACAAAAACTTCCATCCACAGTTGACACAGATACTAACCTAAAATTTTGTAAGTATATAACACACTGAAGAATTGGATCACACACAGCTTGTTCTTCTGACAGGTTTCCTTCGGAGTAATTGCTGCTTTAAATATCACGAGCACTGCTCTATGCTATAACTTTTGTTTCTAGCATATCCAGCTATACAAAGTGTAGCTTTAGGTGGATATTTTATACCATAGTGATCTGATATATACAGGGTGATTTTCATTAATGTTTAAAAACTCTCAAAGCGGAGTATAAGACTCTGAGACAAGAAATTTAATACAACATACATGCAACCAAAAACGTCAGCAAATGTCCTAAATGTGGCTGACGAATTTTGCACATGTTTCATGACCAGTTTATGTACCTCCCCACAGGTGCAGTGGTAGTGGTCAGTACTAAACACTGCTCTGCTAGCTTACTACGTTTTCCTAATGGTAGATAGGTTCACCATAGTCTTGTAGTGCCACTACCATGAACACTACAGTATCACACTGTATAATTCAGGAATAAACGCAGAATAACCTTGTGGAGCGAAGTGTAGAAGTGGCACTACAGTATGGGTAGGATAGACTGATCTAGCTACTGCACTTGCATTAAAGTATGTATCTCTTGGTACCATCACGTGTGCTACATTTCTCATCCACTTGGTTGGGGGATTTCCTGAAATTTGCGACCATATGTGTCTCATGTCAAATTACTTATCTCAGAGTCATCTACGTTACTTTTGGTTTCCTAAACGGTAATATGAATCACCCTGTTTCTTTATAATCGCGATGGAACTCAGACAGGTATAAGCTATGTACCTGTGATAACTTCAATTCCATCACTGCTAAACATACCTCCTGGTAGAGGTCGGTAGTATGCACACATCTTAAGCTGCAAGACTTATGGCATTTTGATGCTAAAACTCAGTTTTTGTAACTTGCTCTAAATATCACTCCTGAAACATGTCAAAGCGCTTAAGAAACTGTGGCAAGAAGACATCATGAAATCTCACTGACGTTTAACCATATTTCAGTCAACTTTCAACTATTTTTCTAAACTTGTGTGTAGGCATAGACATATTGTTCTACCAGAAAGTGTAACTGCAGTAATTTTCATTCTGATTTCAAACAAAGGTTAAATGACAGACAAATAAATGATTAGCTCAGAAATGAATAGTGTGTGCTGCTCAAAACACATCATGCATATTTAATGTATGCACTAATGGTATAATACTACAAACAAATATCCTCGAACCACCTGTCTCGTCTAGAGACGAATGTCTTAAGCGTTTAAAGTTTCAGAATAATATATATTATCAACTAGGGACTTAAACCTACAAGAAAGTACACTCAGAATCGCAGTCTACACCAGAACCTGATGCCGTGAATGCTACGGCAATTAGCCCCTTGCACTGCCTGCACGCCTCAGCTGCTGTTTACCTTTGGCTGCCCGCCTGCTCTCTCCACTTAGATTTTCCTCATCACCGCTGTCGTCAGCGTCGTCGTGTGCTGAGCCGTCGGCGTCGTCGTCATCAGCGTCTGTGTTCTCGGCTGCTTCATCCACCGCTTCATCTTCATCGTCTGCAACAGCGAACGGCGTGCAGTACGCCACGAGTAACACTCCAGCGATCAGCAGGACTAGGGACGCCTTCATGGCTGCAGTGGCTTCTACTACGCTGGATGCCTCAATACAAGTGACACTAGTGAGCACACCGACCTCCTCTTATACGGCGTGTCGGACTCTTATCTCCCAAATTGTGGCGCTCAGGGACAGCTACTTAGTGTGTACTTCAAAAGCGCGATTGGCCATATCGTCGTCATAACTCAATGCCACAAATATCTTGGGGGACTTGGTATGCAACCTTGATGCTTAAGGTGATTGCAAGCAATTATAAGTAACTTGAATTATGAAATTGTCTTCTTCGTATGGTCAAGTGCATATAACAGCACTGACTTAGAATAACGACTAATTTAAAAACGAATAAGACTTTCATCTACTATTAATCTGTTCATTGTTCTCGTTGCCTTACGTAACAATTGTCCAGATTTAGTTAAAAGTGTACAACGTTTTCCCATCATACTCTGTTACCTTATGTTGCAAATCGTTACTTTATTTTACCAATAATTAACAATAAGCTTTGGATTTGTTTAACATGAAGCACAAATTTGTCTTATGAAACCTATCCACTTGTTAAGAGTTTCTCTAAATTCTCCTTACTGTAGATTATTACAGGTAGGTAGACTGTGAACCCCAATATCGACGTTTGGTGCCAAGCAGCTACCTTCCACATTAGTGATTTTCTTTTATTTCTTTCATCGTTTCTTCCATGCACACAAAAATAGCAACAGTGAGAACCATTAGCCGGTTATCACTTCCGTCATAGTCTTCCATTTTTCTTTCTTTATTAATCACGCTATTTGTATATGGACTGACCCAAATAGGATGGGATACATCACGTGTCTCCACTCCGATGTTTATCTGACTTTGAGGCGTCGTTCATCACATATTGGGTATTAATTATTATACATTGTTTCCATCCTGAACTAATACTCATTATCAACATCACTAAGACGTGTGATCCCTACAGACACTGAGACTTTATTTTATTCGTTGTGGCTCGGATGCAACCACACACCAAACGCATTTTTCACGAATCTCTTGATTGAAATCATTGCTGTGTCGGTCTCGAAGCTTTCGTCTTCCCAGACATGCTCTGTGGGTGACAGAGCAGAAGGTCAGTTATGCCATATGGAAATATGTTCGTTCCTAAAGAAATCTGTGCCATTAACTGCAGTGTTTGATTAGCATATTGCAATTGGCAACCCAGTTATCAAGGGTATAACAGCAAAAGTGCTTCTTATGAGCCTTCAGTAGTGTGTCTATCGACACGTTGCTGGCAATCTAACCGCCACAAATGACAGTGAGACTTTTCGCTACGCATATTCGGCTAGTCTTTCGTCTCTATTATAGACTCGTCTTGACGCCTGTTTAGAACGTGAGACATGAGGCTCATATGCTCATTCTAAAAATAACTGATTGCTCATCTTAGACATTTAGCTGAAAGGACAATTCGTATATTCCGAGTGTACATCTAGAATTCCTGAGCCGGCCGAAGTGCCCGCGCGGTTCTGGCGCTGCAGTCTGACCGCTACGGTCGCAAGTTCGAATCTTGCCTCGGGCATGGATGTGTGTGATGTCCTTAGGTTAGTTAGGTTTAACTAGTTCTAAGTTCTAGGGGACTAATGACCTCAGCAGTTGAGTCCCATAGTGCTCAGAGCCATTTGAACCATTTTTTGAATTCCTGATTTTCCTCATAAAATAAAATAAGATTTTAATCTTTTCCGTCTTAACCTTCTACGTTGTTAGTTTACTAATTTACTACTGCAATGTATTACATAGCTCGACAGTTACGGGCAGAGTGTGATGCAAATCGATATTAACAATCAGTCCTGGTTTGTCATTGAGTAATATGCTATAAATGCCATTCCATGTAGCCTGAATCTTTCTTGGCTGCTTATAAATCAACTTCACGTTTAGGAAGTATGAGGTGGGGTGGTTCTGGCCGTAGCGTGCATATGCCGAGAATGCAAAATTAAAGTATCTGTGATCAGAAAATGAAATGAAGATCCCTATGCAATCATGCAAGTTTCCTTATAAAAGACAGTAAACAAGTTGCGTAAAGGATAACTACTTATTAACTTCTGAATTTAACAGGGGTAACACCATCTTTAAATGTAAACAGTTCTGTATGAAATACATTGGTCAGCCACTTCACAACAGCACAGTTTAGTTAAAGGTGGCGTCTTTCTGTTTAATGAAAATACAGGCTTATAAAAGAAGCTGTTTATATCCATTAACGAGCATTCACGTGAGAAAACGTTCAACAAGATAAAATACCGGAAAGTTGTAACGAAAAGTGAACTCGGAAATCAAACATTCTAGACAGATGCAAAAGGTATCCTGCAATTCGAAAAACTAACTGCAGTCGTCAATTACCGTTACGACTAACTCTACAGAGTTAACATATACCACGCCCCGCAAACTACTCCACGAGAAAGCATTGCTACCCGAATCTTAGCAGATAAACCCCCACCACTCGATTCCGTGCGCGCCGACTGTGGGCGGAGATCTGTAGTGTACTGGTCCCTTTTATCATGTGCATCTCGTGTGGATGACAGCAAGACCGTCTTTCATGGAGCATGAGGCAGAGTATCTAAAACTGCAGTTCTAACTTCTCTCTCAGGTTTTGTAGAAGTTCCAAGTCATCCAGCAACGACAGTAATGATTGCGAGCGCTGTACAATCTCTAGATATGTTTTGCCGCTATTGTGACCACCTCTCCAATGAAATTTCAAGATTTCTGCAGAGCACCAGCAAAAGTGAAACTTTTTGCTTATTTTGTAGGGTAATGGGGCATAAAAAGAAGATAATTGTCTAGCAGGTCAATTTCCATAACACCCACTGAGACCAGATTCTAGCGATACCCACAGAAAACTTCCAACCACCACCCCTTTAACTGAAGGAGACATTCCCTCATGTAATCATCGCACCTTGGTAAGAGCGCATTCTAACAGCCCAGTGTATTATCTCCCATCATATGTCAGCCTCGAGTCGGAGGAACCAGCGAGCGTGGTGGATGCACTGACCCTGAAGACCACTTAAAGTTACACATTTATGAAATGATAATTGAATGGACACCCTAGCTGCAAACAGGCGTTGATGTACTTCATTGGGGACATGTTGAAAATGTGTGCCCCGACCTGGACTCGAGCCCGGGATCTCCTGCTTACATGGCAGACGCTCTATCCATTTGAGCCACCGCGGGCACACAGGATAGTGCGTCTGCAGGGACTTATCCCTTGCACGCTCCCCGTGAGATCCACATTCCCAATATGTCCACACCACTACATTCGTAGTGCGCCTAATAGATATTTGCCCATCATACTCATTACTCGTGGCAGATTAATCTACCAAGTCCCGTACGAGTTCGGGCATAGCGTGTGCGTTCGCACAAGTAGGTCAATGGCCGGGAAGCCATATTTTAACTATATATGGCGGTAGTATCTGTTCCCGAAAGAACATTTATGGCGGTGGCAATGGTTAAACGATTGGGTCCATCTGCCATTTCTCTTTATTAGGCTGCCGTGCAGAATACATGGAAACATACATTTCTCACATTCCGAAATGAACAGTTGTTACAATTCCTAACTTGACCATACGCAAT
Organism: Schistocerca cancellata; assembly: GCF_023864275.1. Lineage (NCBI taxonomy): Eukaryota > Metazoa > Arthropoda > Insecta > Orthoptera > Acrididae > Schistocerca > Schistocerca cancellata. The sequence goes on from NC_064633.1 coordinate 103,179,720, forward strand.
ATGTGGAATTCCTTGTGCATAATGGCAAATACATTAGAAAGGTTACCAAAGGACTTTGTGTTCTTAAGGTCTTTCACTTCTTTATAGGGGGTCTTCTGATTAATATATATCTCTACTTCTATAACAACACCTTTTTTCAGTTTATACAAGGTATCTCATGTTTTCTTCAGTGTGCCCTATTGTAAGTTCATCTGTTTTAAAGTAGTCACTCAAAGCAGCTTTATGACTGGGATTACAGCGTTCTTTGAATCTTATCGTAAGCTTCCTTCTTGTTTGTCTACGTATTCTTCATCATATAGACCACAGATGATTTTAGACACCTCTGATTTATCATATACGTCTTCTTTCTCTATCTTGTGCCTTAACAATTTCCCTTACCTCATTATTTATTTGAAAAACCACTTTAGCAGTACCAATACAGAAACCTGTTTTATTGTATCAGGGATCTTTGCCTAAATATGGCATCATTACAGACCTAGTGTTTCCTTTATTTCTTATTTTCTGTAGCCTTATCACTTCTTGTCTGCACTTCTCTTTTAACCAAAGCTGTGTTTTGTAAACCTTTTCTCCTGCCATAAGGTCAGACCCATTGTCCACAACTACGTGACGTAAAATGCTATTCTCACTGTCTATACTTTCTACAGATACGCGTAATCAACTGAACGTGTCATCACGGCATGAAAAGTGCACACTTAAGAACATATGGGATGAAATGAGGACACATGTATGATTGCAACTGTGGTTGTTAGTTTTATAAATATATTGTAAGTATGCCATTCATTAAGTTTGGATATCTTCAAAAAGAAGATAGCTTATAGAATTATTTTCTTCTACCTTCATAACACAGTTAATATTAGGAAGTAGCTCATTTGAGTTACTGTGTAGGTGTTCAATCTATGTTGTACTGCAACTTAAAAGTATGAGCATGTCATCAAGGCAGCGTTTATAGTTGTTAAGTGGAAAAATTAATTTTCTGAATCATCCATGAAAATGTTTGCTAGTGTCCCTGCTGGGCGATTACTAATTCCTAAGCCATTTCGCTATCTGCCGAAGGTCAAATTGAATACAAAATACTTTTGAGACAAAATTGACTGAACTGATCACATACCAATACAATTTGCTAGTTATTCATTTTCTTCTATGTCGGTCGATTATTTTTGATGACGTTAATTATTTCTGCCACTGGTACATCAGCATATGGATTGCTAAGCTCTAACGGTATGAATTTCGCTGCTGGGGTTGTAACCTCTAAGGTGACCCGCATCAGTTCTGTTGTATTTTTTAACATGTGACTATTCTGGAATCTGTAGTTTTCAGTAGTAAACTCTAAGTTTATTAGCACTTGAGTTCATAGGTATACACATTTTCTTTTGAATGCCAGTAAAAATGGAATAGGATTTATTACCTTCCCCTTAATTTCGTCTCTGTATTTACCAGTGGGAGCTTTAGGAATCTTAAATATCTGATCATCTTCTAAAAAGAATTTTAGTTGTATATGCACTTTAGTAATGATAACAAGTGAACTGCCTCTGTGTGCTTTGAAATTTAATGACTGTACTACATTTAATTCGTTATTGTCTGTACCAATAATACCTAGGTCACTTTTGGAAAACCTTTGCCTTTCCTTCGTCATTCATGATCTAGCTATTTTACACACTATCCTATTTTTAGCTCAATTCTTGAACCTGTCATTCAGCCAATTGTCAGATTAGAATCAACTACAATTTGTTATGTATTTTTCTCATTACGTCCGGGTGCAACATTAAATTTTAAGCATTTGCTAAGCAGATTCATACTCGACAAGTGCGCAATACAGTCATAAAACGTAAGACTAGGGTCAATAAATGTGTCCAGAGTATTATGTAAGTCAACCACTATGTTAATTTTCTTACCATGCCTGTATTTGATTACTTGCTATTCACTGTCAATAAATTTATGTACATCAATACATATATATGTACAACACATCCCTCTAAATTCTATATTCTATAGAGGATGGTTTCCATATCTATGTATTGCTTTTAATTCAACCTTAAGCCATTTCTCTTTACAATATATCTTGGTGGTCTCACACACATCACTCCTAACCTTGATATTCATGTAGAAAAAGCTGGAATCGCTTTCAACGAAACACACTTCCTTACAAATCCCTTTGGTTTTACACACATAAATAACTTTAATTTGGTTCTTTGGTACATATTGACCGCAAATTTTCCTTTACTCGGCAACACAGGAAACTTTTTATGAATGTGGAGCTACACAAGTGTAATGAATGTTAAGAACTGCATTATGCAATACACAGTCTTAACGATATATTTTATAACAGACAACCGATTTTGGTCTAGGATCAGACCATCATCAGGTCTACAGCACCAAAAAAAAAAATACAGAATCACATATAACAAAGTGTGTAACATGAAAGCACACAGCTGTTATGTGAGACAACAGTAAATACATTACAGATTATAGCACTGTAACAAAGAACATAAAGACGCATCTTTGCTCTACATCTGCGTAATTGTAATATCAGATACTGGATGTACACTGTTCCAACTCTGCTATTAGTCCATTTATCCTTATAGCCGTTAACTGTGTGAGAAACGCATGGATCCAACAGAATAGGTCAAAATCAAAGATATATCTGCTGGAAATACACCCCACTGACGTTAAGATCATACATAATAACAAACTCAAGGGGGATCCATCATATTACAAAATCAACATTTTGATACCAGATCACTGAAAATATATCCATTATATTACAACACCAATAGTTCACTTGCCATCTGCATTTTATGGTTACTATACAGTGTTAGTAGAAACACAGGCAGACACACCTCAATTTAGCCAACACCGAAAGTAAATCCTTTTTATACATGCAAAGACCTAATACATGGTTTAATAGTCATTACAAGTGCTTAACATCGGTAGATCTAGCCATTACTCTAGTTCTTTGTTTAATATGTCACTTATCTAGAGTTACAATGAAAGCCCATCAATGTTCAGCAGTGCCATGTGTATGCGGGGTAGTTACAGATCATCACATTGTTTAACAATTGACCTATGGAGTATCAAAGTATGTCACCAGCCCAAGTCATAGTAATATTTGCTTAATGGTTCTCAGCTGGAATTCTTGCCTAGTTACTGTCTTAATTTATCAAGCTATGTGATAACACAATGTATTGCACGTTCACATATACTTTAACAGAGAAACAGCATGGTTGTGGATCAAACATCATTAACTATACTTTTAAGGTCATTTATTTGGTTACTATTACATCACAAATGTTACTAAATAATGGTATGTTATTCCGAATAAAGGTGCTATGAATGTGAAAGAAGGACTGGTATGTTAATCAGATTTGGCAGGCACCTATTAGGAATAAGATTCTACTATTCTTGAAAATTAGGTAATTATCAGAACTGGTCACCAATTTCCACTAAATATTTGAGTTTACTCCACAAGATCACAAAATATAATGCAGCATTGAAGCATTGACAGGATCATCCAGAAAGATAGTTCGTTACACAAAATTATGTATACAACGCCATAATACACATGTAATTCCACATATTGGCTATGGTCAATTTAGGAATTAAAAAAGCTGTTCATTTCGGAAAGTGAGAAGCTGTATTTTTTCGTTTATTCGGCACAGCGCCCTAATACCTCTCTAAATCGCGCATGGCCATAAATGTGTAACTTTAAGTGGTCTTCATGGCCAGTTCATCCACCAAGCACGTTGGTTCGTCCGACTAAAGGCTGGCACGTTTATATGATGGGAGAAAGCCCTCTTGCTAAGGTGCGATGCCTACATAGGGGAATGTCTCCTTCACTAATAGCAAATGGTGGTCGGAAGTTTTCTGTGGGAATCGTAAGACTGTCTCAGTAGGTGTTATGGAACGTTAATTGCATGGCAGTTGACTTTTGCTCATGCTCAACTCCCCTAAAAAATAGGCAAAAAAATTCACTCTTGCTGATGATCTGCCGAAATATTGTAATTTCATTGGAGAGGTGTTCGCGATAGCGGCAAAACTTGTCTAGAGATTATACAGCGCTCGGGATCATTACCGTCATTGCTGGATGACGTGGAACTTCTCCACAACCTCAGAGGGAAATTAGAACTACAGTTTTAGACACTCTCCCTCCTGCCTCCATGAACGATGGTCATGCTGGCATGCTCGCGGTCTGCACGTGATAAAAGGGGCGAGTATGCTACTGACCTCCGCTCACAGACGGTGAGTACGCAATCGAGAAATTGGCGTTTATCTGGTGAGATCCTGTTAGCGATACTTTTCCGTTGGTAGTTTGGGGGCGTGGTATATGTTAACTTTGTATAGTTAGTCGTAACGGTAACTGATGACTGCAGTTACTTTTTCGAATTGCAGGATACAGTTTGTATCTGTGAAGAACGTTTGATTTCCGAGTTAACTTTTAGTTACAATTTTCCGGTATTCTACCCTGTTGAAAGTTTTCCCACTTGAATGATCGTTAAGGGATGTAAACAGCTTGTTTTATAAGGCTCTATTTCAATTTAGCAGCTATATGCTTCCTTTAACTAAACTGTGCTGTTGTGTGGTGGTTGACCTGTGTATTTCATACAGAACTATTTACTTTTAAAGAAGAGGTTACCCCTGTTAAATTCAGAAGATAATAAGAAGTTATATGTTATGCAACTTGCTTCATTGCTGTCATTCGTTCGTGAAGAATGCCTTTGTAGTCAGTTTGCTTCCGAGCCACAACGTATATAAGAATCTAGCAGTGTCTGTGGGGATCACGGCTGGCTCTGAGCACTATGGGACTTAACATCTATGGTCATCAGCCCCCGTGTAGGGATCACGCGTCATAATGATGTTGAAGATGGGTATCAGTTCAGGATGGAAAGAAAGTTTAATTATTAATACTCACTATGTGATGAACAACGGCTGAAAGTTTGATAAACATCGGACTGGAGAGACGTGGTGTACCCCATCGAATTTGGGTCAGTCCATACACAAAAATCGTGACCAATAAAGAAAGAAAAATGGAAGATTAAGAAATTTTGGTCGTATGTCAAAGCGGTAGGTGGATCAAAACAAAATGTCCTGACACTCTGTGACCAAAATGGTACCGAAACAGAGGATGACAGACTAAAGACCGAAATAGTAAATGTCTTTTTCCAAAGCTGTTTCACAAAGGAAGACTGCACTGTAGTTCCTTCTGTAGACTGTAGCACAGATGACAAAATGTTAATTATCGAAATAGATGTCAGAGGGATAGAAAAACAAATAAAATCACTCAAAAGAGGAAAGGCTTCTGAACCTGATGGGATACCAGTTCGATTTTACACAGAGTACGCGAAGGAACTTGCCCCTTCTTGCAGCGGTGTACCGTAGGTCTCTGGAAGAGCGTAGCGTTCCGTTTTCAAGAAGGGACGTCGAACAGATGTACAGAACTATAGATCTATATCTCTAACGTCGATCAGTTGTAGAGTTTTGGAACACGTATTATCTTCGAGTATGACTTTTCTGGACACTAGAAATCTACTCTGTAGGAATCAGCATGGATTTCGAAAAAGACGATCGTGTGAAATGCAGCTCGCACTATTTGCCCACGAGACTCAGAGGGCCATAGACACAGGTTCCCACGTAGATGCCGTGTTTCTTGACTTCCGCGAGGCGTTTGATACAGTTCCCCACAGTCGTTTAATGAACAAAGTAAGAGAATATGGACTATCAGACCAGTTGTGTGATTGTATTGAAGAGTTCCTAGATAACAGAACGTCGCATGACGTTCTCAATGGTCTCTTCCAGAGTAAGAGTGATTTCAGGTGTTCAAAAAAAATGGTTCAAATGGCTCTGAGCACTATGGGACTTAACATCTGTGGTCATCAGTCCCTAGAACGCAGAACTACTTAAACCTAACTAACCTAAGGACATCACACACATCCATACCCGAGGCAGGATTCGAACCTGCGACCGTAGCAGTCGCGCGGTTCCGGACTGAGCGCCTAGCACCGCTGGACCACCGCGGCCGGCGCGATTTCAGGTGTGTCGAAGGGGAGTGTCGTAGGACCGTTGCTATTCAGAATATATATAAATGACCTTGTGGACAACATTGTAATTTCACTGAGGCTTTTTGCGGATGATGCTGTAGTATATCGAGAGGTTGTAACAATGGAAAATTGTACTGAAATCCAGGAGGATCTGCAACGAGTTGACGCATGGTGCAGGGAATGGCAACTGAATCTAAATGTAGACAAGTGCAATGTGCTACGAATACACAGAAAGAAGGATCCTTTATCATTTAGCTACAACTGGAAGCAGTTAATTCCATAAATTATCTAGGTGTAGGCATTAAGAGTGTTTTAAACTGGAGTGACCATGTAAAGTTAACAGTCGGTAAAGCAGATGCCAGACTGTGATTCATTGGAAGAATCCTAAGGAAATGCAGTCCGAAAACAAAGGAAGTGGGTTACAGAAACTTGTTCTCCCACTGCTTGAATACTGCTCACCAGTGTGGGATCCGTACCAGATAGGGTTGATAGAAGAGAGAGAGAAGATCCAACGGAGAGCAGCGGGCTTCGTCAAAGGAAAGCGTTACTGGATAAACTCCAGTGGAAGACTCTGCAAGAGAGACGCTCAGTAGCTCGGTACGGGCTTTTGTTGATGTTTCGAAGACATACCTTCACTGAGGAGTCGGGCAGTATATTGCTCCCTCCTAAGTATATTTCGTGAAGAGATTATGAGGATAAAATCACAGAGATTAGAGCCCACACGGAGGCATACCGACAATCATTTCTTCCGCGAACAATACGAGACTGGAATAGAAGGAGAGACCAGTAGAGGTACACAACGTACCCTCCGCCACACACCGTCAGGTGACTTGCGGAGTATGGATGTAGATGCAGATGTGGGAGTGATAACTGCCTAATGGTTCTCACTGTTGCTATTTTTGTCTGAATGGGAGAAACGATGAAAGAACTGAAAGAAAATCACTAATATGGTATGTAGTTGCATGACACTAAACGTCGATGTTGGGGTTCACAGTCTACCTACCTGTAATGATCTATGGTAAAGAGAATTTTGGGAAACTCTTAACAAGTGCATAGGTTGCATAAGACAAACTTATGCTTCATGATAAACAAATTCAAAGATTATTGTTAGTTATTGGTACAAAGAGATGCCGATTTTTAACATAAGATATCAGAGGATGATGGGAAAACATTTCACAGTTTTAGCTAAATAAGGACAATTGTTGCGTAAGGCAACGAGAACAATGAACAGATTAACAGTAGATGAAAGTCATACTCGTTTTTAAATTAGTCGTTATTCTAAGTCAGTGCTGTTGAATGCACTTCCCATACGAAGGAGATAAATCCATCATTCAAGTTGCTTACAATTGCTTACAATTTTCCTCCGTCTCGTATAACCTTCAGCATCAAGGTTTCACACCAAGGCCCCCAAGATATATGTGGCAATAAGTTATGACAACGATATGGCCAATCGCGCTTTTGAAGTACACACTAAGTCGCTGTCCTTGCGTGCCACAATTTGGGAGATAAGAGTCCGACACGCCGTATAAGAGGAGGTCGGTGTGCTCACTAATGGCACTTGTATTGAGGCATTCAACGTAGTAGAAGCCACTGCAGCCATGAAGGCGTCCCTAGTCCTGCTGATCGCTGGAGTGTTACTCGTGGCGTACTGCACGCCGTTCGCTGTTGCAGACGATGAAGATGAAGCGGTGGATGAAGCAGCCGAGAACACAGACGCTGATGACGACGACGCCGACGGCTCAGCACACGACGACGCGGCCGACAGCGGAGATGAGGAGGGTCTGAGTGGAGAGAGCAGGCGGGCAGCCAAAGGTAAACAGCAGCTGAGGCGGGCAGACTGTGCACGGCGTAGCATTCGCGGCTTCAGGTTATGGTGTAGACTGCGGGTCTATGTGTACTTTCTTGTAGGTTTAAGTCCATAGTTGATAATGTACATTATTCTGACACTTTCAAAGCTGAAGGCATTCGTCTCTAGACGAGACAGGTGGTTCAAGGACCTTTGTTTTTATTTTTATACTATTACTGAATACATTAAATATACTGCTACATTCAACCTCAGTGTTCTTTCACTGTGGTTGTATGGCTCGTTAAAACAGTTACATTTGCTACATACGGATCCAGAATAAGGCCCAATTGATTTACATCGACCCAAAAGGAGAATTATCTATTGTATGTTGAAGATAGCTAATACTCAAATGGCTTAAGAAAATAATGTTCAAATAACACATTTCAATTAATCTTGTATGAGGGGTTTTACAAAGTTTTTGTTATAAAATTCTACACAAATGACACTTGCTGAACAGGATACAATATTAACAGCAGGATGTAAAACCAACTCCTAAAGTCTCTTACTTCTCTCATGAGAACCAGTGATAGTATGTTGGCATCCAGTAAGTGCAACATTATGAAAGAACTAACAAAGACGCTACCATTACTCGTTGCACTTTACGTGTTCTTTTCTGTTGGTATTTGTGTTACGTTATTAACCTACAAGAATAGTTTGCACATGACACAATCAGCAGACCAGTTACTTGATTACAAGGGTAATGATAACTAGAGAACCACTAAAGTACTGTCGCTGTTATAGACAAACGTATAAGACAAAAACTGCTTCTTCGACATTTTTTAATGTCATTCTTTTAAGGAAGAGTACAAGGAATGTGTTTCTGATCCTGCTGATTAACTAGAATCTTTAAGCCGGATTGTAATTTTTGTTGTGATATGTAAGTATTTTTAATACATACAACATTAAAAAATTATCACAGTGTAACTGAATGCAACAGCTTAATGAAACAAGCCTCATAAAGCAGGAAGTAGTTTTAGAATTAGGATGCAGAATCGCAAGTACTCAGAATTTTCTAATTTTCTAATTTGGAAGAACATGTTGTCTTTTGAGCAACACATACTATAATTTTTTGAGCTAACCATTTAGTTACTGGTCATTTATCCTTCTTTTGGATCAGAAAGAAATTTACTGTAAATACTCTTTCTATTAGGACAATACGTATGTGCCAACAAACAAATTTAGAAAAATAGTTGAAAATTCACTGAAATATGGTTAAACGTTAATCATATATTTCGAAAATTCATAGTGCCCATGAGGGAGATTGCAAGCTGTCTTCTTGCCAGAAGCGGTTTAACATGTCTCAGGAGTCATCTCAAGAGCAAGTCACAGAAATTAGGTTTTAGCATAAAAATGCCGTAAGTCTTACAGCTTAAGATGTGTGCATACTTCCGACCTCTACAAGGAGGTATGTTTAGCAGTGATGGAGTTGAAGTTATCACAGGTACATAGCTTATACCTGCTTGTGCTTCATCCAAATTATAAAGATACAGGGCGATTCATAGTACTGTTCATGAAACCAAAAGTGACGTAGATGACTCTGAGTTAATTAATTTGACATGAGATACATATGATCGCAAATGTCAGGAAATCCCCCAACCAAGTGAATGACAAATGTTCAACATGTGATGGTACCAAGGGATATATACCTTAGTGCAAGCGCAGCGGCTAGATCAGTCTATCCCACCCACACTATAGCGTAAAATATCCGCTAAAAGCTACACTGTGTACAGCTGGATGTACTACAACAGAATGTTATAGCTTAGAGCTGTGCTCTTGATATTTGAAGCAGCAATTACTCCAAAGGAAATCAGTTAGAAAAACAAGTTGTGTGTGATCCAATTCTTCAGTGTGTTACATACTTATCAAATTTAAGGTTCTTATCCGTGTCAACTGAAGACAGAAGTTGCTGTTCAGCCGACTAACATTTCCTGATGAGACAGGAGGGTACGCAGGTGCCATAGGATCATAATATTTTTCATTTATTGTTGAGCAGGTGCTCACGCCCGGGCCGGCCACATGAAACATGCACGAGCAGGCAGCCGACACATTGCGTCCAGAGCTGGAAGCAGACCCCCTGCCAGGTCAGGCGCCGCCCGCAGAGCTGCACACAGCAAGTAGCCGCTGTTGCTTAGGGAGCGCCACACTGCACAGGCGCAGTCTGGAGCTGCTCCCTCTGTACTGTACCGTGCGGTCATGAGAAGAAAATAAAGCACCACTGTACTTTTGGCAAACATATGTGTCTATTACTCATTGTCCTATAAATGTAAGATCAAATGCACACACAGGTAATAACTAAATATGGAAAAAAGTTGCAAAAGTTCCAGTTTTCGGGTGTAAACGATATATTCGGTCCGATATTATACTACAAGCTTTATATCATTATCTGTGTACTTTGTACTGTGAGGTGAAGGCAGATTGTGTTTATTCTTAAGGAATGATGATCTATAGTATAGAGCGCTAGGGTACTTACACCTGTGTCTTATTGGGTCAGTGGTTGTGAAGACACAAGAAACGACATCTTTGTAGTAACTATAGACATGACTGCAGCAAGCTGTTGCATGTCCAATATAGAGGCACAATGAGAATTTTGATTTAAGTGTTTGAAGGGTATATGCCTCTTAATCTTTGTCCTAACTCAGCTCAATACATAAGTGTATGTGACTTCAATAACATGACCTTAAAATGTGCTCTTTGCCTAGACAATCATGACTCAAGGAGTAACTGATAACGCTATTTGAGCACATTTTTATAAATATATGTAGTACAAAATAATTAAATTTTGCAACTGAAACAAGTGTGGACATGAATGAATACTGGAACGAATTTAGGGACACAGTTGCTTCTCAAAGTTTTGTAGCTTTATTCTGCGAATGTATACTACATACGACATGTATGTAGACCAAAGCCAGTGAGGATGTGAGCCTCAATCTGATAGTAGAGAGATGTGTGCCCAAGAAATGAAATATAGTAATTATGTCAGATATTATCTCGAAAACAAGTTGTCTCACAGTCTCGGCAACACTACTTACTTTCTGAGATGTATGCAAATATTTCAACGATCTTTTGCTGACTGCTGTTTGGGACGCCTTCTACTGATTGCACTTTTACTTCACATGAACTAATAGTCCTGTTGAAGTCAGAGTTAACAGTAAAATTCGTGTACGAATTAAATACAGACTCCAGAGTGAATAATAAATCATGTGTACAGTAGAAATTTAGCATTTATATCAAAAGTGACTGGGGAAGGAACATAAATGATACACATTTTAACTAAATTACCTATTACCAATACTCAATGCTAAACCAACAACAAATGGAGGATTACACAAGCCATCTAGTAGATCATGTGGTAGACAAAGCCTCAATATGTGAGAAACTGTACAAAGAGAAATTTTAAACATATCGGCAGTGAAGAACGCCCTTGCATTAGCGGTAATGTGATGTAGTCATCACCTCCGACTGTACTGGTAAACGTATGAGAATCAAATACTATACCACGGACATGGTTCAAAACATATCTCTTTGACCAAAGCAAGTTAAGTCTGAAAACAAAATAAGGTCTACTTAAGGACCTGGAACATTGCATACAGAGTAGTATACCAAACTGCGAAAAGCTTCCTGGATTTTCACCATAATGCCGATCGGTCCTCAACGGCGGCCAACCCAGTTGCTGCTCGCACTGAAGCCATCAGAATGTAATGTCAATTCAAGTAACTAGAGTTCATGAGCAAGTTGCAACACTAGTCGTCCAGAACAGAAAATGCAGAATTGTGATATGAGAAGATCGAAACACTAAGGCAACACTTTGTTCACTATAAAATAAAGCCCACAAACACGTGACACTGCACATGCAATTATGTGACTGGTCCATTCTCAGTATCTGCAAGGTATAAATTGTTGACATGCCATCACTGGAATGAATTAAGCAATCGATTGTTCTGACAGGAAAAGCTTCTAAACGGGCTTGTGCGCCAGAATTCATGTAAGAATGACTAAATTGAACATTGATATTTTAACGAGTGGCTTTCATCAAACTCCCCTTGCATTTACAGCAAATCTCGAATGCTCTTTTGCAGGGTGGTGAGCATTCCAGAAGTGATAACTTAACCTACTGGATGCACCTAAAACAAACACAGTAATTATTGAGTAACTACACTAACATATAATGGACTGGTACAGTAATAGCATCATATATGTTTATGGGTCCATATCAACAGAACATCATTATTTTAAATAACTGTTCTCTCACTTAATAACATTTCCTAAAAAGAGTATAAATTGTATGGCATCATTACCATATCAACAATGTTACTTCCAACACTGTACTCATAATCCATTTTTAGTGAATACTTAACAGAATGCTATGCTTCTGAAATCAAACACACACACACACACACACACACACACACATATATATATATATATATATATATATATATATATATATATATGTGTGTGTGTGTGGGGAACTATCAGAGCCCTTCGAAATTCGCACAGGTGTCCGACAAGGCGATGGCCTCTCACCTCTCCTTTTCAATCTGGTGTTAGATAAGGTTATAAAAGAATGGGAAACATCACAACAGGGGATAACATTAGGAAACCTACAGATTAAATGCCTGGCTTTTGCAGATGATTTGGCGATTGTCACGAAAGGTATAAAGGAAACAAAAGACGCTATTGAAAAACTGCACGAAATCGCTTCCAAAACTGGACTACAGATCTCTTACGAAAAGACACAGTTTATGAGCGCAAAGAAACTCTCATCTCTCAACACAAAGTATGGCACGATTTACAAAACAGCAAACGTCAAATACCTCGGTGAAACACTACAAATGAGTGGACATAACAGAGACTCAAATGAAGAAAGAAAGACTAAACTGGACAAGGCATACAAAGTAGTATGGAATCATTACAACAAGAAGTCTATCTCACAAAAAGCCAAATTACGCCATTACGACACGGTGGTGCTCCCCGAGGCACTATATGCAGCAGAGACCACACTAATCCGAGGGCATACACGTATCAGACAATTAGAAAAAGTAGAACGGAAAATACTTAGGAAAATATTTGGCGCAACTAACAACAATGGAATATGGATCAAGAAACCTACAGAGGATCTGTACAAACATACGGAGACAATCACAGAAAAGATTAGAAAACGCAGACTACAATTCTATGGACACCTATACAGAATGCCATCACACAGGCTGACCAAACAGATCTTTGACTGGGTAACCACTAGAAACAACAAATGGGTGGCAGAGGTAGAAAACGACCTGAACCAGCTCAACATAACAGCAGACACAATAAACGACAGAATAAAGTTCAGAAACATCATTAAGAAAAGTAAACTACATGAGATACAATGCGACAAACGAACAGGCATAAAATGGACCGAAGAACGAAAGCAAGATCACAGCCAGAAGATGAAAGAAATATGGGCAACCAAAAAGGCAATCAAGATGAAGCCGAAGACACGAAGCCGACAAGAAGCATGGACAGAGGACCGGAAACAGAAACACAGCGAGCGAATGAGGGAAGTTTGGGCAGCAAGGAAGGCAGCAAAAGGAACTGGCCATGTAGTTTAGTCCAAATGCGCTCTTTAAGGGCAAAACACCAATAATAATATATATATATATATATATATATATATATATATATATATATATATGTGTGTGTGTGTGTTTGTGTGTGTGTGTGTGTGTGTGTTACTCAGAAGGACACATTAACCTTATAGGCAGACATAAACAAAGTACTTGAATACACTGTAAATTACGATCTTTTGAATGTAACAGACATTATGAATACAGTATAAATAACAATGTAGGATGATGGTAAAGAACACAAATATCTACAAATGAAACTAATTTTTCGGAAAGCAGAACTTTCTGTAGCTCTCCTCCTGAATTTGTTCTTAAGCACCAAACAACATAATATAATAAACTTTTAATATCAGTCTGCTGTCGAATGAGTGTAAGTTAATGACATTGTTTACAGTATTGTTTGTGTAGAAAATGATAAAGAGATGGGGCTTAGAATGCTCTTAAGAAGCTCTTTCTAGAATGAACTGTGTCTTCAACTCTAGTTAATCAATGTTCACAAATGGAATCATGGAGTACTGAACGAAATATGTTGTGCCTGCGAAGGAAAACATGATTGTGGAGATCTCCGACAGAAGAATGGCTTAGATTTCAGTCCTACATGATATCTTCTCCAGCCATGGCAATGTAGGACGTCTGCAGGGCACTAACCACTGGAAGTCACCCTAGTATTAACATTTCAATCAACATTTTGGCAGCTAGCACCTCACACTGTCTGGAGTGACTCCAGTATTAGTCCTATGGGAGTGCCATAGATCATGACTGATTGATATGGTGAGTGTAACTCTATAGTGAGTGCCCTTCGTTTTACTGGTAAAGATAGCAACTTCATTCAAAGTATGGCCCATTCTCATGTGTGACAATACACTATTTCTCAGTGATCATCTAGTATTTATATCTCAACATGAAAATTTTTGGTAAAGGCTGCTAGTACAATGTTAAATAAAGAGACAATTACTAATTACATATAACATAAAAAACTTTCGATTTTGAATTGTGGGAGCAATCGATCATCACATCCTTAATAAACACTAAATTTTTCATGACATTTATGATAATTATAATGACAATTACAGTAATTATAAGACCAACAGTGCCAAAACTCCAGGATAATGACAATTATAGTAATTATAAGACCAACAGTGCCAAAACTCCAGGATAATGACATTCACACTAATGAATATATGCAATATATAAAATACTGCCTCAACACAAACAATGAACGTGTTCAACATTATCAAAAACTTACACATAAATAAATTTATGTCAATGGTTACATTAGTACATTTGCAGAATACCTAAAATGTTATTTGCACACTTCAGCTCAGTTGGTACCTCTTTATTGTCACTGTTCTTAATGATCCCTTCTGGCTATCTGTGACCTAATTAGTGATGCCATCATACTTTCTACATTTTTTAACTCTGGTGAATAAGGAATGACATGCAGTCAGAAGTTCGATACTCCACATAAAGTTTTTCAAATGGCTTTTAATAGCACATTCATCTCCCAATTTCCTCTTAATATTTCAGTTCACTTCACAACATCAGAAAATATAATACAGCATTGAAGCATTGACAGGATCATCCAGAAACATAGTTCACAGTACAAAATGACATATACAATGCCTACAGCAAAGATCATGATAAATTCCTTAAACCTTTTATCCTACCATATTAGTAACTTTTAGAAAACATCTATGTGTACCTTGAATCATACTTAAAGCGACAATGAGGACTCAACAAACCTATGTAGTCTTAACTTATAACATGGCATAAGGGGCATTGGTATAATTTACCCTACATTGTGGCAAACTCAACAATAAAGTTGTCATTGTACTTTGTGTTGTTAGGGTCTTTGTACAATAAGTATCTGTTAGGATGCGTTTTCAGATTGTTATACATCTCTGCCTCCATAAGAAGATTAATTTGAATACCTTTTTCCACAGCTTCAAATATTTCCATGTTTTTTCAGTGTTCCCCATTGTATTTTCTAGTTTTTTTAATGTGGTCCTCAAAGCTGACTTATGACTGGGATTACAACATTCTTTAAATTTTAATTTAAGTTTTCTTCTTGTTGGTCTATGTATACCTGGTCACACAGGCCACAAGTGGTTTTTAACACTCTTGAGCTGTCATAAACTGATAGAAATATATTCTATTACTTCAATATTGAAGTTTATATTTTTATTTAGCTCATGGAATTTATTGTGTAGTTTCTGAATCTCATATTTATGACTGTGGCTGTGGCCAAACAATTGCACTCATCACCATTTCTCTCTATTAGGGTGCTGAGCCGAATAAAATTCAGCTTCTCACTGGCCAAAATGAACAGCTGTTTCAATTCCTAAATTGACCATAGCCAATATGTGGAATTACATGGATATTTTGGCAAAAACATCAGAAAAGTTACTAAAGGACTTTGTATTCTTAAGATCTTTCATGTTTTCCTGTGGGCCTTTTGATTAGCATATATCTCTACCTCCATAACAATATGTCTTTTAGTTTATATAAGGTTTTCATGTTTTCTTCAGTGTGCCCTATGTGTTTTAAGGTGGTCACTCAAAGCAGCTTTATGACTGGGATTACAGATTCATTGAATCTTATCGCAAGCTTCCTTCTTGTTTGTCTATGTATACATCGTCATGTAGACCACAGGTGAATTTATACACCTGTGATCTATCATATACATCTTCTTTCTCTATTTTGTGAGTCACCATCTTCCTTACCTCATTATTTATTTGGAAAACCACCTTAACAATACTACTTCAGAAAATCTGTGCCATTTTATATGGGATTTTTTACTAAGTATTTCGTGATTACAAACCTAGGGTTTCGTTTATTTCTTATTTTCTGTAGCCTTATCACTTGTTGTCTGCTCTTCTCTTTTAATAAAATCTCTTTCTTGTACACCTTGTCTACTAACATAAAGTCAGACCCATTGTCCACAGCTACATGTCGTAAAACATTGTGTTCATTGTCTGTACTCTCTCTAGATGAGGGTAACCATATGGTCCTGTCATCATGGCATGAAATGTGCACACTTCAAAGCATATGGGATGACATGAAGACACATGTATGATTGCATTTGTGATTGTGAGTTTTCTAAATATGTTGTTGGTATGCTTTCCATTAAGTTTGGATGTCTTCAAATGAAGATATTCTTCTTCCTAGATAACACAGTTACTATTAGCAAGTAGCTCATTTAAGTTACTGCTTACGTTTTCAATCTATGTTGTACTCGAGCTAAGAAGTGTGAGCATGTCATCGATGCAGCTTTTGTAATAGATAATCACATTTTTCATCATTTCTTGTTCAGTGAAATAATTTATTTCGAAAATCATCCATGAAAATGTTTGCTAGTGTCCCTGCTGGGCAATTACTAATTGCTAAACCATCTGGCTATCTGCAAAAGGTCAAACTGAATACAAATTAATTTTGAGTCAAAACTATCCTGAGTAGTTTATACAACTCTACAATTAGGTGGTTATTCACCTTTTTGTATGTTAGTCGATTATTTTTGATGATGTTAATTGTTTCTTCAACTGGTACATTTGTATCTGGATTGCTTAGCTCTAATGTTAAGAATTTACCAACTGTTGGGATTGTAAGCTCTAAGGTGAACTCCTACAGTTCTGCTGCATTTTTTAACATGTGACTATTTGTGAATCTGTAGTTTTTAGTAGTTATCTTATTCAATTCTCGACTTACATGGTAACCTGTGCAATCGATGTAATTGAAAATTGGTTTAATGGGAACTGCAATATTATGTATTTCTGGGTTAATTCTAAGTTTATGAGCACTTGAGTTGATACCTACAAACATTTTCATTTTAATGTCAGTCACTGAATTTACCAGTGGAAGCTTTAGGAATCTAAAATATTTGATTATTTTCTAAAAAAATTATTTTACTAATATATGGGCTAAGTATGGATAACAAGGGAACTGCCTTAGTCTACATTGAAATTTAATGACTGTACCACATTTAATTCGTTACTGACTGTACCAATAATACGTAGGTCACTTTTGTGAAACCTTTGCCTTTTGCCAGCTGTTACAATCTCTTTCATGACATTAACTACTTTACACACTATCATATTTTACCTCAGTTCTTGAACCTGTGATTGAATCAACTGTCAGATTAGAGTGAACTATCATTTATCATACATTTTTCTTTTTAAACCTGGTCGAAACATTAAAATTAAAGCCTTTGCTAGGTACATTCATATTTGACAAGTTCACAACGCTATCATAAAAAGTAATACCAGGGTCAATAAATGTGTCCAGGGTATTACATAACTCTGCCCATTTATTAATTTTCTTATCATGCCTGTCTGATTACTTACTGTTCAAAGTCAAAAAATCTATCTACAATATCAGTAGCCATATCTACAACACACCCTTCTTAATTCCTCAGTCTACAGAGGATCGTTTCCTTATCTATGTTTTTCTTTTAATTCGTACTTAAGCCATTTCTTTTTACGATATTTCTTGAGGTTCTTAGATACACAATTGCTGACCTTGATATTCATTTAGAAAAAGTTGGAATCACTTTCAATGAAATATTTTATGGACATGGCGCTATACAAATATAATGAATAACAATCTGAAGGGGATCTATTAAGTTACAAAATTAACATTTCAATTACAGATAACTCAAAATACATATATTATGTTACAAAACTAATAACTCAGTTACAAACCATCTGCATGTTATGGTTACTATACAGTTTAGTAGGAACACAGGTAGATACACCTCAGTCTAACCAACACTGAAAGTAAATCTTTTTATACATGCAGAGACCTGATACAGGGTTTAATAGTCATTACAAGTGCTTAACACCAGTAGACCTAACCTTTACTCTAGTTCTTTGTTTAACATGACACTTATCTAGAGTTATGAGGAAAGGCTATCAATTTTCAGCAATGCCACATGTACACAGCGTAATTACAAATCATCACATTATTTACCAATAGCCCTACAGAAAATCAAAGTATGGCACCAGCCATAGTCATAATAGTATTTGCTTAATAGTTCTCAGCTGGAATTCGTGCCTAGTTATTGTTTTAATTTATTCTCAGATTGGGACAAAGTGAAGTGCAGAAGATTGGGGGCTGTAGTCACCATACCATTAACTGTACAGCAGTACGTGGTGCAAATGATAGTATCTTTACTCATACCCTTTATGAATTCATTACCAAATGGAATATGAGAATGAAAGCCGCCATACAGCAGTTCAAACCATAAAAAGCTTGAGAAATGTATAGATACTTCACAAGCATTCCTGGTATCCTGGTGCGCCATGTATAAACAATGCAGGGCAAGACGAATACTTCCATACCAGGAAGCAGACAGCAGCTTTCATTTACTGCCAGCACGCTTTTAGGCATGAAAAGAGATTCCGAAAAACTGGGTTCACGGGCTGTTCGTTTCGAACCGCATTGTATGAATTAGTACCCACGAGAGTCTCACTTCAAGCCTATGTTGTGTCAGTTCTGGGTGATGGATAAAGAGAAAGTTTAATTATTTATGACTGTTATGTAGTTAACGTCTCCTCAGAGTTTGATAGGTATTTGGACTGATATAAAAGGGTGTACGTGTTTCATTTTGCAATAGCCTGTACACAAATATTGTGAATAATTATTAAATAAAGCTGAGAGAATGGCTCCAGGTAATATGGATGTGAATCTTAATTCATAGTTATCAATGTTGCTATTATTTGTCACAATGGAAGTAGCAATACGAAAAAGGGGAAAGTAAATTCCTAATATGGAACATAGTTATAGGGGCCCAAACATCAGTACTGGTGTTCACAAGTCTATTATTCTGATTGGTTAATAGTATGAAGAATTTGGGAAGCCTCTTAAATGAATGGATAGGTTACACTATATGAACGTAAGATTCATTGTAAAGAGAACAAAACAAAACTTTAATAATTGCTAAAATTTTATAACGAATTCTGACATAAATAATCGGAGAATTGTAATACTTAATATTGAAAAATTCTAGCTAAATGTGCAGCATGATAACGCAATGTAACGAGAACTAGGATGACATTAACTGTTATTGAATAAATTCCTGTACTTTTTAAATTAGTTCTTAAATTGGTAATTACCCTTCTATATTGCTGTTCTTACGAATGAAAGACGTTCGTAATTCATGTGTATAAACTTTCAGGTACATGATTAGTTTTCTTGGTAGTACTACATTTATCAGCTGTAGCGCTTACTGTTTTGTTTTTCGTCTTTTAGTACCCTGAGCCTCAAGGTTTCATAGCATGTCCAGCAAGATAATTCTGCCTTTAAGATATGACCACAGTAGAGCTTTGACGTAAGCACTGTGTAGCTGCCCTTGCCTTCTACGAGTCGGGTGATAAGCACCCCACTACAGTATAAGAGGAGGCCGGTGAGCTCCATAGTGACACTTGCAGCGAGGCACCCAGTGTAGAAACCATTGCAGCCATGAAGGGAGGCCTCGTCCTGCTGATTGCTGGTGTGTTACTCGTGGCGTACTACACGCCGCTCGCTGCTGCAGACGATGGCGACGAAGTGGTGGAAGAAGTAGGAGAAAACAGAGACGCTGATGACGACGACGGCGACAGCATAGCAGACGACGATGACTACGTCATCGATCCTGAGGACGGTCCAAATGCAGAGAGCAGGCGGGCACTCAAAGGTAAACACCAGCAAAGGCGAGCAGGCTGTGCACGGCTCTAACTGCTGTGGTGTCGCTAGTGACTCCCTGAGGCAGGCGCTCTGACACTGTGTCTGCAGGCAGCTCAAGTGCAGCATTCATGTCGTCCAGTTTTGGTGATATTACTATTACACCACGATCACGTTTCTTAATAGGCTAAATATGTTGCTACATTCAATCACAATTCCCTCTAATATTATGTCTGATAATAATTGTTTTACTTGCCAAATTTGGACCCCCTATAAGACCTATCAGGTTCACATTTGGAACACTCTGAGGGTCTATCTGCTGAACCATGATGACATTTAATCTCCGTGTAGCTTATCAGTATAACATATTTAGACAAAAAACATATCAGTATCAGTCACCTATTAAAATCGGTACTAAACTGCACTTTCAATACAATTAGTCATTGAATAGGTAATGGTATTAACAAATAAATAACTTTCTACCATGTTACATAAACAAACACTAATAAAATAAATGTGACAGACTTTTCCTTCTGCAGCATGAAAGAATCATAGAATTTTAAGACATTATTAACAAACTCTCAAGTACGAAAGCATTGTGCGGTGGTGAAATATACACTAACACGCTGAAAATGTAGCTCATTACCTAACTGACGTTCCCTTTTACATTGGTATACTTTATTATTTTTCATATTTACCATTTTGTTATACAACAGGGTACAGTTACCATACCAGTTACTTGTTAAGGAATATAATAATTAACAGAGTTTCGGTACAGTGTCGACGTTGTTACACCAAAATGATGTAAGATGACAGTTTCTCTGTAATAAACCTTAGTGTCACTAAGTCTGAGGAATAATGTCATTGACACTGCACAGTAACAGCAGTTTTTGAGCTGTAGTCCGTAAGTATGTCGTATTTTTGGTGTGACATATTCAGATGTCTAATGAAAGTAATGTGACAAAAGTAAATGAAACATTATTAGCAAGAACTTACAAGCGCGACAATGCTTAAGAAGAAGATGGTAGTTGTGTATGTCGGGCACAGTATCATAACTATAATGGCTCCAATCACTGTCTAATTAGATAGAAGGTGTCCTGATTTGGGCCACGCACAGTGAATCTTTCTTCAGTAGTCATTTAGTCACAGAATATGTGTGCATGTTAGTGGCTTGTACAAAACAGTACATCATGCAGTGACTGAGGTGATTACGATCTACTGTAAATGACGGTTGTACTGAACTGAGGAAAACGCTAAAACTACTTTTAAAAGTCTCACCACAGACATTTGCATAACATTTTTTTAAACATTTTACACGTGCAAAAAGATCAATGATATTTTGAATATTGTATTTCTGACCTACAACTTTGTAAATACATGTATCAGGTCACCATAGTGTAAAACACGGATTGGCCGTATACCACATTATTTGGAACTAAATATACCACGACTAGCAATTGTAGGCTAGATCAGCGTTCCTTTTTGCTTTTAAGCGAGCTTAGTCGTTGCAGCAGCAGTAACAGGTGTTGGTATTACGGCTTCTGAAATTTTCTGATAAGAAAGAAGGTAACCAGGTGTCACTGTAACATCACGTGTGTTGTTTCCTGTTGAGCAGGTGCTCACGCCCGGGCTGGCCACGCCAAGCATGCGAGGGCAGGCAGCCGACACGCTGCGGGCAGAGCTGCAGTCAGGCCCCACGCCAGGTCAGGCGCCGCCCGCAGAGCCGCCCACAGAGCGTAGTCGCCGCTGCTGGAGGAGCCCACGCCATGGAGACGCAGTCTGGAGCTGCTCATACTGTACTCACAAAGCAAAAATAAAGCACCGATGTAACTAAAAAAAATGGTTTTGCTACCCAATGTCTTACACGTGTAAGCAGGCATACAGACATATGACGACTACGAGAGACAATGTTATCAAAATTCTGAAGTTTTTAATGGAATTATGTGCTTACTGTAAATGTGTTCTGTGCAGGGTTTTTCTATGACCTCTGTGTGTCCCATTGAGATCTAAGTGCCTATAAGTACTATTTTTCAAAGCAGCAGATATTGTTGCAGAAGAGCTCTCGTTCATTCCGTTAAGAGATGAAAGGGAAACTTTAATTTGAAATCACAATTTTTACACTTGGAAGGTAAATTCCGTATGATTTAAAAGAGCCAAGAGTCGGGAAGTGCTGATAGTACTTCTGACGACATCATTAGAATAGCCATAATAATAATGAGGAATACTGTGAATCTGAATAAAAACAACGTAAAGATGTATCGGACGTCTTATAGGACCTATGTATAGTGGAAGAATATTTGCAAGTACACGGAATTAATACATAATGAGCACTTGAGGCAGCCTAATAAAGCGATTCTTGCTGCTCCAAAAGCTATGAACATTAACAAGGTAGAGGTGTTCGTAAAATTCTTACAGCTTGAGACCTACAGCAGCCAAAAATTTCAGCGTTCTCAGAACGGCTTAGAAACAGAGAGTCTCGTTCGGTACCGATTTTTTGCGGAAAGGTAAATGATGGAATGGCAGATAGTTTCTCGTGATTCGAAGATAAGTAAAAACAGTTGAGAACTTGTCACTTTGGCTATATATTTTTAACGAAAAAACGTTTTCGATCATCTCTGTAAACACATGATGCGTATCTGAAGATGAGATTCAAGTGGGAAGTGCGGAACGCTGTTCTGTCTAGAGATGGAATTGTGGATGACTCGTGCACCGTAATGTGGGGTGCTCAACTTGAAAGGGAGTATAGTCAGCTCTGAGTTGTAGGTGGAGACATAACATCTCAACGTCCTAAGCTGGCTCTCATCTAATCGCATTCATATGCGCATATGCGCAAATGCGGTTTCATTTGGTCAAGTTCCACACACTCATTACACATACGTACTTATATACCGTCTTAGAAATCACTAGTGCTTTCGTCGGGTCAAATAGAGCACACAGAAAACTTTGTATCGCAAAGAATTCCTTTAGCAGATGGGTTACATCTGAAACCTCTGAAATGTTAAACGTACATACTAGTTATTTCAATGATATGTCCACGGTGGCGGCTGAGAAAACCACGACCAAGTCGTCCATTCCTCCTTACAAAATTCAGCGAGTGGCTCATAGGATGGGCTACAAAAAATAGTAGGCATTCAGTATTCAGTGAACCTATTATGGTACTGAAATAAAGAGTACACGATCTTCCTACTGAAAACTTCTTTAGTATTTAAAAAAACTTATATGCAGCATCCACAAGAAAAGTTACAAATAAGAAGAAACAAGTGAAACAAATTACACTGACGGAGATTTTTTAAATCATCATCATCATCATCATCATCATTTAAGACTGATTATGCCTTTCAGCGTTCAGTCTGGAGCATAGCCCCCCCTTATACAGTTCCCCCATGATCCCCTATTCAGTGCTAACATTGGTGCCTCTTCTGATGTTATATCTATTACTTCAAAATCATTCTTAACCGAATCCAGGTACCTTCTCCTCGGTCTGCCCCGACTCCTCCTACCCTCTATTGCTGAATCCATGAGTCTCTTGGGTAACCTTGCTTCTCCCATGCGTGTAACATGACCCCACCATCTAAGCCTGTTCGCCCTGACTGCTACATCTATAGAGTTCATTCCCAGTTTTTCTTTGATTTCCTCATTGTGGACACCCTCCTGCCATTGTTCCCATCTACTAGTACGTGCAATCATCCTAGCTACTTTCATATCCGTAACCTCAACCTTGTTGATAAGGTAACCTGAATCCACCCAGTTTTCGCTCCCATACAAAAAAGTTGGTCGAAAGATTGAACGGTGCACAGATAACTTAGTCTTGGTACTGACTTCCTTCTTGCAGAAGAGAGTAGATCGTAGCTGAGCGCTCACTGCATTAGCTTTGCTACACCTCGCTTCCAGTTCTTTCACTATGTTGCCATCCTGTGAGAATATGCATCCTAAGTACTCGAAACCGTCCACCTGTTCTAACTTTGTTCCTCCTATTTGGCACTCAATCCGTTTATATTTCTTTCCCACTGACATTACTTTCGTTTTGGAGATGCTAATCTTCATACCATAGTCCTTACATTTCTGATCTAGCTCTGAAATATTACTTTGCAAACTTTCAATCGAATCTGCCATCACAACTAAGTCATCCACATATGCAAGACTGCTTATTTTGTGTTCACATATCTTAATCTCACCCAGCCAGTCTATTGTTTTCAACATATGATCCATAAATAATATGAACAACAATGGAGACAGGTTGCAGCCTTGTCTTACCCCTGAAACTACTCTGAACCATGAACTCAATTTACCATCAACTCTAACTGCTGCCTGACTATCCATGTCAAGATCTTTAATTGCTTGCAAAAGTTTGCCTCCTATTCCATAATCTTGTAGAACAGACAATAGCTTCCTCCTAGGAACCCGGTCATAAGCCTTTTCTAGATCTATAAAGCATAGATACAATTCCCTGTTCCACTCATAACACTTCTCCATTATTTGCCGTAAGCTAAAGATCTGGTCCTGACAACCTCTAAGATGCCTAAACTCACACTGATTTTCATCCAATTGGTCCTCAACTAATACTCGCACTTTCCTTTCAACAATACCTGAGAATATTTTACCCACAACGCTGATTAAAGAGATACCTCTGTAGTTGTTACAATCTTTTCTGTTTACATGTTTAAAGATTGGTGTGATTACTGCTTTTGTCCAGTCTGATGGAACCTGTCCCGACTCCCAGGCCATTTCAATTATCCTGTGTAGCCATTTAAGACCTGACATTCCACTGTATTTGATGAGTTCCGACTTAATTTCATCCACCCCAGGCGCTTTATTGCACTGCAATCTATTGACCATTTTTTCCACTTCCTCAAATGTGATCCTATTTCCATCATCATTCCTATCCCATTCTACCTCGAAATCTGAAACATTACTGATCGCATTTTCACCTACATTGAGCAACTCTTCAAAATATTCCCTCCATCTGCCCAAGGCATCCACAGGATTCACCAGCAGTTTTCCTGACCTGTCCAAAATACTTGTCATTTCCTTCTTACCT
Source organism: Schistocerca cancellata (assembly GCF_023864275.1). Lineage (NCBI taxonomy): Eukaryota > Metazoa > Arthropoda > Insecta > Orthoptera > Acrididae > Schistocerca > Schistocerca cancellata. The sequence goes on from NC_064633.1 coordinate 103,204,896, forward strand.
CCCTTTCGAAGACTGCTAATTACACTCCAGAATGGTTTTCCAGCAGCTTGACCCATAGTCTCCAACCTGTTTCCAAAGTCTTCCCACGATTTCTTCTTCGATGCTGCAATTATCTGTTTGGCTTTGTTTCTTTCTTCAACATAACTTTCTCTGTCTACCTGGGTTCTGGTATGTAGCCATTTTTGATACGCCTTCTTTTTCCTTTTACAGGCTGCCTTGACTGTATCATTCCACCAAGCTGTTTGCTTCATCCTACTTTTACACACTACTGTTCCAAGACATTCTTTAGCCACTTCTAGTACTGTGTCACTGTACCTTGTCTATTCCTTTTCCAATGACTGTAATTGACTACATTCAACTAACTGGTACCTTTCTGAGATCGCTGTTATGTACTTGTGCCTGATTTCCTTATCCTGAAGTTTCTCCACTCTTATCCTCCTACATATGGACCTGACCTCCTGCACTTTCGGCCTCACAATCCCAATTTCACTGCAGATTAAATAATGATCAGTGTCATCAAAGAATCCCCTGAATACACGTGTGTCCCTCACAGCCTTCCTGAATTCCTGATCTGTTATTATATAGTCAATGACAGATCTGGTTCCCCTGCCTTCCCAAGTATACCGGTGAATGTTCTTATGTTTAAAAAAGGAGTTTGTGATTACTAAGCCCATACTGGCACAGAAATCCAAGAGTTGTTTCCCATTCCTGTTGGCCTCCATATCCTCTCCAAATTTACCCATAACCTTTTCATACCCTTCTGTTCGATTTCCAATCCTGGCGTTAAAATCACCCATGAGTAGAACAGTATCCTTGTCCTCTACTCTAACAACTACATCACTGAGTGCCTCATAAAAACTACCCATGTTATCTTGATCTGTCCCTTCACAATGCGAATATACTGACACAATCCTAATTTTCTTGCTAGACACTGTCAAATCTATCCACATCAGTCGTTCGTTTACGTACCTTATTGCAACTATGCTGGGTTCCATTTCTTTCCTGATGTAAAGCCCTACACCCCATTGTGCTATTCCTGCTTTGACTCCTGACACGTAGACCTTGTATTCTCCCATTTCCTCTTCTTTCTCACCCCTTACCCGAATGTCACTAACAGCTAAAACGTCCAGCCCCATCTTACTTGCAGCCTCTGCCAGCTCTACCTTCTTCCCAGAGTAGCCCTCATTGATATTAATAGCTCCCCATCTCATTATCATTTGTTTGCCAAGTCGTATCTTAGGAGTCCCTGGTTTGTCAGTTAGAGGTGGGACTCCGTCACCTCCAAAGGTCCGAGGTATTTTGCTCTGATTATTGCCAGCATCATATTTATATTTATATTTATACGAATTACACTGTTTAACACTGAGAAGAATAGAAACGATTCTGGCGCTTCAGGTGGCATAACAATGAAACATTTTGTGTGAGGTAGAAGCACAGTTTACAAAATTCGGGCAAGTCAATCTTCGTAATATGCACTAATCGCCAGATGAAAGTCAACGCTGACACAGAGTGGAGGATACAAACAACACCCTTTGTCTGTCAACATTCAGTTTGTGTGAGCTGTGGCGGCTTTAAAGGTTCAAACGGCTCTGACCACTATGGGACTTAACATCTGAGGTCATCAGTCCCCTAGACTTAGGACTACTTACACCTAACTAACCTAAGGACATCACACACATCAATGCCCCAGGCAGGATTCGAACCTGAGACCGTGGCAGCAGCGCAGTTCCCGACTGAATACTGGCTGCATGGCACTCTGCAGTCACTACCAAGAGCTTAGGTTGCCGATATCAATCTGATCATACGTCTGGAGCTAGGGCCTTTGGTTAAGGTGTGTGTTGTTGTTTTTGCAGGCCCTGGTACTGTCAGCTAGCTGGAGGGAACGTGGTGGCAAGTTGTTGCCTTTGGTTGACTCCTGATGTCTGCTACAGACCTCGACAAGCCGCGAGTGGTTCAATATGACGGAGGCAAGCCCTACTGCCTCGTTTAAGGTCTGATAGCATCAGTTTGCGGGAAGAATAATGATCGGCAAGTGCCCGACCTAGTCTCCAAGACCAGCTACACGGATCAGAGGCAATAACACCCCAGCTTGGAATCCTGGAAGTCACGGACATTTCACACCTGAGTGGAGTTAAACATTTTTTTTTTCGTTTCTTGTGTACTTATCGTCATAATGCCACATCTGTATTATCTTGGAATTGGACCTCTTATATTAATGCGCCTCCGAGTGACTGTGTGTATGATCATCGGTCAGTGTAACTGATGTTAATGTGTTGTTCCAGGCCATACTCTGTACGAGTATTCTCTGTTACAAATTGAGTTGATGAAATTCAAGGTATAACATAGTCTGTTTCAGAGGCGTAGCACCATAACGATGGATTTCGGTCTTGCAGCTGAAATAACAGAATTTGAAAGGCAGTTGATTCTCAGCTTTGGATCTGAACGGTCTCCTTTCTTTTTCGGACAAACGATAATTGTAAGAAGTCATTTCATTGACTCTGGATGTCTCTTGCGGCTTTGTGCAAGAACATGTTTGAAGAGAGATACGTCTCCACTTCATAAACTTGTGATCAGTTGTCCTCTAGGATTACAGTAAGAGTTTCATCGACTGAACGCTCTCCTGTTTTTGGTCTTTCCTCCTGACTTGTTTCCACATGTCAGATATGAGAAGGAATAACTTGTCTTTCCAAAGGTGTCACAGTTTTCTTATGCTGATTTATTATTCAAAAGAATAAGGAATCTTCATAGAACTTTCAGAACAGCCGTTTTGGTTTCGTCCCGGTTTTTGGTACGTATCCACTCCAAATTTTCAGAATGTCTTAAGAGTGCGAACTGTCATTCATCTTCATTTGCTTCCAAATGATAACCAATGAAACTACCCAAACAGATGCGTCATCACCATATGATCGTTCAGTCTTACTGTGAATATTATTACAACATCAAATTTGAAAATCCTTTTCGTTCAGTTACCGTGTTATACACCTTCAACAACAAGACGATCGTCGATATGCCCTTCTCGAAATTGTACTTGAGTACTCCAATCCTCATTGTGTTTGTGTCATTATTTCCATTACAGATTTTCAAAATATCTTCGTAAAGTCACGACCAACATGAAATTGGTTTCTCTCATTCCATTTTACATTTGATGCGCCTATCTCGCAGAAATGACGGTTTCTTTTAGATAAAATGTACCTGTAATAGCATAAAAATCCTTCTAATAAGGGTTCTTGCGCTTTTCATGAACAACATCGGTGCAGGTCTCCAGAATAACATGTTCCCTCCATGAACATTTGTATTCCTTTCTCCTTCAGTCTATTAGTTCTATCCCGCCCATAACACTCTCACCACAAATAAAATATTCAAACATTTCACTTAGTTTCATTTAAGAACGTAACCAATTAATGGTTTGTTGACGTTGGATGCCTCCTCCATAGCCAAATATAGCAGTGTTCAACAAAAGGCCCAGCAGAAAGCACATGTTTCTGACAGCGGAACAACGAAGTACAGATGTCTGTACTGATAAATAAGTGAAACTACACGGTTGAATATTGAAAAACCTGGGAAGAAAGTTAAAACTCGGTAGTCATTAACCACACTATTTCCTTTAGACTAATAAGTAACAATATACATTAACCAAATAGGTTTCTGGTACTTTCTTTAAATTTTTGAAAACACATTTTAAGGTCTATAACTGTTCTCTAGAAATGTAACCGTCAAATCAACCAATTCTCAGATACTGCATTTCTTACGGCAATGAAACGGATGTTAATCGAAACATGAAGGACTAGCGTTTCATTATGTATTGTAGCTAGGAAAGCGTCGAAGTAACAAAGGTTGGTGAAGACCTATTACCACTACCCTCATATCCTCAATGTGGTGCTTATTTGAAGTAATGAGGATAAAATTAAATTAACCGTGTTATGTAATACTTACAAATAATCATTGATTGCTAAGGTTGACTGGGCTCTCAAACAGTACACAAATGGCACAACAATTTCCGACATTGCCCTCAAACACCTATCAGGGAAAGGAGAAGATAGTGTTATAGTCGTAATCAATAGACCTAAGTGTCGGGAAAAGTCGTTAAGTTTCGTGCAGTATCCGAGCACAGTCAACTCTGTAACCGACCTTTTCTAAAATATGCTTAATTTAATACATTTTTGATTACTGGTAATAAGTTGCAGGTTTGAACATGGCGCTCCTACTGTGTGCTTTCAGGAAATCTTGTTGTTTTCGTTTCCCATTTCCACCACGGCACTGAGCGAGTTGGTATAGTGCCTAATGCACTAGACTTGCAGTCCTGGTATACGAGTTGATCTCCAGAGCCACCATCCCGATTTTGATTTTCTGTAGCTTCACAGTTCGTTTAGGCGAATACAAGAACGATACCTTAAAATGGCCACCCCGCTTCCTTCAGTTCCAGTTAAAATAAAATCGGAGCAATACTCCATGTCCAGCGATCCTAGCTGTCGACGAGACATACAGCATTAAACTCATACCTTTATTCCAACCAAAGAAAAACAATCGATGGGCTACAAAGTGGAAACTGTGTGTTTGTTGTCACCACTGAGTAAAACGTACATTCTTTTCCAGGTACTTCTCCTCTCTTCGTGGCGTTTATTATATGGTGTTATCTCCACTCACTAACTCGTTATTGTCTGAAACTGAACCTCGTGCTGGAAAGACGTGGACTGTCGACATGTATGCACAAATGTTCACTGTCATCTCTCAAGAACATTACTGTCATATAGAAACACATCTCTATGAAGATACCATCGTCAAATGAAATTTATTGACTGATGTCTGCTTGATGATAAATGTTATAATTTACTAATTGAATGACTGACAATAAAATAGACTTTATATACAATTACACACTCTATATATTACCTTACGGGGTTCTATTACAAGTCTAGTTTTCATTGATGACCTTTACTGAAACCCCCTGGAAAAGAAATACTGGCTATACCTATAATTATAGGTGTAGGGAATAGAGTCATAACTATTCACTAATAAGTCTAGGTGCTTTCGAATTGGACAGTATGTGTCCCGATTTGTGTTACCAGCGGTGTACATTTCATCACTAGTCATGTATTTTATACTCAGGAATTAAAAAATTGATGCATTTCCTCTGTCGTATACAACAAGAAGTCTAGCTCCACAATACAATTATTGCATTGTTCATCAAAGCTTATTAGAATAGCATTCAACCTGTATTATGTACTACACACTTCGATGATATGCAGCGATATACATTGAGCACTCATATAGGCCTACTTTCCCAGCTGTATTTTAAGTTGTTTAAGTTGCTTCAGTAACTGTGTTAAAAGTAAGTTACAGAAATTATGTTTTTAAAGCTCACATACGGTAAGGCTTATAGCACAATGTGTCTACACATCAGTGGCTTCTACAACGAAGTATATTATTCAGTGATAGACAACTGATAGAGTACTGTCAATTAAGATAATTCCATATCAAGGCGTAGTGAAGTGAGGAAAACTCTATAACTGGTTTTAAAAATCTTACTATATCTACGTAACTGTTTTAGAAACACGTTAAACGTAAAAACGGAGCAATTACCTTTTGGACATTTAACAAACACATTCCTCCAATTTATTTATGTGCTTATCCCATTGTACATATATGTATTATTACATTACCATGTTGTAAATTACTGGCTTACGGTATGCAACATAATATTTAACTGGTATGCCAAGACATGCTAGGCCAATGTTCCTGAGTTGTAAGATAACAGTTATTCCAAATAAATCAGACCATTCATCTTTTTGTCATCCACTTCTTACATATAATTTTTGCACATCAAAGGGAAGCTTAACGATGTAGCAGGTGTAAGCATATGTGGCTATTGTGCCTTCTGAAATTTTCTGGCATGACAGGAATGTAAGCATGTGTCACTGGAACACCACATGTGTTGATTACCATTAATCAGGTGCTCATGCATGGGCCGGCCACACCAAACATGGATGGGCAGGCAGCTGACATGCTGCAACCAAAGCCAGAACCAGACCACATGCCAGTTCAGACGCTACCTGCAGAGCTGACCACAGTGGGTAGTTGCCTCTCCTGAAGTGGCGCCACAAAACAGAGGCACAGTCGGAAGTGTCCACACTGTCCTACAACCTGCAGTAAAATGGGAAAAGTAAAGCACCACTGCACTTTGCATCAAACATACATGATTCTTAACTAGTGTCTTATAAGCTCTAACACAGTCATTGCTGATAAATGAGGATGAAAATGTTGCATGTTTCCAAATTATTAAAATTGCTTCAGTAGTCGACTATAAATAATGTATTCTGAGCTGGTTATAAATTCACTATTACTTCATTTATTCTGATATGTAAATTTCAATTCCTTTATTCTATTTAATAACTGATTATCTACAGTATTCAGTACTGTGGTACATTGAGAGAAATGATACTGAATCTGCCATTATGAAAAGCAATAAAAAGAAGAACGTATAACAACCGTACTTTCAGTGCTCTTCTAGTTACTAAATCATTTCCTAACCTACATACATAACTGCAGACTAACACTTCTATGTACATGCAGACGTGAAAACAAAATTTTAATTTTCGGCTATGACAGTTATCATCTGGAACTATTATAGGACATTAATGAAGTAATATATCTAAAGCAGTATCTCATGTGCAAGAAACAAGACGATTATACTCACTGGTTATGAAACGTTAGTAGCAACGTTAACATGTATCTATATATAAAAATACCTGCAGTGTGCACACAATATTTCAACGGCATCTACATCAGCATATGGACTTCGTACTATAGGGATTCTTCCCATCTCCAGTCACTTGGTCTGCCGGAACAGTACATAACTGGATTGAGACTATATCGGGACTCGTAGTTAAGACCAGATCTGAAACCTTTTACTATGCTTTTGCTGGGTAATAGGTGTCTATCGTTAGATGCCGGCCAATTTATATTTTAACGCTTATTTTTAACTCCCCATGGGTCAGTCAGGCTTGTGACTGTATGTGCCCCCTTGCTTGTATATATTCAATATCCCAGACAGTTCTGTATAACATTAATAACATTTAGCAATATCCTAAAAAGTGATGCATGTGATTCGCAGGTAATCTCCTATGTAGACTTGAAACAGTATTATCTCGATTCCATATATGTAGCTATGGTCGCCTGACGTACAAAGCGAGATTCCTAGCCACTTCGTTATGCTGAACTAAACTTCACTGTCCGTTACAGTGTGTAATAGGCTAGCAGACACGTTCCTACCAATATACTGTGAATCACATGAGTACCGAGTGTATCTTACAGGAACCAAAAGGCAAAAATTCCAACTAGACTTAATGTAGTAGTAGCCAAGAAGAAATTTAAAAATAAGTGAACAATAAACTCAGCTTTCTTTTACCAGAACCCTTAGAAGCAAACCAGTTATCTACAAGAATCACAGTCAACAGTTACAACTCTCTTTGTGAAGTACACTTTACTGTGCAACGTGAAGTGGACTTCACAAATGGATGGTCGTATGACTTTCGTATTATGTATTTCTGACAATGTTTTAATGTCTTCATGACAGACACTTTCGTTTCTACATCAGTCTTACGGTAGTTTCAGTGAACGATGACAGCAATAAAAATAGGATTGCTCCAGATTATACACGTTACTCAGATATGTCTGACATATTTAGATTTAAAGGTGCTTATATCACATGGAATATCGTGAATTAGATGACGAGAGGCAAATTATCATCAGTAGTTAGTACTTCAACTTTCAGTAATCCTTATCACACAAGATCGGGTCGACAGACGTTTAGCGGGTGATCCACCGGAAGACTCCCCAGCCTCCACTAACAACACCTTTTTGTTGAGGGAACATACAAAAGAGATCTGTCTTTATACCTTCTATGACTAATCGCTAAGAACAATAGTGCCCCACAATATTTGGGTTGGCCATGGGCACTACTAGCGGTTTCCTCGGGGGTGAAGATAAAGTGAAATGTTGCAACCAAACATTAATGTAAATGTGAAAGGAATATAGAGTCGCTTTAGATATGCATAGCTGTGTCCTCTGTGACTGCCTGGATGACGCGGAGCGGTATGTGGCGTTCATTATCTGTCGGATATCCAAAGGCGCTAATGAAACGCTGTTAACAGTATACAAACATTTATCACTTATGTAGATACACTTGTTATCATTGATCACAGACCATCATTGTCGACTGATCTTTACTGACCCAAGAATTTACATGTTTATGCTTCATCCTTGTGGAAAATGGACTGCAGAAGATCTGAAACATGTAAAACGTGCTGTTTTTTGAGGTTTATAGCTTAGGAAGGTTGCAGAAAATTTGGATATGCCTTGTAGCACACTGCAAAATGGATTAAGAAAAGGAAATCAATCCGACCGAGAGCTAACCCGCACTTTGTGTCACACAGCCGCTGGTTAATACTATATGGTGATAAATTTGTAAACTAATTTTATCCATTTCATGTGTGAGATGGGTGCAAATTGGAGTGCAGAAGATTAGGGGCTGTAGTCACCATACCATTAATTGTATATCAGTAAATGGTGTGAATGACAATCGCTTTTCTCAATCCATTTATGAATGCATTGCCAAATGGAATAAGAGAATGAAAGCCGCCATACTGCAGTTAAGACCATAAACAGCTGGAGGAGTCCATACATTGACTGACATTCCTGGCTTCCTGGTCTATCACACACAAACAATGCATGGCAAGACGGATACTTCCATACCAGGCCTCAGACAGGAGCTTTCATATGAGGTGCATTCAAGTTCTAAGGCCTCCGATTTCTTTTTCTCTGGACTGGAAAGAGATAGAAACATGCGCATTGTTTTAAAATGAGGCCACGTTCATTGTCAATATGTCCCAGAGATGGCAGCACCGTACGGCAGATGGAATTTTACCGTCAGCGGCGAGAATGAGAACTGTTTTAAATAGTTAAAATGGCGACGTTTTCCTTGCTTGAACAGCGTGCAATCATTCTTTTTCTGAATTTGCGTGGTGTGAAACCAATTGAAATTAATCGGCAGTTGAAAGAGACATGTGGTGATGGAGTTATGAATGTGTCAAAAGTGCATTCGTGGGTGCGACAGTTTAATGAAGGTAGAACATCGTGTAACAACAAACCGAAACAACTTATGGCTCACACAAGCCGGTCTGACGACATGATCGAGAAAGTGGAGAGAATTGTTTTACTTGAACAGATCGCCTCCAGAGTTGGCATTTCTGTGGGTTCTGTGCACACAATCCTGCATAACGACCTGAAAATGCGAAAAGTGTCATCCAGGTGGCTGCCACGAATGCTGACAGACGACCACATAGTTGCCCGTGTGGCATGTTGCCAAGCAATGTTGGCGTGCAACGACAGCATGAATGGGACTTTCTTTTCGTCGATTGTGACAATGGATGAGACGTGTATGCTATTTTTCAATCCAGAAACAAAGCGCCAGTCAGCTCAATGGAAGCACACAGATTCAGCGCCACCAAAAAATTTCGGGTAACCGCCAGTGCTGAAAAAATGTTGGTGTCCATGTTCTGGGACAGCGAGGGCGTAATCCTTATCCTTTGCGTTCCAAAGGGCACTACGGTAACAGGTGCATCATACGGAAATGTTTTGAAGAACAAATTACTTCCTGCACTGCAACAAAAATGTCCGGGAAGGGCTGCGGGTGTGCTGTTTCGCCAAGACAACGCACCCGCACATCGAGCTAAATTTACGCAACAGTTTCTTCGTGATAACATCTTTGAAGTGATTCCTCATGCTCCCTACTCACCTGACCTGGTTCCTAGTGACTTTTGGCTTTTTCCAACAATGAAAGACACTCTCCGTGGCCGCACATTCACCAGCCATGCTGCTCTTGCCTCAGCGATTTTCCAGTGGTCAAAACAGACTCCTAAAGAAGCCTTCGCCGCTGCCATGGAATCATGTCATCAGCGTTGTGAAAAATGTGTACGTCTGCAGGGCGATTACGTCGAGAAGTAACGCCAGTTTCATCGATTTCGGGTGAGTAGTTAGAAAAAAAATCACAGGCCTTAGAACTTAAATGCACCTCGTATACTAACAGCACGTATTTAAGCATGGAATCAGATTCATAAAAATTGGGCTGAGGGCCTATTCGCTCTGAACCACATTGTATGCATTAGTCATATTTCAAGCACATGTTTTGTCAGTTCTGAGTCGTAGATGGAGAGAAAGTTTAATTATTTATAAATGTTATGAAGTTAACGTCGCCTCAGACTATGGTAGATGTTTGGACATATAAAATGGTGAGAGGGTTTCATTTTGCATCACTCTGTATACAGACACTGTTAATAATAATTGTCTAAAACGGAGGGAATGGCTCCTGCTAATATGGATGTGAATCTTGGTTAATAGTTATCTATCTTGCTATTATTTGTCACAATGGAAGAACTAATACGAAAAAGTGGAAAGAAAATTCCTAATATGGAACATAGTTATAGAGGCACCAAACATCTGTACTGGTGCTCACAAGTCTATTCTTCTGTCATGGTTAATAGTATGGACAATTTGGGGAGTCTCGGAAATGAGTGGATAGGTAGCATTACAACACGTTACAGGTCATTGTAAAGACAACAATACAAAAAACCTTAATAATTGCTAATAAAGAATTCTCACATATCACAGAACTGAATACATAACATTGAAAAATTCTAGCTAAGTGTGCGGCACAATAACGCAAAAGAAAGGAAACAAGACCGACTTTAACAGTTATTAAATAAATTCTTGTCCTTTTTTCTAATTAGTTTTTAATGTGAGTCATTACCATTTTATATCGCTGCTCTTACGAAGGAAAGAGTTTCGAAATTCTTGTATACAAACTTTCAGGTACATGAATAGTTTTCTTGATTTACTGTGTTTATCAGCTGTAGTGCTTAGAATTTTGTTTTCATCTTTTAGTACCTTGGGCCTCAAGGTTTCATACCATGTCCAGGAAGATATTTCTGCTTTTAAGGTATGACCACGATGCGGCTGATTGTGGACTTTGACGTAAGCACTGTGTAGCTGTCCTTGCCTTCTACGAGTTGGGTGATACGTGCCCCACTGCAGTATAAGAGGAGGCCGGTGCGCTCCATAGTGACACTTGTAGCGAGGCACCCAGTGTAGGAACCACTGCAGACATGAAGGGAGGCCTCGTCCTGCTGATCGCTGGTGTGTTGCTCGTGGCGTACTGCACGCCGATCGCTGCTGCAGACGATGGCGACGACGTGGTGGAAGAAGTAGGAGAAAACAGAGACGCTGAAGACGACGACACCGTCAGCATAGCAGACGAGGACGACGACGACAACGGAATTGATGAGGGTCAAATTTCAGAGAGCAGGCGGGCACTCAAAGGTAAACACCGGCAAAGGCGAGCAGGCTGTGCACAGCTCTAACTGCTGTGATGTCGCTAGTGGCTCCCAGAGGCAGGCGCCTAGATACTGTGTCTGTCTGCAGGCAGCTCAAGTGCAGCATTCATGTCCTCAGGTCTTGGTGTTATTACTATTAGACCACTAGCACGTTTCTCATTACGCCCAATATTCTGCCACTATTACTATTAGACCACTAGCACGTTTCTCATTACGCCAAACATTCTGCTACATTCAGTCGCAGTTCCCTTTAATATTATGGCTCATAAAAATTGATTTACTTGCCAAATATGGACACTTTATAAGACCCGTCAAGTTCACATTTGGCTCACTCTCAGGGTCTATCTTCTAAATCATGATGATATCTCATCTTTGTGTAGGTTATCAGTATAACATTTATAGAACAAAATCATATTAGTATCAGTCACTTATAAAAATTGATACTAAATTTGCACTTTGATTACAATTAGTTGTTGAATAGGTATTAGTACTAACAGAAAACTACATTCCAATAAATAACTTTCTACCATGTTTCATAAACAAAGACTAACAAACCAAAGGTGATAGCTTCTCCCTTCTGCAGTATGAATGAATGATAGAATGTTAATCCCTTATTAACAAACTATCAAGCACACTAGCAATGTGCGGTGCTGACATATACGCTGATACGCTGTACATGGTATTTAAGGATCACATTACATATCATAGACTTCATTGTTTTCCACATTTACAATTTTGTTATGCAACAGGGTATAGTTACCATATGAGTTACGGGATTAGAAATATATTAATTAACAGATTTTCGGTACAGTGTCGACGTTGCTATACCAAAAAGACATAAGATGACAGTTTTTCTGAAATAAATCTCAGTCTGAGGAATAATGTCATTGGCACTACACAGTAACAGCAGTTTCTGAGCTGTAATCTGTAATTGTGTCTCAGTTTTTGGTGTAATATATTCAGATGTCTAATAAAAGTAATGGTTAGAAAGTTAATGAAACATTATCAGGAAAAACCTACAAGCGAGACAATGCTTACGAAGTCGATGTTAGTTCTGCATAAACAACATAGAATCTTACCTGTAATGGCTCTAAACATTGTCTAATTAGATAGAAGGTGTCCTGATTTGCGCCAACCACAGTGATCTTTCTTTAGCACTCATTTAGTCACTTAATTTTCTACTTATCAACGTAACATAATAATGGCAGGTACTCTACCTTATAGAACAATAAATCTGTCTCGACGGTAGAATTCTTACATAGCACTTGGAAGTTCATTCGATAGGGTTCAAGGAGTAATACATCTTTTCAAACTATGAACTGACGAACACTGAGCTTTCGTGTAGGCCTATTGCTTAAGTTCTTTTATATTGTTTCACTTGCTTTGGGAAATTCTTTTACGAATATTTTAAACGTTGACAAAAGATAAATGGTATTCTGAATATTACCATAGATACCTATTTATATACCAGTTTCTCTGTCTACAACTTTGTAAATACATATATCAGATCACCATAGTGTAAATAACCCGTTCGGAGTAACCTAATTTATTTGGAACTAGATATATCACGACAAGCAATTGTAGGCTAGAGCAGGGTTCCTGAAGTGTAAGGTAGCAACTATTCCAGAGAAAAGAAACGAATCATCTATGTGTCATGCGCTTCTGAAGTACACTTTTTGCCTATAAAATGCAAGCTTGGTATTTCCAGCAGCAGTAACAGGTGTTGGTATTACGGCTACTGAAATTTGATGGTAAGAAAGAAGGTAACCAGGTGTCACTGGGACGTCACGTCTGTTGTTTCCTGTTGAGCAGGTGCTCACGCCCGGGCTGGCCATGCCAAGCATGCGAGGGCAGGCAGCCGACACGCTGCGGGCAGAGCTGCAGTCAGGACCCACGCCAGGTCAGGCGCCGCCCGCAGAGCCGCCCACAGAGCGTAGTCGCCGCTGCTGAGGGGGCGCCACACCATGGAGACGCAGTCTGGAGCTGCTCATACTGTACTCACAAAGCAGAAATAAAGCACCGATGCGCTTAACAAAATTGGTTTTAAATTACCCAAAGTCTTACACGTGTGCAGAGGACTATGAGAGACCATATTACCAAAAGTGCGAAATTATTAATGGAATTATGTGCTTAACTGTAAATGTGTTTTGTGCTGCGAGAAAAATTCAGCATATCTTTATGACCTCAGTGTTTCTCATTCACATCTAAATGTCAATTAGTAACATTCTTCAAAGTAACAGATGGTATTACAAAAGAGCTCTGGTTCATTCTGTTAAGAGATGAGAAGGAAAATTTTAATATCAAATCACAATGTTCCTATTTGGAAGGGTTATGGTGATATAATTGTTTAACGAATCTAAACATTGGAAGAAATCAAGAGAATACAGATAAAACTAAAGTAGTTAAAGGCTATCCAGCCACTGACCTTCGTCTCTGGGAAAGGGCACAGATTGCCCGAACGCTTACGGGAATCGTCACTTTAGTGTGCGCGAGTAATGGGCGGATGGCCAAATATCTATTCGGTACATTAAGTATGTAGCTTGTGGGCAGTTGAGAATGTGGGTCTCACCGGAAGCGTGCAAGTGATAAGTCCCTGCAGTCGCGCTGTTCATATGTGTCCTCAGTGGCTCAGATGCATAGAGCATCTACCATGTAAACAGCAGACGTCGGGTTCGAGTCTCGACCGGGGCAAACCTTTTCTGCTGCCCCCATCAACGTATATCGACAACAACTGTCTGCACCTCAGGGTTTCAATTAATTATCTCTTAAATCAAGAGGATTTCATTTGAGTCATTGTAAAAGTGTAGCATCGGTATTTACTGACTTCTCTGAGTAAATATATACTCTATGCGATCAAAAGTATTTGGACACTACCAAAAACGTACTTTTTCATACTATACACATTGTGCTGCCACCTATTGCGAGGTACTCCAAATCGGCGGCCTCACGGACTTCAAACGTGTTCAAGTGATTGGGTGACACTTGCGTCATACGTCTGTACGCGAGGTTTCCACACTCCTGAAAATATCTAGATCCTCTCTTTCCGATCTGATAGTGATGTAGAAACGTGAAGGGACACGTACGGCACAAAAGCGTATAGGCCGACCTCGTCTGTTGACTGACAGAGACCGCCGGCAGTTGAACAGGGTTGTAATGTGTAATAGGTAGTCATCTGTCCAGACCATCACACAGGAATTCCTAACTGCATCAGGATCCACTGAAAGTAATATGACAGATAGGCGGGAGGTGAGAAAACTTGGAATTCACAGTCGAGCAGCTACTCCTAAGCGACACATCACTATCGTGAATGCCAAACGACGCCTCGCTTGGTGTCAGGAGTGTAAATATTGGCTGGCTGAACAGTGGAAAAACGATGTGTGGAGTGACGAATAATGGTACACAATGTGGTGATCCGATGGCAGGGTGTGGGTATGGCGCATGACCGGTAACGACATGTGCCAGCGTGTAAAGTGCCAACAGTAACATTTGGAGGTTCAAATGGTTCAAATGGCTCTGAGAACTATGGGACTCAACTGCTGAGGTCATTAGTCCCCTAGAACTTAGAACTAGTTAAACCTAACTAACCTAAGAACATCACAAACATCCATGCCCGAGACAGGATTCGAACCTGCGACCGTAGCGGTCTTGCGGTTCCAGACTGCAGGGCCTTTAACCGCACGGCCACTTCGGCCGGCAACATTCGGAGGCGGCAGTGTTATGATGTGGTAGTGTTTTCCATGGAGGGGGCTTGCACCCTTGTTTTGCGTGGCACTATCGCACCACAGGCTCAAAATGGTTCAAATGGCTCTGAGCACTATGGGACTCAACTGCTGTGGTCATAAGTCCCCTAGAACTTAGAACTACTTAAACCTAACTAACCTAAGGACAGCACACACATCCATGCCCGAGGCAGCATTCGAACCTGCGACCGTAGCGGTCGTGCGGTTCCAGACTATAGCGCCTTTAGCCGCTCGGCCACCCCGGCCGGCCGCACCACAGGCCTACATTGATGTTTCGAAAACCTTTTTGCTTCCCACTATTGAAGAGCAATTCGGGGATGACGGATGCTTCTTTCGACACGATCGAGCACCTGTTCATTATTCACGGCCTGTGGCGGAGTGATTGCACGACAATAAAATCCCTGTTATGGACTGGCCTGCACAGAGTCCTGATCTGAATCCTATACAGCTCCTTTATTTTACGTTAAATTCTGAATGTTTGAAATGAGCAAAGTGTTGGGAAGTGCTCATGGCATCTACAACAATATTATCCAAGTTTAAGTAGTAGAATAGCCATAGTGATAATGACTAATTCTGTGAAACTGAATAAAGACAGCGTACAAATATTAATGAATCGAACGTCTTGCAGGACCTACTTATTGTGGAAGAAAGTTTCCAAAGGCACGGAGTTAATACATAATGAGTACATCAGACAGCCTAATGAAGCGTTGTTCAATGACTGTAGGACAACTGGTTACATATAGTAATTCAGATAATTAATTTTGATAATTTTACTTCCATTTTCATGTCTCCGAAATTTTAAGGTAATAACTCAATACAGAGGGGCACCCTACAATATGCCGATGTTATCATTATGCGATTTCTACTTTTTTCCGCCTCCAGTCTCAATTATAATACAATTAATACCATGTTTACAAACGATTCTCGATACTTCAAAGGCTATGAACACAAAAAAGGTAGAAGTGGTTGTAAAATATTTACAGATTGAGACCTATGGCAGCCAACAATTTAGGACGTTCTCAGAACGCCTTGGAGGCAACCTCGTTCGTTATCAATTTTTTCCTGAAAGGTAAATGATGGGATGGCAGACAGTTTATCATGCAACAAAGAAAAGTAAAAAAAAAAGTTGAGAACTTGTCACTTTGTATTTTTAACATCCTCATAGGGAACGAAACATGTTTTCGATCATCTCTAAGAACAAGTGAAGCTTATGTAAAGATAAGATTCAAGTGGGAAAAGCGGAACTCTGCTCTGTCTAGAGATGGAATTGTGGCTTTCTTGTGCATCGTAAAGTGTGGTGCTCAACTTGAATCGGAGTATAGTCAGCTCTGAGTGGTAGGAGGAGACAATATCTCAACGTCTCAGGCTGGCTGTCATCTAATGGCAAACATATACGCGTTCAGTTGGTGAAGTTCCTCCCACTCGTTACACATACGTACATATATCCCGTCTTACAAATCACTTGTGATTTGGTTCGGTCAGATAGAGCACACAGGGAAATTTTTAAAACAAAGAATTTCATTAGCAGAAGACCTCCGTCATCAATCTCTAGAGTGTGATTCGTTGCTGGCATTGTCGCATTTTGAATGCAGTGAGGATCGGATGTCCACAATATTACTGTTACCCGATCCTCTCACCGGATTTCGACGAAAATCTCCTGGTTCTACAGCGGTTCCCAAAGCTTCGATATGAAGCACTGCTGCAGACTCAGTACATCCTAAACTGCGTCTGTCTTGTGTGTAACCTCCTTTAACCGTCTCAGGGTAATAGCCTTGACGCAGAGTCGGAATGTTGATTCTGTGGCACTGGGTGATAAACTACACTGAGACACTACATTCGTCTCACAACAGACAATAAGGCCTAGCGATACACGAAATTATGGTACATAGTCTGACTTGCCTGTCAGAGTTTATTGACGATAAGTTTCGGCTGACAAGTATCCGCTAGTGTGCTGCGAAAACCAATCGCCACTCAGTCAATGGCCTCGCCTG
Source organism: Schistocerca cancellata (assembly GCF_023864275.1). NCBI lineage: Eukaryota > Metazoa > Arthropoda > Insecta > Orthoptera > Acrididae > Schistocerca > Schistocerca cancellata. Next base: position 103,222,014 of record NC_064633.1, read on the forward strand.
TATAAAACAATTAGTTACATTCAATGAGAAACATCGTAAGTGAGTGAGTTATACACACTAAGTAAAACCCCGCCATACCGAGAAATTGTTGCTCTACTTCTAATTTCACGTTCTCGATAATGGCAGCTTAACCACGATGTCTTGCTGTTACATAGTACACGCGGTTTTACGGATGCATCTGCGTTTGTAAGGACACGGATGTCAAGGCAGAGCCAGATATATTTCATGTTTCTACAGTGTAAAACAGATCTGGGTCCGCAGGTTCCTGAGGGTCGCGAAATCCACCCGCCACTACACACCAAACATCCCGTCGACAGCGAGACATTAGGGACCGAGCACAAGCTTACATTAGGAAAAGATAGAAAATAAATCGGCCGTCCCCTTTTCAAAGAAGCATCCCGGTATTTCCTTCGAGCGATTTGGGAAATCGTCGAAAACTTATTATATCTTGATCGCCGGACGAGAATTTGAACCGTTGTTCTTCCTAAAGTGTTCCCAGTGTGTTAACCTCTGCGCCACATCGCACGGATGTCATAAATGTACAGCTTGAGCAGCTAAGGAAGAAACCCAAAGTATATACGGAATTAATAATCATGTCTTGGTGAGTTTTTCGTCAAATTATAGCAGACATTGAGGCAAATTTCCCTATATTAGCAACAAATTTTTACCGTTTTTAGTCCATAAATTATGATACAGACTTTGTATTTTTTAACTCAACAATATACATTTTTCTGTGTCATTTGTAACAAGGTTCTAAGAGAACTTCGGCGAATTACCATGTATGGGACCTCATGATATAGTTTCAAGATAACAGCCCCGAAAACCAGTGTCACGCCGACAGAAGAAGTGACTCCACGCACATCAGTCCCATTATATTAAATGTAAGCAAACACAAAACTCAGGTATTATTCTTGTTTTTACCTCTGCACTTGAGGCCCAGTAGTCTGTATTCTGCTGTTGTAACAATCAAATAACATAACTGAAAAGCCATTTAGACACTTACAATATATATGACAGTAGAAAAAAAAAGAAGACATTCACAATGCATACGCAGTCGAGAACGTGAATATCGTTTATGGAGAATGTCGCCCAACTATTAGAGTCTGATGAGTAACCAGATAGTGATAACTGTCGCGATTTGTCTTTGCGAATATTATAAAAAAAATTTCTAGAAACTGGAAGTGTAGAGGAAAAAATACGACATGTAAAAAGAAGAGGGACTGATAGAAGGAAATGAAAATAACATTTTATCAGTAGTAACCATAATGTGAATGTCACTAAGAGGCATCTTGGAACTACGAAAAGGATCGACCAATCGAGTCTTCTGTTCAAATTAGATTCCATCACATTTCATCGTCTTCACATTTCGCTGCAACTGCAGTTTCATAGCAATTTCCAAAATCGGTTCTAGGTCTCCGAATGTTAACTACAAAAAGTGTAAAGTGATACGTGCAATGTCATTTATATAAGATCTGAGCAAGGAAAGAATAACGAAAAATCTTTTAGCATAACTAAATGTCCGTCTTCGGACTAATCCAATACATAATCGTGATTCCAGATCGCATAAGAATCTGAGAGAGGAAACAGCACTGAGTCTTTCATTATAATATCACTATCCTCGAACTTTCTCTCTATCGACGTCATTCAATATGTGAGGACGAGATATTAATTTTTGGAAGTTAAATGGCTTGGTTGAAAATATTTTTGACGAAAATCTTCAAAATTACTGGTGCATTAATTTCTGTTCGTGCTGATAGAGTGGTCTTTGTAAACATAAAACATTTCAATGACATTGCCACAGTGGCGGCTATGAAAACCGCGACCAAGTCGACAAATTCTTCTTGTAAAAACTCAGCGACTTGCCCATAGGATGAGTTACAAAAAAAAAGTAAGTTCAGATGGTTCAAAAAATTGTTCAAATGGGTCTGAGCACTATGGGACTTAACTTCTGAGGTCATCAGTCCCCTAGAACTTAGAACTACTTAAACTCCAACTGACCTAAGGACATCACACACATTACTGGTGCATCAATTTCTGTTCGTGCTGATAGAGTGGTCTTTGTAAACATAAAACATTTCAATGACATTGCCACAGTAGCGGCTATGAAAACCGCGACCAAGTCGACAAATTCTTCTTGTAAAAACTCAGCGACTGGCCCATAGGATGAGTTACAAAAAAAAAGTAAGTTCAGATGGTTCAAAAAATTGTTCAAATGGGTCTGAGCACTATGGGACTTAACTTCTGAGGTCATCAGTCCCCTAGAACTTAGAACTACTTAAACTCCAACTGACCTAAGGACATCACACACATCCATGCCCGAGGCAGGATTTGAACCTGCGACCGTAACCGTAACGCGGCTCCAGACTGTATCGCCTAGAACCGCTCGGCCACTCCGGCCGGCCAAATAGCAAGTATTCAGTATTCAGTGAGACTATTATATGCACCTTCAGCACCAAAAGTTACAAATAAGGAGAAACAGGTGAAACAAACAGCACTGACAGATATTTTTTAATTCATAAATAAAGCATTACTTATCGTTATAAACAGACTACATCAATTTAAGATACACAGATATTTAAACATCAAACGAGTTTCTCATTCAATGGAAACGTGTTATATTCTATTTGATTAAATATCATTGATTAAATAGCATGAATCACTCAAGACGAATTACACTGTTTAACAGTAAGAAATGGAAGAATGGTAACCATAGTGAGGCTTCTGGTGGCATAACAATGGAAAATTTTGTTGCAGATAGAAAAATCGCTCATACATCACGGGCAAGTCAATCTTCGCAATAAGCTCTAATCGCCAGGTGAAAGCCGATGCTGACACAAAGAATGGGATAAAAACAACGCTCCTTGTCTATCACCGTTAATTTTGGCTGCATGACACTCCGCTGTCGACACCAACGACTTGCGTTGCAAATATCGATCCGATAATAGGACCTTTGGTCGAGGAGGGTGTTGTTGGTTTGGCGGGCGCTGCTACTGACAGCTAGCTGGAGGGCACGTGGCTCGCAAGTGGTTGCCATTGGGTGACTCCTGATGTTCAATAGGTCGGAGGCAGGCCCTGCCGCCTCGCTTAAGGATTGATAGCGTCGAATTACAGGAAGAATAATGATCGGCACGTTCCCGACCTAGTCTCCAAAACCAAATACACGAATCACAGGCTATAACACCCCCGCTTAGAATCCTGGAGGTCACGGCTTCTTTACACTTGAATGGAGTTAAGGGTAGCATCTTTCGTGTTTTGTGTAATTATCGTCAAAGGCCACGTCTGCGTTAACGTGGAATTGGACCTGTTGCATTAATGCGCGTCTGAAAGATTGCAAGTGTGATCATCAGTCAGTGTTAATATATTGTTCCAGGCAATATTCTGTACGAGTGAACGGGTATTCCTTTTACAAACTGAGTTGATGAAATTCAAGGTGTAACATAGACTGTTTCAGATGCAAGGCACCCATGTATATAACTAACGATGGATCTCGGTCTTGAAACTGAAATAACAGCATTTGAAAGGCAGTTGGTTGTCATCTTTAGATCTGAACGTTCTCCTTTCTTTTTAGGACAAATGATTATTGTAAGAAGTCATGCCATTGACTCTGGCTGTCATTTGAGACTTTGCCCAAGAACATGTCTGAAGGGAGATACGACTCCACTTCTTAAAATTGTGATCTGTTGTCCTCCAGGATTACAGTAAGAGTTCAAACTGAGATGTGTTCCTGGTCTTGACCTTTCCTTCTGACCTCTTACCACATGTCAGATAATACTAGGAATAACTTGTGCTTTGAAAGCTATAATGGTTTTTGTGCCGATTTATTTTTCAAACGAATAAGAAATCTTCATAGAACTTTCAGGACAACCGTTTTCGTTTCGTCTCGTTTTTTGGGAAGTATCCTCAGCAATTCTTCAGAATGTCTTTAGAGTGCGAACTGTCATACATCTTCGCTTACTTCCAAATGAAAATCAATAAAATTCACCAAGGCAGATACGTCGTCACCATATGATCGTTCAGTCTTACTGTGAATATTATTACAACATCAAAGATGAAAATCCTTTTTGTTCACCTACCATGCTACCCACCTTCAACAACAAGACGATCTTCGCTGTGCAATTCTCGAAATTTCACTTGAGTACCCCTGTCATTAATCTGTTTTGTTGTTATTTCCATTACAGATTTTCAAAATATCTCCTAAAATCACGACCAACATAAAATTGATTTTCTCATTTCGTTTTACATGTGAAGCGGGTTTCACACAGAAATAAGTTTCCTTTAAGATAAAATGTCTGAACTGACGATCGATAAATGTAGAACTCATATTACTCTGTACCTGTTCTAGCACAATAACCCTTCTAATAAGGGTTCTTGCACTTTCCATGAACAACATCGGTGCAGCTCACCAGAATAATATGTTCTCTCAATGAACATTTGTATCCCTTTTTCCTTCCCTTTGTTAGCTCTACCCCGTCCATAACACTTTCACCACTAATAAAATATTCAAACATTGTGCTGACTTTTATTTAAGAACGTAGCAAAGCAATGTTCTGTTGACGACTGATGCCTCCTCCGTAACCAAACATAGCAGTGTTCAACAAAAGACTCAGCAGAAAGCTCATCTTTCTAACAGCGAAACAACGAAGAACGGATATCTGGACTGATAAATAAGTGAAACTACACCGGTGAATATTGAAAAACCTGAGTAGAAAGTCAAAACCAGATAGTCATTAACCACACTCTTTCCATAAAGCTAATAAGTTATACTCTACATCAACCAACTAAGTTCTGGAACTTTCATTAAATTGTTGAAAGCACTTTTCAAGATCTATAACTGTTATCTAGAAAACCGTAAAATCAGCCAATTATCAGACACAGCATTTCTTACGGCAACGAAACTTATATTCTTTTTAACTTGAGGAACAGATGTATTATACCTAGGAAAGCGTCGTAGTAACTATAAATACTCTCATATCCTCAACGTGGCGCTTATTTGAAGTAATGAGGATAATAAATTAACCATGCTATATAACACTTACAAATATTCATTGACTGCTAAGAATGACCGGGACCTCAAACAGAACACAAACGGTAAGATGATTTCTAAGCTTACCGACAGAAACCTATCGGTAAAAGGAGGTGAAACTTCCAAAGAAACTTCCGGAAGCTATGGTCGTAATCAGTAAACCTATGTGACGGGGAAAGTCGTAGAGTTTCGTGCAGTAGGCGAGCATAGTATATTTTGAGTTCGAAAATTTTTGAAATATGCTTAATTTAATTCATTACTATTAATAAGTCATACGTTTCAACATGACGCTCCTGTTGTACGCTTTCAGGAAATCTTGTTTTTTTCCGTTTGCCATTTCCACCATGGCACTTAGGGGGTTGGCATAGTACGTAATGCACCAGACTCGCATTCGTGATACCCGAGTTGAACCCAGGGCCGCCATTCTGATTTGAGTTGTAAATTCTTTTCCACGTACTTCTCCTGTCTTCGTGGCGGTTGATATATGTTGTTAACTCCAGTCACTAACATGTTATTGTTTGAAATTGAACCTCGTGCTGGAAAGACGTGGACGATCGACATGTATGCACAAATGTTCACAGTCATCTCTAAAGGACACTACCGCCATACAGAAACATATCTCAATGGAGATACCATCGTCAAATGAATTTTATTGACTGATTTCTGCTTGATGATAAATGTTATAATTTACGAAATGAATGACTGACAATAAAATAGATTTTATATATAATTACACACTCTGTGTATTGCCATAGGGTGTTCTATTACAAGTTCAGTTTAAAATGATGACCTTTGTTGAAACCCCCTGGAAATGAAATACAGGTTATACCTATGGTTATAGGTGTAGGGCATAGAGCCATAACTATTCACTTATGAGTCTTGGTGTCACCGGATTGGATAGTATATGTCCTGATTTGTGCTACCAGCGGTGTACATTTGTTCACTAATCATGTATTTTATCCTCAGAAATTAAAAACAGTTGATGCATTTCCTCTGTCGTATAGAACAAGAAATCTAGCTCCACAATACAATTATTGCATTGTACATGAAAGGTTAGCATTCAACCTGTATTATGTACTACACACTTTGATGATATGTAGCGACATACATTGAGCACTTATTAAATTCTTCTTTCCCAACTTTGTTTAAGTTGTTTAACTTGCTTCTACAATTGAGTTAAAAAGTAAGCTACAGAATTTATGATTTTAAAGCACACATACGATAAGACTTATAGCGCAATATGTCTACATGTTAGTGGCCTCTACAACGAAGTATATTATTCAGTGATAGAGAACTCATAGAGTACTGACAATGAAGGTAATTGCATATCAGTGCATAGAGAAGTGATGAAAACTCTATGACTGGTTCAAATGGTTCAAATGGCTCTGAGCACTATGGCACTTAACTTCTGAGGTCATCAGTCCCCTAGACCTTAGAACTACGTAAACCTAACTAACCTAAGGAGATCACAAACATCCATGCGTGAGGCAGGATTCGAACCTGCGACCGTAGCGGTCACGCGGTTCCTGACTGTAGCGCCTAGAACCGCTCGGCCACCACGGCCGGCTTCTATGACTGCTTTTAAACATCTTATCATATTTAAGTAACTGTTTTAGAAACATGTTAAACGTAAGAAGAGAAAATTACTTTTTCGACGTTTAACAAATACACTCCTGCAATTTATTCATTTGTTTATTCATTTATACATATCTGTGTAACATTACCATGGTGTAAAATACTGGCTTAAGGTATGCCACGTAATATGTAACTAGGTATGCCAGGGGGTGCACTTATTAGCTAGACTAGTGTTCCTGAGTTGTATGATAACTGTTATTCCAAACAAAACAGACCACTCATCTTTTTGTCATCTACTTCTTACACTCACGTTTTGCACATCAAAGGGAAGCTTAGTGATGTAGCAAGTGTAAGAATGTGTGGCTGAAATTTTCTGATGTAACAGGAATGTAAGCACGTATCACTGTAACACCACATGTGTTGATTACCATTAAGCAGGTGCTCATGCCTGAGCGGACCACACCAAACACGCATGGGCAGGCAGCTGACATGGTGCAGCCAAAGCCAGAACCAGATCACATGCCAGGTCAGGCGCTGCTTCCAGAGCTGACCACAGTTGCCACTCCTGAAGTGGAGCCACAAAATGGAGGCACAATCTGAATCTACTCTCACTGCCTAGCACCCTGCAGTAGCAAGGGAGAAATAAAGCACCACTGCACTTTGCATCAAACATACATGATTATTGACCAGTGTCTTATAAATGTAAGCTCTAGCACAGTCATTGCTGATAAATGAGGATGGGGAAAATTTGGGTGATTCAAAATTTTTAAAGTCCTTCAATAGTCGACTATAAATAACGTATACAGTGTTGTAATATAATTTCTCTATTACTTCATTTATTCTGATGTGATGTAAAAGTCAATTCCTTCATTCGGTTTAATAACTATTTGTCTACAGTATTCAGGATTGTGGTACATGGAGCAACATGATACTGAATCTGCCGGAAAAGCAATGGAAAGAAGAACTTATAACAGCCGCAATTCCAATGCTCTTCCCGTTACTAAATGATTTTCAAATCTACATATATAACTGCAGGCGAACACTTCCATGTACATTCAGACATGAAACAAAAATTATTTTCGGCTATGACAGTTATCATCTGGAACTATTATAGGACATTTTGAATTAATAGATCTAAAGCAGTACCTTATGCGAGAGAAAAAAGACGATTCAACTCACTAGTTATGAAACTAAGATAACAAAATTAACATGTTTCTATAAATAACAATATCTGTAAAGTGTGCAGACAATATTTCAGCAGCATCCACATCTGCATATGCAATTCATACTGCACTGTAGGGAGTGATACTTAGCATAGCACCACATCATGGGGATGCTTCCCATTCCAGTCATTTGGATTGCCAGAAGAGTACATAAGTGGAGGGAGAAAATCTCTGAACTCTCAGTTAATACATGGTCTGCAACCTTTTATTAGGATTTTGCTGGTTACTAGGTGTCTATATTAGATGCCTATCAGTTCAGACATTTTTGCGTTTGTGTTGCAGTGCCAATGGGGCAATCACGCCTGTGACTGTATCTGCCGCATTGCCTGTACATATTTAATACCACAGATAGTTCTATTTAACGTTAGTAATTGAGTAATATGCTAAAAAGTGCTGAACAGGTCATTCTTAGGTAATCTCCTATGTAGACTTGAAACACTTCGATTCTATATCTGTAAATATGGTCAGTAACATAATCATAGAGATTACTAGCCTCTTCGTTATGCTGAACCACAAAGCTACACTGTCTGTTACAGTGCACAACAGTCCAGCAGACACGTTGCTACCGATATACTGTCAATCACATGCTTACCTAGTGTAGTAGTTGCCAAGAAAGGAATTTAAAAATAATTGAACAATAAAGTCAGCTTTCTTTTACAAGAACTCTTAGTAGCAAAACTGTTATTGACAAAAAAAACACAGAGAGCAGTTATCACTCTCTCTGTGAAATACACTTTATTGTGCAACATGAAGTGGACTTCAGTAATGGATATTCTTATTACTTTCCAATTATATATTTCTCAAAATTTTTTAATGTCTTTATTACATACAATTTCTTTTCTACATCAGTCTTATGATAGTTTCACTGAAAGATGCTAGAGATAAAAAATGGATTGCTGCAGACTACACACATTACACATATAATTCTGACATATATAAACTGAAAAGGCGCTTACATCACATGGAATACTGTGAATTAGATGATGGAAGGCAAATCATCGTCAGTAGTTAGTACTTCTACTTTCTGTAACCATTAGCACACCAGATCGAGTTGACAGACGTTTAGAGGGTGATACACCAGAAGACTGTCTGGACCCCTACTACCAACACTTTTTTGTTGACAGACAACAGAATTCCTGCTTTACACCTTCTATTACGAATCGCTAAGGACAATAGCGTCCCACAATGTTTGGGTTGACCACGTGATGGGATTTGCCAACCAGCTCTGTCAGGTGGGAGAATGGCGACAACTGTTTAGTAAGGTGCATTACTGGCGGTTTTCTCGAGAGTGAACATACAGTGAAATGTTGCAGTTAAACATTTAAGTAAATGTGAAAGGAATATAAAATCGTTTTAGGTATGCAGTTTATTAATTGTCTTATGTCCAAAGGCGCTAAAAAGACGTTGTTAACAGTATACGCACATTTATCTTTTATGTATATACAGTTGTCGTCATTGATAATTGACTATCATTGTCCATTGATCTTTACTGACCCAACGGTCATTTTTATGTTTCAGACAGGTAGATAATGGACTGCAGAAGATCTTGAAGATGTAAAACAAGTTGTTGATGGAGGTGTGTTGCTTAGGTGGGCCGTTGAAACTTTTGATATACCTTGTAGTACACTACAACATGGATTAAGGAAAGGAAATTAATCCGACCGAGAGGTAAGCTGCACTTTGTGTCACACAGCCGCTGATTAAAACTATATTTTGAAGACTTTGTGAACTAATTATATCCATCTTTATGTCTCAGATGGGAACAAAGTCAAGTGCATCAGATTGGGGGCTGTAGTCACCATATCATTAATTGTACAGCAGTACGTGGTGTACATGATAATCACTTTACTCACACCCTTTATGAATTAATTACCTAATGGAATATGAGAATGAAAGCCGCCATACAGCAGTTCATACCATAAAAAACTTGAGAATGTATACATTCTTGACTGGCATCCTTGGTCTCCTGGTCTGTCATGCATAAACAATGCATGACAAGACGTATACTTCCATACCAGGAAGCAGACAGCCGCTTTCATTTACTGACAGCACGCATTCGTTTCGAGCCAGATTGTATGCATTCTTGGTGAGTCTCACTTCAAGCTGACGTTGTGTCAGTTCTGGGTGTTGGATGATGAGAAAGTTTAATTATTTATAACTCTTATGTAGTTAACGTCTCCTCAGATTTTGATAGGTATTTGTACTGATATAAAATGGTGTACGTGTTTCATTTTACAATAGTCTGTACACAAAAATTGTGAATAATTATTAAATAAAGCTGAGGGAATGGCTCCAGGTAATATGGATGTGAATCTTAATTCACAGTTATCAATGTTGCTATTATTTGTCACAATGGAAGTAGCAATACGAAAAAGGGGAAAGAAAATTCCTAATATCGAACATAGCTATTGGGGCCCCAACATCAGTACTGGTGTTCACAAGTCTATTCTTGTGCATGGTTAATAGTATGAAGAATTTGGGAAGCCTCTTAAATGAATGGATAGGTTACACTATATGAACGTAAGATTCATTGTAAATTGAACAAAACAAAACTTTAATAATTGATAAAATTTTATAACGAATTCTGACATATATAATCGGAGAATTGTAATACATAATATTGAAAAATTCTAGCTAAATGTGCAGCATGATAACGCAATGTAACGAGAACGAGGATGACATTAACTATTATTGAATTAATTCCTGTACTTTTTAAATTAGTTCTTCAAGTGAGTGATTTCCCTTCTATATTGCTGTTCTTATGAATGGAAGACGATCGTAATTCATGTGTATAAACTTTCAGGTACGTGATTAGTTTTCTTGGTTGTGCTGTATTTATCAGATATAGTGCTTACAGTTTTGTTTTACGTCTCTTAGTGCCTTCAGCCTCAAGGTTTCATACCATGTCCAGCAAGATAATTCAGCCTTTAAGATATGACAACAATACGGCTGATTGTGGAGTTTGACGTAAGCGCTGTGTAGCTGCGCTTGCCTTCTACGAGTCGGGTGATAAGCGCCCCACTGCACTATAAGAGGAGGCCGGTGAGCTCCGTAGTGACACTTGTAGCGAGGCACCCAGTGTAGAAACCATTGCAGCCATGAAGGGAGGCCTCGTCCTGCTGATTGCTGGTGTGTTGCTCGTGGCGTACTGCACGCCGCTCGCTGCTGCAGACGATAGCGACGAAGTGGTGGAAGAAGTAGGAGAAAACAGAGACGCTGATGACGACGACGGCGACAGCATAGCAGACGACGATGACTACGTCATCGATCATGAGGAGGGTCCAAATGCAGAGAGCAGGCGGGCACTCAAAGGTAAACACCAGCAAAGGCGAGCAGGCTGTGCACGGCTCTAACTGCTGTGGTGTCGCTAGTGGCTCCCTGAGGCAGGCGCTCTGACACTGCGTCTGCAGGCAGCTCAAGTGCAGCATTCATGTCGTCCAGTTTTGGTGATATTACTATTACACCACTATCACGTTACTTAATAGGCTAAATATGTTGCTACATTCAATCACAATTCCCTCTAATATTATGTCTGATAATAACTGTTTTACTTACCAAATTCGGACCCCCTATAAGACATATCAGGTTCACATTTGGATCACTCTGAGGCTGAACCATGATGACATCTAATCTCCGTGTAGCTTATCAGTATAAAATTTATAAAACAAAAACATATTAGTATGAGTCATCTATAAAAATTGGTACTAAATTTGCACTTTGGTTAGAATTAGTCGTTGAATAGGTAATGGTACTAACAGAAAACTGCATTCCAATAAATATCTGTCTACCATGTTTCATAAACAAACACTAATAAACCAAAGGTGAGAGATTCTCCCTTCTGCAGTGTAAACGAATCATAGAACTTTAACTAACAAATTAGCAAGCACGCTAGCATTGTGCGGTGCTAAGATATACGATGATACACTGAACATGGTATTCAAGGATCTCATTACATACCTGACATTTCTTTTTGCATTGGTAGAGTTTATTGTTTTCCATATGTACAATTTTGTTATGGAACAGGGTATAGTTACTATATGAGTTACTAGATTAGAAGTATATTAATTAACAGAGATTCGGTACAGTGTCGACGTTGTTATACCAAAAAGACGTAAGATGACGTTTTTTCTGAAATAAACCTTAGTGTCACTAAGTGTGAGGAATACTGTCATTGACACTACACAGTAACAGTAGTTTTTGAGCTGTAGTCCGTAATTATGTCTTTTTTTTTGGTAATTAATGTGGCAAAAGTAAATGAAACACTATTAGCAAAAACCTACAAGCGAGACAATGCTAACGTAGAAGATGGTATTTCTGAATGTCCAGCACAGAAAGTAGGTGCCCTGATTTGTACCACTCGCAGACAATCTATCTTCAGTAGTCATTTAGTCACTTGTATTTTGATTTTCTACTTAGCAATGTAACATAATAACGGCAGTTAATCTTTCATCTAGAACACAAAGTCTGTCTCCACAATAGAATTCAGTAAGTCTCACAGCACAATTTGTCAGCATGTTAGTGGTCTGTACAAAAAAGTACATCACGCATTGACTGAGGCGAATATGATCTACTGTAAATGAAGGTAGTACTACACGAGAGTTGTACTGAACTGAGGAAAACACTAAAACTAGTTTTAATAGTCTCACCACAGGCTATTACATAACATGAACATTTTAAACGTGCAAAATGATCAATGATATTTTGAATAATACCATAGATGCCTATATTACAACATATTTCTCTGTCTACAACTTTGTAAATACATGTGTCAGAGCACTATAGTGTAAAACACTGACTGGCAGTATACTACATTATTTGGAACCAAATATACCACGACTAGCAATTGTAGGCTAGATCAGCGTTCCTGAAGTATAAGGTAGCAACTATTCCAGTGAAAGCAAACCAGTCATCTATGTGTTAAACGCTTCTGAAGTATACTTTGCGCCTATAAAATGCGAGCATAGTTTTTGCAGCAGCAGTAACAGGTGTTGGTATTACGGCTACTGAACTTTCCTGGTAAGAAAGAAGGTAATCAGGTGTCACTGGGACATCACGTGTGTTGTTTCCTGTTGAGCAGGTGCTCACGCCCGGGCTGGCCACGCCAAGCATGCGAGGGCAGGCAGCCGACACGCAGCGGGCAGAGCTGCAGTCAGGCCCCACGCCAGGTCAGGCGCCGCCCGCAGAGCCGCCCACAGAGCGTAGTCGCCGCTGCTGAGGGGGCGCCACACCATGGAGACGCAGTCTGGAGCTGCTCATACTGTCCTGTATCCTGTAATCACAAAGCAGAAATAAAGCACCGATGTAATTTAAATAATGGTTTTATTACCCAGCGTCTTACACGTGTAAGCAGACATATGTGGACTATGAGAGACAATGTTATCAAAATTGTGAAGTTTGTAATGGAATTAGGTGCTTACTATAAATGCGTTCTGTGCAAGTTTTTTTTTCTTTATGGGATCTGTGTAACCCATTCTGATCTAAATGCCTGTAAGTGCTATTTTTCAAAGCAGAAAATACTGTTGCAGAAGAGCTCTCGTTCATTCCGTTAAGAGATGAAAGGAAAACTTCAATTTGAAATCACAACGTTTCTACGTGGAAGGTAAATTCCGTACGATTTAAAGGAGCCAAGAGTCGGGAAGTGCTGATAGTACCTCTGACAATATCATCCAAGTTTAAGTAGTAGAATAGCCATAATAAAAATGAGGAAGACTGTGAAACTGAATAAAAACAACGTAAAAACGTATCGAACGTCTAATACGACCTATGTATAGTGGAAGAATATTAGCAAATACACGGAATTAAGACATAATGAGCACTTGAGACAGCCTAATAAAGAGGTTCTCGCTGCTCCAAAAGCTATGCAGATAAACAAGGTAGAGGTGACAGTAAAATCCTTACAGCTTGAGACCTACGACAGCCAAAAATTTCGGCTTTCCCAGAACGGCTTAGAGACAAACAGTCTCGTTCGTTATCGATTTTTTGCGGAAAGGTAAATGATGGAATGGCAGATAGTTTCTCATGACACAAAGATAATTAAAAACAGTTGAGAACTTGTCGCTTTGGCTATATTTGTAACATCCTTACTTCTAACGAAAGAACTTTTTCGATGATCTCTGTGAACACGTGATGAGTATCTGAAGATGAGGTTCAAGTGGGAAGTGCGAAATGCTGCTTTGTTGAGAGATGGCATTGTGGCTGACTCGTGCATGGTAATGTGGGGTGCACCACTTAAAATTGAGTATAGTCAGCTCTGACTTGTAGCAGGAGACATAATATCTCAACGTGCAAGGCCGGCTCTCATCTAATCGCATTCATATGCGCATATGCGCTTTCATTTGATCAAGTTTCACACACTCGTTACACATGCCTATTTATATACCATCTTAAAAATCACTTGTGCTTTGGTTTGGTGAAATAGAGCACACGGAGTACTTTGTATCACGAAGAATTCCTTTAGCAGAGTGGCTCCATCTGAAACCTCTGAAATGAGAAACGTACATAATAGTTATTTGAATGACTTGTCCACAATGGTGGCTGAGAAAACCGCGACCAAGTCGACAAATTCTTCTTACAAAAACTCAGCGACTAGCCTGTACGCTGAGCTACAAAAAATAATATGTATTCAATATTCAGTGAGCCTACTGAAACAAAGACAAACCATGGTCTTCCTATTGAAAAAATTCTGTACTATTTAAAAAAAGTTATATGCCACCACCAATCACTTGTCTTGCCGATAACGTTCTGCTTATACGTTTGGAGCTAGGGCCTTTTTTCGAGGTGTGTGTTGTTGGTTTGGCGAGCTGAACGGCACGTGGCTGACGAATTGTTGCCTTTGGTTGAATCCTCATGTCTGGTACCGACCTCGACAAGCTGCAAGTGGTTTAATAGGTCGGAGCCAATCCTTACCGCCTCGCTTAAGGACTGATAGCGTCGAGTTAAGGGAAGAGTAATAATCGACAAGTTCCCGACCTAGTCTCAGAGACCAACTACACGGATCACAGGCAATAACACCTCGCCTTGGAATCCTGGAAGTCACGACTACGAGTGGAGCTAAGCGTTGTTTTTTTACGTTTTTTGTGTACTTATCGTCATAATGCCACATCCGCGTTAACGAGGAATTGGACCTCTTATATTAATGCGCCTCCGAATGATTATGTGTGTGATCATCGATCAGTGTAACTTATGTTAATGTATTGTTCCAGGCCATATTCTGCACCAGTGTACGAGTATTCTCTGTTAAAAATTAAATTGATGGAATTCAAGTTGTAACATAGTCTGTTTTAGAGGCGAGGCACCCTTGTAGATAAGGGTGGATTTCGGTCTTGCAGCTGAAATAACAGCATTGGAAAGGCACTTGATTGTCAGCTTTAGATCTGAACGGTCTCCTTTATTTTTAGGACAAATGATTATTGTAAGAAGTCATTCTGTTGACTGTGGCTGTCATTTGCGACCTTGTCCAAGAAAATATAGGAGGGGAGGTACTTCTCCACTTCATAACCTTGTGATCTGTTGTCCTCTAAGATGATAGTAAGAGTTTCATCAGCGTAGATGCGTTCCCGGTTTTGGCCTTTCCTTCTGACCTCTTATCGTATTCCAGATAAGAGAAGGAATGACTTCTGTTTGGAAGGCTTTCATGCTTTCCTTATATAGACTTTCAAACGAACCAGAAACTTTCATAGAAATTTGAGAACAGCCATTTTTGTTTCGTCTCGGTTTTTGGGAAGAATCCATTGCAATTCTTCACAATGTCTTAGAGTGCGAACTGCCATTCATCTCCATTTATTCCCACAATATAAGCAACGAAATTCACCCAGACAGATACGTCATCACCATTTGATCGTTCAGTCTTACTGTGAATATTATTACAACATCAAATCTGAAAATCCTTTTCGCTCCACTACCGTCGTCTCCACCTTCAACTATAAGACGATCTTCGATGTGATCCACTCTTTTTTTTTACTAAACCCCAGTCATTATTCTGTTTTGTCATTATTTTCTTTACAGATTTCCGAAATATCTTCGTTACGTCACGAACAACATAAAATCGGTTTTTTTTTCATTTCGTTTTACATGTGATGCGTCTTTCTCACAGAAATTACTGTTTATTTTAAGATAAAATGTCTGAACTATCGATCGATAAATGTGAGTCTCATATCACTCTGTACCTTTCTAGGATAATGATCCTTCTAATAAGAGTTGCTGCACCTTTCATCAGCAACACCGTTGCAGCTCACCGGAATGAGATGTTTACCAATCTTTTTCGTCTTGACCCCTCAGCGACCTATTGTATTCCTTTCTCCATCATACTGTTAGTTCTACGCCATCCTTAAGACTGTCATTTAAAATAAAACCTTCAAACATTAAGCCGACTTTCACTGAAGAACGTAGTCAAACAATGTCCTGTTGACGACTGATGCCTCCTCCATAGCCAAACACAGCCGTGGTCGACAAAAGACCCAGTAGAAAGCATATGTATCTGACAGCGGAACAACAAAATACAGACAACGTCTGAAACTACAAGGCTGAATATTATAAAAACTTGAATAGAAAGTAAGAACTTGGCGGTCATTAACCACTCAATTTCTATAAAACCCATGAGTGGCAATATGCCACACAACTACGCTTTCGAAACTTTTTTCAAATTTTTGAAAACAATTACATTGCTCTACCACTTTTCTTCTAGAAATGAGTCCGTCAAATCAGCTAATTCTCAGACTATGCATTTCTTGTTGCAACGAAACGCATATTCAACTGAATATTAAGAACTAGCGTTTCATGGTGTATTGTAGCTTCTTCCAGAACGTTGAAAATCTGACCAATGTGAGATTCACTCCCACAGAAATGAACGTTCTAAACAGAGACCTGAAATTTAATATACAACAACGCCTTGGAAACAGTATCATCAAAAAAAAATTATTGCAAAATCTATAGTAGCGCCTGATATGATCTAGTTGCCACCTCATGAGCAGAACCGTATTACTTGTAAAATTGCAAAAATAATGCAAACACATATAAAACGAGAAAGTAGGACCAATACAAAAGGGAAGGACAGTAGTATTATAGGTCAGATAAATTATAAGCTTCAGGAAAATAAGGCAATTAGTATAAAATTAGATAAAGGAAATTCATTGGTGACAATGTCAGAGAAAGATTACAACAGGAAAGTACTACAATTTTTCTACCCATAAAATTATCGTTCGAGATTCAGTTAACAAATTTAATGCTCAACTAAAGAAAGCTCTAAAACATGAAACTTCATATTCACAGAAAAGGCTATAAAAAGACTCCAGTATAATGAATCCAACAACACCATCATTGTGTGCCCAGCCCAAGATACATAAAGAAAAAATCCCGATTCGTCCAATTCTTAACATGGTTAATAGCCCAGTACATGCTGTCAGTAAAAAACTCAGCACGCTCCTTAAGCAATATTACATATACGAGATAGATTACACTACAAAAAGCTGTTACGATATTGTTAATAAAATCAAAAATATAAAAATACCAGAATACTGCCATCTAAACGCTCTCAATGAACGACTTGACGCTGAACTTTGTGAATAATAGGTTCCTGGATGAAGAATCGAAGCGGAAGGGAGTCGTCGGGAAAAACAAAAACGATGAAACACCGCTTCCTACAGCTTTTCAGACTCAACGGTATCTAATAAAGGGTTTTTCAGTAAAACAAGAAGTCAACAAGGAACATCTTCCAACTTTACTTGTCACCGTTGCGGGAAGCCTGGACACAAAAGGGCTAATTGTAGAGTTAAGGTACCAAACAAGAACTCAGGAATCAACAACTGTATGGTCGTAGCTAACGTCAAAGGGGAAGATGGGTTTTGTTTTGCAGCATCAAATGAAGATCAGTCAACGAACGACATAAATTGGTTCTTGGACTCTGGATCAACGGAACATCTGATTAACAGTAAGATACCTCTCACCAATTTAATGATTAAATTTGCTATACGTGTGCTTGATCTTAATTATAATTTGCTGTCAGTTAGAATACTGGAAATGAATAGTTTTAGTATCACATTTGCAAAGCCTCAAGGTTTAATTAAGAAAGCAAAAGAAACTGTTGCCATTGCAAATAGGAATGAATCTCAGTTATATGTTCTAAATTTGTTGCAATGAAAAGCCTTGTCAGCTGTTTCAACTACAACTAATGCGAAACTGTGGCATAGCAGATTAGGCCATTAGAGTTACGATAACATTAAATGCCTACAGTCACAAGTTGATGGTCTGGAACTGAACACTTCAACAATCACCACGGAACAATGTTCAAATTGTGTCGAAGGAAAACCATCACTGCTGCCACACAATCACAGTAGGAAACGTGCCACCAGACCTCTTCAGTTGATCCACAGTGATCTGTATGGGCCAATTGAACCGGAATCGTTCGACGGAAAGAATTATGTAATCACGATCGTCGACGACTTTACACATTTCACAATGTCCTATACACAGAAATCGAAGTCAGAGGTAACTCGCCATCTGAAGATGATTTACGCCATGGCTACAGCTCATTTCAACTTGAAGATTAGCAGATTGCGCTGTGGTAGTGGTCGAGAATATATGTCAAATTAACTGAAACAGTTTTTTGAATAACAAAGAATACAGTTTCAGTTTACAGATACGTTCCTCAGCAAAATGGTGTTTCAGAGCGAATGAACAAAACTATTATTGAGGAAGCTCGTTGTATGGTACTTCAGTGTAAATTATATAAAATGTTCTGGTCAGAAGCTGTTCGTACTGCCGTGTACCTACTTAATAGAAGTCTTACCACGCTTTTGGAAGGAAAGTAGTCTGCAGCTTTTTGGTATGACAAGAAAACTAATTTGAGTAAGCTGAAAGTGTTCGGAAGTATTGCTTATCTACTGGTACCAAAGGAATTGAGAACAGGGAAATATGAAGGCAAGTTCTTAAAATGCTATTTCACTGGTTACTGCCCTAATGGCTGCAGGCTTTGGCGTCCAGAGGAAGGACAAATAGTCTGAGGAAGGAACACTGTTTTCTATGAAGGATTTTGAAAGTAAACCAGCTGAGGACTGGATCCCAGAATCTGTACAGGAATCATCCGAGAAGGATGATAATGAAGAAGACATCGTCGAAGAAGATGCCAAACCAAATGATAGGGGTCATGAAAAAATTCCCATACCAGAACTGACCAGTGACGAAGAGGAAGCTGAAAATTTATCAGAAAAGAAAACAGTTCGATAATCTACAAGGAAGAGGAACCCTCCTAAATATCTGAAAGACTATGCTGTTCTTTGCACTCAATGCTGATTCATTTGTGGATGATGTACCGAAAAGTTACAAGGAAATTGCAAATCGTGAAGATAAGGAATATTGGTATAAACCTGTACAGGACGAAATTGACTATATAAAGGAAAAAAAGAGTTCGACCTTTCTTAAATTACCACCTGGAAGGAAGACTATTGACAGTAAGTGGGTGTTCAAATTAAAAAAGGACAAGGATGGAAATATCATAAGACACAAGGCTAGACGTGTGGCAAAAGTATATTCACAGAAAAGAGGATTTGACTACGACGAAACGTATGCACCAGTGGCTCGACTAGCATCTGTTAAAATAATGCTAGTCATTGCAATCCAACTAGGACTGTTTCTGGAACCACTTGATGTCGCCAACGCTTTTCTTCATGGATTACTTAAGAAGGAAATATACATGACTATTCCTGAAGGAGTGGGTGTTCCAGAAGAACTGAAAGAAACGATTGGTTTGGTTTGCAGGTTACAGAAATTTATAAATGTCTTTACTATATCATTTTAAAGGATGTGGTCATTTATATTGTGCTCTATGTTGATGACATTTTGATGGCAGGAAGTAATAGGAAATGGACTTCGGAAACGAGATTTCTATGAACAACGGAGAAATGTGTCTGAGCCAAGCATCATATTTGAAGAATTTGCTACAACGATTCAACATCCAGACTGTAATCCGATCAAGACGCCTATGGACATTAAACTGGAAATGAAGGAAGGAAAAATTATCGATAAGCCCTGCAGTGAGTTGATTGGGTGGTTGATGTACGCAATGGCAGGAAAAAGAGCTGATTTGTGTGCTGTGGTCAACTTGTTGAGCAGATACCAAAACAATCCATCGGAACAACTCTGGAAAAGCTTAAAAAGAGTTTTGAGATATATCAAAGGAACCGTCAATATGTGACAGCATTATCGAAAGGTGAATCAAGAGGTTCTTCTGGTTATGCTGATTCAAATAGAATAGAAAAGAAGACGCAAGATCTACCCCTGTACATCTATTAAAATGTTTTGGAAACACCATCTGTTGGGCAACAAAGAAACAGACTAGCGTTGCTTTGTCTTCTACAGACGCAGAATGTGTACCTCTGGCGACAGCTGCAGCTGTTACTCTGGGTGAAATATTTGCTGGACGATATTCAAACTCCAAGGAACATGGACGTTTGACACAAGTTAATGTTAAATATAATTTTGTTCGTCAACTTCACCACCGCAGCATCATCACGGCCGAGCATGTACGTTCGGAAGACCAGACTGCAGATATTTTTACTAAAGACTTACCAGCTCCTAGATTC
The DNA here is from genome assembly GCF_023864275.1 of Schistocerca cancellata. Classification (NCBI taxonomy): domain Eukaryota; kingdom Metazoa; phylum Arthropoda; class Insecta; order Orthoptera; family Acrididae; genus Schistocerca; species Schistocerca cancellata. Next base: position 103,242,410 of record NC_064633.1, read on the forward strand.
ATGGCTTTTAGGACTTTGTTGGGTTTACTTTAATTTTTGTTAGCGTTAAATGTAAAATCATTAAACTGAGGAGGGATATTACGCTTGCAATTTTAATGATTCTCTGTGTGACTTACGTTAAGTGCTGTACCATCAAAGAGTAAAAGAGGCGTTTTTGTTCAGTTGTTCTGTTACACGTTTCAGTTTAATAAAAACTATCTAATAGTTTTTAACTTTAGTTGTGTTATTTTATCGTAACAAACTACAATCACATAATAAACTTTCTGGATTTAAAAATTTCAAATCAAAACCCTGAACACGCATTCGATATTTTTCGTAAACCAACGACAACAGACATAATTATCCACAACCAGTCATACCACCAAGATCGCACAAGTTCCCATACTGTCATTCTACGTTAACGAAACAACTTTTCACTGAAAAGAGAAAACATTGAGAAAGAAATAGATCTTTTTCGAAATGTATAAGCAATCCTAAAGAGTTGGTAAGCACGTCATTCAAAAAGAAAACCAGATGCCAGATACATTCCAGTCCACAAATGAAATAACTAAAACGAACCACAGGAAAATAAAGTTCTTGTATTTCTGAAAAAATTACTCGATGTTTCAACGATTCAAAATTATACACCAGTTACAGAACCACTGAAAATCTAAATCTGATGTTGAGGCATATCGCACGTAAATCAGAACCGTATTCGCAATCATGAATCTACAAAATGAACTGTGAAGAATGCCCATAATTTTATATTGGACAAACGGGAATAAAAGTTAGTACACGATTTAAAGAACACACGACAATAAGCGACAATAACCAATCCGCATTTGCTGCACACTTAAAAGACACCAACCACAAAATACATAACTTAGATGGATCACTTCAAATATTACATCAGTTACAGAAAGGAAAAGTCATGGATGTAATCGAGGAAATTGAAATCTACATACATCTAAAAGATGTCAGACAGAGTTCTAAATGAGCAAAAAGACCTGCGAAATGGGAAATTCCTAGACAACTTCTACCAGTTCTACGGCGAAGTGTTACAGAAGCATAGAATGTAAAATTATCCTTACACTCTATTTCATCAGAATACTGTGATAAATGTGACATATAAGATCTTTGCACGAACTGTAAAAAAATGACGTGCTCCTACAATAACAGCGCAAATATTTAGGAATTTTTTTAAGGAAATTACTTACAGTCATATTTACACCAATGATGAGCGATAATTAAATATAACTGAGAACAAAAGCATATGCAAGTTAGGTAGCAAATTGTGTTACAATACGTTACATATAAGAGCTTTGCAACAACTGCTCGGAAGTAACGTACTTCTAAAATAGTGTGAACACATCGAACTAATGTATGAGCATAACATGAGGTCACAAGAGCAACAACATATACTACATAATCTCTTACTAAAAAATCATCCTTAAAGGAATTTATAATGCGCCTACTACGTCGACAGATATGGCTTGTTCCTACATCAAAATCACATCATCATCATCATCATCAGTGTTCTGCCTAACGGCAGGTTTTCGCATGGTAGTTCTCCAGGCTGTCCGGTCTTCTGCCATCCTCTTCAGGTCTGCATAATTTCCTATTCCCTTTATGTCGTCTATCACCTTGTATCTCCTTCTTCCTCTCAGTCTTCTCCCACAAACCAATCCTTCCAAAGCATCTACTAGCAAGCACTCCGTTCTCAATGGATGTCCCAACCAGTTCTTTTTCCTTTCTCTTACAACCTTCAGCAGACGTCTTCTCTCACCAACCCTTTCAATTACTCTTTCATTACTCACTCTTTTCATCCAGCTTGTTCTCTCCATTCTCCTCCACATCCACTTCTCAAATGGTTCTAACCTTTTTTCATTCTCTCGTCTCAGTGTCCATGTTTCTGCCCCATATAGTGCCACACTCCAGACACACTCAAAATCACAAGTGTCACTAATGTATCTAATGTATGAAACTTCCGTTTTAGATAGTTGAATCGTACAAGAAATAAAGAGAATGGTAGCTGAAGGCTTTAAGAAATCTCTCAAAAAAAAAAAGAAAGGCCTATTATAGATACTCTCACATTCAAATGTGGTGTTTATTTGAAGTAATGAGGATAAAATTAAATTAATCCAGTTATGTAGGCTAACACCAATATTCATTGACTGCTGAGGCTGACAAGGACCTCAAACAGAACACAAACGGAACGGCAATGTCCCACTTTACCGACAAGTACCTATCGGGAAAAGGAGGCGAAACTGCCAAGAAAACGTCTAGAAGCTATGGTTGACATTAGTAAGCCTATGTGTCGGAGAAAGTCGATAAGCTTCGTGCAGTAGCCGAGTATAGTCTACTTTTGCGATCAAACATTTTAAAAATATGTTTCATTTAATTAATTATTCATTACTATTAATACGTCGTACGTTGGAACAGAACGCTACTGTTGTGTGCTTTCAGGAAACCTTGTGGTTTACGTCTGCCTTTTACAACGCGGCACTGAGCGGTGTGGCATTAAAACACTAGACTCGCATTTGGGACACCCGAGATGAACCCCAGAGCCGACATCCCGATTTGGGTTTTCTGTGGCTTCGCAGCTTCCTCTAGACGAATGCCGGAATGGTACCTTGAAGTTGCCCCGCCGCTTCCTTCAGTTTCAGTAAATAAAAATCGGAGCTATAATCCATATTTTGTGACCTTGGCTGTGGACGCGATGTAAAGCATTAAACAGATTTCTTTATTCCAACCACAGTAAATAATCGCAGAGCCTGCGAAGTGGAAACTGTGTGTTTGTTATCAGCACTGAGTAAAACGGAAATTCTTTTAAAGGTACTTCTACTCTGTCTGTGGCGGTTAGTCTGTGCTCTTACCTCCACTCATCAGCTCGCTATTGTTTGAAATTTTACCTCATGCTGGAAAGATGTCGACTGTCGACATGTATGCACAAATCTTCACTGTAATCTCTAAAGAACATTACCGCCATACAGAAACACATCTTCATGGAGATACCAGCGTCCAAAGAAATTTATTGGCTGAGATCTGCTTGTTGAGAAATGTTATAATTTACTAACAAGATGATGGACAGTAATTTAGTTTTATATGTCAGTAGAAACTCTATATATTGCCATAGAGGGTTCTGTTACAAGTACAGTATACAATGATGACCAGTTGTTCAAACCCACTGGAAATGAAATCCTGGCTATGCTTATGGTTATAGGTGTAGGGAATAGAATCATAACTATTCACTAATGACTCTATGTGTCTTCGAATTAAGTAGTGTGTGTCCTGATTTGTGTTACCAGCGATGAACATTTATTCACTAGTCATGTAGTTTTATAACCAAAAATTAACAGTATAAGCTGCATTTCCTCTTTCTTATACAACGAGAAGTCAAGCTTCAATGAAGGATTATTGGTTTGTACATGACAGTTTATTAGAATAGCATCAAACCTGTACTATGTACTATGCACTTTGATAATATGTAGTGATGTACATTGATCTTAAACATAGGTCAACTTTCCCAGTTTTATTTTAAGTTGTTAAACTTGCTGCAGAAACTATGTTAAAATGTAAGTCACACAAATTAAGGTTTTAGAGCACACATACGCTCAGGCTCACAGCACACTACGTGCACATGTAGTGGCATCTACAACGAGGTATATCATTCATTGATAGTGTGAATAGCAAGTACTATCAGCGAAGATAATAGCAAAATGATGGCATAGTCAAGCGAGGAAAATACTATAACAGGTTTTAAAAACGTAACATCTTCACACAGCGCTTTTAAAACATGTTAAATATAAAAACGAGCAATTACTTTTTGGACATTCAAGAAATATATACTTCCAACTTATTCATGTGTTTATCCCGTTATACTGTTGTGTATGGTACTACCATGCTGTAAGATACAGTCTTAGGGTAAGCCACATAATGTGTCACTGGGTGTACAAAGACATGCAGTTATTGGCTAGACCAGTCTTCCTGAGATGTCAGGTAACAATTACTCCAAAGAAAAGAGACCAGTTGTCTTTTGTCATCCACTTCTTTTATATCATCTATTCACATAAAAGGAAAGCATAGTGTTTGTAGCAGGTGTAAGCAGGTATGGCTATTGTACCTCTTGAAATTTTCTGGTGTGAGAGGAGTGTAAGCAGGTGTCAATGGAATACTATTTGTGTTGAGTACCATTAAGCGGATGCACACACCTGAGTGGCCACAACAAACACTCATGGGCAGGCAGCTGACATGCTAGAGGTCAGTCGTTGCCTGCAGAGGTGCCCACATTAGGTACTTGCTACTCCTGAAGTGGCGCCACAAAAGTGGAGCACAGTCTGAAGCTGCTCACACTGTCCTGTACCCTGCAGTAAAGTGGGAAAAGTAAAGCATCACTGCACTTTGCTGCAAGCACATGTGGTTATTACCCAGTGTCTCATAAATGTAAGCTCTAGCGAACTCATTGATGATAAATGAGGATTCGGAAATGTTGCAACATTTTCCAAATTTTTAAAATTGCTTCAGTAGTCGACTATAAATATTGTATACTGTGTTGGATATAATTTCGCTATTACTTCATTTATTCTGTTGAGGTGTAAAAGTCAGTTTCTATATTTTGCTTAATAACTGATTATCTGCAGTATACAGTACTGTGCTATATGGAGCAATATGATACTGAATCTGCCATCATGGAAAGCAATGAAAAGAAGAACTTATAACAATCGCACTTCCTATGCTCTTCTAGTTACTATAAAATATCCAAAAATACATACATAAATACAGGCGAGTCTTCTGATGTACACGCAGACATGAAAGGACAATTTTTATTTTAGACTGTGACGGTTATCATCAAAATTATCATATATTTCTGACAATGTTTTAATGTCTTCATGACAGACACTTTCGTTTCTACATCAGTCATATGGTAGTTTCAGTGAACGATGACAGCAATAAAAATAGGATTTCTCCAGATTATACACGTTACTCAGATATTTCTGACATATTTAGATTTAAAGGTGCTTATATCACTTGGAATATCGTGAATTAGATGACGAGAGACAAATTATCGTCAGTAGTTAGTACTTCAACTTTCAGTAATCCTTATCACCCAAGATCGGGTCGACAGATGTTTAGCGGGTGATCCATCGGAAGACTCTCCAGCCTCCACTAACAACACCTTTTTGTTGAGGGAACATAGAAAAGAAATCTTGCTTTATACCTTCTATGACTAATCGCTAAGAACAAGAGTGCCCCACAATATTTGGGTTTGCCACGAGCACTACTAGCGGTTTCCTCGGGGGTGAAGTTACAGTGAAATGTTGCAATCAAACATTAATGTAAATGTGAAAGGAATATAGAGTCGCTTTAGATATGTATAGCTGTCCTCTGTGACTGCCTGGATGACACAGAGCAGTATGTGGTGTTTATTATCTGTCGGATGTCCAAAGGCGCTAATGAGACATCGTTAACAGTATATACACATTTATCATTTATGTAGATACAATCGATTTCATTGATCACTGTCCATCATTGTCCATTGATCTTTACTGACCTAATAACATACATGATTATGCTTCATGCTTGTGAAAAATGGAATGCAGAAAATCTGAAACATGTAAAACACGCTGCTTTTTGAGGTTTATCGCTTAGGAAGGCTGAAGAAAATTTGGATATGCCTTGTAGCACACTGCAAGATGGATAAAGAAAAGGAAATGAATCCGACCGAGAGGTAAGCCGCACTTTGTGTCTCACAGCCGCTGGTTAAAACTATATGGTGATGAATTTGTAAACTAATTTTATCCATTTCATGTGTGAGATGGGTACAAATTGGAGTGCAGTAGTCATCATACCATTAATTGTATAGCAGTAAATGGTGTGAATGACAATCGCTTTTCTCAATCCATTTATGAATGCATTGCCAAATGGAATAAGAGAATGAAAGCCGCCATACTGCAGTTGAGACCATAAACAGCTGGAGGAGTCCATACATTGACTGACATTCCTAGCTTCCTGGTCTATCAAACATAAACAATGCCTGGCAAGACGGATACTTTCATACCAGGCCTCAGACAGGAGCTTTCATATGAGGTGCATTCAAGTACTAAGGCCTCTGACTTTTTTTTCTCCGGACTGGAAAGAGATAGAAACATGCGCATTGTTTTAAAATGAGGCCGCATTCATTATCAATACGTCCCAGAGATGGCAGCACCGTACGGCAGATGGAATTTTACCAGCAGCGGCGAGAATGAGAACTGTTTTAAATACTTAAAATGGCGACGTTTTCCTTACTTGAGCAGTGTGCAGTCATTTGTTTTCTGAATTTGCGTGGTGTGAAACCAATTGAAATTAATCGACAGTTGAAGGAGACATGTGGTGATGGAGTTATGGATGTGTCAAAAGTGCATTCGTGGGTGCGACAGTTTAATGAAGGCAGAACATTGTGTAACAACAAACCGAAACAACATCGGGCTCACACAAGCCGGTCTGACGACATGATCGAGAATGTGGAGATCATTGTTTTGGGGGATCGTCGAATGACTGTTGAACAGATCGCCTCCAGAGTTAGCATTTCTGTGGGTTCTGTGCACACAGTCCTGCATGACGACCTGAAAATGCGAAAAGTGTGATCCAGGTGGGTGCCACGAATGCTGACGGACGACCACATGGCTGCCCGTGTGGCATGTTGCCAAGCAATGTTGGCGTGCAACGACAGCATGAATGGGACTTTCTTTTCGTCGGTTGTGACAATGGATGAGACGTGGATGTCATTTTTCAATCCAGAAACAAAGCGCCAGTCAGCTCAATGGAAGCACACAGATTCACCGCCACCAAAAAAAATTCGGGTAACCGCCAGTGCTGAAAAAATGATGGTGTCCATGTTCTGGGACAGCGAGGGCGTAATCCTTACCCTTTGCGTTCCAAAGGACACTACGGTAACAGGTGCATCCTACGAAAATGTTTTGAAGAACAAATTCCTTCCTGCACTGCAACAAAAACGTCCAGGAAGGGCTGCGCGTGTGCTGTTTCACCAAGACAACGCACCCGCACATCGACCTAAAGTTACGCAACAGTTTCTTAGTGATAATAATTTTGAAGTGATTCCTCATGCTCCCTACTCACTTGACCTGGCTCCTAGTGACTTTTGGCTTTTTCCAACAATGAAAGACACTCTCCGTGGCCGCACATTCACCAGCCATGCTGCTATTGCCTCAGCGATTTTCCAGTGGTCAAAACAGACTCCTAAAGAAGCCTTCACCGCTGCCATGGAATCATGGCGTCAGCGTTGTGAAAAATGTGTACGTCTACAGGGCGATTACGTCGAGAAGTAACGCCAATTTCATCGATTTCGGGTGAGTAGTTAGAAAAAAAATCGGAGGCCTTAGAACTTGAATGCACCTCGTATACTAACAGCACGTATTTAGGCATGGAATCAGATTCATAAAAATTGGGCTGAGGGCCTATTCGCTCTGAACCACATTGTATGCATTAGTCATATTTCAAGCACATGTTGTGTCAGTTCTGAGTGGTAGGTGGAGAGAAAGTTTAATTATTTATAAATCTTATGAAGTTAACGTCGCCTCAGATTATGATAGATGTTTGGACTGATATCAAATGGTGTGAGGGTTTCATTTTGCAACACTCTGTATACAGACACTGTTAATAATAATTGTCTAAAACGGAGGGAATGGCTCCTGCTAATATGGATATGAATCTTAGTTAATAGTTATCTATGTTGCTATTATTTGTCACAATGGAAGAACTAATAAGAAAAAGTGGAAAGAAAATTCCTAACATGGAACATAGTTATAGGGGCACCAAACTTCAGTACTGGTGCTCACAAGACTATTCTTCTGTCATGGTTAATAGTATGGAGAATTTAGGAAGTCTCTGAAATGAGTGGATAGGTAGCATTATAACACGTTACAGGTCACTGTAAAGACAACAATACAAAAAAACTTAATAATTGCTAATAACGAATTCTCACATATCACAGAGCTGAAGACGTAACATTGAAAAATTCTAGCTAAGTGTGTGGCACAATAACGCAAAAGAAAGACCGACCTTAACAGTTATTAAATAAATTCCTGTCCTTTTTTTCTAATTAGTTTTTAATGTGAGTCATTACCATTCTATATCGCTGCTCTTATGAAGGAAAGAGTTTTGAAGTTCTTGTATATAAACTTTCAGGTACATGAATAGTTTTCTTGATTTACTGTGTTTATCAGCTATAGTGCTTAGAATTTTGTTTTCATCTTTTAGTACCTTGGGCCTCAAGGTTTCATACCATGTCCAGGAAGATATTTCTGCTTTTAGGGTATGACCACGTTACGGTTGATTGTGGACTTTGACGTAAGCACTGTGTATCTGCCCTTGCCTTCTACGAGTCGGGTGATACATGCCCCACTGCAGTATAATAGGAGGCCGGTGAGCTCGATAGTGACACTTGTAGCGAGGCACCCAGTGTAGAAACCACTGCAGCCATGAAGGGATGCCTCGTCCTACTGATCGCTGGTGTGTTCCTCGTTTCGTACTGCACGCCGCTCGATGCTGCAGACGATGGCGACGGAGTGGTGGAAGGAGAAAACAGAGACGCTGATGACGACGACACCGACAGCATAGCAGACGAGGACGACGACGACAGTAGAATTGATGAGAGTCCAATTGTAGAGAGCAGGCGGGCAGTCAGAAGTAAACACCACCAAAGGCGAGCAGACTGTGCACGGCTCTAACTGCTGTGATCCCGCTAGTGGCTCCCTGAGACAGCGCTATGCCACTGTGTCTGTCTGCAGGCAGCGTAAGAGCTGCATCCATGTCGTCCGGTTTTGGTGATATTACTATTACACCACAAGCACGTTTCTTAATAGGCTAAACATGTTGCTACATTCAGTCGTAGTTCGCTTTTATATTATGGCTCATAAAAATGGTTTTACTTGCAAAATATGGACCCCTTATAAGACCAACCAGGCTCACTTTTGGCTCACTCTGAGGGTCTATCTTCTAAATCATGATGATATCTCATCTTTGTGTAGCTTATCAGTATAACATTTATAGAACAAAATCATGTTAGTATCAGTCACCTATAAAATTGATACTAAATTTGCACAACACCAATAAACCAAATGTGACAGATTCTCCCTTCTGCAGTGTAAATGCCGGCCGCGGTGGTCTAGCGGTTCTGGCGCTGCAGTCCGGAACCGCGGGACTGCTACGGTCGCAGGTTCGAATCCTGCCTCGGGTATGGGTGTGTGTGATGTCCTTAGGTTAGTTAGGTTTAAGTAGTTCTAAGTTCTAGGGGACTTATGACCTAAGATGTTGAGTCCCATAGTGCTCAGAGCCATTTGAACCATTTTGCAGTGTAAATGAATCACAGAATTTTAAACCCTTATTAACTAACTATCAAGCACGCTAGCAATGTGCGGTGCTGAGGTATACGCTGATACGCTGAACGTGGTATTCAAGTATCACATTACATACCTGACGTTTCTTTTTACATCGGCAGACTTCATTGTTTTCCGTATTTACAATTTTGTTATGCAACAGGGTATAGTTACCATATGAGTTACGGGATTAGAAATATATTAATTAACAGAGTTTTGGTACAGTGTCGACGTTGCTATACCAAAAAGACATAAGACGACAGTTTTTCTCAAATATATCTCAGTCTGAGGAATGATGTCATTGACACTACACAGTAACAGCAGTTTCTGAGCTTTAATCTGTAATTATGTCTTAGTTTTTGGTGTAATATATACAAAAGTCTAATAAAACTAAGGGTTCGAAAGTTAATGAAACATTATCAGGAAAAACCTACAAGCGAGACAACGCTTACGAAGTCGATGTTAGTTCTGTATGTAGAACATAAAATCTAAACTGTATGGCTCTAAACATTGTCTAATTAGATATAAGGGGACCTCATTGGTGCCAAGCACAGTGAATCTTACTGTAGCTCTCATTTAGTCACTTAATTTTCTACTTAGCAACGTAACATAATAATGGCAGATACTCTATCTTGTTGTCGTTGTAGTGGTCTTCAGTCCTGAGACTGGTTTCATGCAGATCTCCAACCTACTTTAACCTGTGCAAGCTTCTTCATCTTCCAATAACTACTGCAACGTACATCCTACTGAATCTGCTTAGTGGATTCATCTCTTGGTCTACCTCTACAATTTTTACCCATCACTCCACCCTCCAATACTAAATTGGTGATACCTTGATGCTTCAGAACGTGTCCTACCAACCGGTCCCTTATTCTAGTCAAATTGTGCCACAAACTTCAAAAAAATGAGCACTATGCGACATAACTTCTGAGGTCATCAGTCGCTTAGAACTTAGAACTAGTTAAACCTAACTAAGCTAAGGACATCACACACATCCATGCGCGAGGCAGGATTCGAACCTGCGACCGTAGCGTTCGATCGGCTCCAGACTGTAGCGCCTAGAATCGCACGGCCACTCCGGCCTGCGCCACAAACTTCTCTTATTCCCAGTCCTATTCAATACCTCCTCATTAGTTATGTGATCTACCCATCTAATCTTCAGCATTCTTCTGTAGCACCAGAATTCCAATGTTTCTATTCTCTTCTTGCCCAAACTATTTATCGTCCATGTTTCACTTCCATACATGGCTACACTCCATACAAATACTTTCAGAAACGACTTCCTGACACTTAAATCTACACTCGAAGTTAACAAATTTCTCTTCTTCAGAAACGCTTTCCTTGCCATTGCCAGTCTACATTTTATATCATCTCTACTTCGACCATCATCAGTTATTTTGCTCCCCAAATAGCAAAACTCCTTTAGTACTTTAATTGTCTCATTTCCTAACCTAATTCCCTCAGCAACACCCGATTTAATTCGACTACATTTCATTATCCTCGTTTTGCTTTTGTTGTTCATCTTATATCCTCCTTTCAAGACACTATCCATTCCGTTCAACTGCTCTTCCAAGTCCTTTGCTGTCTCTGACAGAATTACAATGTCATTGGCGAACCTCAAAGTTTTTATTTCTTCTCCATGGATTTTAATACCTACTCCAAATTTTTCTTTTGTTTCCTTCACTGCTTGCTCAATATACAGATTGAATAGCATTGGGGAGAGACTACAGCCCTGTCTCACTCCCTTCCCAACCACTGCTTCCCTTTCATATCCCTAAACTCTTATAACTGCCATGTGGTTTCTGTACAAATTGTAAATTGCCTTTCGCTCCCTGTATTTTACCCCCACCACCTTCATAATTTGAAAGAGAGTATTCCAGTCAACATTGTAAAAAGGTTTCTGTAAGTCTACAAATGCTAGAAACGTAGGTTTGCTTTCCTTAATCTAGCTTCTAAGATAAGTCGTAGGGTCAGTATTGCCTCACGTGTTCCAATATTTCTACGGAATCCAAACTGATCTTCCCCGAGGTCAGTTTCTAATAGTTTCTCCATTCGTCTGTAAAGAATTCGCGTTAGTAATTTGCATCCGGTAATTTTCGCATCTGTCAACACCTACTTTCTTTGGGATTAGAACAATAAATCTGTCTTACCGGTAGAATTCTTACATTGCACTTGGAAGTTCATTCAAATAGGGTTCAACGAGTAATACACTCCTGGAAATTGAAATAAGAACACCGTGAATTCATTGTCCCAGGAAGGGGAAACTTTATTGACACATTCCTGGGGTCAGATACATCACATGATCACACTGACGGAACCACAGGCACATAGACACAGGCAACAGAGCATGCACAATGTCGGCACTAGTACAGTGTATATCCACCTTTCGCAGCAATGCAGGCTGCTATTCTCCCATGGAGACGATCGTAGAGATGCTGGATGTAGTCCTGTGGAACGGCTTGCCATTCCATTTCCACCTGGCGCCTCAGTTGGACCAGCGTTCGTGCTGGACGTGCAGACCGCGTGACACGACGCTTCATCCAGTCCCAAACATGCTCAATGGGGGACAGATTCGGAGATCTTGCTGGCCAGGGTAGTTGACTTACACCTTCTAGAGCACGTTGGGTGGCACGGGATACATGCGGACGTGCATTGTCCTGTTGGAACAGCAAGTTCCCTTGCCGGTCTAGGAATGGTAGAACGATGGGTTCGATGACGGTTTGGATGTACCGTGCACTATTCAGTGTCCCCTCGACGATCACCAGTGGTGTACGGCCAGTGTAGGAGATCGCTCCCCACACCATGATGCCGGGTGTTGGCCCTGTGTGCCTCGGTCGTATGCAGTCCTGATTGTGGCGCTCACCTGCACGGCGCCAAACACACATACGACCATCATTGGCACCAAGGCAGAAGCGACTCTCATCGCTGAAGACGACACGTCTCCATTCGTCCCTCTTTTTTCGCCTGTCGCGACACCACTGGAGGCGGGCTGCACGATGTTGGGGCGTGAGCGGAAGACGGCCTAACGGTGTGCGGGACCGTAGCCCAGCTTCATGGAGACGGTAGCGAATGGTCCTCGCCGATACCCCAGGAGCAACAGTGTCCCTAATTTGCTGGGAAGTGGCGGTGCGGTCCCCTACGGCACTGCGTAGGATCCTACGGTCTTGGCGTGCATCCGTGCGTCGCTGCGGTCCGGTCCCAGGTCGACGGGCACGTGCACCTTCCGCCGACCACTGGCGACAACATCGATGTACTGTGGAGACCTCACGCCCCACGTGTTGAGCAATTCGGCGGTACGTCCACCCGGCCTCCCGCATGCCTACTATACGCCCTCGCTCAAAGTCCGTCAACTGCACATACGGTTCACGTCCACGCTGTCACGGCATGCTACCAGTGTTAAAGACTGCGATGGAGCTCCGTATGCCACGGCAAACTGGCTGACACTGACGGCGGCGGTGCACAAATGCTGCGCAGCTAGCGCCATTCGACGGCCAACACCGCGGTTCCTGGTGTGTCCGCTGTGCCGTGCGTGTGATCATTGCTTGTACAGCCCTCTCGCAGTGTCCGGAGCAAGTATGGTGGGTCTGACACACCGGTGTCAATGTGTTCTTTTTTCCATTTCAGGAGTGTATTTTAGAGCTATGTACTGACGAACACTGAGCTTTTGTATAGGCCTATTGGTTGAGTTCTTTTATATTGTTTCACTTGTTTTGGGAAATTCATTTATGAACATTTTAAACGTGGACAAAAGATAAATGGTATTATGAGTATTATCACAGATACCTATTTTTCTACCAATTTCTTTGTTTACAATTTTGTAAATACATGTATCAGAGCACCATAGTGAAAACACCGACAGGTATTACACTATATTATTTGGAACTAAATATACCACGACTAGCAATTGTAGGCTAGATCAGCGTTCCTGAAGTATAAGGTAGCAACTATTTCAGTGAAAGCAAACCAGTCACATATGTGTTAAACGCTTCTGAAGTATACTTTGCGCCTATAAAACGCGAGCATAGTGTTTGCAGCAGCAGTAACAGGTGTTGGTATTACGGCTTCTGAACTTTTCTGGTAAGAAAGAAGGTAACCAGGTGTCACTGGGACGTCACGTGTGTTGTTTCCTGTTGAGCAGGTGCTCACGCCCGGGCTGGCCACGCCAAGCATGCGAGGGCAGGCAGCCGACACGCTGCGGGCAGAGCTGCAGTCAGGCCCCACGCCAGGTCAGGCGCCGCCCGCAGAGCCGCCCACAGAGCGTAGTCGCCGTTGCTGAGGGGGCGCCACACCATGGAGACGCAGTCTGGAGCTGCTCATACTGTCCTGTATCCTGTACTCACAAAGCAGAAATAAAGCACCGATGCGCTTAACAAAAATGGTTTTGTTACCCAGTGTCTTACACTTGGAAGCAGACATACAGACATATGTGGACTATGAGAGACAATGTTATCAAAATTGTGAAGCTTTTAAGGGAATTATGTGCTTACTGTAAATGTGTTCTATGCTGGGAGAAACCTTCCCCATATCTTTATGGCCTCAGTGTTTCTCATTCAGATCTAAATGTCAATTACTAACATTTTTCAAAGCAGCAGATGGTGTTGCAAAAGAGCTCTGGTTCATTCTGTAAAGAGACGAATAGAAAATTTTAATATCAAATCACATTGTTCCTATTTGGAAGGGTTATGGTGATATAATTATTTAATGACTCTAAACATTGGAAGAAATCAAGAGAATACAGATACCATTTAAGTACCCAGTGATCAAAAAGTCACAATTGCCTGCAATGACATGGGGTTTCATTAGAACCAAATAATACAAAAGTTCAATAAATGTCCGACAGATGGCGCTTCACCTGATGAGAATAATTAGCATAAAAATGTAAGACAAATCAAAGATGATGTTCTTTACAGGAAATGCTCAATATGTCCACCATCATTCCTCAACAATATCTGTAGTCGAGGAATAATGTTGTGAACAGCGCTGTAAAGCATGTCCGGAGTTATGGTGAGGCATTGGTGTCGGCTGTTGTCTTTCAGCATCCCTAGAGATGTCGGTCGAACGCGATACACTTGCGGCTTCAGGTAACCACAAAGCCGATAATCGCACGGACTGAGGTCTGGGAACCTGGGAGGCCAAGCATGACGAAAGAGGCGGCTGAGCACACGATCATCACCAAACGACGCACGCAAGAGATCTTTCGCGCGTCTAGCAACATGCGGTGGAGCGCCATCTTGCATTTTGGTTCTAATAAACCCCATGTCATTCCAAGCATGCGTGTCAATTTTTACCTATCTACATTATTCCGTGGTTTATTAAGTTTTCAAATTTAATTCTTCTAATGGCTCTGAGCACTATGCGACCTAACTTCTGAGGTCATCAGTCGCCTAGAACTTAGAACTAATTAAACCTTACTAACCTAAGGACATCACACACATCCATGCCCGACGCAGGATGCGAACCTGCGACCGTAGCGGTCGCTCGGTACCAGACTGTAGCGCCTAGAACAGACCGGCCACTCCTGCCGGCTTTCAGAGTTATACTGACTTTTTGATCACCCGGTATTTAAAGGCTACCCAGCCATTGACCCTCGTCTATGCGAACGGGCAGAAATTGCTCGAACTCTTACAGGAATCGTCATCCAAGTGTGCGCGAGTAATGAGTGGATGGCCAAATACCTATTAGGTACATTACGTACGTAGCTTGTGGGCAGTTGACAATGTGGGTCTCACCGGAAGCGTGCAAGTGATAAGTGCCTTCAGTTGCGCTATTCATATGTGTCCTCGGTGGCTCAGATGGATAGAGCGTCTGCCATTTAAACAGCAGACCCCGGGTTCGAGTCTCGATCGGGGCACACATTTTCAGCTGTTCCCATCAAAGTATATCGACAACAACTGTCGGCAGCTGAGGGTTTCAATTAATTATCATTTAAATCAAGAGGACTTCAATTGAGTCATTGTAAAAGTGTACCAACAGTAATTACTGTCTTCTCTAAGTAAATATATACACTATGTGATCAGAAGTATCTGGACACTCAAAGAAAGGTACGTTTGTCATATTACACACATAGTGCTACCACCTATTGCCAGGTACTCCATATCAGCGACTTCAGTAGTTATTAGACATCGTGAGAGAGCAGAATCTGGCGCACTGTGGAGCTCACGGACTTCAAACCTGTTCAGGTGATTGGGTGACACTTGCGTCATACGTCTGTACGCGAGGTTTCCACACTCCTGAAAATATCTAGATCCTCTGTTTCCGATCTGATAGTGATGCAGAAACGTGAAGGGACACGTACGGCACAAAAGCGTACAGGCCGACCTCGTCTGTTGACTGATAGAGACCGCCGGCAGTTGAAGAGGGTCGTAATGTATAATAGGTAGACATCTATCCAGACCATCACACAGGAATTCCAAACTGCATCAGGATCCACTGAATGTAATATGACAGATAGGCGGGAGGTGAGAAAACTTGGATTTCAAAATCGAGCGGCTACTCCTAAGCGACACATCACGATCGTAAATGCCAAACGACGCCTCGCTTGGTGTAAGGAGTGTAAATATTGGGTGACTGAACAATGGAAAAACGTTGTGTGGAGTGACGAATAATGGTACACAATGTGGTGATCCGATGGCAGGGTGTGGGTATGGCGCATGACAGGTGAACGACATGTGCCAGCGTGTGTAGTGCCAACAGTAAAATTCGGAGGCGGTAGTGTTATGGTGTGGTAGTTTTTTCATGTTTTTCATGGAGGGGGCTTGCACCCTTGTTTTGCGTGGCACTATCGCACCAAAGGCCTACATTCATGTTTTAAACACCTTCTTGCTTCCCACTATTGAAGAGCAATTCCGGGATGGCGATTGCTTCTTTCGACACGATGGAGCACCTGTTCATTATGCACGGCCTGTGGCGGAGTGGTTGCACGACAATAAAATCCCTGTTGTGGACTGGCCTGCACAGAGTCCTGATCTGAATCCTATACAACTCCTTTGCGATGTTTTGGAACGCCGACTTCGTGCCAGACCTCACCGACCGACATCGATACCTCTCCTCAGTGCAACACTACGTGAAGAATGGGCTGCCATTCCCCAAGAAACCTTCCAACACATGAATGAACGTTTGCCTGGGAGAGTGGAAGCTGCATCAAGGCTAAGGGTGGGCCAACAGCATACTGAATTCTAGCGTTACCGTTGGAGAACGCCACGAACTTGTAAGCGATATTCAGCCAGGTGTCCGGGTACTTTTGCTCACATAGTGTATGTAGAATACAGGTAGTATCATGTAGGAATTCAACTGCACTTTATTTTACGTCTAAATTCTGAATGATTGAAATGAGCAAAGGGTTGGGAAGTGCTCATGGCATCTTCGACAATGTCATCCAAGTTTAAGTAGTAGAATAGCCATAGTAATAATGACTAATTCTGTGAAACTGAATAAAGACAGCGTACAAATATTAATGTATCCAACGCCTTGAAGGACCTACTTATTGTGGAAGAATATTTCCAAATGCACGGAATTAATACATAATGAGCAGATTAGACAGCCTAATGAAGCGTTGTTCAATGACTGAAGGACAACTGGTTACAAATACTAATTCAGTCTATCTATACAGCAATCTCTTTTTCATAATTTTACTTCCATTTTCATGTCTCCGAATTTTTAAGGTAATAACGGGATACAGAGGGCCACCTTACAATATGCCGATGTAACCATTATGTGATTTCTACTTTTTGCCGCCTCCAGTCTTAATTATAATACAATTAATATCATGTTTACAAACGATTCTCGCTACTTCAAAGGCTATGAACACAAAAAAGGTAGAGGTGGTTGTAAAATATTTACATATTGAGACCTATGGCAGCCAACAATTTAGGACGTTCTCAGAACGCCTTGGAGGCAACCTCGTTCGTTATCAATTTTTTCCTGAAAGATAAATGATGGGATAGCAGACAGTTTATCATGCAACAAAGAGAAGTAAAAAAAAAGTTGAGAACTTGTCACTTTGGCTGTATTTTTAACATCCTCATAGGGAACAAAACATGTTTTCGATCATCTCTAAGAACAAGTGAAGCTTATCTAAAGATAAGATTCAAGTGGGAAGTGCGGAACTCTGCTCTGTCTAGAGATGGAATTGTGGCTTTCTTGTGCATCGTAAAGTGTGGTGCTCAACTTGAATCGGAGTATAGTCAGCTCTGAGTGGTAGGAGGAGACAATATCTCAACGTCTCAGGCTGGCTCCCATCTAATGGCAAACATATGCGCTTTCAGTTGGTGAAGTTCCTCCCACTCGTTACACATAAGTACATATATCCCGTCTTACAAATCACTTGTGATTTGGTTGGGTCAGATAGAGCACACAGAGAATTTTTTAAAACGAAGAATTTCATTAGCAGAAGACCTCCGTCATAAATCTCTAGAGTGTGATTCGTTGCTGGCATTGTCGCATTCTGAATGCAGTGAGGATCGGATGTCCACAATATTACTGTTACCCGATCCTCTCACCGGATTTCGATGAAAATCTCCTAGTTCTACAGCGGTTCCCAAAGCTTCGATATGAAGCACTGCAGCAGACTCAATACATCCTAAACTGCGTCTGTCTTGTGTGTAACCTCCTTTAACCGTCTCAGGGTAATAGCCTTGACGCAGAGTCGGAATGTTGATTCTGTGGCACTGGGTGATAAACTACACTGAGACACTACATTCGTCTCACAACAGACAATAAGGCCTAGCGATACACGAAATTATGGTACATAGTCTGACTTGCCTGTCAGAGTTTATTGACGATAAGTTTCGGCTGTCAAGTATCCACTAGTGTGCTGCGAAAACCAATCGCCACTCAGTCAATGGCCTCGCCTGTATTAAACAATTAGTTACATTCAATGAGAAACATCGTAAGTGAGTGAGTTATACACACTAAGTAAAACCCCCGCCAAACCGAGAATTTGTTGCTCTACTTCTAATTTCACGTTCTCGATAATGGCAGCTTAACCACGATGTCGTGCTGTTACATAGTACACGCGGTTTTACGGATGCATCTGCGTTTGTAAGGACATGGATGTCAAGGCAGAGCCAGATATATTTCATGTTTCTACAGTGTAAAACAGATCTGGGTCCGCAGCTTCCTGAGGGTCGCGAAATCCACCCGCCACTACACACCAAACATCCCGTCGACAGCGAGACATTAGGGACCGAGCACAAGCTTACATTAGGAAAAGATGGAAAATAAATCGGCCGTCCCCTTTTCAAAGAAGCATCCCGGTATTTTCTTCGAGCGATTTGGGGAAATCGTCGAAAACATATTATATCTTGATCGCCGGACGAGAATTTGAACTAAGGAAGAAACCGAACGTATACCCAGAATGAATAATCATGTCTTAGTGAGATTTTCGTCAAATTATAGCTGACATTAAGGGAATTTCCCAATTTTAGCAACAAATTTTTACCGTCTATAGTCCATGAATTATGATACGGACTTTGTATTTTGTAACTGAACTATATACATTTTTCTGTGTCATTTGTAACAAGGTTCTAAGAGAACTTCGGCGGCTTACCATGAATTGGACCTCATCAAATGGTTTCAGGACAACAGCTCCGCAAACCACTGTTACGCCGACAGAAGAAGTGACTCCACGCACATCAGTCCCATTATATTAAATGTAAGCAAACACAAAACTCAGGTATTATACTTGTTTTTACCTCTGCAATTGAGGCCCAGTAGTCTATATTCTGCTGTTGTAACAATCAAATAACATAACTGAAAAGCCATTTAGACACTTACAATGTATATGACAGTAGAAAAAAAAAAGACATTCACAATGCATACGCAGTCGAGAACGTGAATATCGTTTATGGAGAATGTCGCCCAACTACTAGAGACTGATGAGTAACCAGATAGTGATAACTGTCGCGATTTGTCTTTGCGAATATTATAAAAAAATTTCTAGAAACTGGAAGTGTAGAGGAAAAAATGCTCCAAGTAAAAAGAAGAGCTGCTGATAGAAGGCAATGAAAATAGCATGTTAGCAGCAGTAACGATAATGTGAATGCCACTAAGAGGCGTCTTGGAAGTACGAAGGGATCGACCAAACGAGTCTTCTGTTAAAATTAGATTCCATCACATTTCATGATCTTCACATTCCGCTGCAACTGCAGTTTCGTAGCAATGACTTCCAAAATCGGTGGTAGATCTCCGAATGTTATCTACGAAAAGTGTAAAGTGATACGTGCAATATCATTTATATAAGATCTGAGCAAAGAAAGAATACCGAAAAATCTTTCAGCATAAATAATTGTCCGTCGTCGGACTCATTCAATACAGAATCGTGATTCCAGATCGCATAAGAATGCAAGTTAGATCCTCAAGAGAGGAAACAGCGCCGAGTCTTTCATGATAATATTACTATCCTCGAACTTTTTCTCTCTCGACGTCATTCGTTATGTGAGGACTAGATATTTATTTTTGGAAGTTAAGTGGCTTGGTTGAAAATATTTTTGACGTGAATCTTCAAAATTACTGGTGCATCAGTTTCTGTTCGTGCTGACAGAATGGACTCCCTTAACATAAAACATGTACGTTGTATAAGTTAGAAGTAAGTAACGATTATTTCAATGACATTCTCACAGAGGCGACTGGAAAAACAAATTCTTCTTATAAAAACTCAGCGACTGCCCCATAGGATGAGCTACAAAAAATAGTAAGTTCAAATGATTGAAAAAATTGTTCAAATAGCTCTGAGCACTATGGGACTTAACTTCTGAGGTCATCAGTCCCCTAGAACTTAGAACTGCTTAAACCTAACTAACCTAAGGATATCACACACAGCCATGCCTGAGGCAGGAATCAAACCTGCGACCCCAGCGGTCGCGTGGTTCCAGACTGGAGCGCCTAAAACCGCTTGGCCACTGTGGTCGGCTAAATAGTAAGTATTCAGTATTCAGTGAGACTATTATATACAGCTTCAGCAACAAAAGTTACAAATAAGGAGAAACAATTGAAACAAACAACACTGACAGATATTTTTTAATTCATAAGTAAAGCAATACTTATCGTTATAAAGAGACTACATCAATTTAAGATATACTTATACTTAAAGATGAAGCGAGTTTCTCACTCGATGGAAACGTGTTATATTCTATTTGATTAAATATCATTGATTAAATAGCATGAATCACTCAAGACGAATTACACTGTTTAACAGTAAGAAATGGAAGAATGGAAACCATCGTGAGGCTTCAGGTGGCATAACAATGGAAAATTTTGTTGCAGATAGAAAAATCGCTCATACATCACGGGCAAGTCAATCTTCGCAATAAGCTCTAATCGCCAGGTGAAAGCCGATGCTGACACAAAGAACAGGATAAAAACAACGCTCCTTGTTTATCACCGTTCAGTGTGTGTGAGGTGTGGAGGCTTTAATTTTGGCTGCATGACACTCCGCTGCCGACACCAACGGCTTGGGTTGCAAATATCGATCCGATCATACGTGTGGAGCTAGGGCCTTTGGTCGAGGAGGGTGTTGTTGGTTTGGCGGGCCCTGGTACTGACAGCTAGCTGGAGGGCACGTGGCTCGCAAGTGGTTGCCATTGGGTGACTCCTGATGTTCAATAGGTCGGAGGCAGGCCCTGCCGCCTCGCTTAAGGATTGATAGCGTCGAATTACAGGAAGAGTAATGATCGGCAAGTTCCCGACCTAGTCTCCAAAACCAAATACACGAATCAGAGGCTATAACACCCCCGCTTAGAATCCTGGAGGTCACGGCTTCTTTACACTTGAATGGAGTTAAGGGTAGCATCTTTCGTGTTTGGTTAATTATCGTCAAAGGCCACGTCTGCGTTAACGTGGAATTGGACCTGTTGCATTAATGCGCGTGTGAAAGATTGCAAGTGTGATATTCAGTCAGTGTTAATGTATTGCTCCAGGCGATATTCTGTACGACTGTACGGGTATTCCTTTTACAAACTGAGTTGATGAAATTCAAGGTGTAACATAATCTGTTTCAGAGGCAAGGCAACCTTGTGATCTGCTATCCTCCAGGATTACAGTAAGAGTTCAATCAACTGAGATGTGTTCCTGTTCTTGACCTTTCCTTCTGACCTCTTACCACATGTAAGATAATATAAGGAGTAACTTGTGTTTCGAACGCTATAATGCTTTCTTGTGCCGATTTATTTTTCAAACGAATAAGAAATCTTCGTAGAACTTTCTGGAGATCCGTTTTCGTTTCGTCTCGTTTTTTGTGAAGTATCCTCAGCAATTCTTCAGAATGTCTTTAGAGTTTGCTTCCAAATGAAAATCAATGAAATTCACCCAGACAGATACGTCCTCACAATACGATCGTTCAGTCTTACTGTGAATATTATTACAACATCAAATATGAAAATCCTTTTTGTTCACTTACCATGCTACCCACCTTCAACAACAAGATGATCTTCGATGTGCACATCTCCATATTTCACTTGAGTACCCCAGTCATTAATCTGTTTTGTCATTATTTCCATTACAGATTTTCAAAATATCTTCCTAAATTCACGACCAAGATAAAATTGATTTTCTCATTTCGTTTGACATGTGATGCGGGTTTCTCACAGTAATAACAGTTTCTTGTAAGATAAAATATCTGAACTGACGATCGAAAAATATTAGTCAGTACCTGTTCTAGCACAATAATCCTTCTAATACGGGTTCTTGCACTTTCCATGAACAACATCGGTGCAGCTCACCAGAATAACATGTTCCCTCAATCAACATTTGTATCCCTTTTTCCTTCACTTTTTTAGCTCTACCCCGCCCATAACACTTTCACCACTAATTAAATATTTAAACATTGTGTTGTCTTTTATTTAAGAACGTAGGAAAACAATGGTCTGTTGACGACTGATGCCTCCTCCATAACCAAACATAGCAGTGTTCAACAAAAGACTCAGCAGAAAGCACATCTTTCTAACAGCGAAGCAACGAAGAACGGATGCCTGTACTGCTAAATAAGTGAAACTACACCGGTGAATATTGAAAAACCTGAGTAGAAACTCAAAACCAGGTAGTCATTAACCACACTATTTCCATAAAACTAATAAGTAACCAACTACGTTTCTGAAATTTTCATTAAATTTTTTTAAAATCACTTTTGAAGTTCTTTAACTGTTCTCTAAAAAAACCATCAAATTAGCCAATTCTCAGACGCAGCATTTCTTATGACAACGAAACTTATATACATTTAAACTTGAAGGACTAGCATATTCTGATGTATTATAGCTAGGAAAGCGTCGTAGTAACTATAGATACTCTCATATCCTGAAGGTATTGCTTATTTGAAGTAATGAGGATAATGAATTAATCATATCAATTAGAAATATTCATTGATTGCTAAGAATGGCCGGGACCTCAAACAGAACACTAACGGCAAGACGATTTCCAACTTTACGGACAAATACCTATCGGGAAAAGGAGACGAAACTGCCAAAAAAATTCTACAAGCTATGGTCGTAATCAGTAAGCCGATGTGTCGGGAAAAGTCGTTGAGTTGCGTGCAGTAGGCGAGCATAGTATATTTTGCATTCGAAAAGTTTTGAAATATGCTTAGTTACTATTCATAAGTCGTAAGTTTAAACATGACGCTCCTGTTGTACGCTTTCAGGAAACCTTGTTCTTTTCGTTTGCCATTTCCACCATGGCACCGAGCGGGTTGGAATAGTGCCTAATGCACCAGACTCGCATTCGGGATACCCGAGTTGAACCCCAGGGCCGAAATTCTGATGTGGGTTGTGAGTGGCTTCTCAGCTCACCAGTCATGAATGCTTGAATGCTACCTTGAAGTGGCCACGCCGCTTCCTTCAATTCCAGTAAATGATAATCGGAAAATACTTCGTGTCCAGCGACCTTAG
Organism: Schistocerca cancellata; assembly: GCF_023864275.1. Classification (NCBI taxonomy): domain Eukaryota; kingdom Metazoa; phylum Arthropoda; class Insecta; order Orthoptera; family Acrididae; genus Schistocerca; species Schistocerca cancellata. The sequence goes on from NC_064633.1 coordinate 103,265,643, forward strand.
CTGTAGACGAAGACATAAAGCATTTAACTAATATCCTCATTTCAACCAAAGCAAACAAACGACCTGCCTACGAAGTGTAAACCATGCGTCAGTTATCAGTACTGAGTAAAGCGGAAATTCTTTTCCACGTACTTCTCCTCTCTTCGTGGCGGTTGTTGTATGCTGTTAACTCCAGTCACTAACTTGTTATTGTTTGAAATTGAACCTCGTGCTGGAAAGACGTGGACGTCGACATGTATGCACAAATGTTCACTGTCTTCTCTAAAGAACATTACCACCATACAGAAACACATCTCAATGGAGATACCATCGTCAAATGAATTTTATTGACTGATTTCTGCTTGATGATAAATGTTATAATTTAAGAAATGAATGACTGACAATAAAATAGATTTTATATATAATTACACACTCTGTATATTGCCATAGGGTGTTCTATTACAAGTTCAGTTTAAAATGATGACCTTTGTTGAAACCCCCTGGAAATGAAATACAGGTTATACCTATGGTTATAGGTGTAGGGCATAGAGTCATAACTATTCACTTATGAGTTTGGTGTTTCCGGATTGGATAGTATATGTCCTGATTTGTGCTACCAGCGGTGTACATTTGTTCACTAACCATGTATTTTATCTTCAGAAATTAAAAACAGTTGATGCATTTCCTCTGTCGTATAGAACAAGAAATCTAGCTCCACAATACAATTATTGCATTGTACATGAAAGCTTATTAGAATAGCATTCAACCTGTATTATGTACTACACACTTTGATGATATGTAGCGACATACATTGAGCACTTAAAAATTCTTCTTTCCCAACTTTGTTTAAGTTGTTTAACTTGCTTCTACAATTGAGTTAAAAAGTAAGCTACAGAAATTATGATTTTAAAGAACACATACGATAAGACTTATAGCGCAATATGTCTACATGTTAGTGGCCTCTACAACGAAGTATATTATTCAGTGATAGAGAACTCATAGAGTACTGACAATGAAGGTAATTGCATATCAGGGCATAGAGAAGTGATGAAAACTCTATGACTGGTTCAAATGGCTCTGAGCACTATGGGACTTAACTTCTGAGGTCCCCTAGACCTTAGAACTACGTAAACCTAACTAACCTAAGGACATCACAAACATCCATGCCTGAGGCAGGATTCGAACCTGCGACCGTAGCGGTCACGCGGTTCCTGACTGTAGCGCCTAGAACCGTTCGGCCACCACGGCCGGCTTCTATGACTGCTTTTAAAAATCTTATCATATTTAAGTTACTGTTTTAGAAACATGTTAAACGTAAGAAGAAAAAATTACCTTTTCGACGTTTAACAAATACACTCCTGCAATTTATTCATTTGTTTATTCCTTTATACATATCTGTGTAACATTACCATGGTGTAAAATACTGGCTTAAGGTATGTCACGTAACATGTAACTAGGTATGCCAGGGGGTGCACTTATTGGCTAGACTAGTGTTCCTGAGTTGTATGATAACTGTTATTCCAAACAAAAGAGACCACTCATCTTTTTGTCATCTACTTCTTACATACACGTTTTGCACATCAAAGGGAAGCTTAGTGATGTAGCAAGTGTAAGAATGTGTGGCTGAAATTTTCTGATGTAACAGGAATGTAAGCACGTATCACTGTAACACCACATGTGTTGATTACCATTAAGCAGGTGCTCATGCCTGAGCGGGCCACACCAAACACGCATGGGCAGGCAGCTGACATGGTGCAGCCAAAGCCAGAACCAGATCACATGCCAGGTCAGGCGCTGCTTCCAGAGCTGACCACAGTTGCCACTCCTGAAGTGGAGCCACAAAATGGAGCCACAATCTGAATCTACTCACACTGCCTAGCACCCTGCAGTAGCAAGGGAGAAATAAAGCACCACTGCACTTTGCATCAAACATACATGATTATTAGCCAGTGTCTTATAAATGTAAGCTCTAGCACAGTCATTGCTGATAAATGAGGATGGGGAAAATTTGGGTGATTCAAAATTTTTAAAGTCCTTCAGTAGTCGACGATAACTAACGTTTACAGTGTTGTAATATAATTTCTCTATTACTTCATTTATTCTGATGTGATGTAAAAGTCAATTCCCATGTTCTGTTTAATAATTAATTATCTACAGTATTCAGAATTGTGGTACATGGAGCAACATGATACTGAATCTGCCGGAAAAGTAATGGATAGAAGAACTTATACCAGCCGCAATTCCAATGCTCTTCCCATTACTAAATGATTTTCAAATCTATATATATAACTGCAGGCGTACACTTCGATGTACATTCAGACATGAAACAAAAATTATTTTCGGCTATGACAGTTATCATCTGGAACTATTATACGACATTTTGAATTAATAGATCTAAAGCAGTACCTTATGCAAGAGAAAAAAGACGATTCTACTCACTAGTTATGAAACTACGATAACAAAATTAACATGTTTCTATAAATAACAATATCTGTAAAGTGTGCAGACAATATTTCAGCAGCATCCACATCTGCATATGCAATTCATACTGCACTTTAGGGAGTGATACTTAGCATAGCACCACATCATGGGGATGCTTCCCATTCCAGTCACTTGGATTGCCAGAATAGTACATAAGTGGATGGAGAAAATCTCTGAACTCTCAGTTAATACATGGTCTGCAACCTTTTATTACGATTTTTCTGGTTACTAGGTGTCTATATTAGATGCCTACCAGTTGAGACATTTTTGCGTTTGTGTTGCAGTGCCCATGGGGCAATCACGCCTGTGACTGTATCTGCCGCATTGCTTGTACATATTTAATACCACAGATAGTTCTATTTAACGTTAGTAATTGAGTAATATGCTAAAAAGTGCTGAACAGGTCATTCTTAGGTAATCTCCTATGTAGACTTGAAACACTTCGATTCTATATCTGTAAATATGGTCAGTAACATAATCATAGAGATTACTAGCCTCTTCGTTATGCTGAACCACAAAGCTTCACTGTCTGTTACAGTGCATAACAGTCCAGCAGACACGTTGCTACCGATATACCGTCAATCACATGCATACCTAGTGTAGTAGTTGCCAAGAAAGGAATTTAAAAACAATTGAACAATAAAGTCAGCTTTCTTTTACAAGAACTCTTAGTAGCAAAACTGTTATTGACAAAAATCACAGAGAGCGGTTATCACTCTCTCTGTGAAATACACTTTATTGTGCAACATGAAGTGGACTTCAGTAATGGATATTCTTATTACTTTCCAATTATATATTTCTCAAAATTTTTAATGTCTTTATTACATACAATTTCTTTTCTACATCAGTCTTATGATAGTTTCACTGAAAGATGCTAGAGATAAAAAATGGATTGCTGCAGGCTACACACATTACACATATAATTCTGACATATATAAACTGAAAAGGCGCTTACAGCACATGGAATACTGTGAATTAGATGACGGAAGGCAATCATCGTCAGTAGTTAGTACTTCTACTTTCTGTAACCATTAGTAGACCAGATCGAGTTGACAGACGTTTAGAGGGTGATACACCAGAAGACTGTCTGGACCCCCACTACCAACACATTTTTGTTGACAGACAACAGAATTCCTGCTTTACACCTTCTATTACGAATCGCTAAGGACAATAGCGTCCCACAATGTTTGGGTTGCCCACGTGATGGGATTTGCCAACCAGCTCTGTCAGGTGGGAGAATGGCGACAACTGTTTAGTAAGGTGCATTACTGGCGGTTTTCTCGAGAGTGAACATACAGTGAAATGTTGCAGTTAAACATTTAAGTAAATGTGAAAGGAATATAAAATGGTTTTAGGTATGCAGTTTATTAATTGTCTTATGTCCAAAGGCGCTAAAAAGACTTTGTTAACAGTATACGCACATTTATCTTTTATGTATATACAGTTGTCGTCATTGATAATTGACCATCATTGTCCATTGATCTTCACTGACCCAACGGTCATTTTTATGTTTCAGACAGGTAGATAATGGACTGTAGAAGATCTTGAAGATGTAAAACAAGTTGTTGATGGAGGTGTGTTGCTTAGGTGGGCCGTTGAAACTTTTGATATACCTTGTAGTACACTACAACATGGATTAAGAAAAGGAAATTAATCCGACCGAGAGGTAAGCTGCACTTTGTGTCACACAGCCGCTGATTAAAACTATATTTTGAAGACTTTGTGAGCTAATTATATCCATCTTTATGTCTCAGATGGGAACAAATTCAAGTGCAGAAGATTGGGGGCTGTAGTCACTATCTCATTAATTGTTCAGCAGTACGTGGTGTAAATGATAATCACTTTACTCATACCCTTTATGAATTAATTACCAAATGGAATATGAGAATGAAAGCCGCCATACAGCAGTTCATACCATAAAAAACTTGAGAATATATACATTCTTGACTGGCATCCTTGGTCTCCTGATCTGTCATGCATAAACAATGCATGGCAAGACGTATACTTCCATACCAGGAAGCAGACAGCAGCTTTCATTTACTGACAGCACGCATTCGTTTCGAGCCTCATTGTATGCATTAGTGCCCACGTGAGTCTCACTTCAAGCCGACGTTGTGTCAGTTCTAGGGGTTGGATGATGAGAAAGTTTAATTATTTATAACTGTTATGTAGTTAACGTCTCCTCAGATTTTGATAGGTATTTGGACTGATATAAAATGGTGTACGTGTTTCATTTTGCAATAGCCTGTACACAAAAATTGTGAATAATTATTAAATAAAGCTGAGAGAATGGCTCCAGGTAATATGGATGTGAATCTTAATTCATAGTTATCAATGTTGCTATTATTTGTCACAATGGAAGTAGCAATACGAAAAAGGGGAAAGAAAATTCCTAATATGGAACATAGTTATAGGGGCCCAAACATCAGTACTGGTGTTCACAAGTCTATTCTTCTGCATGGTTAATAGTATGAAGAATTTGGGAAGCCTCTTAAATGAATGGATAGGTTACACTATATGAACTTAAGATTCATTGTAAAGGGAACAAAACAAAACTTTAATAATTGATAAAATTTTATAACGAATTCTGACATATATAATCAGAGAATTGTAATACATAATATTGAAAAATTCTAGCTAAATGTGCAGCATGATAACGCAATGAAACGAGAACGAGGATGACATTAACTATTATTGAATAAATTCCTGTACTTTTTAAATTAGTTCTTAAAGTGAGTGATTTCCCTTCTATATTGCTGTTCTTACGAATGGAAGACGTTCGTAATTCATGTGTATAAACTTTCAGGTACATGATTAGTTTTCTTGGTTGTGCTGTATTTATCAGATATAGTGCTTACAGTTTTGTTTTACGTCTTTTAGTGCCTTCAACCTCAAGGTTTCATACCATGTCCAGCAAGATAATTCAGCCTTTAAGATATGACAACAATACGGCTGATTGTGGAGTATGACGTAAGCGCTGTATAGCTGCGCTTGCCTTCTACGAGTCGGGTGATAAGCGCCCCACTGCAGTATAAGAGGAGGCCGGTGAGCTCCGTAGTGACACTTGTAGCGAGGCACCCAGTGTAGAAACCACTGCAGACATGAAGGGAGGCCTCGTCCTGCTGATTGCTGGTGTGTTGCTCGTGGCGTACTGCACGCCGCTCGCTGCTGCAGACGATGGCGACGAAGTGGTGGAAGAAGTAGGAGAAAACAGAGACGCTGATGACGACGACGGCGACAGCATAGCAGACGACGATGACTACGTCATCGATCTTGAGGAGGGTCCAAATGCAGAGAGCAGGCGGGCACTCAAAGGTAAACACCAGCAAAGGCGAGCAGGCTGTGCACGGCTCTGACTGCTGTGGTGTCGCTAGTGGCTCCCTGAGGCAGGCGCTCTGACACTGTGTCTGCAGGCAGCTCAAGTGCAGCATTCATGTCGTCCAGTTTTGGTGATATTACTATTACACCACTATCACGTTTCTTAATAGGTTAAATACGTTGCTACATTCAATCACAATTCCCTCTAATATTATGTCTGATAATAATTGTTTTACTTACCAAATTTGGACCCCCTATAAGACATATCAGGTTCACATTTGGATCACTCTGAGGGTCTATCTGCTGAACCTTGATGACATCTAATCTCCGTGTAGCTTATCAGTATAAAATTTATAAAACAAAAACATATTAGTATGAGTCATCTGTAAAAATTGGTACTAAATTTGCACTTTGGTTACAATTAGTCGTTGAATAGGTAATGGTACTGACAGAAAACTGCATTCCAATAAATATCTGTCTACCATGTTTCATAAACAAACACTAATAAACCAAAGGTGAGAGATTCTCCCTTATGCAGTGTAAACGAATCATAGAACTTTAACTAACAAACTAGCAAGCACGCTAGCATTGTGCGGTGCTAAGATATACGATGATACACTGAACATGGTATTCAAGGATCTCATTACATATCTGACATTTCTTTTTGCATTGGTAGAGTTTATTGTTTTCCATATGTACAATTTTGTTATGGAACAGTGTATAGTTACTACATGAGTTACTTGTTAAGGAATATAATAATTAACAGAGTTTCGGTACAGTGTCGACGTTGTTATACCAAAAAGACGTAAGATGACGTTTTTTCTGAAATAAACCTTAGTGTCACTAAGTGTGAGGAATACTGTCATTGACACTACACAGTAACAGTAGTTTTTGAGCTGTAGTCCGTAATTATGTCTTTTTTTTGGTAATTAAAGTGGCAAAAGTAAATGAAACACTATTAGCCAAAACCTACAAGCGAGACAATGCTTACGTAGAAGATGGTACTTCTGAATGTCGGGCACAGAATCATAACTATAACGGCTCTAATCCCTGTCTACTTAGATAGAAGGTGCCCTGATTTCTACCTCGCACAGACAATCTATCTTCAGTAGTCATTTAGTCACTTGTATTTTGATTTTCTACTTAGCAATGTAACATAATAACGGCAGTTAATCTTTCATCTACAACACAAAGTCTGTCTCCACAATAGAATACAGTAAGTCTCACAGCACAATTTGTCACCATGTTAGTGGTGTGTACAAAAAAGTACATCACGCATTGACTGAGGCGAATATGATCTACTGTAAATGAAGATAGTACTACACTGAACTGAGGAAAACACTAAAACTAGTTTTAATAGTCTCACCACAGACTATTACGTAACATGAACATTTTAAACGTGCAAAAAAGATCAATGATATTTTGAATAGTACCATAGATGCCTATATTACAACATATTTCTCTGTCTACAACTTTGTAAATACATGTGTCAGAGCACTATAGTGTAAAACACTGACTGGCAGTATACTACATTATTTGGAACCAAATATACCACGACTAGCAATTGTAGGATAGATCAGCGTTCCTGAAGTATAAGGTAGCAACTATTCCAGTGAAAGCAAACCAGTCATCTATGTGTTAAACGCTTCTGAAGTATACTTTGCGCCTATAAAACGCGAGCATAGTGTTTGCAGCAGCAGTAACAGGTGTTGGTATTACGTCTACTGAACTTTTCTGGTAAGAAAGAAGGTAACCAGGTATCACTGTAACATCACGTGTGTTGTTTCCTGTTGAGCAGGTGCTCACGCCCGGGCTGGCCATGCCAAGCATGCGAGAGCAGGCAGCCGACACGCTGCGGGCAGAGCTGCAGTCAGGCCCCACGCCAGGTCAGGCGCCGCCCGCAGAGCCGCCCACAGAGCGTAGTCGCCGCTGCTGAGGGGGCGCCACACCATGGAGACGCAGTCTGGAGCTGCTCATACTGTCCTGTATCCTGTACTCACAAAGCAGAAATAAAGCACCGATGTAATTTAAAAAATGGTTTTATTACCCAGCGTCTTACTCGTGTAAGCAGACATATGTGGACTATGAGAGACAATGTTATCAAAATTGTGAAGTTTTTAATGGAATTAGGTGCTTACTGTAAATCTGTTGTTTGCAGGTTTTTTTATGGGATCTGTGTATCCCATTCTGATCTAAATGTCTGTAAGTACTATTTTTCAAAGCAGTAAATACTGTTGCAGAAGAGCTCTCGTTCATTCCGTTAAGAGATGAAAGGAAAACTTCAATTTGAAATCACAACGTTTCTACGTGGAAGGTAAATTCCGTACGATTTAAAGGAGCCAAGAGTCGGGAAGTGCTGATAGTACCTCTGACAATATCATCCAAGTTTAAGTAGTAGAATAGCCATAATAATAATGAGGAAGACTGTGAAACTGAATAAAAACAACGTAAAAATGTATCGAACGTCTAATACGACATATGTATAGTGGAAGAATATTTGCAAATACACGAAATTAAGACATATTGAGCACTTGAGACAGCCGAATAAAGGGATTCTCGCTGCTCCAAAAGCAATGCATATAAACAAGGTAGAGGTGATAGTAAAATCCTTACAGCTTGAGACCTACGACAACCAAAAATTTTGGCCTTCTCAGAACGGCTTAGAGACAGACAGTCTCGTTCGTTATCGATTTTTTGCGGAAAGGTAAATGATGGAATGGCAGATAGTTTCTCATGACACAAAGATAATTAAAAACAGTTGAGAACTTATCGCTTTGGCTATATTTGTAACATCCTTACTTCTAAAGAAAGAACTTTTTCGATCATCTCTGTGAACACGTGATGAGTATCTGAAGATGAGGTTCAAGTGGGAAGTGCGAAATGCTGCTTTGTTGAGAGATGGCATTGTGGCTGACTCGTGCATGGTAATGTGGGGTGCTCCACTTGAAACGGAGTATAGCCAGCTCTGACTTGTAGCAGGAGACATAATATCTCAACGTGCAAGGCTGGCTCTCATCTAATCGCATTCATATGCGCATATGCGCTTTCATTTGATCAAGTTTCACACACTCGTTACACATGCCTGCTTATATACCATCTTAAAAATCACTTGTGCTTTGGTTTGGTGAAATAGAGCACACGGAGAACTTTGTATCACGAAGAATTCCTTTAGCAGAGGGGCTCCATCTGAAACCTCTGAAATGAGAAACGTACATAATAGTTATTTGAATGACTTGTCCACAATGGTGGCTGAGAAAACCGCGACCAAGTCGACAAATTCTTCTTACAAAAACTCAGCGACTAGCCTGTACGCTGAGCTACAAAAAATAATAAGTATTCAATATTCAGTGAGCCTATTAAGCTACTGAAACAAAGACAAAACATGGTCTTCCTACCGAAAAATTCTGTACTATTTAAAAAAAGTTATATGCCACCACCAATCACTTGTCTTGCCGATAACGTTCTGCTGGGGCCTTTGTTCGAGGTGTGTGTTGTTGGTTTGGCTAGCTGAACGGCACGTGGCTGACGAATTGTTGCCTTTGGTTGAATCCTCATGTCTGGTACCGACCTCCACAAGCTGCAAGTGGTTTAATAGGTCGGAGCCAATCCTTGCCGCCTCGCTTAAGGACTGATAGCCTCGAGTTACGGGAAGAGTAATAATCGACAAGTTCCCGACCTAGTCTCAGAGACCAACTACACGGATCACAGGCAATAACACCTCGCCTTGGAATCCTGGAAGTCACGACTACGAGTGGAGCTAAGCGTTGTTTTTTTACGTTTTTTGTGTACTTATCGTCATAATGCCACATCTGCGTTAACGTGGAATTGGACCTCTTATATTAATGCGCGTCCGAATGATTATGTGTGTGATCATCGATCAGTGAAACTTATGTTAATGTATTGTCCCAGGCCATATTCTGCACCAGTGTACGAGTATTCTCAGTTAAAAATTAAATTGATGGAATTCAAGTTCTGTTTTAGAGGCGAGGCACCCTTGTAGATAAGGGTGGATTTCGGTCTTGCAGCTGAAATAACAGCATTGGAAAGGCACTTGATTGTCAGCTTTAGATCTGAACGGTCTCCTTTATTTTTAGGACAAATGATTATTGTAAGAAGTCATTCTGTTGACTGTGGCTGTCATTTGCGACCTTGTCCAAGAAAATATAGGAGGGGAGGTACTTCTCCACTTCATAACCTTGTGATCTGTTGTCCTCTAAGATGATAGTAAGAGTTTCATCAGCGTAGATGCGTTCCCGGTTTTGGCCTTTCCTTCTGACCTCTCATCGTATTCCAGATAAGAGAAGGAATGACTTCTGTTTGGAAGGCTTTCATGCTTTCCTTATATAGACTTTCAAACGAACCAGAAACTTTCATAGAAATTTGAGAACAGCCATTTTTGTTTCGTCTCGGTTTTTGGGAAGTATCCATTGTAATTCTTCAGAATGTCTTAGAGTGCGAACTGCCATTCATCTCCATTTATTCCCACATTATAAGCAACGAAATTCACCCAGACAGATACGTCATCACCATTTGATCGTTCAGTCTTACTGTGAATATTATTACATCAAATCTGAAAATCCTTTTCGCTCAACTACCGTCGTGTCCACCTTCAACTATAAGACGATCTTCGATGTGCTCCACCCGAATTTTTAGTAAACCCCAGTCATTATTCTGTTTTGTCATTATTTCCTTTACAGATTTTCAAAATATCTTCGTTATGTCACGACCAACATAAAATCGATTTTTTTCATTTCGTTTTACATGTGATGCGTCTTTCTCACAGAAATTATTGTTTATTTTAAGATAAAATGTCTGAACTATCGATCGATAAATGTGAGTCTCATATCACTCTGTACCTTTCTAGGATAATGATAATTCTAATAAGAGTTCCTGCACCTTTCATCAGCAACACCGTTGTAGCTCACCAGAATGAGATGTTTACCAATCTTTTTCGTCTTGACCCCTCAGCGACCTATTGTATTCCTTTATCCATCATACTGTTAGTTCTACGCCATCCTTAAGACTGTCATTTAAAATAAAACATTCAAACATTACGCCGACTTTCACTGAAGAACGTAGTCAAACAATGTCCTGTTGACGACTGATGCCTCCTCCATAGCCAAACACAGCCGTGGTCGACAAAAGACCCAGTAGAAAGCACATGTATCTGACAGCGGAACAACGAAATACAGATAACGTCTGAAACTACAAGGCTGAATATTATAAAAACTGGAATAGAAAGTAAGAACTTGGCGGTCATTAACCACTCAATTTCTATAAAACTCATGAGTGGCAATATGCCACCCAACTACGCTTTCGAAACTTTTTTCAAATTTTTGAAAACAATTACATTGCCCTACCACTTTTCTTCTGGAAATGTGTTGGTCAAATCAGCTAATTCTCAGACTATGCATTTCTTGTTGCAACGAAACGGATATTCAACTAAGTATGAAGAACTAGCGTTTCATGTTGTATTGTAGCTTCTTCCAGAACGTTGAAAATCTGACCAATGTGAGATTCACTCCCACAGAAATGAACGTTCTAAACAGAGACCTGAAATTTAATATACAACAACGCGTTGGAAACAGTATCATCAAATATATTATTGCAAAATCTAAAGTAGCGCCTGATATGATGTAGTTGCCACCTCATGAGCAGAACAGTATTACTTGTAAAATTGCAAAAATAATACAAACACATATAAAACGAGAAAGTAGGACCAATACAAAAGGGGAGGAAAGTAGTATTATAGGTCAGATAACTTATAAGCTTCAAGAAAATAAGGCAATTAGTATAAAATTAGATAAAGGAAATTCATTGGTGACAATGTCAGAGGAAGATTACAACAGGAAAGTACTACAATTTTTCTACCCTTAAAATTATCGATCGAGATCCAGTCAACAAATTTAATGCTCAACTAAAGAAAGCTCTAAAACATGTAACTTCATATTCACAGAAAAGGCTATAAAAAGACTCCAGTATAATGAATCCAACAACACCATCATTGTGTGCCCAGCCCAAGATACATAAAGAAAAAATCCCGATTCGTCCAATTCTTAACATGGTTAATAGCCCAGTACATGCTGCCAGTAAAAAGCTCAGCACGCTCCTTAAGCAATATTACATATACGAGATAGATTACACTACAAAAAGCTGTTACGATATTGTTAATAAAATCAAAAATATAAAAATACCAGAAAATGAAATACTCTTATCACTAGATATAACTAACATGTACTCAAACATTCCAGTAACAGAAACAATTGGAATCATTAAAAACAACTTTCTGAAATATAGCACAATCACTCAAGGAGAAATTTGTGAAATATTAGAATATCTACAATTAATAACTTCCCACAATTATTTCTCATTTCAGAACAAAATTTATCTCCAAAATATGGTGTAGCAATGAGCACATGTCTAGCAGGTACATTAGCTGATATTTTCGTTCACGCTCTTGAAGAAAAATTTTTCAGCAGCTCCACTCAAACGAGCCAAAAAGTCATTTATCACTTTAGATACGTCGATGACATCTTGATCCTGTTCGATCATGTTCATGTATTCACAATTCAACAGTTTGCATTCAAAAATTAATTTAACTACGGAAAGAACAAAATAAGATCATAAGCTGTTAAGATAGCAATTTTAATGATTCTCTGTGTGACTTGCGTAAGTGCTGTACCAAACAGTAAACAGGCGTTTTTATTGTTCAGGTATTACGTTATGTCTTTCAGTAACCATGTAATAGTTTTTAACTTTACATGTGTTACTTTATCATAAGAAACTAAAATTACATCAGGTTATGGCCGCAGGTTTGTTTTAATAAACGGAATCTGCGATTAATACCTGGCCCCAAGTGTACTCTCACGTAAAGTTAACCCGAAATGGCAACTGAAGCGGAAAAATAAAGTATTCATTTATTCTATGGAACGACTTTCAACAACTGTAAATTCAGGATGGAAATTCTTCTTGAGGAACTGGAACTATTATCATTTGCGCAAGCGAATTATCTCACAAAGGTGTAATTTCTCGATAGAGAGGAGAACACGCAGCCTCCCGCAAAGGAAGAACGACTGGCCGAAATTGCTAAACAAGATCGTAAATGTCTCATCTTGTTCAATACATTGCCGACAGTCACTTTTGGTTTATGGTCACTTTTGGTTTATGGACCTCTCTGTGCAATACGTTCGAGAGAGAAGGAATTGCTGGTCAACTTCTGTTGAGAAAACAATTGTTAACTATGAAATTTAACGCAACAAATGATTTGCCAGCTAACCACTTTCTGAAGTTTGATAAACTGATTCGTGATTTACGTTCGACTGGAGCTACTGTCGAAGAAACGGACATAGTGTGCCATTTGCTTTTAACGATGCTTGCGGAATACTGCCATCGAAACGCTCTCAATGAACGACTTGACGCTGAACTTTGTGAATAATAGGTTCCTGTGTGAAGAATCGAAGCTGAAGGGAGTCGTCGGGAAAAACAAAAACGATGAAACACCGCTTCCTACAGCTTTTCAGACTCAACGGTATCTAAAAAAGGGTTAGTCAGACACCAGTAAAACAAGAAGTCTACAAGGAACATCTTCCAACTTTACTTGTCACCGTTGCGGGAAGCCTGGACACAAAAGGGCTAATTGTAGAGTTAAGGTACCAAACAGGAACTCAGGAATCAACAACTGTATGGTCGTAGCTAACGTCAAAGGGGAAGATGGGTTTTCTTTTGCAGCATCAAATGAAGATCAGTCAACGAACGACATAAATTGGTTCTTGGACTCTGGATCAACGGAACATCTGATTAACAGTAAGATACCTCTCACCAATTTAATGATTAAATTTGCTATACGTGTGCTTGATCTTAATTATAATTTGCTGTCAGTTAGAATACTGGAAATGAATAGTTTTAGTATCACATTCGCAAAGCCTCAAGGTTTAATTAAGAAAGCAAAAGAAACTGTTGCCATTGCAAATAGGAATGAGTCTCAGTTATATGTTCTAAATTTGTTGCAATGAAAAGCCTTGTCAGCTGTTTCAAGTACAACTAATGCGAAACTGTGGCATAGCAGATTAGGCCATTTGAGTTACGATAACATTAAATGCCTACAGTCACAAGTTGATGGTCTGGAACTGAACACTTCAACAATCACCACGGAACAATGTTCAAATTGTGTCGAAGGAAAACCATCACTGCTGCCACGCAATCACAGTAGGAAACGTGCCACCAGACCTCTGCAGTTGGTCCACTGTGATCTGTATGGGCCAATTGAACCGGAATCGTTCGACGGAAAGAATTATGTAATCACGATCGTCGACGACTTTACACATTTAACAATGTCCTATACACAGAAATCGAAGTCAGAGGTAACTCGCCATCTGAAGATGATTTACGCCATGGCTACAGCTCATTTCAACTTGAAGATTAGCAGATTGCGCTGTGGTAGTGGTCGAGAATATATGTCAAATTAATTGAAACAGTTTTTTGAATAACAAAGAATACAGTTTCAGTTTACAGATACATTCCTCAGCAAAATGGTGTTTCAGAGCGAATGAACAAAACTATTATTGAGGAAGCTCGTTGTATGGTACTTCAGTGTAAATTATATAAAATGTTCTGGTCAGAAGCTGTTCGTACTGCCGTGTACCTACTTAATAGAAGTCTTACCACACTTTTGGAAGGAAAGGAGTCTGCAGCTTTTTGGTATGACAAGAAAACTAATTTGAGTAAGCTGAAAGTGTTCGGATGTATTGCTTATCTACTGGTACCAAAGGAATTGAGAACAGGGAAATATGAAGGCAAGTTCTTAAAATGCTATTTCACTGGTTACTGCCCTAATGGCTGCAGGCTTTGGTGTGCAGAGGAAGGAAAAATAGTCTGAGGAAGGAACATTGTTTTCTACGAAGGAAGATTTGACTTTGAAAGTAAACCAGCTGAGGACTCGATCCCAGAATCTGTACAGGAATCATCCGAGAAGGATGATAATGAAGAAGACATCGTCGAAGAAGATGCCAAACCAAATGATAGGGGTCATGAAAAAATTCGCATACCATAACTGACCAGTGACGAAGAGGAAGCTGAAAATTTATTAGAAAAGAAAACTGTTCGATGATCTACAAGGAAGAGGAACCCTCCTAAATATCTGAAAGACTATGCTGTTCTTTGCACTCAATGCTGATTCATTTGTGGATGATGTACCGAAAAGTTACAAGGAAATTGCAAATCATGAAGATAAGGAATATTGGTATAAACCTGTACAGGACGAAATTGACTATATAAAGGAAAAAAAGAGTTCGACCTTTCTCAAATTACCACCTGGAAGGAAGACTATTGACAGTAACTGGGTGTTCAAATTAAAAAAGGACAAGGATGGAAATATCATAAGACACAAGGCTAGACGTGTGGCAAAAGTATATTCACAGAAAAGAGGATTTGACTACGACGAAACGTATGCACCAGTGGCTCGACTAGCATCTGTTAAAATAATGCTAGTCATTGCAATCCAACTAGGACTCTTTCTGGCACCACTTGATGTCGTCAACGCTGTTCTTCATGGATTACTTAAGGAGGAAATATACATGACTATTCCTGAAGTAGTGGGTGTTCCAGAAGAACTGAAAGACACGATTGGTTTGGTTTGCAGGTTACAGAAATTTATATATGGCTTAAAGCAAGCACCACTAGCATGAAATCACTCTATTCATACCATTCTTATGTCTCTACGATTGACTCAGATAAATGTCTTTACTATATCATTTTAAAGGACGTGGTCATTTATATTGTGCTCTATGTTGATGACATTTTGATGGCAGGAAGTAATAGGAAATGGACTTCGGAAACGAGATTTCTATGAACAACGGAGAAATGTGTCTGAGCCAAGCATCATATTTGAAGAATTTGCTACAACGATTCAACATCAAGACTGTAATCCGATCAAGACGCCTATGTACATTAAACTGGAAATCAAGGAAGGAAAAATTATCGATAAGCCCTGCAGAGAGTTGATTGGATGGTTGATGTACGCAATGGCAGAAAAAAGAGCTGATTTGTGTGCTGTGGTCAACTTGTTGAGCAGATACCAAAACAATCCATCGGAACAACTCTGGAAAAGCTTAAAAAGAGTTTTGAGATATATCAAAGGAACCGTCAATATGTGATTGCATTATCGAAAAGTGAATCAAGAAGTTCTTCTGGTTATGCTGATTCAAATAGAATAGAAAAGAAGACGCAAGATCTACCCCTGTACATCTATTAAAATGTTTTGGAAACACCGTCTGTTGGGCAACAAAGAAACAGACTAGCGTTGCTTTGTCTTCTACAGACGCAGAATGTGTAGCTCTGGCGACAGCTGCAGCTGTTACTCTGGGTGAAATATTTGCTGGACGATATTCAAACTCCAAGGAACATGGACGTTTGACACAACTTAATGTTAAATATAATTTTGTTCGTCAACTTCACCACCGCAGCATCATCACGGCCGAGCATGTACGTTCGGAAGACCAGACTGCAGATATTTTTACTACAGACTTACCAGCTCCTAGATTCATGGCTTTGAGGAGTTTGTTGGGTTTACTTTAATTTTTGTTAGCGTTAAATGTAAAATCATTAAACTGAGGAGGGATATTACGCTTGCAATTTTAATGATTCTCTGTGTGACTTACGTTAAGTGCTGTACCATCAAAGAGTAAAAGAGGCGTTTTTGTTCAGTTGTTCTGTTACACGTTTCAGTTTAATAAAAACTATCTAATAGTTTTTAACTTTAGTTGTGTTATTTTATCGTAAGAAACTACAATCACATAATAAACTTTCTGGATTTAAAAGTTTCAAACCAAAACCCTGAACACGTATTCGATATTTTTCGCAAACCAACGACAACAGACATAATTATCCACAACCAGTCATACCACCAAGATCGCACAAGTTCCCATACTGTCAGTCTACGTTACCGAAACAACTTTTCACTGAAAAGAGAAAACATTGAGAAAGAAATAGATCTTTTTCAAAATGTATAAGCAATCCTAAAGAGTTGGTAAGCATGTCATTCAAAAAGAAAACCAGATACATGCCAGTCCATAGATGAAATAACTAAAACGAACCACAGGAAAATAAAGTTCTTGTATTTCTGAAAACATTACTCGATGTTTCAACGATTCAAAATTATACACCAGTTACAGAACCACTGAAAATCAAAATCGATTGTTGAGACATATCGCACGTAAATCAGAACCGTATTCGCAATCATGAATCTACAAAATGAACTGTGAAGAATGCCCATAATTTTATATTGGACAAACGGGAATAAAAGTTAGTACACGATTTAAAGAACACACGACATTAAGCGACAATAACCAATCCGCATTTGTTGCACACTTAAAAGACACCAACCACAAAATACATAACATAGATGGATCACTTCAAATATTACATCAGTTACAGAAAGGAAAAGTCATGGATGTAATCGAGGAAATTGAAATCTACATACATCTAAAAGATGTCAGACAGAGTTCTAAATGAGCAAAAAGACCTGCGAAATGGGAAATTCCTAGACAACTTCTACCAGTTCTACGGCGAAGTGTTACAGAAGCATAGAATGTAAAATTATCCTTACACTCTATTTCATTAGAATACTGTGATAAATGTGACATAAGATCTTTGCACGAACTGTACAAAAATGACGCGCTCTTACAATAACAGCGCAAATATTTAGAAATTTTTTTAAGGAAATTACTTACAGTCTTATTTACACCAATGATGAGCGATAATTAAATATAACTGAGAACAAAAGCATATGCAAGTTAGGTAGCAAATTTCTGTAAAATAATTAATCCAGTTATGTATAATAACACCAATATTCATTGACTACTGAGGCTGACAAGAACCTCAAACAGAACACAAACGGAACGGCAATGTCCCACTTTACCGACAAGTACCTAACGCGAAAAGGAGGCGAAACTGCCAACAAAACTTCTAGAAGCTATGGTTGATATTAGTAAGCCTATGTGTCGGAGAAAGTCGTTAAGCTTCGTGCAGTAGCCGAGCATAGTCTACTTTTGCGATCAAACATTTTAAAAATATGTTTCATTTAATTAATTATTCATTACTATTAATACGTCGTACGTTGTAACATAACGCTCCTGTTGTGTGCTTTCAGGAAACCTTGTGGTTTACGTCTGCCTTTTACAACGTGGCACTGATCGGTGTGGCATTAAAACACTAGACTCGCATTTGGGATACCCGAGATGAACCCCAGAGCCGACATCCCGATTTCGGTTTTCTGTGGTTCGCAGCTTCCTCTAGACGAATGCCGGAATGGTACCTTGAAGTTGCCCCGCCGCTTCCTTCAGTTTCAGTAAATAAAAATCGGAGCTATAATCCATGTTTTGTGACCTTGGCTGTGGACGTGATGTAAAGCATTAAACAGATTTCTTTATTCCAACCACAGTAAATAATCGCAGGGCCTGCGAAGTGGAAACTGTGTGTTTGTTATCAGCACTGAGTAAAACGGAAATTCTTTTAAAGGTACTTCTACTCTGTCTGTGGCGGTTAGTCTGTGCTCTTACCTCCACTCATCAGCTCGCTATTGTTTGAAATTTTACCTCATGCTGGAAAGATGTGGACTGTCGACATGTATGCACAAATCTTCACTGTAATCTCTAAAGAACATTACCGCCATACAGAAACACATCTTCATGGAGATACCAGCGTCCAAAGAAATTTAGTGGCTGAGTTCTGCTTGTTGAGAAATGTTATAATTTACTAACAAGATGATGGACAGTAGTTTAGTTTTATATGTCAGTAGAAACTCTATATATTGCCATAGAGGGTTCTGTTACAAGTACAGTATACAATGACCAGTTGTTCAAACCCACTGGAAATGAAACTGGCTATGCTTATGGTTATAGATGTAGGGAATAGAATCATAACAATTCACTAATGACTCTATGTGTCTTCGAATTAAGTAGTGTGTGTCCTGATTTGTGTTACCAGCGATGTACATTTATTCACTAGTCATGTAGTTTTATAACCAAAAATTAACAGTATAAGCTGCATTTCCTCTTTCTTATACAACAATAAGTCAAGCTTCAATGAAGAATTATTGCTTTGTTCATGACAGTTTATTAGAATAGCATTAAACCTGTACTATGTACTATACACTTTGATAATATGTAGTGATGTACAGTGATCTTAAACATAGGTCAACTTTCCCAGTTTTATTTTAAGTTGTTAAACTTGCTGCAGAAACTATGTTAAAATGTAAGTCACACAAATTAAGGTTTTAGAGCACACATACGCTCAGGCTCACAGCACACTACGTTCACATGTAGTGGCATCTACAACGAGGTATATCATTCATTGATAGTGTGAATAGCAAGTACTATCAGCGAAGATAATAGCAAAATGATGGCATAGCCAAGGGAGGAAAATACTATAACAGGTTTTAAAAACGTAACATCTTTACACAGCGCTTTTTAAAGATGTTAAATATAAAAACGAGCAATTACTTTTTGGACATTCAAGAAATATATATTTCCAACTTATTCATGTGTTTATCCCGTTATACTGTTGTGTATGGTACCACCATGCTGTAAGATACAGTCTTAGGGTAAGACACATAATGTGTCACTGGGTGTACAAAGACATGCAGTTATTGGCTAGACCAGTCTTCCTGAGATGTCAGGTAACAATTACTCCAAAGAAAAGAGACCAGTTCTCTTTTGTCATCCACTTCTTTCATATCATCTATTCACATAAAAGGCAAGCATAGTGTCTGTAGCAGGTGTAAGCAGGTATGGCTATTGTACCTCTTGAAATTTTCTGGTGTGACAGGAGTGTAAGCAGGTGTCAATGGAACACCATATGTGTTGAGTACCATTAAGCGGATGCACACACCTGAGCTGGCCACAACAAACACGCATGGGCAGGCAGCTGACATGCTAGAGGTCAGTCGTTGCCTGCAGAGGTGCCCACAGTAGGCACTTGCTACTCCTGAAGTGGCGCCACAAAAGTGGAGCACAGTCTGAAGCTGCTCACACTGTCCTGTACCCTGCAGTAAAATGGGAAAAGTAAAGCATCACTGCACTTTCCTGCAAACACATGTGGTTATTACCCAGTGTCTCATAAATGTTAGCTCTAGCGCACTCATTGATGATAAATGAGGATTTGTAAATGTTGCAACATTATCCAAATTTTTAAAATTGCTTCAGTAGTCGACTATAAATACTGTATACTGTGTTGGATATAATTTCGCTATTACTTCATTTATTCTGATGAGGTGTAAAAGTCAGTTTCTATATTTTGCTTAATAACTGATTATCTGCAGTATACAGAACTGTGCTATATGGAGCAATATGATACTGAATCTGCCATTATGGAAAGCAATGAAAAGAAGAACTTATAACAATCGCACTTCCTATGCTCTTCTAGTTACTATAAAATATCCAAAAATACATACATAAATGCAGGCGAGTCTTCTGATGTACATGCAGACATGAAAGGACAATAATCACTCGTTATGAAACTACAGTAACTACATTAACATGTATCTATAAATAAAAGTATCTGCAAAGTGTGCACACAAAATTTCAACAGCAACTGCATCTGCATGTGCACTTCGTTCTATAGGGACCCTTCCCATTTAAGTCACTTGGTCTGCCGGAGCTGTACATAAGTGAATTGAGAACATCTCTGGACTCACAGTTCATACCTGTTCTGAAACCTTTTATTATGCTTTTGCTGGATAGTAGGTGCCTATCGTATATGCCTGACAATTTAGATTTTTTAGTGTTTATGTTGCCTTTCACATGGGTCAGTGATGCATGTGACTGTATGTGAACCCTTAGTTGTATATATTCAATACCCCAAATAGTTCCATCTAACATTAGTAATATTGAGTAACGTCGTTACCAGTGATGCGTGGGTGTTTCGTAGGTAATCTCCTATGCAGACTTAAAAACACTGATACTTCGACTCTATATCTGTAGACATGGTCAATGACATTATTATCAAGATTCTTGACCTCTTCTTTATGCTGAACTACAAAGCTTCACTGTCTGTTACAGTGTGTAACAGGCCACCAGACACCTTGTTACCGATATACTGTCAAGCACATGCGTTCTGAGATTGCCACACAAGGAAAAAAGGCAAAAATGCCAACTACACATAACGTAGTAGTTGCCGAAGAAGGAATTTAAAAATCACTTGTAAGGAAGCAGTCACAACTCTCTTTGTGAAGTACACTTAATTCGCAACGTGACTTAGACTTTATAAATGGTTGTTCAAATTATTTTTTAATTACACTTTTGTCACAATGTTTTGTCTTCATGACAGACACTTTCCTTTCTACATCAGTCTCATGTTAGTTTCAACGAACGTTGACAACATTAAAAATGATATCCTGCAGTTTAAACATATTACTCAGATATTTTTGACATATTTAGAGTGGAAAGGTGATTACGTCACATGGAACATCGTGAATCAGATAAAAGAAGTAAATTATCGTCAGTAGTTTAGTACTTCAATTTTCTGTAACCATCATCACACTATATCGAGTCAACAGACATTTAATGGGTGATACACCAGAAGACTAATTTCCACTAACTGCGCCGTATTGTTGATGGAACGGACAAAAGAAATTCTGCTTTACACCTTATGTTACGAATCGCTAGGGACAATAATGCCCCACAATATTTGGGCTGGATTTTGTTCCTCAGCTGTGTCAGGAAGTATAATGGCGACCACTATTCCGTATGGTCGTTTTCACGAGAGTGAAGGTATTACTGTAATTGCACTATACAGTGCAATGTAAATAAGAAAGAAATAAGGAGAAGCTTTAGGTAGCCAGAGCTGTGAACTCTGTGACTACCTGGATGGTGCCGAGCAGTGTGCGGCGGTTACTATCTGTCGGACGTCCAAATGCGTTAATGAGACGCAGCTAACAGTGTACACACATTTATCATTTATGTATATACCGTTGTCATCATCGATCACTGACCAACATTGTCCATTAACCTTCAGTGACCCAATGGTACACTGTTTTGTATTTCAGACCGGTAGAAAATGGATTGCAGAAGATTGAAACGTGTAAAACAAGCTGTTTCTAGAGGTTTATCGTTTAGGAAGGCTGCTGAAAATGTTGATGTATCTAGTAGTGCACTGCAAGATGGATTACAGAATGGAATATAAGCTCATAGAATAACTCCTGCTGAGATAGATGTGGTGATGATTTTGTAAACTAATTTTATTCATTTTTATGTTTCGGATGGGTACAAAGTGGAGTGCAGAACAGTAGGGGCTGTAGTCACCTGACCATTAATTGAAGAGCACTACATGGCGTAAACGATTAACACTTTTTTCATACCATTTATGAATGCATATCCAAATGAAATATGAGAATGAAAGCCGCCATACTGCAATTCAGACCATAAAGTGCTTGAGGAATGTATAGATTCTTGCCTGGCATTCCCTGCGTCCTGGTCTGTCATGCATAAACAATGCATGCAAGACGAATACTTCCATACCAGGCGTCAGACAGAAACTTTCATATATTGGCAGTACGTATTTAGGCATGGCAAGAGGTCCAAAAAATGGAGCTCTGGGGCTGTTAGCTTCTACCACACTCTGTGCATTAGCGCTCACGAGAGTCACACTTCAAACAGATGTTGATGTCTCAGTTCTGAGTGGTGCGTGAATAAAGTTTAATTATTTACAACTGTTATGAAGTGATAAAGTTTAATTATTTACAACTGTTATGAAGTGATAATAATGAAATAAAGTTCATAGAATGACTCCTGCTAAGATAGACGTGAATCTTGGTTAATAGTCATCGATGTCTGTATTATTGGTCAAAATGGAAGAAGTAATACAAAAAAGGGGAAAGAACGTTTCTAATTTGGAAAATAGTTATAGGGCATGAAGCATCAGTATTGGTGTTTACAAGTCCATTCTTCTGTCATGGTTAATAGTATGCAGAATTTGGGGAGACTCTTCAACGAGTGGATAGTTTACATTATACGAACTTACAGTTCATTGTAAAGAGAACAAAACAAAAGATGATTATTACCGATGAAACGTGATAACGAATTCTGACATAAATGATGAGAGAATGGAATACATACCACTGGAAAATTCTAGCTAAAGGCTCACCATGATAACGCAAAATAAACAGAACAAAAACGACATTAACTTACATTGAATTAATTCCTGTCCTTTTTAAAGTGTGTGATTACCATTCTATATCTCTGTTCTTACGAGAGAACGAGTTTCGTAATGCGTGTATATAAACTTTCAGGTACATGAATAGTGGCGGCCGTTGTGGCCGAGCGGTTCTAGGCACTTCAGTAAGGAACCGCGCGACCGCTACGGTCGCAGGTTCAAATCCTGCCTCGGGCATGGATGTGTGTACTGTTGTCGGGTTGGTTAAGTCTAAGTAGTTCTAAGTCTAGGGGACTGATGACTTAAGATGTTAAGCCAAATATTGTTTACAGCCATTTGAACCCTTGTTTTCTTTCTTGATGTACTGTGTTCATCACCTGTAGTGCTTACAATTTTGTTCCCGTATTTTAGTCCCTGGAGTATGAAGGTATCATACCATGTCCAGCAAGATAATTCTGCCTTTGAGATATGACCACGATACGGCTGAATGTGGAGTTTGACGTAAGCACTGTGTAGCTGACCTTGCCTTCTACGAGTTGGGTGATAAATGCCCCACTGCAGTATAAGAGGAGACGTGTTATCCATAGTGACACTTGTAGCGAGGCACCCAGTGCAAAAACCACTGCAGACACGAAGGGAGGCCTCGTCCTGCTGATCGCTGGTGTGTTGCTCGTGGCGTACTGCACGCCGCTCGCTGCTGCAGACGATGGTGACGACGTGGTGCAAGAAGTAGGAGAAAACAGAGACGGTGAAGACGACGACACCGTCAGCATAGCAGACGAGGACGACGACGACAGCGGAACTGATGAGGGTCAAATTGTAGAGAGCAGGCGGGCACTCGAAGGTAAACACCGGCAAAGGCGAGCAGGCTGTGCACAGCTCTAACTGCTGTGATGTCGCTAGTGGCTTCCTGAGTCAGGCGCCTAGATACTGCGTCTGTCTGCAGGCAGCTCAAGTGCAGCATTCATGTCCTCAGGTATTGGTGTTATTACTATTAGACCACTAGCACGTTTCTCATTACGCCCAATATTCTGCCACTATTACTATTAGACCACTAGCACGTTTCTCATTACGCCAAACATTCTGCTACATTCAGTCGCAGTTCCCTTTAATATTATGGCTCATAAAAATTGTTTTACTTGCCAAATATGGACACTTTATAAGACCCGTGAAGTTCACATTTGGCTCACTCTCAGGGTCTATCTTCTAAATCATGATGATATCTCATCTTTGTGTAGCTTATCAGTATAACATTTATAGAACAAAATCATATTAGTATCAGTCACTTATAAAAATTGATACTAAATTTGCACTTTGATTACAATTAGTCGTTGAATAGGTATTAGTACTAACAGAAAACTCACATTCCAATAAATAACTGTCTACCATGTTTCATAAACAAACACGAACAGATCAAAGGTGATAGATTCTCCCTTCTGCAGTATGAATGAATGATAGAATGTTAATCCCTTATTAACAAACTATCAAGCACACTAGCAATGTGCGGTGCTGAGGTATACGCTGATACGCTGTACATGGTATTTAAGCATCACATTACATATCATAGACTTGACATCTTGGATATTCGGGAATCCAGCCGGATGTTCGCGTCGTTCTCGCACGATATTTCAACAGCGTGCCTCGCTGTCTTCTTCAGGTGCTACCTGAGACTGGTCCTTGGGTCGATCGAGTCCAGTATTTATGCCTGGGAGGAGCTGGGCGTTCCCTAATCAGGAGATAGAGTACCCAACATCTCAGACTGGGTCTGACACACCTCAGATGATAACCACATCCGTTGAGGACGGCCAGAACGGGCGCCGACGGCAGTCGGAACATCTGCGACTGGAGGGGTCCGTTGAAGCCGAGTCTGGCGGGCGCGGACCACAGATGGAACACTCGACCCGGCGCGGACCGATTAGGGAACGCCCAGCTCCTCCCAGGCATAAATACTGGACTCGATCGACCCAAGGACCAGTCTCAGGTAGCACCTGAAGAAGACAGCGAGGCACGCTGTTGAAATATCGTGCGAGAACGACGCGAACATCCGGCTGGATTCCCGAATATCCAAGATGTCAACAGATCGCCGGGAAAGCATGAAGAATTATATCATAGACTTCATTGTTTTCCATATTTACAATTTTGTTATGCAACAGGGTATAGTTACCACATGAGTTACATGATTAGAAATATATTAATTAACAGAGTTTCGGTACAGTGTCGACGTTGCTATACCAAAAAGACATAAGATGACAGTTTTTCTGAAATAAATCTCAGTCTGAGGAATAATGTCATTGGCACTACACAGTAACAGCAGTTTCTGAGCTGTAATCTGTAATTGTGTCTTAGTTTTTGGTGTAATATATTCAGATGTCTAATAAAAGTAATGGTTAGAAATTTAATGAAACATTATCAGGAAAAACTCACAAGCGAGACAGTGCTTACGAAGTCGATGTTAGTTCTGCATGTAGAACATAGAATCTTACCAGTAATGGCTCTAAACATTGTCTAATTAGATAGAAGGTGTCCTGATTTGCGCCAACCACAGTGATCTTTCTTTAGCACTCATTTAGTCACTTAATTTTCTACTTACCAACGTAACATAATAATGGCAGGTACTCTACCTTATAGAACAATAAATCTGTCTCGACGGTAGAATTCTTACATAGCACTTGGAAGTTCATTCGATAGGGTTCAAGGAGTAATACATCTTTTGAAACTATGTACTGACGAACACTGAGCTTTCGTATAGGCCTGTTGCTTGAGTTCTTTTATATTGTTTCACTTGCTTTTGGAAATTCTTTTATGAACATTTCAAACGTTGACAAAAGATAAATGGTATTCTGAATATTACCATAGATACCAATTTATCTACCAGTTTCTCTGTCTACAACTTTGTAAAAACATGTATCAGATCACCATAGTGTAAATAACCGATTCGGAGTAACCTAATTTATTTGGAACTAGATATATCACGACAAGCAATTGTAGGCTAGAGCAGGGTTCCTGAAGTGTAAGGTAGCAACTATTCCAGAGAAAAGAAACGAATCATCTATGTGTCATGCGCTTCTGAAGTACACTTTTTGCCTATAAAATGCAAGCTTGGTATTTCCAGCAGCAGTAACAGGTGTTGGTATTACGGCTACTGAAATTTGATGGTAAGAAAGAATGTAACCAGGTGTCACTGGAACATCACGTGTGTTGTTTCCTGTTGAGCAGGTGCTCACGCCCGGGCTGGCCACGCCAAGCATGCGAGGGCAGGCAGCCGACACGCTGCGGGCAGAGCTGCAGTCAGGCCCCACGCCAGGTCAGGCGCCGCCCGCAGAGCCGCCCACAGAGTGTAGTCGCCGCTGCTGAGGGAGCCCACACCATGGAGACGCAGTCTGGAGCTGCTCATACTGTACTCACAAAGCAGAAATAAAGCACCGATTCGCTTAACAAAATTGGTTTTAAATTACCCAAAGTCTTACACGTGTGCAGAGGACTACGAGAGATCATATTACCAAAAGTGCGAAATTATTAATGGAATTATGTGCTTAACTGTAAATGTGTTTTGTGCTGGGAGAAAAATTCAGCATATCTTTATGACCTCAGTGTTTCTCATTCACATCTAAATGTCAATTAGTAACATTTTTCAAAGCAACAGATGGTATTACAAATGAGCTCTGGTTCATTCTGTTAAGAGATGAGAAGGAAAATTTTAATATCAAATCACAATGTTCCTATTTGGAAGGGTTATGGTGATATAATTGTTTAACGAATCTAAACATTGGAAGAAATCAAGAGAATACAGATAAAACTAAAGTAGTTAAAGGCTATCCAGCCACTGACCTCTGTCTGTGGGAAAGGGCACAGATTGCCCGAACGCTTACGGGAATCGTCACTTTAGTGTGCGCGAGTAATGGGCGGATGGCCAAATATCTATTAGGTACAATATGTATGTAGCTTGTGGGCAGTTGAGAATGTGGGTCTCACCGGAAGCGTGCAAGTGATAAGTCCATGCAGTCGCGCTGTTCATATGTGTCCTCAGTGGCTCAGATGCATAGAGCATCTACCATATAAACAGCAGACCTCGGGTTCGAGTCTCGACCGGGGCAAACATTTTCTGCTGTCCCCATCAACGTATATCGACAACAACTGTCTGCACCTGAGGGTTTCAATTAATTATCTCTTAAATCAAGAGGACTTCAGTTGAGTCATTGTAAAAGTGTAGCATCAGTATTTACTGACTTCTCTGAGTAAATATATACTCTATGTGATCAAAAGTATCTGGACACTCCCAAAAACGGACGGTTTTCATACTATACACATTGTGCTGCCATCTATTGCGAGGTACTCCAAATCGGCGGCCTCAGTAGTCATTAAACATCGTGAGAGGACAGAATCTGGCGCACTGCGGAACTCACGGACTTCAAACGTGTTCAAGTGATTGGGTGACACTTGCGTCATACGTCTGTACACGAGGTTTCCACACTCCTGAAAATATCTAGATCCTCTCTTTCCGATCTGATAGTGATGTAGAAACGTGAAGGGACACGTACGGCACAAAAGCGTATAGGCCGACCTCGTCTGTTGACTGACAGAGACCGCCGGCAGTTGAAGAGGGTCGTAATGTGTAATAGGTAGACATCTATCCAGACCATCAAATAGTAATTCCTAACTGCATCAGGATCCACTGAAAGTAATATGGCAGATAGGCGGGAGGTGAGAAAACTTGGAATTTACAGTCGAGCGGCTATTCCTAAGCGACACATCACGATCGTAAATGCCAAACGACGCCTCGCTTGGTGTAAGGAGTGTAAATATTGGGTAACTGAACAGTGGAAAAACGATGTGTGGAGTACGAATAATGGTACACAATGTGGTGATCCGATGGCAGGGTGTGGGTATGGCGCATGACCGGTAACGACATGTGCCAGCGTGTATAGTGCCAACAGTAACATTCGGTGGCGGTAGTGTTATGGTGTGGTAGTGTTTTTCATGGAGGGGGCTTGCTCCCTTGTTTTGCGTGGCACTATCGCACCACAGGCCTACATTGATGTTTCAAAACCTTTTTGCTTCCCACTATTGAAGAGCAATTCGGGGATGGCGATTGCTTCTTTCGACACGATCGAGCACCTGTTCATTATTCACGGCCTGTGGCGGAGTGATTGCACGACAATAAAATCCCTGTTATGGACTGGCCTGCGCAGAGTCCTGATCAAAATCCTATACAACTCCTTTGCGGTGTTTTGAAACGCCGACTTCGTGCCAGACCTCACCGACTGACATCGATACCTCTCCTCAGTGCAACACTACGTGAAGAGTGGGCTGCCATTCCCCAAGAAACCTTCCAACACCTGACTGAACGTTTGCCTGGGAGAGTGGAAGCTGCATCAAGGCTAAGGATGGGCCAACAGCATACTGGATCCTAGCATTACCGATGGAAACCGCCACGAACTTGTAAGCGATTTTCAGCCAGGTGTCCGGGTACTTTTGCTCACATAGTGTATGTAGAATACAGGTAGTATCATGTAGGAATTCAACTGCACTTTATTTTACGTTAAATTCTGAATGTTTGAAATGAGCAAAGGGTTGGGAAGTGCTCATGGCATCTCCAACAATATTATCCAAGTTTAAGTAGTAGAATAGCCATAGTGATAATGACTAATTCTGTGAAACTGAATAAAGACAGCGTACAAATATTGATGAATCGAACGTCTTGCAGGACCTACTTGTTGTGGAAGAAAGTTTCCAAAGGCACGGAGTTAATACATAATGAGTACATCAGACAGCCTAATGAAGCGTTGTTCAATGACTGTAGGACAACTGGTTACATATAGTAATTCAGTCTATCTACACAGCAATCTCTTTTTGATAATTTTACTTCCATTTTCATGTCTCCGAAATTTTAAGGTAATAACTCAATACAGAGGGGCACCCAACAATATGCCGATGTTATCATTATGTGATTTCTACTTTTTTCCGCCTCCAGTCTCAATTATAATACAATTAATACCATGTTTACAAACGATTCTCGCTACTTCGAAGGCTATGAACACAAAAAAGGTAGAAGTGGTTGTAAAATATTTCGCAGATTGAGACCTATGGCAGCCAATAATTTAGGACGTTCTCAGAAGGCCTTGGAGGCAACCTCGTTCGTTATCAATTTTTTGCTGAAAGGTAAATGATGGGATGGCAGACAGTTTATCATGCAACAAAGAAAAGTAAAAAAAAAAGTTGAGAACTTGTCACTTTGTATTTTTAACATCCTCATAGGGACAAAACATGTTTTCGATCATCTCTGTGAACAAGTGAAGCTTATCTAAAGATAAGATTCAAGTGGGAAGTGCGGAACTCTGCTCTGTCTAGAGATGGAATTGTGGGTTTCTTGTGCATCGTAAAGTGTGGTGCTCAACTTGAATCGGAGTATAGTCAGCTCTGAGTGGTAGGAGGAGACAATATCTCAACGTCTCAGGCTGGCTCTCATCTAATGGCAAACATATGCTCTTTCAGTTGGTGAAGTTCCTCCCACTCGTTACACATACGTACATATATCCCGTCTTACAAATCACTTGTGATTTGGTTCGGTCAGATAGAGCACACAGAGAATTTTTTTAAAACGAAGAATTTCATTAGCAGAAGACCTCCGTCATAAATCTCTAGAGTGTGATTCGTTGCTGGCATTGTCGCATTTTGAATGCAGTGAGGATGGGATGTCTACAATATTACTGTTAGCCGATCCTCTCACCGGATTTCGACGAAAATCTCCTGGTTCTACAGAGGTTCCCAAAACTTCGATATGAAGCACTGCTGCAGATTCACTACATCCTAAACTGCGTCTGTCTTGTGTGTAACCTCCTTTAACCGTCTCAGGGTAATAGCCTTGACGCAGAGTCGGAATGTTGATTCTGTGGCACTGGGTGATAAACTACACTGAGACACTACATTCGTCTCACAACAGACAATAAGGCCTAGCGATACACGAAATTATGGTACATAGTCTGACTTGCCTGTCAGAGTTTATTGACGATAAGTTTCGGCTGGCAAGTATCCACTAGTGTGCTGCGAAAACCAATCGCCACTCAGTCAATGGCCTCGTCTGTATAAAACAATTAGTTACATTCAATGAGAAACATCGTAAGTGAGTGAGTTATACACACTAAGTAAAACCCCCGCCAAACCGAGAAATTGTTGCTTTACTTCTAATTTCACGTTCTCGATAATGGCAGCTTAACCACGATATCTTGCTGTTACATAGTACACGCGGTTTTACGGATGCATCTGCGTTTGTAAGGACACGTATGTCAAGGTAGAGCCGGATATATTTCATGTTTCTACATTGTAAAACAGATCTGGGTCCGCAGGTTCCTGAGGGTCGCGAAATCCAACCGCCACTACACACCAAACATCCCGTCGACAGCGAGACATTAGGGACCGAGCACAAGCTTACATTAGGAAAAGATGGAAAATAAATCGGCCGTCCCCTTTTCAAAGAAGCATCCCGGTATTTCCTTCGAGCGATTTGGGAAATCGTCGAAAACTTATTATATCTTGATCGCCGGACGAGAATTTGAACCGTTGTTCGTCCTAAAGTGTTCCCAGTGTGCTAACCTCTGCGCCACATCGCACGGATGTCATAATTGTACAGCTTGAGCAGCTAAGGAAGAAACCCAAAGTATACACAGAATTAATAATCATGTCTTGGTGAGTTTTTCGTCAAATTATAGCAGACATTGAGGCAAATTTCCCAATATTAGCAACAAATTATTACCGTTTTTAGTCCATAAATTATGATACAGACTTTGTATTTTGTAACTGAACTATATACATTTTTCTGTGTCATTTGTAACAAGGTTCTAAGAGAACTTCGGCGAATTACCATGTATGGGACCTCATGATATAGTTTCAAGATAACAGCCCCGAAAACCAGTGTCACGCCGACAGAAGAAGAGACTCCACGCACATCAGTCCCATTATATTAAATGTAAGCAAACACAAAACTCAGGTATTATTCTTGTTTTTACCTCTGCACTTGAGGCCCAGTAGTCTGTATTCTGCTGTTGTAACAAACAAATAACATAACTGAAAAGCCATTTAGACACTTACAATATATATGACAGTAGAAAAAAAAAGAAGACATTCACAATGCATACGCAGTCGAGAACGTGAATATCGTTTATGGAGAATGTCGCCCAACTATTAGAGTCTGATGAGTAACCATATAGTGATAACTGTCGCGATTTGTCTTTGCGAATATTATAAAAAAATTTCTAGAAACTGGAAGTGTAGAGGAAAAAATACGCCATGTAAAAAGAAGAGCGACTGATAGAAGGAAATGAAAATAACATTTTATCAGTAGTAACCATAATGTGAATGTCACTAAGAGGCATCTTGGAACTACGAAAGGGATCGACCAATCGAGTCTTCTGTTCAAATTAGATTCCATCACATTTCATCGTCTTCACATTTCGCTGCAACTGCAGTTTCATAGCAATTTCCAAAATCGGTTCTAGGTCTCCGAATGTTAACTACTAAAAGTGTAAAGTGATACGTGCAATGTCATTTATATAAGATCTGAGCTAGGGAAGAATAACGAAAAATCTTTTAGCATAACTAAATGTCCGTCTTCGGACTAATCCAATACATAATCGTGATTCCAGATCGCATAAGAATCAGAGAGAGTAAACAGCACTGAGTCTTTCATTATAATATTACTATCCTCGAACTTTCTCTCTATCGACGTCATTCAATATGTGAGGACGAGAAATTAATCTTTGGAAGTTAAGTGGCTTGGTTGAAATATTTTTGACGAATATCTTCAAAATTACTGGTGCATCAATTTCTGTTCGTGCTGATAGAGTGGTCTTTGTAAACATAAAACATGTACGTTGTATATGTTAGAAGTAAGTAACAATTATTTCAATGACATTGCCACAGTGGCGGCTATGAAAACCGCGACCAAGTCGACAAATTCTTCTTGTAAAAACTCAGCGACTGGCCCATAGGATGAGTTACAAAAAAAAGTAAGTTCAAATGGTTCAAAAAATGGTTCAATGGGTCTGAGCACTATGGGACTTAACTTCTGAGGTCATCAGTCCCCTAGAACTTAGAACTACTTAAACCCCAACTAGCCTAAGGACATCACACACATCCATGCCCGAGGCAGGATTTGAACCTGCGACCGTAACCGTAACGCGGCTCCAGACTGTATCGCCTAGAACCGCTCGGCCACTCCGGCCGGCCAAATAGCAAGTATTCAGTATTCAGTGAGACTATTATATGCACCTTCAGCACCAAAAGTTACAAATAAGGAGAAACAGGTGAAACAAACAGCACTGACAGATATTTTTTAATTCATAAATAAAGCATTACTTATCGTTATAAACAGACTACATAAATTTAAGATACACATATATTTAAAGATCAAGCGAGTTTCTCATTCAATGGAAACGTGTTATATTCTATTTGATTAAATATCATTGATTAAATACCATGAATCACTCAAGACGTATTACACTGTTTAACAGTAAGAAATGGAAGAATGGAAACCAGTGTGAGGCTTCAGGTGGCATAACAATGGAAAATTTTGTTGCAGATAGAAAAATCGCTCATACATCACGGGCAAGTCAATCTTCGCAATAAGCTCTAATCGCCAGGTGAAAGCCGATGCTGACACAAGGAACAGGATAAAAACAACGCTCCGTGTCTATCACCGTTCAGTGCGTGTGAGGTGTGGAGGCTTTAATTTTGGCTGCATGACACTCCGCTGTCGACACCAACGACTTGCGTTGCAAATATCGATCCGATCATACGTGTGGAGCTAGGGCCTTTGGTCGAGGAGGGTGTTGTTGGTTTGGCGGGCCCTGCTACTGACAGCTAGCTGGAGGGCACGTGGCTCGCAAGTGGTTGCCATTGGGTGACTCCTGATGTTCAATAGGTCGGAGGCAGGCCCTGCCGCCTCGCTTAAGGATTGATAGCGTCGAATTACAGGAAGAGTAATGATCGGCAAGTTCCCGACCTAGTCTCCAAAACCAAATACACGAATCACAGGCTATAACATACCCGCTTAGAATCATGGAGGTCACGGCTTCTTTACACTTGAATGGAGTTAAGGGTAGCATCTTTCGTGTTTTGTGTAATTATCGTCAAAGTCCACGTCTGCGTTAACGTGGAATTGGACCTGTTGCATTAATGCGCGTCTGAAAGATTGCAAGTGTGATCATCAGTCAGTGTTAATGTATTGTTCTAGGCAATATTCTGTACGAGTGAACGGGTATTCCTTTTACAAACTCAGTTGATGAAATTCAAGGTGTAACATAGACTGTTTCAGATGCAAGGCACCCATCTATATAACTAACGATGGATTTCGGTCTTGAAACTGAAATAACAGCATTTGAAAGGCAGTTGGTTGTCATATTTAGATCTGAACGTTCTCCTTTCTTTTTAGGACAAATGATTATTGTAAGAAGTCATTCCATTGACTCTGGCTGTCATTTGAGACTTTGCCCAAGAACATGTCTGAAGGGAGATACGACTCCACTTCTTAAAATTGTGATCTGTTGTCCTCCAGGATCACAGCAAGAGTTCAAACTGAGATGTGTTCCTAGTCTTGACCTTTCCTTCTGACCTCTTACCACATGTCAGATAATACCAGGAATAACTTGTGCTTTGAAAGCTATAATGGTTTCTTGTGCCGATTTATTTTTCAAACGAATAAGAAATCTTCATAGAAATTTCAGGACAACCGTTTTCGTTTCGTCTCGTTTATTGGGAAGTATCCTCAGCAATTCTTCAGAAAGTCTTTAGAGTTTGCTTCCCAATGAAAATCAATGAAATTCACCCAGACAGATACGTCCTCACAATACGATCATTCAGTCTTACTGTGATTATTATTACAACATCAAATATGAAAATCCTTTTTGTTCACATACCATGCTACCCACCTTCAACAACAAGACGATCTTCGCTGTGCACTTCACGAAATTTCACTTGAGTACCCCAGTCATTAATCTGTTTTGTTGTTATTTCCATTACAGCTTTTCAAAATTTCTTCTAAAATCACGGCCAACATAAAATTGATTTTCTCATTTCGTTTTACATGAGAAGCGGGTTTCACACAGAAATAACAGTTTCCTTTAAGATAAAATGTCTGAACTGACGATCGATAAATGTAGAACTCATATTACTCTGTACCTGTTCTAGAACAATAACCCTTCTAATAAGGGTTCTTGCACTTTCCATGAACAACATCGGTGCAGCTCACCAGAATAACATGTTCTCTCAATGATCATTTGTATCCCTTTTTCCTTCCCTTTGTTATCTCTAATCCGTCCATAACACTTTCACCACTAATAAAATATTCAAACATTGTGCTGACTTTTATTTAAGAACGTAGCAAAGCAATGTTCTGTTGACGACTGATGCCTCCTCCATAACCAAACATAGCAGTGTTCAACAAAAGACTCAGCAGAAAGCACATCTTTCTAACAGCGAAACAACGAAGAACGGATATCTGGACTGATAAATAAGTGAAACTACACCGGTGAATATTGAAAAACCTGAGTAGAAAGTCAAAACCAGATAGTCATTAACCACACTCTTTCCATAAAGCTAATAAGTTATACGCTACATCAACCAACTAAGTTCTGGAACTTTCATTAAATTGTTGAAAACACTTTTCAAGATTTATAACTGTTATCTAGAAAACCGTAAAATCAGCCAATTCTCAGACACAGCATTTCTTATGGTAACGAAACTTATATTCTTTTTAACTTGAGGAACAGATGTATTATACCTAGGAAAGCGTCGTAGTAATTATAAATACTCTCATATCCTCAACGTGGCGCTTATTTGAAGTAATGAGGATAATAAATTAACCATGCTATATAACACTTACAAATATTCATTGACTGCTAAGAATGACCGGGACCTCAAACAGAACACAAACGGTAAGATGATTTCTAAGCTTACCGACAGAAACCTATTGGTAAAAGGAGGTGAAACTTCCAAAGAAACTTCCGGAAGCTATGGTCGTAATCAGTAAGCCTATGTGACGGGGAAAGTCGTAGAGTTTCGTGCAGTAGGCGAGCATAGTATATTTTGAGTTCGAAAATTTTTGAAATATGCTTAATTTAATTCATTACTATTAATAAGTCATACGTTTCAACATGACGCTCCTGTTGTACGCTTTCAGGAAATCTTGTTTTTTTTCGTTTGCCATTTCCACCATGGCACTTAGGGGGTTGGAATAGTACGTAATGCACCAGACTCGCATTCGTGATACCCGAGTTGAACCCAGGGCCGCCATTCTGATTTGAGTTGTAAATAGCTTCTCAGCTCACCATACGTTAATTTCTTGAAGGCTACATTGAAGTGGCCACGCCGCTTCCTTCAATTCCGGTAAATGATTATCGGCGCAATACGTCGTGTCCAGCAACATAAAGCATTTAACTAATATCCTCATTTCAATCAAAGCAAACAAACGACCTGCTAACGAAGTGTAAACCGTGTGTCTGTTATCAGCACTGAGTAAAACGGCAATT
This sequence comes from Schistocerca cancellata, assembly GCF_023864275.1. Lineage (NCBI taxonomy): Eukaryota > Metazoa > Arthropoda > Insecta > Orthoptera > Acrididae > Schistocerca > Schistocerca cancellata. Next base: position 103,301,087 of record NC_064633.1, read on the forward strand.
CTTTTCCGGGTACTTCTCCTCACTTCGTGGCTGTTATTGTATGCTGTTAACTCCACTCACTAACTTGTTATTGTTAGGAATTGGATTTCGTGCTGGAAAGATGTGGACGGTCGTCATGTATGCACAAATGTTCACTGTCATCTCTAAAGAACATTACCGCCATACAGAAACACATCTCAATGGAGATACCATCGTCAAATGCATTTTATTGACTGATTTCTGCTTGATGATAAATTTTATAATTTACGAAATGAATGACTGACAATAAAATAGATTTTATATATAATTACACACTCTGTATATTGCCATAGGGTGTTCTATTACAAGTTCAGTTTAAAATGATGACCTTTGTTGAAACCCCCTGGAAATGAAATGCAGGCTATACCTATGGTTATAGGTGTAGGGAATAGAGTCATAACTATTCACTTGCGAGTCTTGGAGTTTCCGGATTGGATAGTATTTGTGCTACCAGCGGTGTACAATTCTTCACTAATCATGCATTTTATCCTCATAAATTAGAAACAGTTGATGCATTTCCTCTTTCGTATAGAACAAGAAGTCTAGCTCCACAATACAATTATTGCATTGTACATGAAAGCTGATTAGAATAGCATTCAACCTGTATTATGTGCTACACACTTTGATGATATGTAACGACATACAATAAGCACTCATATAGTCCTACTTTCCCGAATTTGTTTAAGTTGTTTAACTTCCTTCTACAATTGAGTTAAAAAGTAAGCTACAGACATTATGATTTTAAAGCACACATACGATAAGGCTTACAGCACAGTATGTCTACATGTTAGTAGCCTCTGCAACGAAGTGTATCATTCAGTGAAAGAGAACTAATAGAGTACTGAGTAATGCTTATATCACATGGAATACTGTGTATTAGATGACGGGAGGCAAATTATCGTCAGTATTTAGTACTTCACTTTCTGTAACCTTTATCACACCATACCGAGTCGACAGACGTTTAGTTGGTGATACACTAGAAAACTCGCCTGATCCCCACTAACAACACCTTTTTGTTGAGGAAACACAAGAGAATTCCTGCTTTACGCCTTCTACTACGAATCGCTAAGGACAATAGCGCCCCACACTCTTTGGGTTGACCACGTGATGGATTTTGCCCACCAGTTCAGTCAGGTGTGAGAATGGCGACAACTGTTTAGTAAGGTGCATTACTGGCGGTTTCCTCGAGAGTGTACATACAGTGAAATGTTGCAGTTAAACATTTATGTAAATGTGAAAGGAATATAGAGTCACTTTAGGTATGCAATTTATTAATTGTCTTATGTCCAAAGGCGGTAATGAGACGTTGTTAACAGTACATACACATTTATCTTTTATGTATATACAATTGTCGTCGTTGATCACTGACCATCATTCTCCATTGATATTTATTGACCCAACGGTATACATTTTTATGTTTCAGACAGGTAGATAATGGACTGCAGAAGATCTGAAACATATAATACAAGTTGTTGATGGAGGTTTATTGCTTAGGTTGGCCGTTGAAAGTTTTGATATAGCTTCTAGCACACTACAAGATGAATTAAGAAAAGGAGATTAATCCGATCGTGAGGTAAGCTGCACTTTGTGTCACACAACCGCTGATTGAAACTATATGGTGAAGTCTTTGTGAAGTAATTATATCGATTTTTACGTCTCAGATTGGGACAAAGTGAAGTGCAGAAGATTGAGGGCCGTAGTCACCATACCATTAATTGTACAGCAGTACGTGGCGTAAATGATAGTCTCTTTACTCATACCCTTTATGAATTCATTACCAAATGGAATATGAGAATGAAAGCCGCCATACAGCAGTTCAAACCATAAAAAGCTTGAGAAATGTATAGATACTTCACTAGCATTCCTGGTCTCCTGGTGCGTCATGTATAAACAATGCAGGGGAAGACGAATACTTCCATACCAGGAAGCAGACAGCAGCTTTCATTTACTACCAGCACGCATTTAGGCATGAAAAGAGATTCCGAAAAACTGGGTTCACGGGCTGTTCGTTTCGAACCGCATTGTATGAATTAGTGCCCACGAGAGTCTCACTTCAAGCCTATGTTGTGTCAGTGCTGGGTGATGGATAAAGAGAAAGTTTAATTATTTATGACTGTTATGTAGTTAACGTCTCCTCAGAGTTTGATAGGTATTTGGACTGATATAAAATGGTGTACGTGTTTCATTTTGCAATAGCCTGTACACAAAAATTGTGAATAATTATTAAATAAAGCTGAGAGAATGGCTCCAGGTAATATGGATGTGAATCTTAATTCATAGTTATCAATGTTGCTATTATTTGTCACAATGGAAGTAGCAATACGAAAAACGGGAAAGAAAATTCCTAATATGGAACATAGTTATAGGGGCCCCAAAATCAGTACTGGTGTTCACAAGTCTATTATTCTGCATGGTTAATAGTATGAAGAATTTGGGAAGCCTCTTAAATGAATGGATACGTTACACTATATGAACGTAAGATTCATTGTAAAGAGAACAAAACAAAACTTTAATAATTGCTAAAATTTTATAACGAATTCTGACATAAATAATCGGAGAATTGTAATGCTTAATATTGAAAAATTCTAGTTAAATGTGCAGCATGATAACACAATGTAACGAGAACTAGGATGACATTAACTGTTATTGAATAAATTCCTGTACTTTTTAAATTAGTTCTTAAAGTGAGTGATTTCCCTTCTATATTGCTGTTCTTACGAATGGAAGACGTTCGTAATTCATGTGTATAAACTTTCAGGTACATGATTAGTTTTCTTGGTTGTACTACATTTATCAGCTGTAGTGCTTACTGTTTTGTTTTTCGTCTTTTAGTACCTTGAGCCTCAAGGTTTCATAGCATGTCCAGCAAGATAATTCTGCCTTTAAGATATGACCACAGTAGAGCTTTGACGTAAGCGCTGTGTAGCTGCGCTTGCCTTCTACGAGTCGGGTGATAAGTGCCCCACTGCAGTATAAGAGGAGGCCGGTGAGCTCCGTAGTGACACTTGTAGCGAGGCACCCAGTGTAGAAACCACTGCAGACATGAAGGGAGGCCTCGTCCTGCTGATTGCTGGTGTGTTGCTCGTGGCGTACTGCACGCCGCTCGCTGCTGCAGACGATGGCGACGAAGTGGTGGAACAAGTAGGAGAAAACAGAGACGCTGATGACGACGACGGCGACAGCATAGCAGACGACGATGACTACGTCATCGATCCTGAGGAGGGTCCAAATGCAGAGAGCAGGCGGGCACTCAAAGGTAAACACCAGCAAAGGCGAGCAGGCTGTGCACGGCTCTAACTGCTGTGGTGTCGCTAGTGGCTCCCTGAGGCAGGCGCTCTGACACTGTGTCTGCAGGCAGCTCAAGTGCAGCATTCATGTCGTCAGGTGTTGGTGATATTACTATGACACCACTATCACGTTTCTTAATAGGCTAAATATGTTGCTACATTCAATCACAATTCCCTCTAATATTATGTCTGATAATAATTGTTTTACTTGCCAAAGATGGACCCCCTGTTAGACCTGTCAGGTTCACATTTGGATCACTCTGAGGGTCTATCTGCTGAACCATGATGACATTTAATCTCCGTGTAGCTTATCAGTAAAACATATTTAGACAAAAAAAATATCAGTATCAGTCACCTATTAAAATTGGTACTAAATTGCACTTTCAGAACAATTAGTCATTGAATAGGTAATGGTATTAACAAATAAATAACTTTCTACCATGTTACATAAACAAACACTAATAAAATAAATGTGACAGATTTTTCCTTCTGCAGCATGAAAGTATCATAGAATTTTATGACATTATTAACAAATTCTCACGCACGATAGCATTGTGCGGTGGTGAAGTATACACTAACACGCTGAAAATGTAGCTCATTACCTAACTGACGTTCCTTTTTACATTGGTATACTTTATTATTTTCCATATTTACCATTTTGTTATACAACAGGGTACAGTTACCATACGAGTTACCTGTTAAGGAATATAATAATTAACAGAGTTTCGGTACAGTGTCGACGTTGTTACACCAAAAAGATATAAGATGACAGTTTCTCTGTAATAAACCTTAGTGTCACTAAGTCTGAGGAATAATGACATTGAGACTACACAGTAACAGCAGTATTTGAGCTGTAGTCCGTAATTATGTCGTATTTTTGGTGTGACATATTCAGATGTCTCATGAAAGTAATGTGTCAAAAGTAAATGAAACATTATTAGCAAGAACTTACAAGCGCAACAATGCTTAAGAAGAAGATGGTAGTTCTGTATGTCAGGCACAGTATCATAACTATAATGGCTCTAATCACTGTCTAAATAGATAGAAGGTGTCCGGATTTGGGCCACGCACAGTGAATCTCTCTTCAGTAGTCATTTAGTCACAGAATATGTGTGCATGTTAGTGGCCTGCACAAAACAGTACATCATGCAGTGACTGAGGTGATTACGATCTACCGTAAATAACGGTTATACTGAACCGAGGAAAACGCTAAAACTGCATTTAAAAGTCTCACCACAGACATATGCATAACATTTTTATGAAAATTTTACACGTGCAAAAAGATCAATGATATTTTGAATATTACCACAGATGCCTATTTTACAACATATTTCTGTGTCTACAACTTTGTAAATACATGTATCAAGTCACCATAGTGTAAAACACCGATTGGCAGTATACTACATTTTTTGGAACCGAATATACCACGCCTAGCAATTGTAGGCTAGATCAGCGTTCCTGAAGATAAGGTAGCAACTATTCCAGTGAAAGCAAACCAGTCATCTATGTGTTAAACGCTTCTGAAGTATACTTTGCGCCTATAGCATGCGAGCATAGTGTTTGCAGCAGCAGTAACAGGTGTTGGTATTACAGATACTGAAATTTGATGGTAAGGAAGAAGGTAACCAGGTGTCACTGGAACATCACGTGTGTTGTTTCCTGTTGAGCAGGTGCTCACGCCCGGGCTGGCCACGCCAAGCATGCGAGGGCAGGCAGCCGACACGCTGCGGGCAGAGCTGCAGTCAGGCCCCACGCCAGGTCAGGCGCCGCCCGCAGAGCCGCCCACAGAGCGTAGTCGCCGCTGCTGAGGGGGCGCCACACCATGGAGACGCAGTCTGGAGCTGCTCATACTGTACTCACAAAGCAGAAATAAAGCACCGATGACCTTAACAAAATTGGTTTTAAATTACCCAAAGTCGTACATGTGTGCAGAGGACTATGAGTGACCATATTACCAAAAGTGCTAAATTATTAATTGAATTATGTGCTTAACTGTAAATGTGTTTTGTGCTGGGAGAAACCTTCCCCATATCCTTATGGCCTCAGTGTTTCTCCTTCTGATCTAAATGTCAATTAGTAACATTTTTCAAAGCAACAGATGGTATTACAAAAGAGCTCTGGTTCATTCTGTTAAGAGATGAGAAGGAAAACTTTAATATCAAATCACAATGTTCCTACTTCGAAGGGTTATGGTGATATAATTGTTTAACGAATCTAAACATTGGAAGAAATCAAGAGAATACAAATAAAACTAAAGTAGTTAAAGGTTATCCAGCCATTGACCTTCGTATGTGCGAAAGGGCACAGATTGCCCGAACGCTTACGGGAATCGTCACCTTAGTGTGCGCGAGTAGTGGGCGGGTGGCCAAATATCTATTAGGTACATTACGTATGTAGCTTATGGGCAGTTGAGAATGTGGGTCTCACCGGAAGCGTGCAAGTGATAAGTCCCTGCAGTCGCGCTGTTCATATGTGTCCTCAGTGGCTCAGATGGATAGAGTATCTACCATATAAACAGCAGACCTCGGGTTCGAGTCTCGACCAGGGCAAACATTTTCTGCTGTCCCCATCAACGAATATCGACAACAACTCTCTGCACCTGAGAGTTTCAATTAATTATCACTTAAATCAAGAGGACTTCAGCTGAGTCATTGTAAAAGTGTAGCATCAGTACTTACTGACTTCTCTGAGTAAATACATACTCTATGTGATCAAAAGTATCTGGACACTCCCAAAAACGTACGTTTTTCATATTACACACATAGTGCTACCACCTATTGCCAGGCACTCCATATCAGCGACCTCAGTAGTTATTAGACATAGTGAGAGAGCAGAATCTGGCGCACTGTGGAGCTCACGGACTTCAAACGTGTTCAGGTGATTGGGTGACACTTGCGTCATACGTCTGTACGCGAGGTTTCCACACTCCTGAAAATATCTAGATCCTCTCTTTCCGATCTGATAGTGATATAGAAACGTCAACGGACACGTACGGCACAAAAGCGTACAGGCCGACCTCGTCTATTGACTGACAGAGACCGCCGGCAGTTGAAGAGGGTTGTAATGTGTAATAGGTAGACATCTATCCAGACCATCACACAGGAATTCCTAACTGCATCAGGATCCACTGAAAGTAATATGACCGATAGGCGGGAGGTGAGAAAAGTTGGAATTCACAGTCGAGCGCCTACTCCTAAGCGACACATCACGATCGTAAATGCCAAACGACGACTCGCTTGGTATAAGGAGTGTAAATATTGGGTGAATGAACAGTGGAAAAACGATGTGTGGAGTGACGAATAATGGTACACAATGTGGTGATCCGATGGCAGGGTGTGGGTATGGCGCATAACCGGTAACGACATGTGCCAGCGTGTATAGTGCCAACAGTAACATTCGGAGGCGGTAGTGTTATGGTGTGGTAGTGTTTTTCATGCAGTGGGCTTGCACCCTTGTTTTGCGTGGCACTATCGCACCACAGGCCTACATTGATGTTTCAAAAACCTTCTTGCTTCCCACTATTGAAGAGCAATTCGGGGATGGCGATTGCTTCTTTCGACACGATGGAGCACCTGTTCATTATACACGGCCTGTGGCGGAGTGATTGCACGACAATAAAATCCCTGTTATGGACTGGCCTGCACAGATTCCTTATCTTAATCCTATACAACTCCTTTGGATGTTTTGGAACGCCGACTTCGTGCTAGACCTCACCGACCGACATGGACACCTCTCCTCGGTTCAACACTACGTGAAGAATGGGCTGCCATTGGCCAAGAAACCTTCCAATACCTGAGAGAGTGGAAGCTGCATCAAGGCTAAGGGTGGGCCAACAGCATACTGGATCCTAGCATTACCGATGGAAAGCGCCACGAACTTGTAAGTCATTTTCAGCCAGGTGTCCGGGTACTTTTGCTCACAAAGTGTATGTAGAATACAGGTAGTATCATGTAGGAATTCAACTGCACTTTATTTTACGTTAAATTCTGAATGATTGAAATGAGCAAAGGGTTGGAAAGTGCTCATGGCATCTTCGACAATGTCATCCAAGTTTAAGTAGTAGAATAGCAATAGTGATAATGTCTAATTCTGCGAAACTGAATAAAGACAGCGTACAAATATTAATGAATCGAATGTCTTGAAGGACCTACTTATTGTGGAAGAAAGTTTCCAAAGGCACGGAATTAATACATAATGAGCACATCAGACAGCCTAATGAAGCCTTGTTCAATGACTGTAGGACAACTGGTTACATATAGTAATTCAGTCTGTCTACACAGCAAACTCTTTTTCATAATTTTACTTCCATTTTCATGTCTCCGAAATTTTAAGGTAATAACTGAATACCGAGGAGCACCTTACAATATGCCGATGTTATCATTATGTGATTTCTACTTTTTTCCGCCTCCAGTCTCAATTATAATACAATTAATACCATGTTTACAAATGATTCTCGCTACTTCGAAGGCTATGAACACAAAAAAGGTAGAAGTGGTTGTAAAATATTTACAGATTGCGACCTATGGCAGCCATTAATTCAGGACGTTCTTAGAACGCCTTGGAGGCAACCTCGTTCGTTATCAATTTTTTCCAGAAAAGTAAATGATGGGATGGCAGACAGTTTATCATGCAACAAAGAAAAGTAAAAAAAAAGTTGAGAACTTGTCACTTTGGCTGTATTTTTAACATCCTCATAGGGAACAAAACATGTTTTCGATCATCTCTGTGAACAAGTGAAGCTTATCTAAAGATAAGATTCAAGTGGGAAGTGCGGGACTCTGCTCTGTCTAGAGATGGAATTGTGGGTTTCTTGTGCATCGTAACGTGTGGTGCTCAACTTGAATCGGAGTATAGTCAGCTCTGAGTGGTAGGAGGAGACAATATCTCAACTTCTCAGGCTGGCTCTCATCTAATGGCAAATATATGCGCGTTCAATTGGTGAAGTTCCTCCCACTCGTTACACATACGTACATATATCCCGTCTTACAAATCACTTGAGATTTGGTTCGGTCAGATAGAGCGCACAGAGAATTTTTTAAAACGAAGAATTTCATTAGCAGAAGACCTCCGTCATAAATCTCTAGAGTGTGATTCGTTGCTGGCATTGTCGCATTTTGAATGCAGTGAGGATCGGATGTCTACAATCTTACTGTTACCCGATCCTCTCACCGGATTTCGACGAATATCTCCTGGTTGTACAGCGGTTCCCAAAGCTTCGATATGAAGCACTGCTGCAGACTCAATACATCCTAAACTGCGTCTGTCTTGTGTGTAACCTCCTTTAACCGTCTCAGGGTAATAGCCTTGACGCAGAGTCGGAATGTTGATTCTGTGGCATTGGGTGATAAACTACACTGAGACACTTCATTCGTCTCACAACAGACAATAGGGCCTAGCGATACACGAAATTATGGTACATAGTCTGACTTGCCTGTCAGAGTTTATTGACGATAAGTTTCGGCTGGCAAGTATCCACTAGTGTGCTGCGATAACCAATCGCCACTCAGTCAATGGCGTCGCCTGTATTAAACAATTAGTTACATTCTATGAGAAACATCGTAAGTGAGTGAGTTATACACACTAAGTAAAACCCCCGCCAAACCGAGAAATTGTTGCTCTACTTCTAATTTCACGTTCTAGATAATGGCAGCTTAACCACGATGTCGTGCTGTTACATAGTACACGCGGTTTTACGGATGCATCTGCGTTTGTAAGGACACGGATGTCAAGGCAGAGCCAGATATATTTCATGTTTCTACAGTGTAAAACAGATCTGGGTCCGCAGGTTCCTGAGGGTCGCGAAATCCACCCGCCACTACACACCAAACATCCCGTCGACAGCGAGACATTAGGGACCGAGCACAAGCTTACATTAGGAAAAGATAGAAAATAAATCGGCCGTCCCCTTTTCAAAGAAGCATCCCGGTATCTCGTTCGATCGATTTGGGAAATCGTCGAAAACTTATTATATCTTGATCGCCGGACGAGAATTTGAACCGTTGTTCGTCCTAAAGTGTTCCCAGTGTGCTAACCTCTACGTCACATCGCACGGATGTCATTATTTTACAGCCTGAGCAACTAAGGAAGAAACCCAAAGTACACACAGAATTAATAATCATGTCTTGGTGAGATTTTCGTCAAATTATAGCAGACATTAAGGCAAATTTCCCAATATTAGCAACAAATTTTTATCGTCTATAGTCCATGAATTCTGATACGGACTTTGTATTTTGTAACTGAACTATATACATTTTTCTGTGTCATTTGTAACAAGGTTCTAAGAGAACTTCAGCGGCTTACCATGAATGGGTCCTCATCAAACGGTTTCAGGACAACAGCTCCGCAAACCACTGTCACGCCGACGGAAGAAGAGACTCCACACACATCAGTCCCATTATATTAAATGTAAGCAAACACAAGACTCAGGTATTATTCTTGTTTTGCCTCTGCAGTTGATTCTCAGCAGTCTGTATTCTGCTGTTGCACCAATCAAATAACATACCTGAAAAGCCATTTAGACACTTACAATGTGTATGACAGTCGAAAAAAAGAAGACATTCACAATACATACGCAGTCGAGAACGTGAATATCGTTTATGGAGAATGTCGCCCAACTATTATAATCTGATGAGTAACCAGATAGTGGTAACTGTCGCGATTTGTCTTTGCGAATATAATAAAAAATTTCTACAAACTGGAAGTGTAGAGGAAAAAATACTCCAAGTAAAAAGAAGAGCTGCTGATAGAAGGAAATGAAAATAGCATGTTAGCAGCAGTAACGATAATGTGAATGTCACTAAGAGGCGTCTTGGAAGTACGAAGGGATCGACCAAACGAGTCTTCTGCTAAAATTAGAATCCATCACATTTCATGATCTTCACATTCCGCTGCAACTGCAGTTTCGTAGCAATGACTTCCAAAATCGGTGTTAGGTCTCCGAATGTTATCTACGAAAAGTGTAAAGTAATACGTGCAATATCATTTATATAAGATCTGAGCAAAGAAAGAATAACGAAAAATCTTTTAGCATAACTAAATGTCCGTCTTCGGACTAATCCAATACAGAATCGTGATTCCAGATTGCATAAGAATGCCCGTTACATCCTCAAGAGAGGAAACAGCGCCGAGTCTTTCATTATAGTATTACTATCCTCGAACTTCCTCTCTCTCGACGTCATTCATTGTGTGAGGACTAGATATTTATTTTTGGAAGTTAAGTGGCTTGGTTGAAAATATTTTTGACGTGAATCTTCAAAATTACTGGTGCATCAGTTTCTGTTCGTGCTGACACAGTGGACTTTCTTAACATAAAACATGTACGTTGTATATGTTAGCAGTCAGTAACAATTATTTCAATGACATTGGCACAGTGGCGGCTATGAAAACCGCGACCAAGTCGACAAATTCTTGTTATAAAATCTCATCGACTGGCCCACAGAATTAGCTACAAAAAATAGTAAGTTCAAATGGTTCAAATGGCTCTGAGCACTATGGGACTTAACTTCTGAGGTCATCAGTCCCCTAACTAATCTAAGGTTATCACACACAGCCATGCCTGAGGCAGGAATCAAACCTGCGACCACAGCGGTCGCGCGGTTTCAGACTGGAGCGCCTGAAACCGCTTGGCCACTCTGGCCGGCTAAATAGTAAGTATTCAGTATTCAGTGAGACTAGTATATACAGCTTCAGCAACAAAAGTTAAAAATAAGGAGAAACAATTAAAACAAACACCACTGACAGATATTTTTTAATTCATAAGTAAAGCAATACTTATCGTTATAAAGAGACTACATCAATTTAAGATATACTCATATTTAAAGATGAAGCGAGTTTCTCACTCGATGGAAACGTGTTATTTTCTAATTGATTAAATATCATTATTCATTCAAGACAAATTAGACAGTTTATGACTGAAAAAAAGAATAAAACCTTTATGTCGTTTCATGTGGCAGACCAATGAAAAATTTTGTGTGAGGTAGAAGCATCGTTTGCATATCATGAGCAAGTCAATCCTCGCAATAAGCTCTAATCGCCAGGTGAAAGCCGATGCTGACACAAAGAACAGGATAAAAACAGCGCTCCTTGTTTATCACCGTTCAGTGTGTGTGAGGTGTGGAGGCTTTAATTTTGGCTGCATGACACTCCGCTGCCGACACCAACGACTTGCGTTGCAAATATCGATCCGATCATACGTGTGGAGCTAGGGCCTTTGGTCGAGGAGGGTGTTGTTTGTTTGGCGGGCCCTGCTACTGACAGCTAGCTGGAGGGCACGTGGCTCGCAAGTGGTTGCCATTGGGTGACTCCTGATGTTCAATAGGTCGGAGGCAGGCCCTGCCGCCTCGCTTAAGGATTGATAGCGTCGAATTACAGGAAGAGTAATGATCGGCAAGTTCCCGACCTAGTCTCCAAAACCAAATACACGAATCACAGGCTATAACACCCCCGCTTGGAATCCTGGAGGTCACGGCTTCTTTACACTTGAATGGAGTTAAGGGTAGCATCTTTTGTGTTTTGTGTAATTATCGTCAAAGGCCACGTCTGCGTTAACGTGGAATTGGAACTGTTGCATTAATGCGCGCCTGAAAGATTGCAAGTGTGACATTCAGTCTGTGTTAATGTATTGCTCCAGGCGATATTCTGTACGACTGTACAGGTATTCCTTTTACAAACTGAGTTGATGAAATTCAAGGTGTAACATAATCTGTTTCGGAGGCAAGGCAACCTTGTGATCTGCTATCCTCCAGGATTACAGTAAGAGTTCAATCAACTGAGATGTGTTCCTGTCCTTGGCCTTTCCTTCTGACCTCTTACCACATGTCAGATAATATAAGGAATAACTTGTGTTTCGAAAGCTATAATGCTTTCTTGTGCCGATTTATTTTTCAAACGAATAAGAAATCCTCATAGAACTTTCTGGAGATCCGTTTTCGTTTCGTCTCGTTTTTTTGTGAAGTATCCTCAGCAATTCTTCAGAATGTCTTTAGAGTTTGCTTCCAAATGAAAATCAATGAAATTCACCCAGACAGATACGTCCTCACAATACGATCGTTCAGTCTTACTGTGAATATTATTACAACATCAAATATGAAAATCCTTTTTGTTCACTTACCATGCTATCCACCTTCAACAACAAGATGAAGTTCGCTGTGCACTTCTCCATATTTCACTTGAGTACCCCAGTCATTAATCTGTTTTGTCATTATTTCCATTACAAATTTTCAAAATATCTTCCTAAAGTCACGACCAAGATAAAATTGATTTTCTCATTTCGTTTTACATGTGATGCGGGTTTCTCACAGTAATAACAGTTTCTTGTAAGATAAAATGTCTGAACTGACGATCGAAAAATATTAGTCAGTACCTGTTCTAGCACAATAATCCTTCTAATATGGGTTCTTGCACTTTCCATGAACAACATCGGTGCAGTTCACCAGAATAACATGTTCCCTCAATGAACATTTGTATCCCTTTTTCCTTCACTTTGTTAGCTCTACCCCGCCCATAACACTTTCACCACTAATTAAATATTTAAACATTGTGCTGACTTGTCTTTCATTTAAGAACGTAGGAAAACAATGGTCTGTTGACGACTGATGCCTCCTCCATAACCAAACATAGCAGTGTTCAACAAAAGACTCAGCAGAAAGCACATCTTTCTAACAGCGAAGCAACGAAGAACGGATGCCTGTACTCCTAAATAAGTGAAACTACACCGGTGAATATTGAAAAACCTGAGTAGAAAGTCAAAACCAGGTAGTCATTAACCACACTATTTCCATAAAACTAATAACTACGTTTCTGAAATTTTCATTAAATTTTTTAAAACACTTTTGAAGTTCTGTAACTGTTCTCTAAAAAACCATCAAATTAGCCAATTCTCAGACGCAGCATTTCTTATGACAACGAAACTTATATACATTTAAACTTGAAGAACTAGCATATTGTGATGTATTATATCTAGGAAAGCGTCGTAGTAACTATAGATACTCTCATATCCTGAATGTATTGCTTATTTGAAGTAATGAGGATAATAAATTAATCATATTATATAACAATTACAAATATTCATTGATTGCTAAGAATGACCGGGACCTCAAACAGAACACTAACGGCAAGACGATTTCCAACTTTACGGACAAATACCTATCGGGAAAAGGAGACGAAACTGACAAAAAAATTCTAGAAGGTATGGTCGTAATCAGTAAGCCGATGTGACGGGCAAAGTCGTTGAGTAGCGTGCAGTAGGCGAGCATAGTATATTTTGCATTCCAAAATTTTTGAAATATGCTTAATTACTATTCATAAGTCATAAGTTTGAACATGACGCTCCTGTTGTATGCTTTCAGGAAACCTTGTTGTTTTCGTTTGCCGTTTCCACCATGGCAGTGAGCGGGTTGGCATAGTGCCTAATGCACCAGACTCGCAGTCGGGATACCCGAGTTGAACCCCAGGGCCGACATTCTGATGTGGGTTGTGAGTGGCTTCTCAGCTCACCATTCGTGAATGCTCGAATGCTACCTTGAAGTGGCCACGCCGCTTCCTTCAATTCCAGTAAATGATAATCGGAAAATACTTCGTGTCCAGCGACCTTAGCTGTAGACGAAGACATAAAGCATTTAACTAATATCCTCATTTCAACCAAAGCAAACAAACGACCTGCCTACGTAGTGTAAACTGTGCGTCTGTTATCAGCACTGAGTAAAACGGAAATTCTTTTCCACGTACTTCTCCTGTCTTCGTGGCGATTGTTGTATGCTGTTAACTCCAGTCACTAACATGTTATTGTTTGAAATTGAACCTCGTGCTGGAAAGACGTGGACGGTCGACATGTATGCACAAATGTTCACAGTCATCTCTAAAGAACACTACCGCCATACAGAAACATATCTCAATGGAGATACCATCGTCAAATGAATTTTATTGACTGATTTCTGCTTGATGATAAATGTTATAATTTACGAAATGAATGACTGACAATAAAATAGATTTTATATATAATTACACACTCTGTGTATTGCCATAGGGTGTTCTATTACAAGTTCAGTTTAAAATGATGACCTTTGTTGAAACCCCCTGGAAATGAAATACAGGTTATACCTATGGTTATAGGTGTAGGGCATAGAGCCATAACTATTCACTTATGAGTCTTGGTGTTACCGGATGGGATAGTATATGTCCTGATTTGTGCTACCAGCGGTGTACATTTGTTCACTAATCATGTATTTTATCCTCAGAAATTAAAAACAGTTGATGCATTTCCTCTGTCGTATAGAACAAGAAATCTAGCTCCACAATACAATTATTGCATTGTACATGAAAGGTTAGCATTCAACCTGTATTATGTACTACACACTTTGATGATATGTAGCGACATACATTGAGCATTTATTAAATTCTTCTTTCCCAACTTTGTTTAAGTTGTTTAACTTGCTTCTACAATTGAGTTAAAAAGCAAGCTACAGAAATTATGATTTTAAAGCACACATACGATAAGACTTATAGCGCAATATGTCTACATGTTAGTGGCCTCTACAACGAAGTATATTATTCAGTGATAGAGAACTCATAGAGTACTCACAATGAAGGTAATTGCATATCAGTGCATAGAGAAGTGATGAAAACTCTATGACTGGTTCAAATGGTTCAAATGGCTCTGAGCACTATGGCACTTAACTTCTGAGGTCATCAGTCCCCTAGACCTTAGAACTACGTAAACCTAACTAACCTAAGGAGATCATAAACATCCATGCCTGAGGCAGGATTCGAACCTGCGACCGTAGCGGTTACGCGGTTCCTGACTGTAGCGCCTAGAACCGCTCGGCCACCACGGCCGGCTTCTATGACTGCTTTTAAACATCTTATCATATTTAAGTAACTGTTTTAGAAACATGTTAAACGTAAGAAAAAAAAATTACTTTTTCGACGTTTAACAAATACACTCCTGCAATTTATTCATTTGTTTATTCATTTATACATATCTGTGTAACATTACCATGGTGTAAAATACTGCCTTAAGGTATGCCACGTAATATGTAACTAGGTATGCCAGGGGGTGCACTTATTAGCTAGACTAGTGTTCCTGAGTTGTATGATAACTGTTATTCCAAACAAAACAGACCACTCATCTTTTTGTCATCTACTTCTTACATTCACGTTTTGCACATCAAAGGGAAGCTTAGTGATGTAGCAAGTGTAAGAATGTGTGGCTGAAATTTTCTGATGTAACAGGAATGTAAGCACGTATCACTGTAACACCACATGTGTTGATTACCATTAAGCAGGTGCTCATGCCTGAGCGGACCACACCAAACACGCATGGGCAGGCAGCTGACATGGTGCAGCCAAAGCCAGAACCAGATCACATGCCAGGTCAGGCGCTGCTTCCAGAGCTGACCACAGTTGCCACTCCTGAAGTGGAGCCACAAAATGGAGGCACAATCTGAATCTACTCTCACTGCCTAGCACCCTGCAGTAGCAAGGGAGAAATAAAGCACCACTGCACTTTGCATCAAACATACATGATTATTAACCAGTGTCTTATAAATGTAAGCTCTAGCACAGTCATTGCTGATAAATGAGGATGGGGAAAATTTGGGTGATTCAAAATTTTTAAAGTCCTTCAATAGTCGACTATAAATAACGTATACAGTGTTGTAATATAATTTCTCTATTACTTCATTTATTCTTATGTGATGTAAAAGTCAATTCCTTCATTCGGTTTAATAACTAATTGTCTACAGTATTCAGGATTGTGGTACATGGAGCAACATGATACTGAATCTGCCGGAAAAGCAATGGAAAGAAGAACTTATAACAGCCGCAATTCCAATGCTCTTCCCGTTACTAAATGATTTTCAAATCTACATATATAACTGCAGGCGAACACTTCCATGTACATTCAGACATGAAACAAAAATTATTTTCGGCTATGACAGTTATCATCTGGAACTATTATAGGACATTTTGAATTAATAGATCTAAAGCAGTACCTTATGCGAGAGAAAAAAGACGATTCTACTCACTAGTTATGAAACTAAGATAACAAAATTAACATGTTTCTATAAATAACAATATCTGTAAAGTGTGCAGACAATATTTCAGCAGCATCCACATCTGCATATGCAATTCATACTGCACTGTAGGGAGTGATACTTAGCATAGCACCAAATCATGGGGATGCTTCCCATTCCAGTCACTTGGATTGCCAGAAGAGTACATAAGTGGAGGGAGAAAATCTCTGAACTCTCAGTTAATACATGGTCTGCAACCTTTTATTAGGATTTTGCTGGTTACTAGGTGTCTATATTAGATGCCTACCAGTTCAGACATTTTTGCGTTTGTGTTGCAGTGCCCATGGGGCAATCACGCCTGTGACTGTATCTGCCGCATTGCCTGTACATATTTAATACCACAGATAGTTCTATTTAACGTTAGTAATTGAGTAATATGCTAAAAAGTGATGAACAGGTCATTCTTAGGTAGACTTGAAACACTTCGATTCTATGTCTGTAAATATGGTCAGTAACATAATCATAGAGATTACTAGCCTCTTCGTTATGCTGAACCACAAAGCTTCACTGTCTGTTACAGTGCACAACAGTCCAGCAGACACGTTGCTACCGATATACTGTCAATCACATGCTTACCTAGTGTAGTAGTCGCCAAGAAAGGAATTTAAAAATAATTGAACAATAAAGTCAGCTTTCTTTTACAAGAACTCTTAGTAGCAAAACTGTTATTGACAAAAAAACACAGAGAGCAGTTATCACTCTCTCTGTGAAATACACTTTATTGTGCAACATGAAGTGGACTTCAGTAATGGATATTCTTATTACTTTCCAATTATATATTTCTCAAAATTTTTTAATGTCTTTATTACATACAATTTCTTTTCTACATCAGTCTTATGATAGTTTCACTGAAAGATGCTAGAGATAAAAAATGGATTGCTGCAGACTACACACATTACACATATAATTCTGACATATATAAACTGAAAAGTCGCTTACATCACATGGAATACTGTGAATTAGATGATGGAAGGCAAATCATCGTCAGTAGTTAGTACTTCTACATTCTGTAACCATTAGCACACCAGATCGAGTTGACAGACGTTTAGAGGGTGATACACCAGAAGACTGTCTGGACCCCTACTACCAACACTTTTTTGTTGACAGACAACAGAATTCCTGCTTTACACCTTCTGTCAGGTGGGAGAATGGCGACAACTGTTTAGTAAGGTGCATTACTGGCGGTTTTCTCGAGAGTGAACATACAGTGAAATGTTGCAGTTAAACATTTAAGTAAATGTGAAAGGAATATAAAATCGTTTTAGGTATGCAGTTTATTAATTGTCTTATGTCCAAAGGCGCTAAACAGACGTTGTTAACAGTATACGCACATTTATCTTTTATGTATATACAGTTGTCGTCATTGATAATTGACTATCGTTGTCCATTGATCTTCACTGACCCAACGGTCATTTTTATGTTTCAGACAGGTAGATAATGGACTGCAGAAGATCTTGAAGATGTAAAACAAGTTGTTGATGGAGGTGTGTTGCTTAGGTGGGCCGTTGAAACTTTTGATATACCTTGTAGTACACTACAACATGGATTAAGGAAAGGAAATTAATCCGACCGAGAGGTAAGCTGCACTTTGTGTCACACAGCCGCTGATTAAAACTATATTTTGAAGACTTTGTGAACTAATTATATCCATCTTTATGTCTCAGATGGGAACAAAGTCAAGTGCAGAAGATTGGGGGCTGTAGTCACCATATCATTAATTGTACAGCAGTACGTGGTGTACATGATAATCACTTTACTCACACCCTTTATGAATTAATTACCTAATGGAATATGAGAATGAAAGCCGCCATACAGCAGTTCATACCATAAAAAACTTGAGAATGTATACATTCTTGACTGGCATCCTTGGCCTCCTGGTCTGTCATGCATAAACAGTGCATGGCAAGACGAATACTTCCATACCAGGAAGCAGACTGCCGCTTTCATTTACTGACAGCACGCATTCGTTTCGAGCCACATTGTATGCATTCTGGGTGAGTCTCACTTCAAGCCGACGTTGTGTCAGTTCTGGGTGTTGGATGATGAGAAAGTTTAATTATTTATAACTCTTATGTAGTTAACGTCTCCTCAGATTTTGATAGGTATTTGGACTGATATAAAATGGTGTACGTGTTCCATTTTGCAATAGCCTGTACACAAAAATTGTGAATAATTATTAAATAAAGCTGAGAGAATGGCTCCAGGTAATATGGATGTGAATCTTAATTCATAGTTATCAATGTTGTTATTATTTGTCACAGTGGAAGTAGCAATACGAAAAAGGGGAAAGAAAATTCCTAATATGGAACATAGTTACAGAGGCCCCAAAATCAGTACTGGTGTTCACAAGTCTATTCTTCTGCATGGTTAACAGTATGAAGAATTTGGGAAGCATCTTAAATGAATAGATAGGTTACACTATATGAACGTAAGATTCATTGTAAAGAGAACAAAACAAAACTTTAATAATTGATAAAATTTTATAACGAATTCTGACATATATAATCGGAGAATTGTAATACATAATATTGAAAAATTTTAGCTAAATGTGCAGCATGATAACGCAATGTAACGAGAACGAGGATGACATTAACTACTATTGAATAAATTCCTGTACTTTTTAAATTAGTTCTTAAAGTGAGTGATTTCCCTTCTATAATGCTGTTCTTATGAATGGAAGACGATCGTAATTCATGTGTATAAACTTTCAGGTACATGATTAGTTTTCTTGGTTGTGCTGTATTTATCAGATATAGTGTTTACAGTTTTGTTTTACGTCTTTTAGTGCCTTCAACCTCAAGGTTTCATACCATGTCCAGCAGGATAATTCAGCCTTTAAGATATGACAACAATACGGCTGATTGTGGAGTTTGACGTAAGCGCTGTGTAGCTGCGCTTGCCTTCTACGAGTCGGGTGATAAGTGCCCCACTGCAGTATAAGAGGAGGCCGGTGAGCTCCGTAGTGACACTTGTAGCGAGGCACCCAGTGTAGAAACCACTGCAGACATGAAGGGAGGCCTCGTCCTGCTGATTGCTGGTGTGTTGCTCGTGGCGTACTGCACGCCGCTCGCTGCTGCAGACGATGGCGACGAAGTGGTGGAACAAGTAGGAGAAAACAGAGACGCTGATGACGACGACGGCGACAGCATAGCAGACGACGATGACTACGTCATCGATCTTGAGGAGGGTCCAAATGCAGAGAGCAGGCGGGCACTCAAAGGTAAACACCAGCAAAGGCGAGCAGGCTGTGCACGGCTCTAACTGCTGTGGTGTCGCTAGTGGCTCCCTGAGGCAGGCGCTCTGACACTGTGTCTGCAGGCAGCTCAAGTGCAGCATTCATGTCGTCCAGTTTTGGTGATATTACTATTACACCACTATCACGTTTCTTAATAGGCTAAATGTGTTGCTACATTCAATCACAATTCCCTCTAATATTATGTCTGATAATAATTATTTTACTTGCCAAATATGGACCCCCTATAAGACCTATCAGGTTCACATTTGGATCACTCTGAGGGTCTATCTGCTGAACCATGATGACATCTAATCTCCGTGTAGCTTATCAGTATAAAATTTATAAAACAAAAACATATTAGTATGAGTCATCTATAAAATTTCGTACTAAATTTGCACTTTGGTTACAATTAGTCGTTGAATAGGTAATGGTACTGACAGAAAACTGCATTCCAATAAATATCTGTCTACCATATTTCATAAACAAACACTAATAAACCAAAGGTGAGAGATTCTCCCTTCTGCAGTGTAAACGAATCATAGAACTTTAACTAACAAACTAGCAAGCACGCTAGCATTGTGCGGTGGTTAGATATACGATGATACACTGAACATGGTATTCAAGGATCTCATTACATACCTGACATTTCTTTTTGCATTGGTAGAGTTTATTGTTTTCCATATGTACAATTTTGTTATGGAACAGGGTATAGTTACTATATGAGTTACTAGATTAGAAATATATTAATTAACAGAGATTCGGTACAGTGTCGACGTTGTTATACCAAAAAGACGTAAGATGACGTTTTTTCTGAAATAAACCTTAGTGTCACTAAGTGTGAGGAATACTGCCATTGACACTACACAGTAACAGTAGTTTTTGAGCTGTAGTCCGTAATTATGTCTTTTTTTTGGTAATTAATGTGGCAAAAGTAAATGAAACACAATTAGCAAAAACCTACAAGCGAGACAATGCTAACGTAGAAGGTGGTACTTCTGAATGTCGAGCTCAGATAGAACGTGCCCTGATTTGTACCACTCACAGACAATCTATCTTCAGTAGTCATTTAGTCACTTGTATTTTGATTTTCTACTTAGCAATGTAACATAATAACAGCAGTTAATCTTTCATCTAGAACACAAAGTCTGTCTCCACAATAGAATTCAGTAAGTCTCACAGCACAATTTGTCAGCATGTTAGTGGTGTGTACAAAAAAGTACATCACGCATTGACTGAGGCGAATATGATCTACTGTAAATGAAGATAGTACTACACGAGAGTTGTACTGAACTGAGGAAAACACTAAAACTAGTTTTAATAGTCTCACCACAGACTATTACATAACATGAACATTTTAAACGTGCAAAAAAGATCAATGATATTTTGAATAATACCATAGATGCCTATATTACAACATATTTCTCTGTCTATAACTTTGTAAATACATGTGTCAGAGCACTATAGTGTAAAACACTGACTGGCAGTATACTACATTATTTGGAACCAAATATACCACGACTAGCAATTGTAGGCTAGATCAGCGTTGCTGAAGTATAAGGTAGCAACTATTCCAGTGAAAGCAAACCAGTCATCTATGTGTTAAACGCTTCTGGAGTATACTTTGCGCCTATAAAACGCGAGCATAGTGTTTGCAGCAGCAGTAACAGGTATTACGGCTACTGAACTTTTCTGGTAAGAAAGAAGGTAACCAGGTGTCACTGGGACGTCACGTGTGTTGTTTCCTGTTGAGCAGGTACTCACGCCCGGGCTGGCCACGCCAAGCATGCGAGGGCAGGCAGCCGACACGCTGCGGGCAGAGCTGCAGTCAGGTCCCACGCCAGGTCAGGCGCCGCCCGCAGAGCCGCCCACAGAGCGTAGTCGCCGCTGCTGAGGGAGCCCACACCATGGAGACGCAGTCTGGAGCTGCTCATACTGTCCTGTATCCTGTACTCACAAAGCAGAAATAAAGCACCAATGTAATTTAAAAAATGGTTTTATTACCCAGCGTCTTACTCGTGTAAACAGACACATGTGGACTATGAGAGACAATGTTATCAAAATTGTAAAGTTTTTAATGGAATTATGTGCTCACTGTAAATGTGTTCTGTGCAGGGTTTTTTTCTTTATGGGATCTGTGTATCCCATTGAGATCTAAATGTCTATAAGTACTATTCTTCAAAGCGGCATATAGTGTTACAGAAGAGTTCTCGTTCATTCCGTTAAGAGATGAAAGGAAAACTTCAATTTGAAATCACAACGTTTCTACGTGGAAGGTAAATTCCGTACGATTTAAAGGAGCCAAGAGTCGGGAAGTGCTGATAGTACCTCTGACAATATCATCCAAGTTTAAGTAGTAGAATAGCCATAATAATAATTAGGAAGACTGTGAAACTGAATAAAAACAACGTAGAATGTATCGAACTTCTAATACGACCTATGTATAGTGGAAGAATATTTGAAAATACACGGAATTAAGACGTAATGAGCACTTGAGACAGCCTAATAAAGGGATTCTCGCTGCTCCAAAAGCTATG
Source organism: Schistocerca cancellata (assembly GCF_023864275.1). Lineage (NCBI taxonomy): Eukaryota > Metazoa > Arthropoda > Insecta > Orthoptera > Acrididae > Schistocerca > Schistocerca cancellata. The sequence goes on from NC_064633.1 coordinate 103,323,231, forward strand.
CAGATAAACAAGGTAGAGGTGATAGTAAAATCCTTACAGCTTGAGACCTACGACAGCCAAAAATAATACAAACACATATACAACGAGAAAGTAGGACCAATACAAAAGGGATGGAAAGTAGTATTATAGATCAGATAAATTATAAGCTTCAAGAAAATAAGGCAATTAGTATAAAATTAGATAAAGGAAATTCATTGGTGACAATGTCAGAGGAAGACTACAACAGGAAAGTACTACAATTTTTCTACCTATAAAATTATCGATCGAGATCCAGTCAAGAAATTTAATGTTCAACTAAAGAAAGCTCTAAAACATGTAACTTCATATTCACAGAAAAGGCTATAAAAAGACTCCAGTATAATGAATCCAACAACACCATCATTGTGTGCCCAGCCCAAGATACATAAAGAAAAAATCCCGATTCGTCCAATTCTTAACATGGTTAATAGCCCAGTACATGCTGTCAGTAAAAAGCTCAGCACGCTCCTTAAGCAATATTACATATACGAGATAGATTACACTACAAGAAGCTGTTACGATATTGTTAATAAAATCAAAAATATAAAAATACCAGAAAATGAAATACTCTTATCACTAGATATATCTAACATGTACTCAAACATTCCAGTAACAGAAACAATTGGAATCATTAAAAACATCTTTCTCAAATATAACACAATCACTCAAGGATAAATTTGTGAAATATTTGAATTTCTACAAATAATAACTTCCCACAATTATTTCTCATTTCAGAACAAAATTTATCTCCAAAATATGGTGTAGCAATGAGCACATGTCTAGCAGGTACATTAGCTGATATTTTCGTTCACGCTCTTGAAGAAAAATTTTTCAGCAGCTCCACTCAAACGAGCCAAAAAGTCATTTATCACTTTAGATACGTCGATGACATCTTGATCCTGTTCGATCATGTTCATGTATTCACAACAGTTTGCATTCAAAAATTAATTTAACTATGGAAAGAACAAAATAAGATCATAAGCTGTTAAGATCGCAATTTTAATGATTCTCTGTGTGACTTGCGTAAGTGCTGTACCAAACAGTAAACAGGCGTTTTTATTGTTCAGGTATTCCGTTATGTCTTTCAGTAACCATGTAATAGTTTTTAACTTTACATGTGTTACTTTATCGTAAGAAACTAAAATTACATCAGGTTATGGCCCCATGTTTGTTTTAAATAAATGGAATCTGCGATTAATACCTGGCCCCAAGTGTACTCTCACGTAAAGTTAACCCGAAATGGCAACTGAAGCGGAGAAGTAACGTATTCATTTATTCTATGGAACGACTTTCAACAACTGTAAATTCAGGATGGAAATTCTCCTTGAGGAACTGGAACTATTATCATTTGTGCAAGCGAATTATCTCACAAAGGTGGAATTTCTCGATGGAGAGGAGAACACGCAGCCTCCCGCAAAGGAAGAACGACTGGCCGAAATGGCTAAACAAGATCGTAAATGTCTCATCTTGTTCAATGCATTGCCGACAGTCACTTGTAATGCGCGAAAGATAAGGTAACTTCTTTTGGTTTATGGACCTCTCTGTGCAATACGTTCGAGAGAGAAGGAATTGCTGGTCAACTTCTGTTGAGAAAACAATTGTTAACTATGAAATTTAGCGCAACAAATGATTTGCCAGCTAACCACTTTCTGAAGTTTGATAAACTGATTCGTGATTTACATTCGACAGGAGCTACTGTCGAAGAAACGGACATAGTGTGTCATTTGCTTTTAACGATGCTTGCGGAATACTGCCATCGAAACGCTCTCAATGAACGACTTGACGCTGAACTTTGTGAATAATAGGTTCCTGGATGAAGAATCGAAGCGGAAGGGAGTCGTCGGGAAAAACAAAAACGATGAAACACCGCTTCCTACAGCTTTTCAGACTCAACGGTATCTAAAAAAAGGGTTAGTCAGACACCAGTAAAACAAAAGGGCTAATTGTAGATTTAAGGTACCAAACAAGAACTCAGGAATCAACAACTGTATGGTCGTAGCTAACGTCAAAGGGGAAGATGGGTTTTGTTTTGCAGCATCAAATGAAGATCAGTCAACGAACGACATAAATTGGTTCTTGGACTCTGGATCAACGGAACATCTGATTAACAGTAAGATACCTCTCACCAATTTAATGATTAAATTTGCTATACGTGTGCTTGACCTTAATTATAATTTGCTGTCAGTTAGAATACTGGAAATGAATAGTTTAATATCACATTTGCAAAGCCTCAAGGATTAATTAAGAAAGCAAAAGAAACTGTTGCCATTGCAAATAGGAATGAATCTCAGTTATATGTTGTAAACTTGTTGCAATGAAAAGCCTTGTCAGCTGTTTCAACTACAACTAATGCGAAACTGTGGCATAGCAGATTAGGCCATTTGAGTTACGATAACATTAAATGCCTACAGTCACAAGTTGATGGTCTGGAACTGAACACTTCAACAATCACCACGGAACAATGTTCAAATTGTGTCGAAGGAAAACCATCACTGCTGCCACACAATCACAGTAGGAAACGTGCCACCAGACCTCTTCAGTTGATCCACAGTGATCTGTATGGGCCAATTGAACCGGAATCGTTCGATGGAAAGAATTATGTAATCACGATCGTCGACGACTTTACACATTTCACAATGTCCTATACACAGAAATCGAAGTCAGAGGTAACTCGCCATCTGAAGATGATTTACGCCATGGCTACAGCTCATTTCAACTTGAAGATTAGCAGATTGCGCTGTGGTAGTGGTCGAGAATACATGTCAAATTAATTGAGACAGTTTTTTGAATAACAAAGAATACAGTTTCAGTTTACAGATACATTCCTCAGCAAAATGGTGTTTCAGAGCGAATGAACAAAACTATTATTGAGGAAGCTCGTTGTATGGTACTTCAGTGTAAATTATATAAAATGTTCTGGTCAGAAGCTGTTCGTACTGCCGTGTACCTACTTAATAGAAGTCTTACCACACTTTTGGAAGGAAAGGAGTCTGCAGCTTTTTGGTATGACAAGAAAACTAATTTGAGTAAGCTGAAAGTGTTCGGATGTATTGCTTATCTACTGGTACCAAAGGAATTGAGAACAGGGAAATATGAAGGCAAGTTCTTAAAATGCTATTTCACTGGTTACTGCCCTAATGGCTGCAGGCTTTGGTGTCCAGAGGAAGGAAAAATAGTCTGAGGAAGGAACATTGTTTTCTACGAAGGAAGATTTGACTTTGAAAGTAAACCAGCTGAGGACTGGATCCCAGAATCTGTACAGGAATCATCCGAGAAGGATGATAATGAAGAAGACATCGTCGAAGAAGATGCCAAACCAAATGATAGGGGTCATGAAAAAATTCCCATACCAGAACTGACCAGTGACGAAGAGGAAGCTGAAAATTTATCAGAAAAGAAAACTGTTCGATGATCTACAAGAAAGAGGAACCCTCCTAAATATCTGAAAGACTATGCTGTTCTTTTCACTCAATGCTGATTCATTTGTGGATGATGTACCGAAAAGTTACAAGGAAATTGCAAATCGTGAAGATAAGGAATATTGGTATAAACCTGTACAGGACGAAATTGACTATATAAAGGAAAAAAAGAGTTCGACCTTTCTTAAATTACCACCTGGAAAGAAGACTATTGACAGTAACTGGGTGTTCAAATTAAAAAAGGACAAGGATGGAAATATCATAAGACGCAAGGCTAGACGTGTGGCAAAAGTATATTCACAGAAAAGAGGATTTGACTACGACGAAACGTATGCACCAGTGGCTCGACTAGCATCTGTTAAAATAATGCTAGTCATTGGAATCCAACTAGGACTGTTTCTGGAACCACTTGATGTCGCCAACGCTTTTCTTCATGGATTACTTAAGGAGGAAATATACATGACTATTCCTGAAGTAGTGGGCGTTCCAGAAGAACTGAAAGACACGATTGGTTTGGTTTGCAGGTTACAGAAATTTATATATGGCTTAAAGCAAGCACCACTAGCATGAAATCACTCTATTCATACCATTCTTATGTCTATACGATTGACTCAGATAAATGTCTTTACTATATCATTTTAAAAGACGTGGTCATTTATATTGTGCTCTATGTTGATGACATTTTGATGGCAGGAAGTAATAGGAAATGGACTTCGGAAACGAGATTTCTATGAACAACGGAGAAATGTGTCTGAGCCGAGCATCATATTTGAAGAATTTGCTACAACGATTCAACATCAAGACTGTAATCCGATCAAGACGCCTATGGACATTAAACTGGAAATCAAGGAAGGAAAAATTATCGATAAGCCCTGCAGAGAGTTGATTGAGTGGTTGATGTACGCAATGGCAGGAAAAAGAGCTGATTTGTGTGCTGTGGTCAACTTGTTGAGCAGATACCAAAACAATCCATCGGAACAACTCTGGAAAAGCTTAAAAAGAGTTTTGATATATATCAAAGGAACCGTCAATATGTGACTGCATTATCGAAAGGTGAATCAAGAAGTTCTTCTGGTTATGCTGATTCAAATAGAATAGAAAAGAAGACGCAAGATCTACCCCTGTACATCTATTAAAATGTTTTGGAAACACCGTCTGTTGGGCAACAAAAAAACAGACTAGCGTTGCTTTGTCTTCTACAGACGCAGAATGTGTAGCTCTGGCGACAGCTGCAGCTGTTACTCTGGGTGAAATATTTGCTGGACGATATTCAAACTCCAAGGAACATGGACGTTTGACACAAGTTAATGTTAAATATAATTTTGTTCGTCAACTTCACCACCGCAGCATCATCACGGCCGAGCATGTACGTTCGGAAGACCAGACTGCAGATATTTTTACTAAAGACTTACCAGCTCCTAGATTCATGGCTTTTAGGACTTTGTTGGGTTTACTTTAATTTTTGTTAGCGTTAAATGTAAAATCATTAAACTGAGGAGGGATATTACGCTTGCAATTTTAATGATTCTCTGTGTGACTTACGTTAAGTGCTGCACCATCAAAGAGTAAAAGAGGCGTTTTTGTTCAGTTGTTCTGTTACGCGTTTCAGTTTAATAAAAACTATCTAATAGTTTTTAACTTTAGTTGTGTTATTATATCGTAACAAACTACAATCACATAATAAACTTTCTGGATTAAAAAATTTCGAACCAAAACCCTGAACATGCATTCGATATTTTTCGTAAACCAACGACAACAGACATAATTATCCACAACCAGTCATACCACCGAGATCACACAAGCTCCCATACTGTCAGTCTACGTTACCGAAACAACTTTTCACTGAAAAGAGAAAGCATTGAGAAAGAAATAGATCTTTTTCGAAATGTATAAGCAATCCTAAAGAGTTGGTAAGCACGTCATTCAAAAAGAAAACCAGATACATGCCAGTGCATAGATGAAATAACTAAAACGAACCACAGGAAAATAAAGTTCTTGTATTTCTGAAAAAAATTACTCGATGTTTCAACGATTCAAAATTATACACCAGTTACAGAACCACTGAAAATCTAAATCGATTGTTGAGACATATCGCACGTAAATCAGAACCGTATTCGTAATCATGAATCTACAAAATGAACTGTGAAGAATGCCCATAATTTTATATTGGACAAACGGGAATAAAAATTAGTACACGATTTAAAGAACGCACGACATTAAGCGACAATAACCAATCCGCATTTGCTGCACACTTGAAAGACACCAACCACAAAATACATAACATAGATGGATCACTTCAAATATTACATCAGTTACAGAAAGGAAAAGTCATGGATGTAATCGAGGAAACTGAAATCTACATACATCTAAAAGATGTAGACAGAGTTCTAAATGAGCAAAAAGACCTGCGAAATGGGAAATTCCTAGACAACTTCTACCAGTTCTACGGCGAATTGTTACAGAAGCATAGAATGTAAAATTATCCTTACACTCTATTTCATTAGAATACTGTGATAAATGTGACATATAAGATCTTTGCACGAACTGTACAAAAATGACGTGCTCCTACAATAACAGCGCAAATATTTAGAAATTTTTTTAAGGAAATTACTTACAGTCATATTTACACCAATGATGAGCGATAATTAAATATAACTGAGAACAAAAGCATATGCAAGTTAGGTAGCAAATTTCTGTAAAATAATTAATTCAGTTATGTATAATAACACCAATATTCATTGACTGCTGAGGCTGACAAAGACCTCAAACAGAAAACAAACGGAACGGCAATGTCCCACTTTACCGACAAGTACCTATCGCGAAAAGGAGGCGAAACTGCCAAGAAAACTTCTAGAAGCTATGGTTGATATTAGTAAGCCTATGTGTCGGAGAAAGTCGTTAAGCTTCGTGCAGTAGCCGAGCATAGTCTACTTTTGCGATCAAACATTTTAAAAATATGTTTCATTTAATTAATTATTCATTACTATTAATACGTCGTACGTTGGAACATAACGCTCCTGTTGTGTGCTTTCAGGAAACCTTGTGGTTTACGTCTGCCTTTTACAACGTGGCACTGAGCGGTGTGGCATTAAAACACTAGACTCGCATTTGGGATACCCGAGATGAACCTCAGAGCCGACACCCCGATTTGGGTTTTTTGTGGCTTCGCAGCTTCCTCTAGACGAATGCCAGAATGGTACCTTGAAGTTGCCCCGCCGCTTCCTTCAGTTTCAGTAAATAAAAGTCGGAGCCATAATCCATGTTTTGTTACCTTGGCTGTGGACGCGATGTAAAGCATTAAACAGATTTCTTTATTCCAACCACAGTAAATAATCGCAGAGCCTGCGAAGTGGAAACTGTGTGTTCGTTATCAGCACTGAGTAAAACGGAAATTCTTTTAAAGGTACTTCTACTCTGTCTGTGGCGGTTATTCTGTGCTCTTACCTCCACTCATCAGCTCGCTATTGTTTGAAATTTTACCTCATGCTGGAAAGATGTGGACTGTCGACATGTATGCACAAATCTTCACTGTCATCTCTAAAGAACATTACCGCCATACAGAAACACATCTTCATGGAGATACCAGCGTCCAAAGAAATTTATTGGCTGAGTTCTGCTTGTTGAGAATTGTTATAATTTACTAACAAGATGATGGACAGTAATTTAGTTTTATATGTCAGTAGAAACTCTATATATTGCCATAGAGGGTTCTGTTACAAGTACAGTATACAATGATGGCCAGTTGTTCAAACCCACTGGAAATGAAATCCTGGCTATGCTTATGGTTATAGGTGTAGGGAATAGAATCATAACTATTCACTAATGACTCTATGTGTCTTCGAATTAAGTAGTGTGTGTCCTGATTTGTGTTACCAGCGATGTACATTTATTCACTAGTCATGTAGTTTTATAACCAAAAATTAACAGTATAAGCTGCATTTCCTCTTTCTTATACAACAAGAAGTCAAGCTTCAATGAAGAATTATTGCTTTGTACATGACAGTTTATTAGAATAGCGTTAAACCTGTACTATGTACTATACACTTTGATAATATGTAGTGATGTACACTCCTGGAAATGGAAAAAAGAACACATTGACAGCGGTGCGTCAGACCCACCATACTTGCTCCGGACACTGCGAGAGGGCTGTACAAGCAATGATCACACGCACGGCACAGCGGACACACCAGGAACCGCGGTGTTGGCCGTCGAATGGCGCTAGCTGCGCAGCATTTGTGCACCGCCACCGTCAGTGTCAGCCAGTTTGCCGTGGCATACGGAGCTCCATCGCAGTCTTTAACACTGGTAGCATGCCGCGACAGCGTGGACGTGAACCGTATGTGCAGTTGACGGACTTCGAGCGAGGGCGTATAGTGGGCATGCGGGAGGCCTGGTGGTCGTACCGCCGAATTGCTCAACACGTGGGGCGTGAGGTCTCCACAGTACATCGATGTTGTCGCCAGTGGTCGGCGGAAGGTGCACGTGCCCGTCGACCTGGGACCGGACCGCAGCGACGCACGGATGCACGACAAGACTGTAGGATCCTACGCATTGCCGTAGGGGACCGCACCGCCACTTCCCAGCAAATTAGGGACACTGTTGCTCCTGGGGTATCGGCGAGGACCATTCGCAACCGTCTCCATGAAGCTGGGCTACGGTCCCGCACACCGTTAGGCCGTCTTCCGCTCACGCCCCAACATCGTGCAGCCCGCCTCCAGTGGTGTCGCGACAGGCGTGAATGGAGGGACGAATGGAGACGTGTCGTCTTCAGCGATGAGAGTCGCTTCTGCCTTGATGCCAATGATGGTCGTATGCGTGTATGGCGCCGTGCAGGTGAGCGCCACAATCAGGACTGCATACGACCGAGGCACACAGGGCCAACACCCGGCATCATGGTGTGGGGAGCGATCTCCTAGACTGGCCGTACACCACTGGTGATCGTCGAGGGGACACTGAATAGTGCACGGTACATCCAAACCGTCATCGAACCCATCGTTCTACCATTCCTAGACCGGCAAGGGAACTTGCTGTTCCAACAGGACAATGCACGTCCGCATGTCTCCCGTGCCACCCAACGTGCTCTAGAAGGTGTAAGTCAACTACCCTGGCCAGCAAGATCTCCGGATCTGTCCCCCATTGAGCATGTTTGGGACTGGATGAAGCGTCGTCTCACGCGGTCTGCACGTCCAGCACGAACGCTGGTCCAACTGAGGCGCCAGGTGGAAATGGCATGGCAAGCCGTTCCACAGGACTACATCCAGCATCTCTACGATCGTCTCCATGGGAGAATAGCAGCCTGCATTGCTGCGAAAGGTGGATATACACTGTACTAGTGGCGACATTGTTCATGCTCTGTTGGCTGTGTCTATGTGCCTGTGGTTCTGTCAGTGTGATCATGTGATGTATCTGACCCCAGGAATGTGTCAATAAAGTTTCCCCTTCCTGGGACAATGAATTCACGGTGTTCTTATTTCAATTTCCAGGAGTGTACATTGATCTTAAACATAGGTCAACTTTCCCAGTTTTATTTTAAGTTGTTAAACTTGCTGCAGAAACTATGTTAAAATGTAAGTTACAGAAATTAAGGTTTTAGAGCACACATACGCTCAGGCTCACAGCACACTACGTGCACATGTAGTGGCATCTACAACGAAGTATATCATTCATTGATAGTGTGAATAGCAAGTACTATCAGCGAAGATAATAGAAAATGATGGCATAGTCAAGCGAGGAAAATACTATTACAGGTTTTAAAAACGTAACATCTTTACACAGCGCTTTTCAAACATGTTAAATATAAAAACGAGCAATTACTTTTTGGACATTCAAGAAATATATACTTCCAACTTATTCATGTGTTTATCCCGTTATACTGTTGTGTATGGTACTACCATGCTGTAAGATACAGTCTTAGGGTAAGACACATAATGTGTCACTGGGTGTACAAAGACATGCAGTTATTGGCTAGATCAGTCTTCCTGAGATGTCAGGTAACAATTACTCCAAAGAAAAGAGACCAGTTCTCTTTTGTCATCCACTTCTTTCATATCATCTATTCACATAAAAGGCAAGCATAGTGTTTGTAGCAGGTGTAAGCAGCTATGGCTATTGTACCTCTTGAAATTTTGTGGTGTGAGAGGAGTATAAGCAGGTGTCAATGGACACCATATGTGTTGAGTACCATTAAGCGGATGCACACGCCTGAGCTGGCCACAACAAACACGCATGGGCAGGCAGCTGACATGCTAGAGGTCAGTCGTTGCCTGCAGAGGTGCCCACAGTAGGCACTTGCTACTCCTGAAGTGGCGCCACAAAAGTGGAGCACAGTCTGAAGCTGCTCACACTGTCCTGTACCCTGCAGTAAAATGGGGAAAGTAAAGCATCACTGCACTTTCCTGCAAACACATGTGGTTATTACCCAGTGTCTCATAAATGTAAGCTCTAGCGCACTCATTAATGATAAATGAGGATTTGGAAATGTTGCAACATTTTCCAAATTTTTAAAATTGCTTCAGTAGTCGACTATAAATACTGTATACTGTGTTGGATATAATTTCGCTATTACTTCATTTATTCTGATGAGGTGTAAAAGTCAGTTTCTATATTTTGCTTAATAACTGATTATCTGCAGTATACAGTACTGTGCTATATGGAGCAATATGATACTGAATCTGCCATCATGGAAAGCAATGAAAAGAAGAACTTATAACAATCGCACTTCCTATGCTCTTCTAGTTACTATAAAATATCCAAAAATACATACATAAATGCAGGCGAGTCTTCTGATGTACATGCAGACATGAAAGGACAATTTTTATTTTAGACTGTGACGGTTATCATCAAAATTATCATGGGAAATTAATGACATAATAGATCTAAAACAGTGTCTGCTGTGCAAGAAACAAGACGATTATAATCGCTCGTTATGAAACTACAGTAACAATATTAACCTGTATCTATAAATAAAAGTATCTGCAAAGTGTGCACACAAAATTTCAACAGCAACTGCATCTGCATGTGCACTTCGTTCTATAGGGATCCTTCCCATTTAAGTCACTTGGTCTGCCGGAGCTGTACATAAGTGAACTGAGAACATCTCTGGACTCACAGTTCATACCTGTTCTGAAACCTTTTATTATGCTTTTGCTGGATAATAGGTGCCTATCGTATATGCCTGACAATTTAGATTTTTTAGTGTTTATGTTGCCTTTCACATGGGTCAGTCATGCATGTGACTGTATGTGAACCCTTAGTTGTATATATTCAATACCCCAAATAGTTCCATCTAACATTAGTAATATTGAGTAACGTCGTTACCAGTGATGCGTGGGTGTTTCGTAGGTTATCTCCTATGCAGACTTAAAAACACTGATACTTCGACTCTATATCTGTAGACATGGTCAATGACATAATTATCAAGATTCTTGACCTCTTCTTTATGCTGAACTACAAAGCTTCACTGTCTGTTGCAATGTGTAACAGGCCACCAGACATGTTGTTACCAATATACTGTCAAGCACGTGAGTTCTGAGCTTGCCACGCAGGGAAAAAAGGCAAAAATGCCAACTACACATAATGTAGTAGTTGTCGAAGAAGGAATTTAAAAATCACTTATAAGGAAGCAGCCACAACTCTCTTTGTGAAGTACACTTTATTACGCAACGTGACGTAGACTTTATAAATGGATGTTCTAATTATTTTTTAATTATACATTTGTCACAATGTTTTGTCTTCATGACAGACACTTTCCTTTCTACAACAGTCTCATGTTAGTTTCAACGAATGTTGACAACATTAAAAACTGATATCCTGCAGTTTACACACATTACTCAGATATTTTTGACATGTTTAGACTGGAAAGGTGATTACGTCACATGGAACATCGTGAATCAGATAAGAGAAGGAAATTATCGTCAGTAGTGTAGTACTTCAATTTTCTGTAACCATCATCACACTATATAGAGTCAACAGACATTTAATGGGTGATTCACCAGAAGACTAATTTCCACTAACTGCACCGTATTGTTGATGGAACGGACAAAAGGAATTCTGCTTTACACCTTATGTTACGAATCGCTAGGGACAATAATGCCCCACAATATTTGGGCTGGATTTTGTTCCTCAGCTGTGTCAGGAAGTATAATGGCGACCGCTATTCCGTATGGCCGTTTTCACGAGAGTGAAGGTATTACTGTAATTGCACTATACAGTGCAATGTAAATAAGAAAGAAATAAGGAGAAGCTTTAGGTAGCCAGAGCTGTGAACTCTGTGACTACCTGTATGGTGCCGAGCAGTGTGCGGCGGTTATTATCTGTCGGACGTCCAAAGGCGTTAATGAGACGCAGCTAACAGTGTATACACATTTATCATTTATGTATATACCGTTGTCATCATCGATCACTGACCAACATTGTGTATTAACCTTCAGTGACCCAATGGTACACTTTTTTGTATTTCAGACCGGTAGAAAATGGATTGCAGAATATTTGAAACGTGTAAAACAAGCTGTTGCTAGAGGTTTATCGTTTAGGAAGGCTGCTGAAAATGTTGATGTATCTAGTAGTGCACTGCAAGATGGATTACAGAATGGAATATAAGCTCATAGAATGACTCCTGCTGAGATAGATGTGGTGATGATTTTGTAAACGAATTTTATTCATTTTTATGTTTCGGATGGGTACAAAGTGCAGTGCAGAACAGTAGGGGCTGTAGTCACCTGACCATTAATTGAAGAGCACTACATGGCGTAAATGATTAACACTTTTTTCATACCATTTATGAATGCATATCCAAATGAAATATGAGAATGAAAGCCGCCATACTGCAATTCAGACCATAGAGTGCTTGAGGAATGTATAGATTCTTGACTGGCATTCCCTGCTTCCTGGTCTGTCATGCATAAACAATGCATGCAAGACGAATACTTCCATACCAGGCGTCAGACAGCAACTTTCATATATAGGCAGTACGTATTTAGGCATGGCAAGAGGTCCAAAAAATGGAGCTCTGGGGCTGTTAGCTTCTACCACACTCTGTGCATTAGCGCTCACGAGAGTCACACTTCAAAGAGATGTTGATGTCTCAGTTCTGAGTGGTGCGTGGAGAAAGTTTAATTATTTACAACTGTTATGAAGTGAGAAAGTTTAATTATTTACAACTGTTATGAAGTGAACGTAGCCTCAGATTATGGTAGGTATTGGACTGGTATAAAATGCTGTAAATGTTGCATTATACGTCACTCTATATATAAAGTTGTGAATAATAATGAAATAAAGTTCATAGAATGACTCCTGCTAAGATAGATGTGAATCTCGGTTAATAGTCATCGATGTCTGTATTATTGGTCAAAATGGAAGAAGTAATACAAAAAAGGGGAAAGAACGTTTCTAATTTGGAAAATAGTTATAGGGCATGAAGCATCAGTATTGGTGTTTACAAGTTCATTCTTCTGTCATGGTTAATATTATGCAGAATTTGGGGAGACTCTTCAACGAGTGGATAGCTTACGTAATACGAACTTACAGTTCATTGTAAAGAGAACAAAACAAAAGGAGATTATTACCGATGAAACGTGATAACGAATCCTGACATAAATGATGAGAGAATGCCTCAGGCATGGATGTGTGTACTGTTGTCGGGTTGGTTAAGTCTAAGTAGATCTAATTCTAGGGGACTGATGACCTAAGATGTTAAGCCAAATATTGCTTAGAGCCATTTGAACCCTTGTTTTCTTTCTTGATGTACTGTGTTCATCACCTGTAGTGCTTACAATTTTGTTCCCGTATTTTAGTCCCTGGAGTCTGAAGGTTTCATACCATGTCCAGCAAGATAATTCTGCCTTTGAGATATGACCACAATACGGCTGAATGTGGAGTTTGACGTAAGCACTGTGTAGCTGACCTTGCCTTCTACGAGTTGGGTGATAAATGCCCCACTGCAGTATAAGAGGAGACGTGTTATCCATAGTGACACTTGTAGCGAGGCACCCAGTGCAAAAACCACTGCAGACACGAAGGGAGGCCTCGTCCTGCTGATCGCTGGTGTGTTGCTCGTGGCGTACTGCACGCCGCTCGCTGCTGCAGACGATGGCGACGAAGTGGTGCAAGAAGTAGGAGAAAACAGAGACGCTGATGACGACGACACCGTCAGCATAGCAGACGAGGACGCCGACGACAGCGGAACTGATGAGGGTCAAATTGTAGAGAGCAGGCGGGCACTCGAAGGTAAACACCGGCAAAGGTGAGCAGGCTGTGCACAGCTCTAACTGCTGTGATGCCGCTAGTGTCTCCCTGAGGCAGGCGCCTAGATACTGTGTCTGTCTGCAGGCAGCTCAAGTGCAGCATTCATGTCCTCAGGTCTTGGTGTTATTACTATTAGACCGCTAGCACGTTTCTCATTACGCCCAATATTCTGCCACTATTACTATTAGACCACTAGCATGTTTCTCATTACGCCAAATATTCTGCTACATTCAGTCGCAGTTCCCTTTAATATTATGGCTCATAAAAATTGTTTTACTCGCCAAATATGGACGCTTTATAAGACCCGTCAAGTTCACATTTGGCTCACTCTGAGGGTCTATCTTCTAAATCATGATGATATCTCATCTTTGTGTAGCTTATCAGTATAACATTTATAGAACAAAACCATATTAGTATCAGTCACTTATAAAAATTGATACTAAATTTGCAATTTGATTACAATTAGTCGTTGAATAGGTATTAGTACTAACAGAAAACTACATTCCAATAAATAACTGTCTAGCATGATTCATAAACAAACACGAACAAACCAAAGGTGATAGATTCTCCCTTCTGCAGTATGAATGAATGATAGAATGTTAATCCCTTATTAACAAACTGTCAAGCACAATAGCTATGGGCGGTGCTGAGGTATACGCTGATACGCAGTACATGATATTTAAGCATCACATTACATATCATAGACTTGACATCTTGGATATTCGGGAATCCAGCCGGATGTTCGCGTCGTTCTCGCACGATATTTCAACAGCGTGCCTCGCCGTCTTCTTCAGGTGCTACCTGAGACTGGTCCTTGGGTCGATCGAGTCCAGTATTTATGCCTGGGAGGAGCTGAGCGTTCCCTAATCGGTCCGCGCCGGGTCGAGTGTTCCATCTGTGGTCCGCGCCCGCCAGACTCGGCTTCAACGGACCCCTCCAGTCGCAGATGTTCCGACTGCCGTCGGCGCCCGTTCTGGCCGTCCTCAACGGATGTGGTTATCATCTGAGGTGTGTCAGACCCGGTCTGAGATGTTGGGTACTCTATCTCCTGATTAGGGAACGCCCAGCTCCTCCCAGGCATAAATACTGGACTCGATCGACCCAAGGACCAGTCTCAGGTAGCACCTGAAGAAGACAGCGAGGCACGCTGTTGAAATATCGTGCGAGAACGACGCGAACATCCGGCTGGATTCCCGAATATCCAAGATGTCAACAGATCGCCGGGAAAGCATGAAGAATTATATCATAGACTTCATTGTTTTCCATATTTACAATTTTGTTATGCAACAGGGTATAGTTACCATATGAGTTACATGATTAGAAATATATTAACAGAGTTTCGGTACAGTATCAACGTTGCTGTACCAAAAAGACATAAGATTACAGTTTTTCTGAAATAAATCTCAGTCTGAGGAATAATGTCATTGGCACTACACAGTAACAGCAGTTTCTGAGCTGTAATCTGTAATTGTGTCTTAGCTTTGGTGTAATATATTCAGATGTCTAATAAAATTAATTGTTAGAATTTTAATGAAACATTATCAGGAAAAACCTACAAGCGAGACAATGCTTACGAAGTCGATGTTAGTTCTGCATGTAGAACATAGAATCTTACCTGTAATGGCTCTAAACATTGTCTAATTAGATAGAAGGTGTCCTGATTTGCGCCAACCACAGTGATCTTTCTTTAGAACTCATTTAGTCACTTAATTTTCTACTTATCAACGTAACTTAATAATGGCAGGTACTCTACCTTATAGAACAATAAATCTGTCTCGACGGTAGAATTCTTACATAGCACTTGGAAGTTCATTCGATAGGGTTCAAGGAGTAATACATCTTTTGAAACTATGAACTGACGAACACTGAGCTTTCGTATAGGCCTATTGCTTGAGTTCTTTTATATTGTTTCACTTGCTTTGGGAAATTCTTTTATGAACATTGTAAACGTTGACAAAAGATAAATGGCATTCTGAATATTACCATAGATACCTATTTATCTACCAGTTTTTCTGTCTACAACTTTGTAAAAACATGTATCAGATCACCATAGTGTAAATAACCGATTCGGAGTAACCTAATTTATTTGGAACTAGATATATCACGACAAGCAATTGTAGGCTAGAGCAGGGTTCCTGAAGTGTAAGGTAGCAACTATTCCAGAGAAAAGAAACGAATCATCTATGTGTCATATGCTTCTGAAGTACACTTTTTGCCTATAAAATGCAAGCTTGGTATTTCCAGCAGCAGTAACAGGTGTTGGTATTACGGCTACTGAAATTTGATGGTAAGAAAGAACGTAACCAGGTGTCACTGAAACGTCACGTGTGTTGTTTCCTGTTGAGCAGGTGCTCACGCCCGGGCTGGCCACGCCAAGCATGCGAGGGCAGGCAGCCGACACGCTGCGGGCAGAGCTGCAGTCAGGCCCCACGCCAGGTCAGGCGCCGCCCGCAGAGCCGCCCACAGAGCGTAGTCGCCGCTGCTGAGGGAGCCCACACCATGGAGACGCAGTCTGGAGCTGCTCATACTGTACTCACAAAGCAGAAATAAAGCACCGATGCGCTTAACAAAATTGGTTTTAAATTACCCAAAGTCTTGCACGTGTGCAGAGGACTATGAGAGACCATATTACCAAAAGTGCGAAATTATTAATGGAATTATGTGCTTAACTGTAAATGTGTTTTGTGCTGGGAGAAAAATTCAGCATATCTTTATGACCTCAGTGTTTCTCATTCACATCTAAATGTCAATTACTAACATTTTTCAAAGCAACAGATGGTATTACAAAAGAGCTCTGGTTCATTCTGTTAAGAGATGAGAAGGAAAATTTTAATATCAAATCACAATGTTCCTATTTGGAAGGGTTATGGTGATATAATTGTTTAACGAATCTAAACATTGGAAGAAATCAAGAGAATACAGATAAAACTAAAGTAGTTAAAGGCTATCCAGCCACTGACCTTCGTCTGTGGGAAAGGGCACAGATTGCCCGAACGCTTACGGGAATCGTCACTTTAGTGTGCGCGAGTCATGGGCGGATGGCCAAATATCTATTAGGTACATTATGTATGTAGCTTGTGGGAAGTTGAGAATGTGGGTCTCACCGGAAGCGTGCAAGTGATAAGTCCCTGCAGTCGCGCTGTTCATATGTGTCCTCAGTGGCTCAGATGCATAGAGCATCTACCATATAAACAGCAGACCTCGGGTTCGAGCCTCGACCGGGGCAAACATTTTCTGCTGTCCCCATCAACGTATATCGACAACAACTGTCTGCACCTAAGGGTTTCAATTAAATATCACTTAAATCAAGAGGACTTCAGTTGAGTCATTGTAAAAGTGTAGCATCGGTATTTACTGACTTCTCTGAGTAAATATATACTCTATGCGATCAAAAGTATCTGGACACACCCAAAAACGTACTTTTTCATACTATACACATTGTGCTGCCACCTATTGCGAGATACTCCAAATCGACGGCCTCACGGACTTCAAACGTGTTCAAGTGATTGGGTGACACTTGCGTCATACGTCTGTACGCGAGGTTTCCACACCCCTGAAAATATCTAGATCCTCTATTTCCGATCTGATAGTGATGTAGAAACGTGAAGGGACACGTACGGCACAAAAGCGTACAGACCGGCCTCGTCTGTTGACTGACAGAGACCGCCGGCAGTTGAAGAGGGTTGTAATGTGTAATAGGTAGACATCTATCCAGACCATCACACAGGAATTCCTAACTGCATCAGGATCCACTGAAAGTAATATGACAGATAGGCGGGAGGTGAGAAAACTTGGAATTCACAGTCGAGCGGCTACTCCTAAGCGACACATCACTATCGTAAATGCCAAACGACGCCTCGCTTGGTGTAAGGAGTGTAAATATTGGCTGGCTGAACAGTGGAAAAACGATGTGTGGAGTGACGAATAATGGTACACAATGCGGTGATCCGATTGCAGGGTGTGGGTATGGTGCCAACAGTAACATTTGGAGGTTCAAATGGTTCAAATGGCTCTGAGCACTATGGGACTCAACTGCTGTGGTCATAAGTCCCCTAGAACTTAGAACTACTTAAACCTAACTAACCTAAGGACAGCACACACATCCATGCCCGAGGCAGGATTCGAACCTGCGACCATAGCGGTCGTGCGGTTGTAGACTGTAGCGCCTTTAACCGCTCGGCCACTCCGGCCGGCCGCACCACAGGCCTACATTGATGTTTCGAAAACCTTTTTGCTTCCCACTATTGAAGAGCAATTCGGGGATGACGATTGCTTCTTTCGACACGATCGAGCACCTGTTCATTATTCACGGCCTGTGGCGGAGTGATTGCACGACAATAAAATCCCTGTTATGGACTGGCCTGCACAGAGTCCTGATCTGAATCCTATACAACTCCTTTGCGATGTTTTGGAACGCCGACTTCGTGCCAGACCTCACCGACCGACATCGATACCTCTCCTCAGTGCAACACTACGTGAAGAATGGGCTGCCATTCCCCAAGAAACCTTCCAACACCTGACTGAACGTTTGCCTGGGAGAGTGGAAGTTGCATCAAGGCTAAGGATGGGCCAACAGCATACTGGATCCTAGCATTACCGATGGAAACCGCCACGAACTTGTAAGCGATTTTCAGCCAGGTGTCCGGGTACTTTTTCTCACATAGTGTATGTAGAATACAGGTAGTATCATGTAGGAATTCAACTGCACTTTATTTTACGTTAAATTCTGAATGTTTGAAATGAGCAAAGGGTTGGGAAGTGCTCAGGACATCTCCAACAATGTTATCCAAGTTTAAGTAGTAGAATAGCCATAATGATACTGACTAATTTTGTGAAACTGAATAAAGACAGCGTACAAATATTAATGAATCGAACGTCTTGAAGGACCTACTTATTGAGGAAGAAAGTTTCCAAAGGCACGGAGTTAATACATAATGAGTACATCAGACAGCCTAATGAAGCGTTGTTCAATGACTGTAGGACAACTGGTTACATATAGTAATTCAGTCTATCTACACAGCAATCTCTTTTTGATAATTTTACTTCCATTTTCATGCCTCCAAAATTTTAAGGTAATAACTCAATACAGAGGGGCACCCTACAATATGCCGATGTTATCATTATGTGATTTCTACTTTTTTCCGCCTCCAGTCTCAATTATAATACAATTAATACCATGTTTACAAACGATTCTCGCTACTTCGAAGGCTATGAACACAAAAAAGGTAGAAGTGGTTGTAAAATATTTACAGATTGAGACCTATGGCAGCCAACAATTTAGGACGTTCTCAGAACGCCTTGGAGGCAACCTCGTTCGTTATCAATTTTTTCCTGAAAGGTAAATGATGGGATGGCAGACAGTTTATCATGCAACAAAGAAAAGTAAAAAAAAAGTTGAGAATTTGTCACTTTGTATTTTTAACATCCTCATAGGGAACAAAACATGTTTTCGATCATCTCTGTGAACAAGTGAAGCTTATCTAAAGATAAGATTCAAGTGGGAAGTGCGGAACTCTGCTCTGTCTAGAGATGGAATTGTGGGTTTCTTGTGCATCGTAACGTGTGGTGCTCAACTTGAATCGGACTATAGTCAGCTCTGAGTGGTAGGAGGAGACAATATCTCAACGTCTCAGGCTGGCTCTCATCTAATGGCAAACATATGCGCGTTCATTTGCGAAGTTCCTCCCACTCGTTACACATACGTACATATATCCCGTCTTACAAATCACTTGTGATTTGGTTGGGTCAGATAGAGCACACAGAGAATTTTTTGAAACGAAGAATTTCATTAGCAGAAGACCTCCGTCATAATTCTCTAGAGTGTGATTCGTTGCTGGAATTGTCGCATTTTGAATGCAGTGAGGATCGGATGTCTACAATCTTACTGTTACCCGATCCTCTCACCGGATTTCGACGAAAATCTCCTGGTTCTACAGCGGTTCCCAAAGCTTCGATATGAAGCACTGCTGCAGACTCAATACATCCTAAACTGCGTCTGTCTTGTGTGTAACCTCCTTTAACCGTCTCAGAGTAATAGCCTTGACGCAGAGTCGGAATGTTGATTCCGTGGCATTGGGTGATAAACTACACTGAGACACTACATTCGTCTCACAACAGACAATAGGGCCTAGCGATACACGAAATTATGGTACATAGTCTGACTTGCCTGTCAGAGTTTATTGACGATAAGTTTCGGCTGGCAAGTATCCACTAGTGTGCTGCGAAAACCAATCGCCACTCAGTCAATGCCCTCGCCTGTATAAAACAATTAGTTACATTCAATGCGAAACATCGTAAGTGAGTGAGTTATACACCCTAAGTAAAACCCCGCCAAACCGAGAAATTGTTGCTCTACTTCTAATTTCACGTTCTCGATAATGGCAGCTTAACCACGATGTCTTGCTGTTACATTGTACACGCGGTTTTACGGATGCATCTGCGTTTGTAAGGACACGTATGTCAAGGTAGAGCCAGATATATTTCATGTTTCTACAGTGTAAAACAGATCTGGGTCCGCAGGTTCCTGAGGGTCGCGAAATCCAACCGCCACTACACACCAAACATCCCGTCGACAGCGAGACATTAGGGACCGAGCACAAGCTTACATTAGGAAAATATGGAAAATAAATCGGCCGTCCCCTTTTCAAAGAAGCATCCCGGTATTTCCTTCGAGCGATTTGGGATATCGTCGAAAACTTTTTATATCTTGATCGCCGGACGAGAATTTGAACCGTTGTTCTTCCTAAAGTGTTCCCAGTGTGCTAACCTCTGCGCCACATCGCACGGATGTCATAATTGTACAGCTTGAGCAGCTAAGGAAGAAACCCAAAGTATACACAGAATTAATAATCATGTCTTGGTGAGTTTTTCGTCAAATTATAGCAGACATTGAGGCAAATTTTCCAATATTAGCAACAAATTTTTACCGTTTTTAGTCCATGAATTATGATACAGACTTTGTATTTTGTAACTGAACTATATACATATTTCTGTGTCATTTGTAACAAGGTTCTAAGAGAAATTCGGCGAATTACCATGTATGGGACCTCATGATATAGTTTCAAGATAACAGCCCCGAAAACCAGTGTCACGCCGACAGAAGAAGAGACTCCACGCACATCAGTCCCATTATATTAAATGTAAGCAAACACAAAACTCAGGTATTATTCTTGTTTTTACCTCTGCACTTGAGGCCCAGTAGTCTGTATTCTGCTGTTGTAACAATCAAATAACATAACTGAAAAGTCATTTAGACACTTTCAATATATATGACAGTAGAAAAAAAAAAAGACATTCACAATGCATACGCAGTCGAGAACGTGAATATCGTTTATGGAGAATGTCGCCCAACTATTAGAGTCTCATGAGTAACCAGATAGTGGTAACTGTCGCGATTTGTCTTTGCGAATATTATAAAAAAAAATTCTAGAAGCTGGAAGTGTAGAGGAAAAAATACGCCATGTAAAAAGAAGAGCGACTGATAGAAGGAAATGAAAATAACATTTTATCAGCAGTAACCATAATGTGAATGTCACTAAGAGGCATCTTGGAACTACGAAAGGGATCGACCAATCGAGTCTTCTGTTCAAATTAGATTCCATCACATTTCATCGTCTTCACATTTCGCTGCAACTGCAGTTTCATAGCAATTTCCAAAATCGGTTCTAGGTCTCCGAATGTTAACTACGAAAAGTGTAAAGTGATACGTGCAATGTCATTTATATAAGATCTGAGCAAGGAAAGAAAACGAAAAATCTTTTAGTATAACTAAATGTCCGTCTTCGGACTAATCCAATACATAATCGTGATTCCAGATCGCATAACAATGCCCGTTACATCCTCGAGAGAGGAAAGAGCGCCGAGTCTTTCATGATAATATTACTATCCTCGAACTTTCTCTCTCTCGACGTCATTCAATATGTGAGGACGAGATATTTGTGACGCGAATCTTCAAAATTACTGGTGCATCAATTTCTGTTCGTTCTGATAGAGTGGACTTTGTAAACATAAAACATGTACGTTGAATATGTTAGAAGTAAGTACCAATTATTTCAATGACATTGCCACAGTGGCGGCTATGAAAACCGCGACCAAGTCGACAAATTCTTCTTGTAAAAACTCAGCGACTGGCCCATAGGATGAGTTACAAAAAAAAGTAAGTTCAAATGGTTCAAAAAATGGTTCAAATGGGTCTGAGCACTATAAGACTTAACTTCTGAGGTCATCAGTCCCCTAGAACTTAGAACTACTTAAACCCCAACTAACCTAAGGACATCACACACATCCATGCCCGAGGCAGGATTTGAACCTGCGACCGTAACCGTAACGCGGCTCCAGACTGTATCGCCTAGAACCGCTCGGCCACTCCGGCCGGCCAAATAGCAAGTATTCAGTGAGACTATTATATGCACCTTCAGCACCAAAAGTTACAAATAAGGAGAAACAGGTGAAACAAACAGCACTGACAGATATTTTTTAATTGATAAATAAAGCATTACTTATCGTTATAAACAGACTACATCAATTTAAGATACACATATATTTAAAGATCAAGCGAGTTTCTCATTCAATGGAAACGTGTTATATTCTATTTGATTAAATATCATTGATTAAATACCATGAATCACTCAAGACGAATTACACTGTTTAACAGTAAGAAATGGAAGAATGGAAACCACTGCGAGGCTTCAGGTGGCATAACAATGGAAAATTTTGTTGCAGATAGAAAAATCGCTCATACATCACGGGCAAGTCAATCTTCGCAATAAGCTCTAATCGCCAGGTGAAAGCCGATGCTGACACAAAGAACAGGATAAAAACAACGCTCCTTGTCTATCACCGTTCAGTGCGTGTGAGGTGTGGAGGCTTTAATTTTGGGTGCATGACACTCCGCTGTCGACACCAACGACTTGCGTTGCAAATACCGATCCGATCATACGTGTGGAGCTAGGGCCTTTGGTCGAGGTGGGTGTTGTTGGTTTGGTGGGCCCTGCTACTGACAGCTAGCTGGAGGGCCCGTGGCTCGCAAGTGGTTGCCATTGGGTGACTCCTGATGTTCAATAGGTCGGAGGCAGGCCCTGCCGCCTCGCTCAAGGATTGATAGCGTCGAATTACAGGAAGAGTAATGATCGGCAAGTTCCCGACCTAGTCTCCAAAACCAAATACACGAATCACAGGCTATAACATACCCGCTTAGAATCATGGAGGTCACGGCTTCTTTACACTTGAATGGAGTTAAGGGTAGCATCTTTCGTGTTTTGTGTAATTATCGTCAAAGTCCACGTCTGCGTTAACGTGGAATTGGACCTGTTGCATTAATGCGCGTCTGAAAGATTGCAAGTGTGATCATCAGTCAGTGTTAATGTATTGTTCTAGGCAATATTCTGTACGAGTGAACAGGTATTCCTTTTACAAACTGAGTTGATGATATTCAAGGTGTAATATAGACTGTTTCAGATGCAAGGCACCCATCTATATAACTAACGATGGATCTCGGTCTTGAAACTGAAATAACAGCATTTGAAAGGCAGTTGGTTGTCTTATTTAGATCTGAACGTTCTCCTTTCTTTTTAGGACAAATGATTATTGTAAGAAGTCATTCCATTGACTCTGGCTGTCATTTGAGACTTTGCCCAAGAACATGTCTGAAGGGAGATACGACTCCACTTCTTAAAATTGTGATCTGTTGTCCTCCAGGATTACAGCAAGAGTTCAAACTGAGATGTGTTCCTAGTCTTGACCTTTCCTTCTGACCTCTTACCACATGTCAGATAATACCAGGAATAACTTGTGCTTTGAAAGCTATAATGGCTTTTTGTACCGATTTATTTTTCAAACGAATAAGAAATCTTCATAGAACTTTCAGGACATCCGTTTTCGCTTCGTCTCGTTTTTTGGGCAGTATCCTCAGCAATTCTTCAGAATGTCTTTAGAGTGCGAACTGTCATACATCTTCGTTTACTTCCAAATGAAAATCAATGAAATTCACCAAGACAGATACGTCGTCACCATATGATCGTTCAGTCTTACTGTGAATATTATTACAACATCAAATATGAAAATCCTTTTTGTTCACATACCATGCTACCCACCTTCAACAACAAGACGATCTTCGCTGTGCACTTCACGAAATTTCACTTGAGTACCCCAGTCATTAATCTGTTTTGTTGTTATTTCCATTACAGCTTTTCAAAATTTCTTCTAAAATCACGGCCAACATAAAATTGATTTTCTCATTTCGTTTTACATGTGAAGCGGGTTCACACAGAAATAACAGTTTCCTTTAAGATAAAATGTCTGAACTGACGATCGATAAATGTAGAACTCATATTACTCTGTACCTGGTCTAGAACAATAACCCTTCTAATAAGGGTTCTTGCACTTTCCATGAACAACATCGGTGCAGCTCACCAGAATAACATGTTCCCTCAATGAACATTTGTATCCCTTTTTCCTTCACTTTGTTAGCTCTACCCCGCCCATAACACTTTCACCACTAATAAAATATTCAAACATTGTGCTGACTTTTATTTAAGAACGTAGCAAAGCAATGTTCTGTTGACGACTGATGCCTCCTCCATAACCAAACATAGCAGTGTTCAACAAAAGACTCAGCAGAAAGCACATCTTTCTAACAGCGAAACAACAAAGAACGGATATCTGTACTGATAAATAAGTGAAACTACACCGGTGAATATTGAAAAACCTGAGTAGAAAGTCAAAAACAGATAGTCATTAACCACACCATTTCCATAAAACTAATAAGTTATACCCTACATCAACAAACTAAGTTCTGGAACTTTCATTACATTGTTGAAAACACTTTTCAAGATCTATAACTGTTATCTAGAAAACTGTAAAATCAGACAATTCTCAGACACAGCATTTCTTATGACAACGAAACTTATATTCTTTTTAACTTGAAGAACAGATGTATTATACATATGAAAGCGTCGTAGTAACTATAAATACTCTCATGTCCTCAACGTGGCGCTTATTTGAAGTAATGAGGATAATAAATTAACCATGTTATATAACACTTACAAACATTCATTGACTGCTAAGAATGACCGGGGCCTCAAACAGAACACAAACGGTAAGATGATTTCTAAGTTTACCGACAAAAACCTGTCGGGAAAAGGTGGTGAAACTTCCAAAGAAACTTCCAGAAGCTATGGTCGTAATCAGTAAGCCTATGTGACGGGGAAAGTCGTAGAGTTTCTTGCGGTAGGCGAGCATAGTATATTTTGAGTTCGAAAATTTTTGAAATATGCTTAATTTAATTCATTACTATTAATAAGTCATACGTTTCAACATGACGCTCCTGTAGTACGCTTTCAGGAAATCTTGTTTTTTTTCGTTTGCCATTTCCACCATGGCACTTAGCGGGTTGGCATAGTACCTAATGCACCAGACTCGCATTCGTGATACCCGAGTTGAACCCAGGGCCGCCATTCTGATTTGAGTTGCAAATAGCTTCTCAGCTCACCATACGTTAATTTCTCGAAGGCTACATTGAAGTGGCCACGCCGCTTCCTTCAATTCCGGTGAATGATTACACTGGTCAACACTCATTTTCTTGCCAAGGATATTTGAGTGGCTTTAGGATGGGTTAGTGGTGCTGAGGACGAATATAGCAACCATTTATGCAGTTTGGCTCTAGTTTTTGAGATAATGCATGATTTATTCAAAAAATTAGAAAAAATTGCTAATACTGAACTCGAGCGCTACAAACTACAATGAAAAAAGAAAATAATCTTTATAAATAGCTCCTATGAAAACCTGATAGGCATTTGTCCACGTATAAAACATAATTGAAAATTTTCTCTATAAGTATATCATTTTCCGTCCATGACGAACCGCTTCCTGCACGCTTTCCTTTTATAGGCCTCTTCAGAACAGTCACGTTGCAGATTCCAGCAATAATCTGCCATCATATGCCTGTCCCATCTTCCTTTATATCTTTCCTCTATTCCTTTCATATCTTGATGGAACCGCTCTCCTTGTTCCTCACTGAAATCACCTAGATTACGAGGGAATCGATCCAAGTGGCTGTGAAGGAAGTGCAATTTTATGCTCATGTTAGCTCCTAAGTTTTGAAAGTTAGTGAGCATGTTTTTGACCAGTTCCTCGTAATTGGGAGCTTCATGATTGCCCAAAAAACATTTTACAACAGCGACAAAACTGTTCCAGGCCGATGCTTCAGTGACAGTCATCACACTTGTAAAATTGGTATCGTTGATGAGCCTGCGAATTTGAGGACCATCAAATATTCCTGCCTTAAGTTTTTCACTACTGAGTCCAGGGAACGTATTGCAGATGTATGTGAAGCAATTACCATTTCTGTCTAAAGCTTTGGTGAATTGCTTCATTAGTCCTAACTTAATATGTAATGGTGGAAGAACAATCTTGTCCCTACTAACCAGAGGTTCATTAATGATGTTTGCTTCACCAACAGCCATATGTTCCCATGGAGGCCATGTTTTCTGCTTCCAATGTTCGTGCCTTGCCCTACTATCCCACATGCAGGTAAAACATGGGTGCTTTGTGTATCCACTTTGTTGTCCAAGCAAGAAGTTCACCATTTTCAAATCAACACAAATCAACCACTGGTGCTGCATATACTGAATTTTCTGCAGAACCATCTTGATGTTAGCATATGCTTCACAAAGTTTTGTTGAGTGGGCAATTGGAATAGATGCGTAACGATTGCTATTGTGTAGGAGAACACATTTTAAACTTCTAGTGGAACTGTCTATGAAGAGACGCCAGTCCTCTGGTCTACACTCCTGGAAATGGAAAAAAGAACACATTGACACTGGTGTGTTAGACCCACCATACTTGCTCCGGACACTGCGAGAGGGCTGTACAAGCAATGATCACACGCACGGCACAGCGGACACACCAGGAACCGCGGTGTTGGCCGTCGAATGGCGCTAGCTGCGCAGCATTTGTGCACCGCCGCCGTCAGTGTCAGCCAGTTTGCCGTGGCATACGGAGCTCCATCGCAGTCTTTAACACTGGTAGCATGCCGCGACAGCGTGGACGTGAACCGTATGTGCAGTTGACGGACTTTGAGCGAGGGCGTATAGTGGGCATGCGGGAGGCCGGGTGGACGTACCGCCGAATTGCTCAACACGTGGGGCGTGAGGTCTCCACAGTACATCGATGTTGTCGCCAGTGGTCGTCGGAAGGTGCACGTGCCCGTCGACCTGGGACCGGACCGCAGCGACGCACGGATGCACGCCAAGACCGTAGGATCCTACGCAGTGCCGTAGGGGACCGCACTGCCACTTCCCAGCAAATTAGGGACACTGTTGCTCCTGGGGTATCGGCGAGGACCATTCGCAACCGTCTCCATGAAGCTGGGCTACGGTCCCGCACACCGTTAGGCCGTCTTCCGCTCACGCCCCAACATCGTGCAGCCCGCCTCCAGTGGTGTCGCGACAGGCGTGAATGGAGGAACGAATGGAGACGTGTCGTCTTCAGCGATGAGAGTCGCTTCTGCCTTGGTGCCAATGATGGTCGTATGCGTGTTTGGCGCCGTGCAGGTGAGCGCCACAATCAGGACTGCATACGACCGAGGCACACAGGGCCAACACCCGGCATCATGGTGTGGGGAGCGATCTCCTACACTGGCCGTACACTACTGGTGATCGTCGACGGGACACTGAATAGTGCACGGTACATCCAAACCGTCATCGAACCCATCGTTCTACCATTCCTAGACCGGCAAGGGAACTTGCTGTTCCAACAGGACAATGCACGTCCGTATGTATCCCGTGCCACCCAACGTGCTCTAGAAGGTGTAAGTCAACTACCCTGGCCAGCAAGATCTCCAGATCTGTTCCCCATTGAGCATGTTTGGGACTGGATGAAGCGTCGTCTAACGCGGTCTGCACGTCCAGCACGAACGCTGGTCCAACTGAGGCGCCAGGTGGAAATGGCATGGCAAGCCGTTCCACAGGACTACATCCAGCATCTCTACGATCGTCTCCATGGGAGAATAGCAGCCTGCATTGCTGCGAAAGGTGGATATACACTGTACTAGTGCCGACATTGTGCATGCTCTGTTGCCTGTGTCTATGTGCCTGTGGTTCTGTCAGTGTGATCATGTGATGTATCTGACCCCAGGAATGTGTCAATAAAGTTTCCCCTTTCTGGGACAATGAATTCACGGTGTTCTTATTTCAATTTCCAGGAGTGTATATTCCGGCAGCCCCAATTCAACTAAAAGTCCGTGTATATTGCTGCAATACACTATAACCTCTTCTTGGTTGAAGTATGGAAGAAGGTTTTCTTCTCTCGTCCGGTAAGCTGTTATTTTAACACTTGGATGAAGACAGTTCTTTTCCTTAAGCCTGGATGCTAAGAGTTCTGATGCTTGCTTTGAAAGATTGAGTTCTCGTATCAAGTCACTGAGCTCCTTCTCGTCGAACTGCTTGGGTTGTGTCTCACGTCCTTCGTATTCCGAACCACTACTTGTACATTCCTCGGCGTGTACCTCGTCATCTGATGATGTTAGCGTGGGTAATGTTGTGAAGGTTGGTACAGGAACATCGTTGCTGTGCACCACCGGTCTTCTTGCTGACTCCAAATCGGGATATTCCCACTTTCGTTTTTTGAACCTATTAAAACCTTTCACATTAACAATGCAAAAATAGCAATCATCTGTATGGTTCTACTGCTCTCGCCATACCATAGGCACTTCGAATTTTAAGCTTTTCCTTTTTCGTTTTGTCCACTGCCGTAAGCACTCCACACAGCATTTACAAACTTTATGGGGTGCCCACGCCTTGTCTTGATCTCCAAGTTTAATTCCTAAATATGCCAGATACGCTTCCTTCACAAAAGGAGTGATATTCTTCCTGTTCTTTTGAAGAACGTATTCACCACAAATGTAGCAGAACTCATCTGGATGGTTCACGCAAAGACGGCGTGAAGAACTCATGTTTTCCTAAAACAAAATTGCACAAATACTACATATTATGTAGAACTTTCTTGTATTTGCATGTCAATCACATCCAACAAACATCATTAATTGTTTTGTGTGAAATGAATACTCACCTCTTATTTGCTACGTCACGATGAAAAGGTTCTATCTCCTTGAAGCTGCACTGCACATGTGTGTGACTTTCGACCATCGCCATTTTTCTTGTTTACACTGAACGCTACCTATCGGCTGTTGCGGGGATTACCTATCTTCAACACACGCACCGCACAACAGGACTGAACACATGCTGACAGTGTGATGTTTGCATGATGTAATCCTCAACCACACAGATGCACTCCCTAAGCACAATTGTTTAATAAAGATAGTACAATATCACTAATTAAAAAACAGGTAGCAAATACATTACACCATATATGGACCCTGCAGTCGATATTATCCACATGAAACTCTCATTTCCACAAATAACCTATATCTCAAAAACCAGAGCCAATTTGGAAAAAGTACAAATATACTCGGAATGAGTATCATAACAATTTCCCATTTTCGTTCAAACTTCCCTGGCAACGAAAAAAAAATTTTATTTTGTAGAGCTGTGTTATCGGCGCAATACGTCGTGTCCAGCGACCTTAGCTGTCGACGAGACATGAAGCATTTAACTAATATCCTCATTTCAATCAAAGCAAACAAACGACCTGCCAAGGAAGTGTAAACCGTGTGTCTGTTATCAGCACTGAGTAAAACGGCAATTCTTTTCCGGGTACTTCTCCTCACTTCGTGGCTGTTATTGTATGCTGTTAACTCCACTCACTAACTTGTTGTTGTTAGGAATTGGATTTCGTGCTGGAAAGATGTGGACGGTCGTCATGTATGCACAAATGTTCACTGTCATCTCTAAAGAACACTACCGCCATATAGAAACACATCTCAATGGAGATACCATCGTCAAATGAATTTTATTGACTGATTTCTGCTTGATGATAAATTTTATAATTTACGAAATGAATGACTGACAATAAAATAGATTTTATATATAATTACACACTCTGTATATTGCCATAGGGTGTTCTATTACAAGTTCAGTTTAAAATGATGACCTTTGTTGAAACCCCCTGGAAATGAAATACAGGCTATACCTATGGTTATAGGTGTAGGGAATAGAGTCATAACTATTCACTTATGAGTCTTGGAGTTTCCGGATTGGATAGTATATGTCCTGATTTGTGCTACCAGCGGTGTACATTTCTTCACTAATCATGCATTTTATCCTCAGAAATTAGAAACAGTTGATGCATTTCCTCTGTCGTATAGAACAAGAAGTCTAGCTCCACAATACAATTATTGCATTGTACATGAAAGTTTATTAGAATAGCATTCAACCTGTATTATGTGCTACACACTTTGATGAAATGTAACGACATACAATAAGCACTCATATAGTCCTACTTTCCCGAATTTGTTTAAGTTGTTTAACTTGCATCTACAATTGAGTTAAAAAGTAAGCTACAGAAATTATGATTTTAAAGCACACATACGATAAGGCTTACAGCACAATATGTCTACATGTTAATGGCCTCTGCAACGAAGTGTATCATTCAGTGACAGAGAATTAATGGAGTACTGAGTAATGCTTATATCACATGGAATACTGTGTATTAGATGACGGGAGGCAAATTGTCGTCAGTATTTAGTACTTCAGTTTCTGTAACCATTATCACACCAGATCGAGTCGACAGACGTTTCGTTGGTGATACACTTGAAAACTCGCCTGATCCCCACTAACAACACCTTTTTGTTGAGAAAACACAAGAGAATTCCTGTTTTACACCTTCTATTACGAATCGCTAAGGACAATAGCGCCCCACACTGTTTGGGTTGACCACGTGATGGATTTTGCCCACCAGCTCAGTCAGGTGTGAGAATGGCGACAACTGTTTAGTAAGGTGCATTACTGGCGGTTTCCTCGAGAGTGAACATACAGTGAAATGTTGCAGTTAAACATTTATGTAAATGTGAAAGGAATATAGAATCGCTCTAGGTATGCAATTTATTAATTGTCTTATGTCCAAAACGGTAATGAGACGTTGTTAACAGTATACGCACATTTATCTTTTATGTATATACAGTTGTCGTCGTTGATCACTGACCATCATTCTCCATTGATATTTATTGACCCAACGGTATATATTTTTATGTTTCAGACAGGTAGATAATGGACTGCAGAAGATCTGAAACATGTAATACAAGTTGTTGATGGAGGTTTATTGCTTAGGTTGGCCGTTGAAAGTTTTGATATAGCTTCTAGCACACTACAAGATGAATTAAGAAAAGGAAATTAATCCGATCGTGAGGTAAGCTGCACTTTGTGTCACACAACCGCTGATTTAAACTATATGGTGAAGACTTTGTGAAGAATTATATCGATTTTTACGTCTCAGATTGGGACAAAGTGAAGTGCAGAAGATTGGGGGCCGTAGTCACCATACCATTAATTGTACAGCAGTACGTGGTGTAAATGATAGTCTCTTTACTCATACCCTTTATGAATTCATTACCAATGGAATATGAGAATGAAAGCTGCCATACAGCAGTTCAAACCATAAAAAGCTTGAGAAATGTATAGATACTTCACTAGCATTCCTGGTGTCCTGGTGCGTCATGTATAAACAATGCAGGGGAAGACGAATACTTCCCTACCAGGAAGCAGACAGCAGCTTTCATTTACTGACAGCACGCATTTAGGCATGCAAAGAGATTCCGAAAAACTGGGTTCACGGGCTGTTCGTTTCGAACCGCATTGTATGAATTAGTGCCCACGTGAGTCTCACTTCAAGCCTATGATGTGTCAGTTCTGGGTGATGGACATAGAGAAAGTTTAATTATTTATGACTGTTATGTAGTTAACGTCTCCTCAGAGTTTGATAGGTATTTGGACTGATATAAAATGGTGTACGTGTTTCATTTTGCAATAGCCTGTATACAAAAATTGTGAATAATTATTAAATAAAGCTGAGAGAATGGCTCCAGGTAATATGGATGTGAATCTTAATTCATAGTTATCAATGTTGCTATTATTTGTCACAATGGAAGTAGCAATACGAAAAACGGGAAAGAAAATTCCTAATATGGAACATAGTTATAGGGGCCCCAACATCAGTACTGGTGTTCACAAGTCTATTCTTCTGCATGGTTAATAGTATGAAGAATTTGGGAAGCCTCTTAAATGAATGGATAGGTTACACTATATGAACGTAAGATTCATTGTAAAGAGAACAAAACAAAACTTTAATAATTGCTAAAATTTTATAACGAATTCTGACATAAATAATCGGAGAATTGTAATACTTAATATTGAAAAATTCTAGCTAAATGTGCAGCATGATAACGCAATGTAACGAGAACTAGGATGACATTAACTGTTATTGAATAAATTCCTGTACTTTTTAAATTAGTTCTTAAAGTGAGTGATTTCCCTTCTATATTGCTGTTCTTACGAATGGAAGACGTTTGTAATTCATGTGTATAAACTTTCAGGTACATGATTAGTTTTCTTGGTGGTACTACATTTATCAGCTGTAGTGCTTACTGTTATGTTTTTCGTCTTTTAGTACCTTGAGCCTCAAGGTTTCATAGCATGTCCAGCAAGATAATTCTGCCTTTAAGATATGACCACAGTAGAGCTTTGACGTAAGCGCTGTGTAGCTGCGCTTGCCTTCTACGAGTCGGGTGATAAGTGCCCCACTGCAGTATAAGAGGAGGCCGGTGAGCTCCGTAGTGACACTTGTAGCGAGGCAGCCAGTGTAGAAACCATTGCAGCCATGAAGGGAGGCCTCGTCCTGCTGATCTCTGGTGTGTTGCTCGTGGCGTACTGCACGCCGCTCGCTGCTGCAGACGATGGCGACGAAGTGGTGGAAGAAGTAGGAGAAAACAGAGACGCTGATGACGACGACGGCGACAGCATAGCAGACGACGATGACTACGTCATCGATCCTGAGGAGGGTCCAAATGCAGAGAGCAGGCGGGCACTCAAAGGTAAATACCAGCAAAGGCGAGCAGGCTGTGCACGGCTCTAACTGCTGTGGGTTCGCTAGTGGCTCCCTGAGGCAGGCGCTCTGACACTGTGTCTGCAGGCAGCTCAAGTGCAGCATTCATGTCGTCCAATTTTGGTGATATTGCTATTACATCATTATCACGTTTCCTAATAGGCTAAATATGTTGCTACATTCAATCACAATTCCCTCCAATATTATGTCTGATAATAATTGTTTTACTTGCCAAATATGGACCCCCTGTTAGACCTGTCAGGTTCACATTTGGAACACTCTGAGGGTCTATCTGCTGAACCATGATGACATTTAATCTCCGTGTAGCTTATCAGTATAACATATTTAGACAAAAAACATATCAGTATCAGTCACCTATTAAAATTGGTACTAAACTGCACTTTCAATACAATTAGTCATTGAATAGGTAATGGTATTAACAAATAAATAACTTTCTACCATGTTACATAAACAAACACTAATAAAATAAATGTGACAGACTTTTCCTTCTGCAGCATGAAAGAATCATAGAATTTTAAGACATTATTAACAAACTCTCACGCACGAAAGCATTGTGCGGTGGTGAAATATACACTAACACGCTGAAAATGTAGCTCATTACCTAACTGACGTTCCCTTTTACATAGATATACTTTATTATTTTTCATATTTACCATTTTGTTATACAACAGGGTACAGTTACCATACCAGTTACTTGTTAAGGAATATAATAATTAACAGAGTTTCGGTACAGTGTCGACGTTGTTACACCAAAATGATACAAGATGACAGTTTCTCTGTAATAAACCTTAGTGTCACTAAGTCTGAGGAATAATGTCATTGACACTACACAGTAACAGCAGTTTTTGAGCTGTAGTCCGTAATTATGTCTTATTTTTGGTGTGACATATTCAGATGTCTAATGAAAGTAATGTGACAAAAGTAAATGAAACATTATTAGCAAGAACTTACAAGCGCGACAATGCTTAAGAAGAAGAAGGTAGTTCTGTATGTCGGGCACAGTATCATAACTATAATGGCTCCAATCACTGTCTAATTAGATAGAAGGTGTCCTGATTTGGGCCACGCACAGTGAATCTTTCTTCAGTAGTCATTTAGTCACACAATATGTGTGCATGTTAGTGGCCTGTACAAAACAGTACATCATGCAGTGACTGAGGTGATTACGATCTACTGTAAATGACGGTTGTACTGAACTGAGGAAAACGCTAAAACTACTTTTAAAAGTGTCACCACAGACATTTGCATAACATTTTTTTAAACATTTTACACGTGCGAAAAGGTCAATGATATTTTGAATATTGTATTTCTGTGTCTACAACTTTGTAAATACATGTATCAGGTCACCATAGTGTAAAACACGGATTGGCCGTATACCACATTATTTGGAACTAAATATACCACGACTAGCAATTGTAGGCTAGATCAGCGTTCCTGAAGTATAAGGTACCAATTATTCCAGTGAACGTAAACCAGTCATCTATGTGTCACATGCTTCTTTTTGCCTATAAGCGAGCTTAGTCGTTGCAGCAGCAGTAACAGGTGTTGGTATTACAGCTTCTGAAATTTTCTGGTAAGAAAGAAGGTAACCAGGTGTCACTGTAACATCACGTGTGTTGTTTCCTGTTGAGCAGGTGCTCACGCCCGGGCTGGCCACGCCAAGCATGCGAGGGCAGGCAGCCGACACGCTGCGGGCAGAGCTGCAGTCAGGCCCCACGCCAGGTCAGGCGCCGCCCGCAGAGCCGCCCGCAGAGCGTAGTCGCCGCTGCTGAGGGGGCGCCACACCATGGAGACGCAGTCTAGAGCTGCTCATACTGTCCTGTATCATGTACTCACAAAGCAAAAATAAAGCACCGACGTAACTAAAAAAAATGGTTTTGTTACCC
Source organism: Schistocerca cancellata (assembly GCF_023864275.1). Classification (NCBI taxonomy): domain Eukaryota; kingdom Metazoa; phylum Arthropoda; class Insecta; order Orthoptera; family Acrididae; genus Schistocerca; species Schistocerca cancellata. Next base: position 103,357,810 of record NC_064633.1, read on the forward strand.
AATGTCTTACACGTGTAAGCAGACATACAGGCATATGACGACTACGAGAGACAATGTTATCAAAATTGTGAAGTTTTTAATGGAATTATGTGCTTACTGTAAATGTGTTCTGTGCAGGTTTTTTCTATGGCCTCTGTATGTCCCATTGAGATCTAAGTGCCCATAAGTACTATTTTTCAAAGCAGCAGATATTCTTGCAGAAGAGCTCTCGTTCATTCCGTTAAGAGATGAAAGGAAAACTTCAATTTGAAATCATAATTTTTATAATTGATAGGTAAATTCCGTATGATTTAAAAGAGCCAAGAGTCAGGAAGTGCTGATAGTACCTCTGACGATATCATTAGAATAGCCATAATAATAATGAGGACTACTGTGAAACTAAATAAAAACAACGTAAATATGTATCGGACGTCTTATAGGGCCTATGTATAGTGGAAGAATATTTGCAAGTACACGGAATTAATACATAATGAGCACTTGAGGCAGCCTAATAAAGCGATTCTCGCTGCTCCAAAAAAATGGTTCAAATGGTTCTGAGCACTATGCGACTAAACTTCTGAGGTCATCAGTCGCCTAGAACTTAGAACTAATTAAACCTAACTAACCTATGGACATCACACACATCCATGCCCGAGGCAGGAGTCGAACCTGCGACCGTAGCGGTCGCTCGGCTCCAGACTGCAGCGCCCAGAACCGCAAGGCCACTCCGGCCGGCCTGCTCCAAAAGCTATGAACATAAACAAGTTAGAGGTGTTCGTATAATTCTTACAGCTTGAGACATACAGCAGCCAAAAATTTCGGCGTTCTCAGAACGGCTTAGAAACAGACAGTCTCGTTCGGTACCGATTTTTTGCGGAAAGGTAAATGATGGAATGGCAGATAGTTTCTCGTGATTCAAAGATAAGTAAAAACAGTTGAGAACTTGTCACTTTGGCTATATTTGTAACATACTTTTAACGAAAAAACGTTTTCGATCATCTCTGTAACCACATGATGCGTATCTGAAGATGAGATTCAAGTGGGAAGTGCGGAACGCTGCTCTGTCTAGAGATGGAATTGTGGCTGACTCGTGCATCGTAATGTGGGGTGCTCAACTTGAAAGGGAGTATAATCAGCTCTGAGCTGTAGCCGGAGACATAATATCTCAACGTCCTAGGCTGGCTCTCATCTAATTCCATTCATATGCGAATATGCGCTTTCATTTGGTCAAGTTCCACACACTCGTTACACATACCTACTTATATACCGTCTTAGAAATCACTTGTGCTTTCGTCGAGTCAAATACAGCACGCAGAGAACTTTGTATCGCGAAGAATTCCTTTGCAGAGGGGATCCATCTGAAACATCTGAAAATTTATACGTACGTAATAGTTATTTCAATGATATGTCCACAGTGGCGGCTGAGAAAACCACGACCAAGTCGACCATTTCTCGTCATAAAATTCAGCGACTGGCTCATAGGATGGGCTAAAAAAAGTAGTAAGCATTCAATATTCAGTGAGCCTACTATGGCACTGAAATAAAGAGGAACCATGATCTTCCTATTGAAAACTTCTTTATTATTTAAAAAAACTTATATGCAGCATCCGCAAGAAAAGTTACAAATAAGGAGAAACAAGTGAAACAAACAACACTGACCGAGATTTTTTAAATCATAGAAATAAAAAATTACCCATCGTTAAAAAGTGACTACATTTGTCTAAGATATACATATATTTAAAAATTAAACGAGTTTCTCACGCGATGGAAACGTATTATCGTCTATTTGATTAAATATCATTAATCACTCAAGACGAATTACACTGTTTAACACTGAAAAAAGGAAGAACAGAAACGAATGTGGCGGTTCAAGTGGCATAACAATGAAAAATTTTATGTGAGGTAGAAGCACCGTTTACAAATTTTGAGAAAGTCAATCTTCGCAATACGCACTAATCGCCAGATGAAAGTCCACGCTGACACCCTTTGTCTATCACCATTCAGTGTGTGTGAGCTGTGGCGGCTTTAATGGTTCCAATGGCTCTGACCACTATGGGACTTTACATCTGAGGTCATCAGTCCCCTAGACTCAGAACTACTTAAACCTAACAAACCTAAGGACATCTCACACATCCATCCCCTAGGCAGGATTCGAACCTGAGACGTGTCAGCAGCGCAGTTCCCGACTTAAGCGCCTAGAACCGCACGGCCACAAGGGCCAGCGCGGCTTTAATATTGGCTGCATGGCATCCCACAGTCGCCACCAACAGCTTAAGTTGCCGATATCAATCCGATCATACGTCTGCAGCTAGGGCCTTTGGTTAAGGTGTGTCGTTTGGCAGGCCCTGGTACAGTCAGCTAGCTGGAGGGCCCGGGGCTGACTAGTTGTTGCCTTTAGTTGACTCCTGATGTGTGGTACAGACCTCGAGAAGCCGAGAGTCTTTCAGTAGGTCGGAGGCAAGCCTTGCCGTCTAGCTTAAGGATTGATAGCGTCGAAATCCGGGAAGAGTAATGATCGGCAAGTTCCCAACCTAGTCTCAAAGACCCACTACACGAATCAGAGGCAATAACACTCTGTCTTGTAATCCTGGAAGGGGCGGCTACTTTACACCTGACTGGAGTTAAGCGTTGTTTTCTTTGTTCCTGGTGTACTTATCGTCATAAGGCCACATAGGAGTTAACGTGGAATTGGACCTCTTATGTTAATGCGCCTCCGAATGATTATGTGTGTGATCATCGTTCAGTGTAACTCATGTTAATGTATTGTTCCAGGCCTTATTCTGTACGAGTGTGTGAGTATTCTCTGTTACAAATTAAGTTGATGGAATTCAAGTTGCAACATAGTCTGTTTCAGAGGCGTAGCACCCTTATAGATAACTAACGATGGATTTCGGTCTTGCCGCTGAAATAACAGAATTTGAACGAAAGTTGAGGGCCATCTTTAGATCTGAACTACGTCCTTTCATTTTCGGACAAATTTTTATTGTAATAAGTCATTCATAGACTCTTGTCATCATTTGCGACCTTGTACAAGAAAATGTATGAGGGGAGGTAGTTCTCCACTTCATAAACTTGTGGTCTGTTGTCCTCCCGGATTGTGGTAAGAGTTTCATCAACGTAGATGCTTTCCTGGTTTCGGCCTGTCCTTATAACCTCTTATCATAGGCCGGATAAGAGAAGGAATAACTTCTGTTTCGAAAGCTGACATGCTTTTCATATATAGATTTTCAAATGAATAAGAAATCTTCATAGAAATTTGAGAACAGCCATTTTTGCTTCGTCTCGGTTTTTGGGAAACATCCATTGTAATTCTCCAGAACGTCTTAGAGAGCGAACTGTCATTCATCTCCATTTGCTTCCAAATGATAAGCAACGAAATTAACCCAGACAGATACGTCATCACATTTGATCGTCCAGTCTTACTATGAATATTATTACAACATCAAATCTGAAAATCCTTTGCGCACAACTACCGTGGTATCCACCTTCAACAATAAGACCATCATCGATGCTCCCCACTCCACTTTTTACCAGAGTACCCCAGTCATTATTTTGTTTTGTCATTATTTCCTTTACAGATTTTCAAAATATCTTCATTATGTCATGACCAACATAAAATCGGTTCTTTTTTTTCATTCCGTTTTACTTGTAATGCGGCTTTCTCACAGAAATTACTGTTTATTTTAAGAGAAAACGTCTGAACTGACGCTCGATAAATGTGAGACTCATATCACTCTGTACCTTTCTAGCATAATGATCCTTCTAATAAGAGTTCCTTCACTTTTCATCAGTAACACCATTGCAGCTCACCAAAATAACATGTTTACCAATCTTTTTCGCCTTGAACACTCAGTGATCGTTTGTATCCCTATCTCCATCTTTCTGTTAGTTCTACGCCATCCTCAAGACTGTCATCTGTCATGAGAAAAAATTCAAACATTCCGCCGTCTTTCACTGAAGAACGTAGCCAAACAATGTCCTGTTGACGATTGATGCCTCCTCCATAGCCAAACATAGCAGTGTTCAGCAAAAGTCCCACCAGAAAGCACATGAATCTCTCAGAGGAACAACGAAATACAGATAATGTCTGTACTGATAAACAAGTGAAACTGCAAGGCTGAGTATTATAAAAACTTGAACAGAAAGTAAGAACTTGGCGGTCATTAAGCATTCAATTTCCATCAAACTCATAAGTGGCAATATGCTACCCAGCTATGTTTTCGAAACTTTCTTCAAATTTTTGAAAACAGTGTGCTCTACAACTTTTCTTCTAGAAATGTGTCCGTCAAATCAGCTAATTCTCAGACTATGCATTTCTTGTTGTAAGGAAACGGATATTCAACTAAATATGAAGAACTAGCGTTTCGTGGTGTATTGTAGCGTCTTCCAGAACGTTGAAAATCTGACCAACGTTAGATTCACTCCAACAGAAATGAACGTTCTAAACAAAGGCCTGAAATTTAATATACAACCACGACTTGGAAACAGTATGATCTAAAATATTATTGCAAAAACTAAAGTAGCGCTTGATATGATCTAGTTTCCACCTCATGAGCAGAACCATACTACTTGTAAAAATGCAAAAATAATACAAACACAAATAAAACGAGAAAGTAGTACCAACACAAACGGGAAGGACAGTAGTATTTTAACTCAGATAAATTATGCTTCAAGAAAATAATGCAATTAGTATAAAATCAGATAAAGGTAATTCATTGATGACAATGTCAGAGGAACATTACAACAGGAAAGTACTAGAATTTTTCGACCTTCAAAATTATCGACCGAGATCCAGCCAACAAAATTAATGCACAACTAAAGAAAGCTCTAAAGAGATGCAACTTCATATTCACATAAAAAGATATAAAAGACTCCAGCATAATCCAACAACACCGTCATTGTGTGCCCAGCCCAAGAGACATAAAGAAAAAATCCCGATTCATCCAGTTGTTAACATTGTTAATAGCCCAGCACATGCTGTCAGTAAATAGCTCAGCATACTTCTTAAGCAATATTACATATACAAGAAAGCTATTACGATATTGTTAGTAAAATTAAAAATATAAAAATACCAGAAAATGGAATATTCTTATCACTAGGTATATCTAACATGTACACAAACATGCCAGTAACAGAACCTATAGAAATCATTAAAAACAACTTTCTCAAATATAACACAATCACTCAAGGAGAAATTTGTGAAATAATAGAACTTCTACAATAAATAACTTACCACATTTTTTTCTCGTATCAGAGCAAAATTTATCTCCAAAAAGATGGTGTAACAATGAGCTCTTGTCTAGCAGGTACATTAGCTGATATTTTCGTTCACGCTCTAGAAGAAAAATTTTTCAGCAACTTCACTCAAACAAACAAACAAATCGTTTATTACTATAGATACGTCGATGACATCTTGATCCTGTTCGAAGGCATAACAAACTAGTATTCACAATTCAACAGTTTTCATCAAAAAATTAATTTAACTATGGAAAGAACAAAATAAGAGCATAAACTGTTAAGGTTGGAATTTTAATGATTCTCTGTGTGACTTGCGTTAAGTGCTGTACCATAAAACAGTAAACAGGCGTTTTGGTCAGTTGTTCTGTTACGTATTTCAGTTTAATAATTTTTAACTTTACGTGTGTTATTTTATCCTTAGAAACTAAAATTACATCAGGTTATGGGCCCAGGTTTGTTTTAAATCAATAGCATCTGCGATAAATACCCGGCCCCAAGTCTTCTCTCAGGGAAGTTAAGCCGAAATGGCAACTGAAGCGGAAGAATATCGTAATACTTTATTCGACGGATCGAATTTCGACAACTGTAACTTCAGGATGGAAATTCTCCTTGAGGAACTGGAACTATTACCATTTGTGCAAGCGTATTATCTAACAAAGGTGGAATTTGTCGATGGAGAGGAGAACACGCAGCGTGCCGCAAAGGAAACACGACTAGCTGAAATAGCTAAACAAGATCATAAATTTAAGTCACATCTTGTTCAAGACATTGCCGACGGTCACTTGGAATACACAAAAGATAAGGTAACTTCTTTTGATTTATGGACCTGTCTGTGCAATACGTTCGAGAGAAAAGGAATTGCTGGTCAGCTTCTGTTGAGAAAACAATTGTTAACTATGAAATTTAACGCTACAAATGATTTGCCAGCTAACCACTTTCTGACGTTTCATAAACTGATTCGTGATTTACGTTAGATTTGAGCTACTGTCAAAGAAACGGACATAGTGTGCCATTTGCCTTTAACGATGTCTGCGGAATACAGCGTAGTGGTCACTGCAATCGAAACGCTCTCAATGAAAGACTTGACGCTGAACTTCGTGAAACATAGGTTACTAGATGAAATATCGAAGCGGAAAGGAGTCGTCGGAAAAAACAAAAATGATGATACACCGCCTCCTACAGCTTTTCAGGCTCAATGGCTTCTAAAAAAGGGTTCGTCAGACACCAGTAAAACAAGACGTCAACAAGGAACTTCTTTCAACCTTGCGTCACCGTTATGGGAAGCCTGGACCCAAAAGGGCTAATTGTAGAGTTATGGTATCAAATAAGAACTCAGGAATCAGCAACTCTATGGCCGTAGCTAACGCCAAAGAGGAAGATGGGTTTTGTTTTGCAGCATCAAATGAAGATCAGCCAACGAACAACATAAATTGGTTCTTGCACTCTGGATCAACGGAACATCTGATTAACAGTATGATACCTATCACTAATTTAAGGAAACTGGAACAGCCAATTAAAGTCAGAGTGGCTAAGTCAGGCATTTTTCCTGAGGCTAAAGTAAAAGGAGAAATTAAAGTCACTAGTGCCGTAACAGGAAAGGAAATTCAGATAACGATAATATTTGTTTTATCTGTGCCTGATCTTAATTATAATTTGCTGTCAGCTAGAAAACTGGAAATGAATGGTTTTAGTATCATGTTTGCAAAGGCACAAGTTTTAATTAAAAAACGAAAAGAAACTGTTGCCATTGCAAATAGGAATGAATCTCAGTTATATGCTTTATATTTTCTGCAACGAAAAGCCTTGTCAGCTGCCTCAACTGCAACTAATACGAAACAATGGCATAGCAGATTAGGGAATTTGAGTTATGATATCATTAAACGCCTGCAGTCACAAGTTGATGGTCTGGAACTGAACACTTCAACAATCCCCACGGAACAATGTCCAAAATGTGTCGAAGGAAAACAATCACTGCTGCCATACAATCACAATAGGAAACGTGCCACCAGACCTCTTCAGTTGATCTAAAGTGATCTGTGTGGGCCAATTGCACCAGAATCGTTCGACGGAATGAATTATATACTCACAATCGTCGACGACTTTACACATTTCACAATGTCCTATACACAGAAATCGAAGTCAGAGGTAACTCGCTAACTTAATAGAAGTCCTACCGCGGCTATGGAAGGAAAGGTGCCTGCAGCTTTATGGTGTAACGAAAAGCCTAACTTGAGCAAGCCAAGAGTGTTCGGACGTATTGCTTATCTACTGGTACCAAAGGAATTGGGAGCAGGGAAATTTGAAGGCAAATTCTTAAAATGCTATTTCACTGGTTACTGTCCTAATGGCTAGGCTTTGGTATCCAGAGGAAGGTAAAATAGTCACAGGAAGTAACATCGTTTTCTAAGAAGGAAGATTTGACTTTGAAATCAAAGCAGCTGAGGACTGGATCCCAGAATCTGTACAGGAATCAGCCGAGAAGGATGATAATGAAGAAGACATCATCGAAGACGATGTCAAACCAAGTGATGGGGGTCATGAAAGAATTCCCATACCAGAACTGACCAGTGACGAAGAGGAAGCTGAAAATTTATCATAAAAGTATTCGATGCTCTACCAGAAAGAGGAACCCTCCCAAATATCTGAAATACTATGTTGTTCTTTGCTCTCAATGCTGATTCATTTGTGGATGATGTACCGAAAAGTTACAAAGAAACTGCAAATCGTGAATGTAAGGAATACTGGTATAAAGCTGTACAGGATGAACCTGACTCTATACAGGAAAAGAAAGACTTGGATCTTTGTTAAATTACCACCTAGATGGAAGACTATTGGCAGTAAGTGGGTGTTCAGATTAAAAAAGTACAAGGATGGAAATATCATAAGACACAAGACTAGACTTGTGGACAAAGTATGATAACAGAAAAGGGGATTTGACATCCACGAAACTTATGCACCAGTGGCTCGACTTGCAACTGTTAGAATAATGCTAGTCATTGTAATCCAAATTTGGACTGGATCTGGAACAATTTGATGCCGCCAACGCTTTTCTTCATGGATTACTCAAGGAGGAAATATACACGCATATTCCTGGAGGAGTGTGTATTCCAGAAGAACTGAAAGACACAACTGGTTTGGTTTTCAGGTTACATAAATCTTTATATGGCTTAAAGCAAGCACCACTAGCATGAAAACACTCTATTCATATCCTTCTTATGTCTATACGATTCACTCAGTCAGAAGCAGATAAATGTCTTTACTATATGATTTTAAAGGACGTTGTACTTTATATTTTGCTCTATGTTGATGACATTTGATGGCAGGAAATAAAGGAAAGGAAATGGGCAGAGTGAAATTTGAGTTAAAGCAGAAGTTCAAAATAAAGGAACTGGGAGAACCACAATCATAGTTGGTAATCGAGATTTCTATGAACAACGGAGAAATGTATCGGAGCCAAGCACCATATTTGAAGAATTTGCTACAACAATTCAACATCAATACTAATCCGATCAAGGCGCCTGTGGATGTTAAACTGGAAACCAAGGAAGGAAAAATGATCGATAAGCCCTTGTAGAGAGTTGATTGGATGTTACATGTACGCAATGACAGCAACAAGACCCGATTTGTGTGCTGTGGTCAACTTCTTGAGCAGATACCAAAACAATCCATCGGAACAACTATGTAAAAGCTTAAAAAGAGTTATGAGATACATGAAAGGAACCGTCAATAAGATTATCGGAAGGGGAATCAAGAAGTTCTAATTATGCTGATGCAAACTGGAATAGAAAAGAAGACGCAAGATTTATCTCTGGTTATCTATTAAAATGTTTTGAAAACACCGACTGTTGGGCAACAAAGAAACAGACTAGTGCTGCTTCTTTTCCACAGAGGCAGAATACGTAGCTCTGGCGACAGCTTCAGCTGAGTTACTCTGGGTGAAATATTTGCTGGACGATATTCAAATTCCACTCCAGCTACCAATTCGTATATTTGAGGATAATCAGTCCTGTTACTGAAAACATGGGAACATCGAACGGTTGAGACACGTCAATGTTAAATATAATTTTGTTTGTCAACTAGACCACCGCAGGATCATCACGGCCGAGCATGTACGTTCGTAATACCACACTGCAGATATTTTTAACAAAGGCTTACCAGCTGCTAAATTCATTGCTTTGAGGAGCTTGTTGAGTTTATTTTAATTTTTGATAGCGTTAAATGTAAAATCATTAAACTGAGGAGGGGTGTTAAGATTGCAATTTAATGATTCTCTGTGTGACTTGCATTAAGTGCTGTACCATCAAACAGTAAAACAGGCGTTTTTGTTCAGTTGTTCTGTTACGCCTTTCAGTTTAATAAAAACCTTCTATTAGTTTTTAACTTTACGTGTGTTATTTTATCGCAAGAAACTAAAATCACATCATAAACTTTCTGGATTTAAAAATTTCAATCCCAAAAGCTGAACACGTATTAGATATTTCTCGTAAACCAACGACAACATACGTAATTATCCACAACCAGTCATGCCACCGAGATCACACAAGCTCCTATATTTTCATTCTGTGTAACATAGACTAAACAACTTATCATTGAAAAGAGAAAATACTGAGAAAGAAATAGAGCTTTTTCGAAATGTATAAGCAATCCTAAAGGGATGGTAGACACGTCATTCAAAAAGAAAACCAACCAGACACATTCCAGTCCATAGATGAAATAACTAAAACGAACCACAGAAAATAAAGTTCTTGTATGTTCGTATCTAGGAATTATTTCCGACAAAATTACTCGATGTTTCAAGGATTCAAAATTATACACAAGTTACAGAACCACTAAAAATCTAAACCGATTGTTGAGACACGTAGCACGTAAATCAGAAGCGAATCTACAAAATTAACTGTGAAGAATGACCAAAGTTTTATATTGGACAAACAGGAAGAAAAGTTAGTACACGATTTAAAGAACACATGATAATAAGCGACAATAACCAATCCACATTTGCTGCACACTTAAAACACACCAATCACAAAATACATAACATAGATGGGTCACTTCAAATATTACATAAGTTACAGAAAGAAAAAGTCAACAAGGTAATTGAAGAAACTGAAATCTACATACATCTAAAAGATCAGTCAGACAGAGATATAATAAGTAAAAATATCAGCGAAACGGGAAATTCCTAGAGAACTTTCTACCAGTTCTACGGCGAGGCGTTACAAAAGCATAGAATGTAAAATTATCCTTACACTCTATTTTATTAGAATACTGTGGTAAATGTGATATATAACATCTTTGTATGAACTGTTCAGAAATTACGTGCTCCTACAATAACAGCACAAATATTTACAAGATGTTTTAGAGAGATTACATACAGTCATATTTCCACCAATGAAGACGATAATTAAATAAAACTGAGAACAAAAGCATATGCAGGTTAGGCAGCAAATTTCTGTAAAATAATTGTAATCTTCCTAGTGTTATGTACACTATATATAAGAGGCGTTACAAAAGCATAGAATGTAAAATTATCCTTACACTCTATTTTATTAGAATACTGTGGTAAATGTGATATATAACATCTTTGTATGAACTGTTCAGAAATTACGTGCTCCTACAATAACAGCACAAATATTTACAAGATGTTTTAGAGAGATTACATACAGTCATATTTCCACCAATGAAGACGATAATTAAATAAAACTGAGAACAAAAGCATATGCAGGTTAGGCAGCAAATTTCTGTAAAATAATTGTAATCTTCCTAGTGTTATGTACACTATATATAAGAGGCGTTACAAAAGCATAGAATGTAAAATTATCCTTACACTCTATTTTATTAGAATACTGTGGTAAATGTGATATATAACATCTTTGTATGAACTGTTCAGAAATTACGTGCTCCTACAATAACAGCACAAATATTTACAAGATGTTTTAGAGAGATTACATACAGTCATATTTCCACCAATGAAGACGATAATTAAATAAAACTGAGAACAAAAGCATATGCAGGTTAGGCAGCAAATTTCTGTAAAATAATTGTAATCTTCCTAGTGTTATGTACACTATATATAAGAGGCGTTACAAAAGCATAGAATGTAAAATTATCCTTACACTCTATTTTATTAGAATACTGTGGTAAATGTGATATATAACATCTTTGTATGAACTGTTCAGAAATTACGTGCTCCTACAATAACAGCACAAATATTTACAAGATGTTTTAGAGAGATTACATACAGTCATATTTCCACCAATGAAGACGATAATTAAATAAAACTGAGAACAAAAGCATATGCAGGTTAGGCAGCAAATTTCTGTAAAATAATTGTAATCTTCCTAGTGTTATGTACACTATATATAAGAGCTTTGCAACAACTGATCCGAAGTAACGTACTCCTAAAATAGTGTGAACACCTCGAACTAATTTATGAGCATAACATCAGGTCAGAGGCGCGACGACATATATGACATTAACTCTTGTAATGTTGTAACTTTAATTTTGTATGCTGAGATCGGTGCTAATAGACAATAAAAGCTGGTTAAAAGCCGTGATCTGTCTGCGGACGTTAACTGTGGATTACTGGGCAACTGTTTCATCAGATATTTAGTCTAGGTTTACCAAGCAGACTAACATTAATGATAATCTTTTAATAGTCATACAAAACCGGTAATATATATATATATATATATATATATATATATATATATATATATATATATATATATATATAAAGGAGAATTTAAATAAAAAGAAAGAAATCAGTTTATTTTTGGAAATTTATTTTAAGATTGTTCATTGAAATTTCAGCATATTATACGTGAGTTATAACTGAGCTGGTGCCTTATTTACGATTGAAAAAATGTGAGATTGTAATCTTACGGACACATAAAATGTGGAGCCAAGATTGGGAGACTGCATACAACACTGCATTCATAAAATAACACACGAAGAACATTGAAACATAAGCAAGAAGAAATTAACCACAACCAACAGATTCAGTTTTTACCCAAAGAAATTACGTTCATACCACAATCCTGTCCGTCATGTAATTACCACACACTGGTATACTAAATTCATATTAACTCTTTGTGAAATCTTCGCAAAAAGAATAGCTGAGTGCTACTTTGATGATTACACCACATGCTTCACGTGGTCAACTTGGTTTACACAAAGCGTACAACTCCACAATAATTTTGATAATTAAAATAAATTAGATCCAAAAGCAATTGACAAAAGAAAAACCTTGAACTGGTTACTAACGTCTTACTATTAACCTGATGGGTCAAACAGTTATATAAGCACGTGGTAGTGGTCTCGCAAAGTACACCCCACGTGGGCTGAACATAAAGAAAATTTGCTATATTGAAAATATAGTCAAGACGAGATGTTATAATCACACAAGCATTCGCATTTAAGATTGATCTTAGTTAGAGTTACTGATCAACACGTAGTTCCACTTTACTCACAAAGTAGTGACAAAGCAACTACCAGAAAATAATCTGAACTTCACACGAGAATTATACTGCGCTGCAATTTAAGATAACATCGGATATTTTAGACCTAAACCCGAAATAAAGGTGATTAAATTTTCAGTTAGGCTGAACTTAAGAAATCCATTGTCCTACGGACTTAACAGACATGCGTTTAGCCGGAGATCTTACCACTTCAGATGCTCGCCACGGCCACACTGCCACTGCCCTACTGCCGAGCGTGCTTCCTGAGGGTGGCTCACAAAGACCAACGGAAGTGGCCAAAGGGGCAGCTTCCTATCCCAACATGACAACGGACGGACAGGACCATACTAAGGATAGAAACCTCTTTGCTTTTAGGAAGCGTAGCTACCTGTTCCGACGTTGGTCCTACTGTTCTCTAGCAGACAGCCTTGTCTGCTACCCTCAAGCATGCAACTAGAAATACATATGCTCATTCATCCTCTCACACAAAAGGGAAGGGGGATGACAGTATCTTATCATATACAGTATATAAAAGAAAGCGGATGTAGGTTCCGTATGAGACTGTGTGACATGAATTACATATAAGAATTACATATAAACTGTGCTTTAAAGTGTAGTAGTGTGACTGATCGTTCTTGTTTATGTGTAAAAGTAACACGTTCCACTGCTCAGTCTCCTCCCAGATAGTCAGAAACGCCACAGTACATTTAGAAGAGGAATTTATTCCATAAATGGCAACAGATTTAAGAAATTAAACATGAAATGAATCCAACAGAGACCTTTCATAACCCCAACGCTCCGGGAAAAGACTGTGCAGGGAATTTTCTGGCCATGCTAGGACATTCCCAAGCAGGCTTCTCACACCCTACTTAAACCAAAGGTGTAAAAGAAAAAGGCAAAAGGACACCAGCTACTTGCTAAAACACAATAATTTCGACACATCTTTAGAATCTACCAATTTCAAACAGAAAAAAAAGAACACAATCTGTGACAGCTATTTAAAAGGTAGTGTAGACCTAATTCGGTCAGCAAGTAAAAACAATGGTTCCTGTGTCATTAATATGAAAACAATTTCTGGTTGTTACCCTTATGGAGTTCACCAGAATTTGCTCATTGCAAGAGCCAACTGATCACAGGAAAATTTATGACTGTTTATTAACAAGCAAAATTTATGAAAATAGCAAAGGTGCCACAGCAATTAAAAAAAGAACATCAAATAACATCGGTATTAAAAAGCAGAACATAACAATGCACAATCTGCAAAAGCAACAAAATGATAAGAGAAAAAACATGTTTTACAAAGTGGTTATTGCAAAAAAATTCTATATCGTATAAAACTAATAATTTGTAGAATTAAAATAACTATGTGGCACTCATTTAATCACTCTACTAAATTTCAATTAGCTAGCAAACAATGAGCACTGTGTCATTATACTGAAACTACAATAATTATGTGATTGTTACCCTTAAGGGGTTCCTCACAGTAAATATGCCCCATGCAAATGCTAATCGATCACAGTTCAATGAGAATAAAAAGCTATCTGACTGATAAACGAAGCAATGCCACAGCAATGAATTTACGAAACAAAATATCACAAATCTAATACATCACACAAAAACAAACATTGATAAATAAAACAGTACAATAGTCAACATCTAAAACAAAACAAAACACCTATAAATAAAACACCTGCAAAATACAAGAGTCAAAGTCTAAAAAAGATAAATAGAACACCTGCAAAATACAAGAGTCAGTCTAATAAACACCAATAAATCGAACTCCTGCAAAACACACGAGTCAGAGTTTCTCTGACAGAAACACACGTATATGCACTGGACTAAGAACCGTATAATCACTGTTCACTGACACACTCAGTACTTCCACTGTTCCGAGGCACAATATAGGGGAAAGAGGGGGGGTTCGTCGCCGCAGCTGTCAGTAGGGATTTTTTTTTGTCCATCTGTTGCGTGCGATCCCGCCATCTCTGCCCTCTCATGAAGTTTCTCCCGTGTCACGTCATCTCGATTTGGTTCCATGTTTGTGTTGTCAAATTCGTGCGGTATCCTCGTTTGACACGCCAGGTTGATATTCCTGGGCAAGGATGACACTTAATGGCTCTTGTTTTGTGCCACCCTTAGCGACCAGAGAACATCGAACCATGATTTACTGTCGCTTGACAGTGGGCATCCGTCAGGAGATGTTGATAGGCGTCATTGAAGTCTGCCAGTTACTCTGGACAGTATGTGTCAAAAGGCTCCACGCCCTTTGTGTTGTTACATTCTTGGGTTATCCTCAATTGGCTCGCCGGTTTGATATTCCTGGGCAAGGATGACACTTAATGGCTCTTCTTTTGTGCCACCCTTAGTGACCAGAGAACATCGAACCATGATTTACTGTGGCTTGACAGTAGGCATCCATCAGGAAATATCGATAGGCGTCGTTGACGTCTGCAAGTTTCTCTGGGCAGTACCTGTCAAAAGGCTCCACGCCCCTTGTGTTGTTTCACCGTGGCCGTCTTGTCACGGTCGCGTACGTGTGGTGTGTTGCCAACAGATGGATTTCCGCGCGGTGGGCCGCTCGCCCATCTCAGGTCATCGCCTCGAGGAAGGGTCGCCCGGGCGGCCGCCCATTAGCTCCAGGTACAAGGGAAAGTGTTTGCCGCGTACCTTCTTTTGTTGTCGGCCGCGCTCCCAAAGTGGCCTGGCTGACAGCGTGTCCTGCTGGGAAACCCGCCAGTTTACAACTAGTCTGGCTGCTCCCGCTGTCTCTTAAGAGTTTTGCCGGTTCGCTTTCACGTTCTCAACTGCATTCACAGAAATTTTTCATCATCCTTATGTGATTACACAATGTCATACATAATACCACTTAGTATTGTCTTTCACAATTTTTAAGAACAAAGTGAGACTTAATATTTTTTTTAAATAAAAAAATTTGATGAATCGACAATATAAAATAAAATTTAAATGACTTGACAGTATAAAAATAAAAATTTAAATGAACTGACAATACAATATTTAAATCCACATCACTAATGTGGTTCACTTACGTTTTAATAAATCAAATGCTATTTATTAATTCACTAAAATGAATAGGATTATGCCTTGTGCAAGTATAGGTCAGGACAGCATAGGGTTCACATGTTATTTACACACACATACATGCACACCTGTTGTCTATTCTACAAACTAACTACCCATAAACATGCATTACTCAATATTCTACTTCTATCCACTACTAGTTAAGCCAATAAGCTACTTCAATGCTATTTCAACACCGTGTATATACCACTACAACATTGTTCTAATTCGTCCTCTTCTTGACGCTCGCAGCATACGTCTTGTCACATGATAAATATGGAGAACTTTCCTTAAACATACAAATTAAAAAGAACAATGGTTATTTACACGCCAAAACATTTATACCAGTTCGCACACCTGAAAAGAGACTCGCAATTATACATTTATCATACTCATATATTCACACATAAAACAGTAAGAAAATTTCACCTAAAATTACGTTATCACAACAATTAATCATGCAGATGACTCTGAGAAGGTTAAAAATATTTGCATTATACAGGTTATATTACATTTTCTTACCCATTTTGCTGCGATTTCGTTCCTTCTTTACGTTACCTTTCGCTTCCAAATCAGTTATTTTGCCTGTGGTGGTTATTCTGGATTCATTTCTCATGAATGGCAAAATTGTGGTCACCTCTATTCTGTAAAACAGTATCATCTTAACATATTGAACTTACAACAGACACAAAAGATCCGAATCCTCCTGTAGTTTAAATGACAAATGTTTTGCTTTATCCTTATTACCTTAAACCAAGCTTTCCTTCGTTTCCATAATCAAAATTATTTAAGCATCCTCTAACTTCAAGAGGGAAATTTCCTCAGTACAAATCATATAGGCTGCAGTGCATCCCGCACCAGCGAAAACAGTAAGCTGTAATGCTCACAGCATCAGCAAAACACATAAATGTCGCTTTTCTAGGACAAGTATTAACGCCGAATAATTTTTTTGGCTTTGGCTCAACATCAATCAAGACTACAAAAAGGATCCATATTTCCGTTCCATTCTCCATTTGCTGAAAAGCTGCTCGTATTTGACTACCACAATAATATTTCAGAGCCACGTAAATTACACAAACCACAATTCTCCTTTCACCTTGCAGGGAATCAATATACTTACGAAATCCAAAGACAGCACTTTACATACTCAGCTATAAAGAACAAAAAAGACATATATCATCAATATTAACATATCATCGCATATTGGAAGCCAATGGTTCAACAATCGTATTATCGCATCCTGTTTTCAAGATACCAAACTTACTCATTCCTTTCTCAGAGTTCTCCAATCTTAAAATATTCATACAGCACGCATACTATAGTAAGAGATCCTCATTTATACTGACAGATATAGAATAGTAATAGATAGATAGTAGCACTGAAAGCAGAAAATCGGAAACAAGGCTACTAACAGCTGGGGACCTGGGTTTGCCAGACCCATAATACCCACAGATCGGATATTCCCCTGAGTTTATGCACTAATTCAGCAACGATCTTGCTTTCCTCAGGAGCGACTCTTTTCAATTTACACACAAAAAAAACATAAACAGCATTTTACTCGTTCACAAAGAAACCTTTTATCTTCACGTTTGAATCAAACTAAATCCTAATTGCACAAGGAAAGAAAAATAACTAAAAACGTCACTTCAATCAATCACATAGAAACAGCTTTATCATTATTTTTACTAACATATTATTCAAAATGCATACATCACAAATTTAAACTAATCAATTATTTCTCCTCACCGTCCTCTCTACTTCTCACTGTCCTTTCTACTCATTTGCCATGTCGCTCATTTGTTCCGATTGGGCGCCTTCTGCGCTGATCGTTTGTCATTGCCGGTTTCGTTCATTTCCATTTGCTGGATTATGTCTAGGGTTAGCCGGCCGAATTTCAACGTCATGAGGTGCTCCGCCTACAGTCCTATTCCCACCGTATTCATCATAGTGTCGATTCTGGTTGCCGTACCTGTAGCGTTCACGATCCTGTCTACGTCCTCGATCATTTCTGTTGTTCCACCTGTGTTCGCGACTGTCACCCCAGTTTCTATACGGCCGGTCCCGATTATTGTTCCGTTCGCGTCGCGACGACCAGTCACGCCGTTGATTAGTAATACGGCCACGATTGCGGTCGCGCTGCTGTGCCCCGTAATAACTTTGTGCCTGATTAGGCGGGCATTCTCCTGTATTGTATTCCAACTCTTGGAGAAGCGTCTTAAACGTTTCCACGTCCTCTTTGCATCGTCCCACAAGAATGACGTGCCGCAAGTGCATCGGCAATTTGGTGATGCATATCCTAATTAGTTCTGCAGGCCCGTATGGGTCGTATAGGAATTGATTTGCCTGCAGCATGTGGTCGAATAGGCGTGCAGGGCTGCCGAAACCAGACTGGTTCAAATTTGGCAGCATAATTATGCCATGTTTGACCCTATCTTGTGCCGCTTCCGACCAATAGGCGGACAGAAAGGCTTGTCGAAACTCCCGAGTGGAGTTGCAGTGACGCGCTGCCGACCTCATGCGAATCGCCGGTTCGCCTTCCAAATAGCCACACATATATTCTACCTTATGTGAACTTGCCCAGTCGGGAGGAAGACAGAACTCAAATTGCTCGAGCCATGGTCGTGGATGTATTCCTTTTTGCGAATTTCGGAATATCTCAAACTTTCTCACCATAAGGAAATGTTTGAAATCAAATCCCCGCATTTCCTCCTGGCGAGGCCCTTGAATGTTTCTATTATTCTCATGTCTGCCCCTCAAATTACATTCTTCCCTGTCGTCAAAATCTCCCTCGTGGCCAGAGTCCCTCTCTGCACTGTTCGTACAGCTATTTTTAATGCTATTGACGAGTTTGGAATCACACGCCATGCAGTTTTCCAGATGCGCCACGCGTTCTTGTAATTCGCCTGTTACAGCTCTGTTTTGCCTGTTCACTTCGAACTGTCCCTTCTGAAATCTCAGAAGCGAACGCACTTCTTCGGTCTCTGCGGCCGCTACCGGTGTTGTATTGTTCTCGCTTTCCATCAGCTTCATCGTGCCTACAATGTCCGCTAATGCCGCAATCTTATCATCAATTTGTCTCTTGTCCTCCGCCCCAGTCTGCTTCAATTGTTCTACTTGTTGTTCCAACGCGTGGATCGCTAAACTGTTGTCCGCTTTGTGTTGCTACCGGACGTGGGACAATGCGTTTCCGCCTCTTGGACCCTAGAGAGTACCTGCTGGTGCTCCCTTTGGCATTCTTCCCTCAGCTCTTGGAAATTCCTAAGTAGCCATTCTTCGCTTTCTTTAGATTCGGCATCGTCCCTCCGCTTGCTCTGTTCTAAGGCTTGCAGACGATCATCGATTTGTTCAAATGTACAGCCTAATTCTTTCATAATATCACTTTTTATCTCACTTGCCAGATTGTTTATTCTTTGTGAGATATCATCGGACACTCTCTGCATCGACTTGTCGACTTTATTTGTCTGCTGGATTAGTTTTTTGTCTATTTGTTCGCCTAGCTCGCGGATCGATTTTTCGGGTGATTCTTTTTGTTCTCGGAACGATTTTTCTGATTTCTGCGTCATTTGTTCGCCTAGCTCACGGATCGATTTCTCAGATTTTTGTGTCATTTGTTCGCCTAGCTCGCGGATCGATTTCTCTGTGTTTTCTTTATTTTGTTGCAATAAGGCTTTCATGAGTTCTGCTAAATCAATTTGGTTAGTTGGAGGCAAATTAATTTCTGGCTCTGCTGTGAGCCCATTCGTGCTGTTTTGCATTTCGTCTGAAGTATTCCCCATTGCATTTTCGGAACCGCCCGACGCGTTAATATTGGAAATCTAATTATCCCCTTGGTCCATGTTGCTTAAGTTGTTGGACCGCTTACTTTTAGCTTGGTTACGTGTTTGCATTAGTGCAATTTATACTCAGTACGCAACACACTAATCACAATAAATGTGTCCCCCAAAAATTACGACAGTCACACGAAAGATACCCAACCTAGTACACACTTTTTCACACGCAAAACAAATTTTTATCTTTGATCGAAACAGTGGAATTTACAAGCGAGAATAAAAAAAACACACAGACATATAAAACACACAAATATAAAAAACAAAACAAGACAAACAACGCAACGCCGATCAACAACGCCGTGAATCTTTTGAAAGTCTGCTCGGAAACAACGCAGAAGTTGTTTGAGCGCTGTAGGGAAAAAAATTAAGATTATAACACGCTCGCAATCTAACTTTTCAGAGATTCCAGAGTCTAGCGGAATCACAGAACAGGGTCGCCATGTGTAATGTTGTAACTTTAATTTTCTTAGCTGATGTGTAATATTGTAACTTTAATTTGGTATGCTGAAATCGGTGCTAATAGACAATAAAAGCTGGTTAAAAGCCGTGATCTGTCTGCGGACGTTAACCGTGGATTACTGGGCAACTGTTTCATCAGATATTTAGTCTAGGTTTACCAAGCAGACTAACATTAATGATAATCTTTTAATAGTCATACAAAACCGGTAATATATATATATATATATATATATATATATATATATATATATATATATATATATATATATATATATAAAGGAGAATTTAAATAAAAAGAAAGAAATCAGTTTATATTTGGAAATTTATTTTAAGATTGTTCATTGAAATTTCAGCATATTATACGTGAGTTATAACTGAGCTGGTGCCTTATTTACGATTGAAAAAATGTGAGATTGTAATCTTACAGAACACACAAAATATGGAGCCAAGATTGGGAGACTGCATACAACACTGCATTCATAAAATAACACACGAAGAACATTGAAACATAAGCAAGAAGAAATTAACCACAACCAACAGATTCAGTTTTTACCCAAAGAAATTACGTTCATACCACAATCCTGTCCGTCATGTAATTACCACACACTGGTATACTAAATTCATATTAACTCTTTGTGAAATCTTCGCAAAAAGAATAGCTGAGGGCTACTTTGATGATTACACCACATGCTTCACGTGGTCAACTTGGTTTACACAAAGCGTACAACTCCACAATAATTTTGATAATTAAAATAAATTAGATCCAAAAGCAATTGACAAACGAAAAACCTTGAACTGGTTACTAACGTCTTACTATTAACCTGATGGGTCAAACAGTTATATAAGCACGTGGTAGTGGTCTCGCAAAGTACACCCCACGTGGGCTGAACATAAAGAAAATTTGCTATATTGAAAATATAGTCAAGACGAGACGTTATAATCACACAAGCATTCGCATTTAAGATTGATCTTAGTTAGAGTTACTGATCAACACGTAGTTCCACTTTACTCACAAAGTAGTGACAAAGCAACTACCGGAAAATAATCTGAACTTCACACGAGAATTGTACTGCGCTGCAATTTAAGATAACATCGGATATTTTAGACCTAAACCCGAAATAAAGGTGATTAAATTTTCAGTTAGGCTGAACTTAAGAAATCCATTGTCCTACGGACTTAACAGACACGCGCTTAGCCGGAGATCTTACCACTTCAGATGCTCGCCACGGCCACACTGCCACTGCCCTACTGCCGAGCGTGCTTCCTGAGGGTGGCTCACAAAGACCAACGGAAGTGGCCAAAGGGGCAGCTTCCTATACCAACATGACAACGGACGGACAGGACCATACTAAGGATAGAAACCTCTTTGCTTTTAGGAAGCGTAGCTACCTGTTCCGACGTTGGTCCTACTGTTCTCTAGCAGACAGCCTTGTCTGCTACCCTCAAGCATGCAACTAGAAATACATATGCTCATTCATCCTCTCACACAAAAGGGAAGGGGGATGACAGTATCTTATCATATACAGTATATAAAAGAAAGCGGATGTAGGTTCCGTATGAGACTGTGTGACATGAATTACATATAAGAATTACATATAAACTGTGCTTTAAAGTGTAGTAGTGTGACTGATCGTTCTTGTTTATGTGTAAAAGTAACACGTTCCACTGCTCAGTCTCCTCCCAGATAGTCAGAAACGCAACAGTACATTTAGAAGAGGAATTTATTCCATAAATGGCAACAGATTTAAGAAATTAAACATGAAAGGAATCCAACAGAGACCTTTCACTCTTACTAAAAAATCATCCACAAAGGAATTTATAATGCGCCTACTATGTCTACAGATATGACTTGCTCCCACATAAAAATCACAATAGTCACTTATGTATGCAATGTATGAATCTGCAGTTTTAGATAATTGAAAATGGTATAGGGCCGAAATTGTACAATCATGCAAGAAATTAAGAGAATGGCAGCTGAAGGCTTTAAGAAATCTTTCAAAAAAAGAAAGGCTTACTACAGATACTCTCACAGTCAAACGTGGTGCTTATTTGAACTAATGAGAACAAAATTAAATTAATCCAGTTATCTAACACAAATATTCATTGACTGCTGAGTCTGACTAGGGCCTCAAACAGAACACAAACGGAACGACGATTTCCCTCTTTACCGACAAGCACCTATCGGGAAAAGGAGGTGAAACTGCCAAGAAAACTTCTAGAAGCTATAGTTGATATTAGTAAGCCTATGTGTCGGAGAAAGCCGTTAAGCTTCGTGCAGTAGCCGAGCATAATCTACTTCTGCGATCGAACATTTTTAAGATACGCTTAATTTAATTAGTTTTCATTATTATTAATACGTAATACGTTTGAACATAACGCTCCTGTTGTGTGCTTTCAGGAAACCTTGTGCTTTTCGTCTGCCATTTACAAGGTGGCACTGAGCGTTGTGGCATAGTGCTTAATACACTAGACTCGCAGTTCGGATGCCCCAGATGAACCCCAGAGCCGACATCCCGATTTGGGTTTTCTGTGGCTTTGCAGTTTCCTCTAGGCGAATGCCAGAATGGTAACTTGAAGTTGCCCCGCCGCTTCCTTCGATTTCAGTAAATGAAAATCGGAGCAATACTCCGTGTTTTGTGACCTTACCTGTCGACGCGATGTAAAGCATTAAACTGATTTCCTTATTCCTACCACAGTAAACAATCGTCGGGCCTGGAAACTCTATGTTTGTTATCAGCACTGAGTGAAACGGAAATTCTTTTAAAGAACTTCTCCTCTCTTCGTGGCTCTTATTGTATGCTGTTTCCTCCACTCACCAGGTCGTTATTGTTTAAAATCGAACCTCATGTTGGAAAGACGTGGACTGTCGACATGTATGCAAAAATGTTCACTGTCATCTCTAAAGAACATTACCGCTATACAGAAACACATCTTGATGGAGATACCAGCGTCCAAAGAAATTTAGTGGCTGAGTTCTGCTTGTTGAGAAATGTTATATTTTACTAACTAAATGATGGACAGTAATTTAGTTTTATATATCAGTAGAAACTCTATATATTGCAATAGGGGGTTCTGTTACAAGTACAGTATACAATGACGACCATTTGTTGAAACCCACTCGAAATGAAATCCTGGCTATGCTTATGGTTATAGGTGTAGGGAATAGAATCATAACTATTCACTAATGACTCTATGTGTCTTCGAATTAAATAGTGTGTGTCCTGATTTGTGTTACCAGCGATGTACATTTATTCACTAATCATGTAGTTTTATAACCAGAAATTAAAAGTATAAGCTGCATTTCCTCTTTCTTATACAACAAGAAGTCAAGCTACAATGAAGAATTATTGCTTTGTACATGACAGTTTATTAGAATAGCATTAAACCTGTATTATGTACTATACACTTTGATAATATGTAGTGATATACATTGATCTTACATATAGGTCAACATTCACAGTTTTATTTTAAGTTGTTAAACTTGCTGCAGAAACTATGTTAAAATGTAAGTTACAGAAATTAAGGTTTTAGAGCACACATACGCTCAGGCTCACAGCACACTATGTGTACATTTTAGTGGCATCTACAACGAAGTATATCATTCAATGGTAGAGTGAACAGCAAGTACTATCAGTGAAGATAATATAAAATGACGGCATAGTCAAGTGAGGAAAATACTATGACCTTTTTTGTTTTGAAATCTTACCACATTTAGAAACATGTTAAATATAAAAACGAGCAATTACTTTTTGGACATTCAAGAAATATATACTTCCAACTTATTCTTGTGTTTAACCCGTTATACAGTTGTGCATGGTATTACCATACTGTAAGATACAGGCTTAGGGTAAGCCACATAATGTGTGTGCAAAGACCTGCAGTTATTGGCTAGACCAGTCTTCTGAGATGTCAGGTAACAATTATTCCAAAGAAAAGAGACCAGTTGCCTTTTGTCATCCACTTCTTTCATATCATCTATTCACATAAAAGGCAAGCATAGTGTCTGTAGCAGGTGTAAGCAGGTATGGCTGTTATATCTACTGAAATTTCCTGGTATAGCAGGAATGTAAGCAGGTGTCAATGGAACACCATATGGATTGAGTAACGTTATGCACACACCTGGTCTGGCCACACCAAATACGCATGGGCATGCAACTGACATGCTACAGGTCAGGCGCTGCCTGCTGAGCTGCCCATAGTACGTAGTTGCTACTCCTAAAGTGGCGCCACAAAATGGAGCACAGTCTGATGCTGCTCACACTGTCCTGTACCCTGCAGTAAAATGGGAAAAGTAAAGCACCAATGCCCTATGCAGCAGACACATGTGGTTATTACCCTGTGTCTCATAAATGTAAGCTCTAGCGCACACATTAGTCATAAATGAGGATGCAGAAATGTTGCAAAATTTTCCAAATTTTTAAAATTGCTTTAGTAGTCGACTATAAATAATGTATACTGTGTTGGATATAATTTCGCTATTACTTCATTTACTCTGATGAGATATAAAAGTCTCTTTCTATATTTTGCTTAATAACTGATTATCTACAGTATACAGTACTGTGGTACATGGAGCAATATGATACTGAATCGGCCATTATGGAAAGCAATGAAAAGAAAAAAACTCATAACAATCGCACTTCCTATGCTCTTCTAGTTACTATAAGATTTTCAAAAATACATACATAGATGCAGGCGAGTCTTCTGATGTACATACAGACATGAAAGGATAATTTTTATTTTAGACTATGACGGTTATCATCAAAATTATTACGGGAAATGAATGACATAATAGATTTAAAGCTGTATCTCCTGTGCAAGAAACAAGACGATTATAATCACTCTTTATGAAACTACAGTAACAACTTTAACATGTATCTATAAATAAAAATATCTGCAAAGTGTGCACGCAAAATTTCAACACCAACTACATCAGCATATGCACTTCGTACTATAGGGAGTCTTCCCTTTCTAATCACTTGCTACTTTCACTCGCATTTCTCTTTAATATTATGGCTCGTAAAAAATATTTTATTAGAAATATATGGACACCTTAAAAGACCTGTCAGGTTCACATTTGGCTTACTGTGAGTGTCTATCTGCTGAATCAAGATGATACTTAATATCTGTGTAGCTTATCACTATAACATTCATAGTCCAAAAACATATTAGTATCAGTCATGTATAAAAATTGGTACTAAATTTGCACTACAAACTATTTTCCACGCAACATAAACAAATATTATTAATCGAAAAGTGACAGAGGCTTCCTTCTGCAGTGTGAAACACTAGTAGTATTGTAACCCATTATTAACAAACTAACAAGCATGCCAGCATTGTACGGTGCTGAGATATACGTTGAAGATGGTACTCTTGTATATCCTTACGTATCTAATGTATCTTTTTGCATTAGTAGACTGTAATGTGTTCCAAATTTATAATTTTGTTACACAACAGGGTACAGTTACCATATTAGTCACTTGATTAGAAATATAATAATTAACAGAGTTTCGTTACAGTGTCAGAGCTGCTACACCAAAAAGACATAAGATGATATTTTTTCTGAAATAAATTTTACTCTGAGGAATAACGTCATTGACACCACATAGTAACAGTAGTTTTTGAGCAGTAATTGGTAATTATGTTTTATTTTTTGGTGTGATTTACTCAATTCTCCAATAAAAGTAATGTGACAAGAGTAAATGAAAGATTATCAGAAAGAACCTACAAGCGAGACAATGCTTACGAAGTACATGGTAGTTCTGTATGTTGAACATAGAATCATAACTTTAATGGCTCTAAACATTGTCTAATTAGATAGAAGGTGTCCTGATTTGTACCACACACAGTGAATCTTTATTCAGTAGTCATTCAGTCACTTGTATTTCATGGCAGTTAGTCTTGCATGTAGAACCAGAAGTCTGTCTCCATCTTAGAATTCTTCCATTGCTCTTGAAAGTTCATTAGAATAGGGTTCATGGAGTAGTGCATATTTTGAAGCTATGTATCGTCGTACATTGAGGCATCATATAATCCTACTGCTTGAGTTCTTTTATATTGTTTCATTTGCTTTTGGAATCGTGAGAACAGGGACGATGCAGAAGTACTGCTTTTAGAACACAAATATAGTAAGTCTTAGAGCACAGTATGTGCGCATGTTAGCGGCCTGTTCAGAAAAGTAAGTCATGCAGTGACTGAGATGATTATGGTCTACTTTAATGAAGATAGTACTATGTGCGAGTTGTACGGAACTGAGAAGAACACTAACCTGGTTTTAAAAGTCTCAACACAGATATTTCCATAACTCTTTTATAAGCATTTTAAACATGCAAAAAATATCAATGATATTTTGATTACTACGATAGATACCTATTTTACAACCTGTTTCAATGTTCACAACTTCGTAAATACACGTATCAGAGCACCATAGTGTAATATTTTCAGAGTAGCAGATGGTGTTGCATAAGAGTTCTGTTCATTCTGTTAAGAGATGAAAGGAAAACTTTAATTTCAAGACACAACGTCCCTACTTGGAAGGGTTATGGTGATATAATCATTTAATCAGACTAAATGTTTCAAGATATCAAGACGACTTCAGGTGATCCGCTGTATATGAACAGTAATCACACTCTTCTCTAAATAAATATATATGTAGAATTCATGTACTATTTCATCTGTTCTTTATGTTCTTTCTAAATTCTGAACGATTTGAAGGAACAAACAGTTGGGAGGTGCTGATAGCCTCACCGACAATATCGTACAAGTTTAAGTAGAAGAATAGCCGTACTAATGATAACTAATTGCCGCGCGGGATTAGCCGAGCGGTCAGAGCCGTGCAGCCATGGATTGTGTGGCTGATCCCGGTGGAGGTTCGAGTCCTCCCTCGGGCATGGATGTTAATGACTAATCCTGTGAAAATGAATAAAAACAGCGTACAAATATTAATGAATCGAACGCCTTGAAAGGCCTAATTATTGTGGAAGAATATTTCCAAATGCACGGAATTAATATATAATGAGCACTTCAGATAGCCTAATGAAGCGTTGTTCAATGGCCGAACGACAACTGGTTACAAATAGTAATTCAGTCCAATGAGACAGCAATCTCTTGCACACAAATTCACCTCCATTTTCGTGTCGCCAAAACTTTAAGGTAATTATTGAATGCAGAGCTGCAGCTTTCACCGTGGCAATGTTATCATTAAGTGATTTCTAATTTCTGTCGCCATCAGGCAATATAGTAATACAATTAATTCCATGCTTAGAAACGATTATCGCTGCTCCAAAAGCTATGAACACGAGAAAGTTATACGTCGTTGTAAAATACTTACAGGTTGAGCCCTATGGCAGCCAACAATTTATGGCGTTTTCATGACGCCTATGGGACAGATAATCTCGTACTTTATCGATATTTTGCGGAAAGGTAAATGATGGAATGGCAGACAGTTTCTCATGCTACAAAGAAAAGTAAAAACTGTTGTAAACTTGTCACTCTGGCTGTATTTCTAACAGCCTTACTGGGAACAAAAAATCTTTTCGATCATCTCTGTGAACAAGTGAGGCGTATCTGAAGATGAGATTCAAGTGGGAAGTGTGGAACACTGCTCTGTCGAGAGACGGCATTGTGGCTTTCTCGTGCATCGTAAAGTGTGGTGCTCAACTTGAAAGGGAGTATAGTCAGCTCTGAGTTGTACGATCAAAGCTGGCTCTCATCTAATCTCATTCATATGCAAATATGCCCTTTCATTTGGTCCAGTTCCACACATCCCTACTTACATCCAGTCTTAGAAATCACTTGTGCTTTGGTTGGGTCAAATATTGCACACAGAGAAGCCTGTATCATGAAGAATTCCTTTTGGACAGGGTCGCCATCTGAAACCTACGAAATGGGTTCCCTCGCGGGCATTGTCGCGTTTTGAGTGCAGTGAAGGTCGGATGTCGACTATATTGCGGAGTATTGCTGTTATCCGATCCTCTCACTGGACTACGATGAAAATCTCCTGGTTCCACAGCGGTTCCCAAAGCTTCGATATGAAGCAATGCTGCAGACTCAATACGTCCTAAACTGCGTCTGACTTGTGTGTAACCTCCTTTAACCGTCGCAGGGTAATAATCTTCACTCAGAGTCCAAATGTTGCTTTTGTGGCACTGAGTAATAAACTACTTCGAGACACTATACTCAACTCACAACGGACAATTTGGACCTAATGAAACACGAAATGATGGTGCATAGTGTAGAGTCTCACTTGCCTGTCAGAGTTTAATGTCGAAAAGTTTCGGATGGCAAGTATACACCACTGTGCTGCGAAAACCAGTCGCCAGTCAATCAATGGCCTCGCCCGTATAAAATAATTAGTGACATCCAATGAGTAACACTGTAAGTGAGTGCGTTATACATACTAGGTAACTGTTCCACGACTAACCAAGAAATGGCACCTCTACCTCTAATTTCACGTTCTCGCTAATGGCAGCTTACCCACCTTGTGTTGTTGTTAAATAGTATACGCGGTTTTATGGATGCACCTGTTGTTCGATAGGACATGGATGTCAAGGTAGAGACAGGTTTTTTTTATGTTTCTCCAGTATAAAATAGATCTGAGTTCGCTGGTTCCCGACTATCGCGAAATTCACCCGCTGCTACACACCAAACATTCTCATTCGTAAAGTCACTCTCAATGGCCATAGAAAAAGAAAGACTTTAAGACTAGAGTTTTACGTCCGTCGACAGTGAGTCATAGATACCGAGCACGAGCTTGCATTAGGTAACGATGGGAAAAGAAATTAGCAGCACCCTCTTCAAAGCACCATCCCGGTATTTCCCTTAAGGAAATCATGGGAAACATATATGATAGTGGGACGAGAATTTGACCTGTTGTCCTCCCTAATGCGTCCCCCCTATGTTAACCTCTGCCCAAATCGCTGAGATTTTGTAACTGTATAGCGTGAGCAGCTAAGGAGTATCCCAAAATGAACCCAAAATGAAAAAAACATGTCGAGGTGAGATTTTCGTCAAATTATAGCTGACATTAAGGCGAATTTCCTGATATTAGCAACAAATTTTTATCGTAAACAATCCCTGATTTAAGATACAGAATTATTTTTGTGTAATTCAGCATTTACAACAATAGTCTAAGAGAACTTCGACGACATACCACATATGGGACCTCATCCAATAGTATCAAGATAACAGACCCGCATACCACTGTCCTGCCGACAAAGGAGAGATTCCACACACGTCTGCCCCATTATATCAAATATGAGTAGACACATATTGTTGTTTCTACCAGTGCACTTGAGGCCCATCAGTCTGTGTTCTGCGGTTGTTGCAACCAGATAACATGCCTGTATAGGCATTTACACACTTACAATGTATGTGACAGTCGAAAAAATGAAGCCACTCACAATGCATACGGAGTCGAAAAGGCGAATATCGTTTATGGAGCCGGCCGGAGTGGCCGAGCGGTTCTAGGCGCTACAGCCTGGAACCGCGTGACCGCTACGGTCACAGGTTCGAATCCTGCCTCGGGCATGGATGTGTGTGATGTCCTTAGGTTAGTTAGATTGACCTGAGAAGTTAAGTCCCATAGTGCTCAGAGCCATTAGAACCATTTTTCGTTTATGGAGAATGTCGCCAAACTATTGTATGCTGATGAGTATCCATATAGTGCCAACGGTCGCGATTTGTCTTTCCGAATATTACAAAAAATTTCTAGGGAAAAAGAGCGGCTGATGACAAAAATGAAAATAACATTTTGGCAACAGCAACCATAATGTAAATGTCCCTAAGACGCATCTTGGCAAAACGAGAGGGATCGGCCAAACGCGTCTTCTACGAACACCACATTCAATCACATTTTATCACCTTCATATTTCATTGCACCTGCAGCTTCATGGCAATGACTTCCAAAATTGGTTGTAAATCTCCGAATGTTATCTATAAAAAGTGTAAAGTGATACGTGTAATGTCGTTTATATACGATGTCAGCAGAGAAAGAATAAAGAAAAATCTTTAAGCTTTACCAAATGTCCGACGTAGCACAAATTCAATAGAGAATCGTGGTTTCAGAACGCATAAGAACGCCCGATACATCCTCGAGAGAGAAAACAGTGCCGAGTCTTTCATGATAATATTACTATCCTCGAACTTTCTCTCTCTCGACGTCATATAATATGTGAGCACGAGATGTTTATTTTTGGAAATTCAGTGGCTTGGATGAGAATCTTTTTAACATGAATCTTCAAAATGTCCAGTGCATCAGTTTCTGTTCGTGCTTACACAGTGGACTTTGTTAAGATAAAACATGCAAGTCCTATATGTTAAACGTAAATTATAATTATTTCAAAGACATGGCCCACAATGGCGGCTGTGAAAACCGACAAATTCTTCTCATGAAAACTCAGCGGCTGGCCCATAGAATGAGCTACAAAAAATAGTAAGCATTAAATATTCACTTAGCCTATTAAGGTACTGAAAGAAAGAGAAACCATGATCTTCCTACTGAAAAATTCTTTAATATTTAAAAACAGTTATATGCCACCACCAATCACTTGGCTTGCCGATAACGATATGATCACACATTTGGAGCTAGGACCTTTAGTCGAGGAGTGTGTTGTTTGTTTGGCGGGCCCTGGTACTGACAGCAAGCTGGAGGGCACGTGGCTCGCAAGTTGTTGGCTTTGGTTGACTCCTGATGTTCAATAGGTCGGAGGCAGACCATACCGCCTCGCTTAAGGACTGATAGCGTCGAGTTGCAGGAATAGTAATGACCGGCAAGTTCCCGATCTAGTCTACAAGACCAACTACACGTATCAGAGGCAATAACACCCGGCTTGGAATCCTGGAAGTCACGGCCATTTCACACCTGAGTAGAGTTAAGCGTTGTATTTTTCGTTTTTTATGTACTTATCGTCATAAGGCCACATATGAGTTAACGTGGAATTTGATCTGTTGTATTGATGCGCCTCCGAGTGATTGTGTGTATGATCATCGGTCAGTGTAACTGATGTTAATGTTTTGTTCCAGGCAATATTCTGTGCGAGTGTACGGGTATTCTCTGTTACAAATTGAGTTGATGAAATTGAAGGTGTAACATTGTCTGTTTCAGAGGCGAAGCACCATAACGATGGATTTCGGTCTGGCAGCTGAAATAACAGAATTTGAAAGGCAGTTGATTCTCAGCTTTGGATCTGAGCGGTCTCCTTTCTTTTTCGGACAAATGATTATTGTAAAAAGTCATTTCATTGACTCTGGTTGTATCTTGCGACTTTGACCAAGAACATGTTTGAAGGGAGACACGTCTCCACTTCATAAACTTGTGATCTGTTGTCCTCTGGGATTACAGTAAGAGTTTCATCAACTGAAACGCTCTCCTGTTTTTGGCCTTTCCACCTGACCTCTTATCACATGTCAGATAAGAGAAGGAATAACTTGTCTTTTGAAAGTTTTCGTGGTTTTCGAATGCCGATTTATTTTTCAAACGAACAAGAAATCTTCATAGAACTTTCAGATTAGCCTTTTTCGTTTCCTCCCGGTTTTTGGGAAGTATACAACCCAATTCTTCAGAATGTCTTAAGTGTGCGAACTCTCATTCACCTTCATTTGCTTCCAAATGATAACCAATGAAATTCACCCAGACAGATACGTCATCACCATATGATCGTTCAGTCTTACTGTGAATATTATTACAACATCAAATTTGAAAATCCTTTTCGTTCAGTGACCGTGTTATACAGCTTCAGCAACAAGATTATCTAGGATATGCCCTTCTCGAAACTGTGCTTGAGTACCCCAGTCCTTATTGTGTTTGTGTCATTATTTCCATTACAGATGTTCAAAATATCTTCGTAAAGTCACAACCAACATAAAATTGGTTTTTCTCATTTCATTTTACATGGGATGCGCCTTTCTCGCAGAAATAATGGTTTCTTTTAAGATAAAATGTCTGAACTGACGATCGAAAAATGTAGGCCTCATTTTACTCTGTACCTGTTCTAGCATAAAAATGCATCTAATAAGGGTTCTTGCGCTTTTCATGAACAACATCGGTGCAGGTCTCCAAAATAACATGTTCCCTCAATGAAAATTTGTATTCCTTTTTCCCATCACTCTGTTAGCTCTATCCCGCCCATAACACTCTCAAATGGTTCAAATGGCTCTGAGCACTATGGGACTCAACTGCTGTGGTCATAAGTCCCCTAGAACTTAGAACTACTTAAACCTAACTAACCTAAGGACAGCACACAACACCCAGCCATCACGAGGCAGAGAAAATCCCTGACCCCGCCGGGAATCGAACCCGGGAACCCGGGCGTGGGAAGCGAGAACGCTACCGCACGACCACGAGATGCGGGCATAACACTCTCACCACAAATAAAATATTCATTATGCTGACTTTTATTTAAGAACGTAACCAATCAATGGTTTGTTGACGACTGATGCCTCCTCCATAGCCAAACATAGCAGGGTTCAACAAAAGACCCAGCAGAAAGCGCATGTTTCTGACAGCGGAACAACGAAGTACAAATGTCTGTACTGATAAATAAGTGAAACTACACAGCTGAATATGGAAAAACCTGGGTAGAAAGTTAAAACTCTGTGGTCATTAAGCACACTATTTCCATAAAACTAATAAGTAACAATATACATTAACCAACAAAGTTCCACGAAACTGTCTTTAAATTTTTGGAAACACATTTTACGGTCTATAACTTTTCTCTAGAAATGTGTCCGTCAAATCAGCCAAATCTGAGAGACTGCATTTCTTACAGCAATGAAACCGATGTTAATTGAAACATGAAGTACTACCGTTTTCTGATGTATTGTAGCTAGGGAAGCGTCGTAGTAACAATGGTTGGTGTAGGCCTACTACAGATACTCTCATATCCTCAATGTGGTGCTTACTTGAAGTAATGAGGATAAAATTAAATTAACCGTGTGATGTAATACTTACAAATAATCATTGATTGCTAAGGTTGACTGGGCCCTCAAACAGTACACAAACGGCACAACAATTTCCGACATTGCCCTCAAACACCTATCAGGGAAAGGAGAAGATAGTGCCAAGAGAACTTCTAGAAGCTATAGTCGTAATCAGTAGACCTAAGTGTCGGGAAAAGTCTTTAAGTTTCGTGTAGTATCCGAGCACAGTCAACTCTGTAACCGACCTTTTTTAAAATATGCTTCATTTAATAAATTTTTGATTACTGATAATAAGTTGCAGGTTTGAACATGGCGCTCCTACTGTGTGCTTTCAGGAAATCTTGTTGTTTTCGTTTCCCATTTCCACCACGGCAGTGAGCGAGTTGGCATAGTGCCTAATGCACTAGACTTGCGGTCGAGATATACGAGTTGAGCCCCAGAGCAACCATTCCGATTTTGATTTTCTGTAGCTTCACAGTTCATTCTAGGCGAATGCAAGAGCTACCTTAAAATGGTCACGCCGCTTCCTTCAGTTCCAGTAAAAATAAAATCGGAGCAATACTCCATGTCCAGCAACCCTAGCTGTGGACGAGACATAGAGCATTAAATTAATATATTTATTCCAACCAAAGAAAAACAATAGATGGGCTACGAAGTGGAAACTGTGTGTTTGTTGTCACCACTGAGTAAAACGTACATTCTTTTCCAGGTACTTCTCCTCTCTTCGTGGCGTTTATTATATGCTGTTATCTCCACTCACTAACTCGTTATTGTCTGAAACTGAACCTCGTGCTGGAAAGACGTGGACTGTCGACATGTATGCACAAATTTTCACTATCATCTCTCAAGAACATTACTGTCATGTAGAAACACATCTCCATGGAGATACCATCGTCAAATGAAATTTATTGACTGATTTCTGCTTGATGATAAATGTTATAATTTACTAATTGAATCACTGACAGTAAAATGGTTTTTATATATAATTACACACTCTGTATATTGCCATAGGGTGTTCTATTACAAGTTCAGTTTAAAATTATGACCTCTGTTGAAACCCCCTGGAAATGAAATACAAGCTATACCTATGGTTATAGGTGTAGGGAATAGAGTCATAACTATTCACTTATGAGTCTTGGTGTTTCCGGATTGGATAGTACATGTCCTGATTTGTGCTACCAGCGATGTACATTTGTTTACTAATCATGTATTTTATCTTCAGAAATGAAAAACAGTTGATGCATTTCCTCTGTCGTATAGAACAAGAAATCTAGCTCCACAATACAATTATTGCATTGTACACGAAAGCTTATTAGAATAGCATTCAACCTGTATTATGTACTACACACTTTGATGATATGTAGCGACATACATTGAGCACTTATTAAATTCTTCTTTCCCAACTTTGTTTAAGTTGTTTAACTTGCTTCTACAACTGAGTTAAAAAGTAACCTACAGAAATTATGATTTTAAAGCACACATACGATAAGACTTATAGCGCAATATGTCTACATGTTAGTGGCCTCTACAACGAAGTATATTATTCAGTGATAGAGAACTCATAGAGTACTCACAATGAAGGTAATTGCATATCAGGGCATAGAGAAGTGATGAAAACTCTACGACTTGTTCAGATGGTTCAAATGGCCCTTAGCACTATGGGACTTAACTTCTGAGGTCATCAGTCCCCTAGAACTTAGAACTACGTAAACCTAACTAACCTAAGGACATCACAAACATCCATGCCTGAGGCAGGATTCGAACCTGCGACCGTAGCGGTCACGCGGTTTCTGACTGTAGCGCCTAGAACCGCTCGGCCACCACGACCGGCTTCTATGACTGCTTTTAAAAATCGTTTTAGAAACATGTTAAACGTAAAAAGAAAAAATTACCGTTTCGACATTTAACAAATACACTCCTGCAATTTATTCATTTGTTTATTCCTTTATACATATCTGTATAACATTAACATGGTGTAAAATACTGGCTTAAGGTATGCCACGTAATATGTAACTAGGTATGCCATGGGGTGCACTTATTGGCTAGACTAGTGTTCCTGACTTGTATGATAGCTGTTATTCCAAACAAAACAGACCACTCATCTTTTTGTCATCTACTTCTTACATTCACGTTTTGCACATCAAAGGGAAGCTTAGTGATGGAGCAAGTGTAAGAATGTGTGGCTGAAATCTTCTGATGTAACAGGAATGTAAGCACGTATCACTGTAACACCACATGTGTTGATTACCATTAAGTAGGTACTCATGCCTGAGAGGGCCACACCAAACACGCGTGGGCAGGCAGCTGACATGGTGCAGCCAAAGCCAGAACCAGATCACATGCCAGGTCAGGCGCTGCTTCCAGATCTGACCACAGTTGCCACTCCTGAAGTGGAGCCACAAAATGGAGGCACAGTCTGAATCTGCTCACACTGCCTAGCACCCTGCAGTAACAAGGGAGAAATAAAGCACCACTGCACTTTGCATCAAACATACATGATTATTAAACAGTGTCTTATAAATGTAAGCTCTAGCACAGTCATTGCTGATAAATGAGGATGGGGAAAATTTGGATGATTCAAAACTTTTAAAGTCCTTCAGTAGTCGACTATAAATAATGTATACAGTGTTGTAATATAATTTCTCCATTACTTCATTTATTCTTATGTGATGTAAAAGTCAATTCCTTCATTCGGTTTAATTACTAAGTATCTACAGTATTCAGGATTTTGCTACATGGAGCAACATGATACTGAATCTGCCGGAAATGCAATGGAAAGAAGAACTTATAACAGCCGCAATTCCAATGCTCTTCCCGTTACTAAATGATTTCCAAATCTACATATATAACTGCAGGCGAACACTTCGATGTACATTCAGACATAAAAAAAAATTATTTTCGGCTATGACAGTTATCATCTGGAACTATTATCGGACATTTTGACTTAATAGATCTAAAGCAGTACCTTCTGCGAGAGAAAAAAGACGATTCTACTCACTAGTTATGACACTACGATAACGAAATTAACATGTTCCTATAAATAACAATATCTGTAAAGTGTGCAGACAATATTTCAGCAGCATCCACATCTGCATATGCAATTCATACTGCACGGTAGGGAGTGATACTTAGCATAGCACCACATCATGGAGATGCTTCCCATTCCAGTCACTTGGATTGCCAGAAGAGTACATAAGTGGATGGAGAATATCTCTGAACTCTCAGGTAACACATGTTCTGCAACCTTTTATTAGGCTTTTGCTGGTTACTAGGTGTCTATATTTGATGCCTGCAAGTTCAGACATTTTTGCGTTTGTGTTGCAGTGCCCATGGGGCAATCACGCCTCTGACTGTATCTGCCCCATTGCTTGTATATATTTAATACCACAGATAGTTCTATTTTTAAAAAAATGGTTCAAATGGTTCTGAACACTATGGGACTTAACTTATAAGGCCATTAGTCCCCTAGAACTTAGAACTACTTAAACCTAACTAACCTAAGGACATCACACACATCCATGCCCGAGGCAGGATTCGAACCTGCGACCGTAGCGGCCACGCGGTTCCAGACTGTAGCGCCTTTAACCGCTTGGCCACACCATGTTCTATTTAACGTTAGTAATTGAGTAATATGCTAAGAAGTGCTGAACGGGTCATTCTTAGGTAATCTCCTATGTAGACTTGAAACACTTCGATTCTATACCTGTAAATATGGTCAGTAACATAATCATAGAGATTACTAGCCTCTTCGTTATGCTGAACCACAAAGCTTCACTGTCTGTTACAGTGCACAACAGTCCAGCAGACACGTTGCTACCGATATACTGCCAATCACATGCATACCTAGTGTAGTAGTTGCCAAGAAAAGAATTTAAAAATAATTGAACAATAAAGTCAGCTTTCTTTTACAAGAACTCTTAGTAGCAAAACTGTTATTGACAAAAATCACAGAGAGCAGTTATCACTCTCTCTGTGAAATACACTTTAATGTGCAACATGAAGTGGACTTCAGAAATGGATATTCTTATTACTTTCCAACTATATATTTCTCAAAATTTTTTAATGTCTTTATTACATACAATTTCTTTTCTACATCAGTCTTATGATAGTTTCACTGAAAGATGCTAGAGATAAAAAATGGATTGCTGCAGGTTACACACATTACACATATAATTCTGACATATATAAACTGAAAAGGCGCTTACATCACATGGAATACTGTGAATTAGATGACGGAAGGCAAATCATCGTCAGTAGTTAGTACTTCAACTTTCTGTAACCATTAGCACACCAGATCGAGTTGACAGACGTTTAGAGGGTGATACACCAGAAGACTGTCTGGACCACCACTACCAACACTTTTTTGTTGACGGACAAAAGAATTCCTGCTTTACACCTTCTATTACGAATCGCTAAGGACAATAGCGTCCCACAATGTTTGGGTTAACCACGTGATGGAATTTGCCAACCAGTTCTGTCAGGTGGGAGAATGGCGACAGCTGTTTAGTAAGGTGCATTACTGGCGGTTTTCTCGAGAGTGAACATACAGTGAAATGTTGCAGTTAAACATTTAAGTAAATGTGAAAGGAATATAGGATCGCTTTAGGTATGCAGTTTATTAATTGTCTTATGTCCAAAGGCGCTAAAGAGACGTTGTTAACAGTATACGCACATTTATCTTTTATGTATATACAGTTGTCGTCGTCGACAATTGACCATCATTGTCCACTAATTTTTGCTGACCCAACGGTATACATTTTTATTTTTCAGACAGGTAGATAATGGACTGCAGAAGATCTTAAAGATGTAAAACAAGTCGTTTATGGAGGTGTGTTGCTTAGGTGGGCCGTTGAAACTTTTGATATACCTTGTAGTACACTACAGCATGGATTGAGGCAAGGAAATTAATCCGACCGAGAGGTAAGCTGCAATTTGTGTAACACAGCCACTGATTAAAACTATATTTTGAAGACTTTGTGAACTAATTATATCCATCTTTACGTCTCAGATGGGAACAAAGTCAAGTGCAGAAGATTGGGGGCTGTAGTCACCATATCATTAATTGTACAGTAGTACGTGGTGTAAACGATAATAACTTTACTCATACCCTTTATGAATTAATTAAGAAATGGAAAACGATAATGAAAGCCGCCATACAGCAGTTCATACCATAAAAAACTAGCGAATGTATACATTCTTGACTGGCA
The DNA here is from genome assembly GCF_023864275.1 of Schistocerca cancellata. Lineage (NCBI taxonomy): Eukaryota > Metazoa > Arthropoda > Insecta > Orthoptera > Acrididae > Schistocerca > Schistocerca cancellata. The sequence goes on from NC_064633.1 coordinate 103,395,973, forward strand.
TCCTTGGTCTCCTGGTCTGTCATGCATAAACAATGCATGGCAAGACGTATACTTCCATACCAGGAAGCAGACAGCAGCTTTCATTTACTGACAGCACGCATTCGTTTCGAGCCACATTGTATGCATTAGTGCCCACGTGAGTCTCACTTCAAGCCGACGTTGTGTCAGTTCTGGGTGTTGGATGATGAGAAAGTTTAATTATTTATAACTGTTATGTAGTTAACGTCTCCTCAGATTTTGATAGGTATTTGGACTGATATAAAATGGTGTACGTGTTTCATTTTGCAATAGCCTGTACACAAAAATTGTGAATAATTATTAAATAAAGCTGAGAGAATGGCTCCAGGCAATATGGATGTGAATCTTAATTCATAGTTATCAATGTTGGTATTATTTGTCACAATGGAAGTAGCAATACGAAAAGGGGGAAAGAAAATTCCTAATATGGAACATAGTTATAGGGGCCCCAACATCAGTACTGGTGTTCACAAGTCTATTCTTCTGCATGGTTAATAGTATGAAGAATTTGGGAAGCCTCTTAAATGAATGGATAGGTTACATTATATGAAAATAAGATTCATCGTAAAGAGAACAAAACAAAACTTTAATAATTGCTAAAATTTTATAACTAATTCTGACGTAAATAATCGGAGAATTGTAATACATAATATTGAAGAATTCTAGCTAAATGTGCAGCATGATAACGCAATGTAACGAGAACTAGGATGACATTAACTGTTATTGAATAAATTCCTGTACTTTTTAAATTAGTTCTTAAAGTGAGTGATTTCCCTTCTATATTGCTGTTCTTACGAATGGAAGACGTTCGTAATTCATGTGTATAAACTTTCAGGTACATGATTAGTTTTCTTGGTTGTGCTGTATTTATCAGATATAGTGCTTACAGTTTTGTTTTGCGTCTTTTAGTGCCTTCAACCTCAAGGTTTCATACCATGTCCAGCAAGATAATTCAGCCTTTAAGATATGACAACAATACGGCTGATTGTGGAGTTTGACGTAAGCGCTGTGTAGCTGCGCTTGCCTTCTACGAGTCGGGTGATAAGTGCCCCACTGCAGTATAAGAGGAGGCCGGTGAGCCCCGTAGTGACACTTGTAGCGAGGCACCCAGTGTAGAAACCACTACAGACATGAAGGGAGGCCTCGTCCTGCTGATTGCTGGTGTGTTGCTCGTGGCGTACTGCACGCCGCTCGCTGCTGCAGACGATGGCGACGAAGTGGTGGAACAAGTAGGAGAAAACAGAGACGCTGATGACGACGACTGCGACAGCATAGCAGACGACGATGACTACGTCATCGATCTTGGGGAGGGTCCAAATGCAGAGAGCAGGCGGGCACTCAAAGGTAAACACCAGCAAAGGCGAGCAGGCTGTGCACGGCTCTAACTGCTGTGGTGTCGCTAGTGGCTCCCTGAGGCAGGCGCTCTGACACTGTGTCTGCAGGCAGCTCAAGTGCAGCATTCATGTCGTCCAGTTTTGGTGATATTACTATTACACCACTATCACGTTTCTTAATAGGCTAAATATGTTGCTACGTTCAATCACAATTCCCTCCAATATTATGTCTGATAATAATTGTTTTACTTACCAAATTTGGATGGTACTTCTGAATGTCGGGCACAGAATAATAACTATAACGGCTCTAATCCCTGTCTAGTTAGATAGAAGGTGCCCTGATTTGTACCACGCACAGACAATCTATCTTCAGTAGTCATTTAGTCACTTGTATTTTGATTTTCTACTTAGCAATGTAACATAATAACGGCAGTTAATCTTTCATCTAGAACACAAAGTCTGTCTCCACAATAGAATTCACTAAGTCTCACAGCACAATTTGTCAGCATGTTAGTGGTGTGTACAAAAAAGTACATCACGCATTGACTGAGGCGAATATGATCTACTGTAAATGAAGATAGTACTACACGAGAGTTGTACTGAACTGAGGAAAACACTAAAACTAGTTTTAATAGTCTCACCACAGACTATTACATAACATGAACATTTTAAACGTGCAAAAAAGATCAATGATATTTTGAATAATACCATAGATGCCTATATTACAACATATTTCTCTGTCTATAACTTTGTAAATACCTGTGTCAGAGCACTATAGTGTAAAACACTGACTGCCAGTATACTACATTATTTGGAACCAAATATACCACGACTAGCAATTGTAGGCTAGATCAGCGTTCCTGAAGTATAAGGTAGCAACTATTCCAGTGAAAGCAAACCAGTCATCTATGTGTTAAACGCTTCTGAAGTATACTTTGCGCCTATAAAACGCGAGCATAGTGTTTGCAGCAGCAGTAACAGGTGTTGGTATTACGGCTACTGAACTTTTCTGGTAAGAAAGAAGGTAACCAGGTGTCACTGGGACGTCACGTGTGTTGTTTCCTGTTGAGCAGGTGCTCACGCCCGGGCTGGCCACGCCAAGCATGCGAGAGCAGGCAGCCGACACGCAGCGGGCAGAGCTGCAGTCAGGCCCCACGCCAGGTCAGGCGCCGCCCGCAGAGCCGCCCACGGAGCGTAGTTGCCGCTGCTGAGGGAGCCCACACCATGGAGACGCAGTCTGGAGCTGCTCATACTGTCCTGTATCCTGTACTCACAAAGCAGAAATAAAGCACCGATGTAATTCAAAAAATGGTTTTATTACCCAGCGTCTTACTCGTGTAAGCAGACATATGTGGGCTATGAGAGACAATGTTATCAAAATTGTGAAGTTTTTAATGGATATAGGTGCTTACTGTAAATGTGTTGTGTGCAGGGTTTATTTTTCTTTATGGGATCTGTGTATCCCATTCAGATCTAAATGTCTGTAAGTGCTATTTTTCAAAGCAGCAAATAGTGTTGCAGAAGAGCTCTCGTTCATTCCGTTAAGAGATGAAAGGAAAACTTCAATTTGAAATCACAACGATTCTACGTGGAAGGTAAATTCCGTACGATTTAAAGGAGCCAAGAGTCGGGAAGTGCTAATAGTACCTCTGACAATATCATCCAAGTTTAAGTAGTAGAATAGCCATAATAATAATGAGGAAGACTGTGAAACCGAATAAAAACAACGTAAAAATGTATCGAACGTCTAATACGACCTATGTATAGTGGAAGAATATTTGCAAATACACGGACTTAAGACATAATGAGCACTTGGAGACAGCCTAATAAAGGGATTCTCGCTGCTCCAAAAGCTATGCATATAAACAAGGTAGAGGTGATAGTAAAATCCTTACAGCTTGAGACCTACGACAGCCAAAAATTTCGGCTTTCTCAGAACGGCTTAGAGACAGACAGACTCGTTCGTTATCGATTTTTTGCGGAAAGGTAAATGATGGAATGGCAGATAGTTTCTCATGACACAAAGATAATTGAAAACAGTTGAGAACTTGTCGCTTTGGCTATATTTGTAACATCCTTACTTCTAACGAAAGAACTTTTTCGATCATCTCTGTGAACACGTGATGAGTATCTGAAGATGAGATTCAAGTGGGAAGTGCGAAATGCTGCTTTGTTGAGAGATGGCATTGTGGCTGACTCGTGCATGGTAATGTGGGGTGCTCCACTTGAAACTGAGTATAGCCAGCTCTGCCTTGCAGCAGGAGTCATAATATCTCAACGTGCAAGGCTGGCTCTCATCTAATCGCATTCATATGCGCATATGCGCTTTCATTTGATCAAGTTTCACACACTCGTTACACATGCCTACTTATATACCATCTTAAAAATCACTTGTGCTTTGGTTTGGTGAAATAGAGCACACGGAGAACTTTGTATCACGAAGAATTCCTTTAGCAGAGGGGCTCCATCTGAAACCTCTGACATGATAAACGTACATAATAGTTATTTGAATGACTTGTCCACAATGGTGGCTGAGAAAACCGCGACCAAGTCGACAAATTCTTCTTACAAAAGCTCAGCGACTAGCCTGTACGCTGAGCTACAAAAAATAATAAGTATTCAATATTCAGTGAGCCTATTAAGCTACTGAAACAAAGACAATACATGGTCTTCCTATTGAAAAATTCTGTACTATTTAAAAAAAGTTATATGCCACGACCAATCACTTGTCTTGCCGATAACGTTCTGCTTATACGTTTGCAGCTAGGGCCTTTGTTCGAGGTGTGTGTGTTGTTGGTTTGGCTTGCTGAACGGCACGTGGCTGACGAATTGTTGCCTTTGGTTGAATCCTGATGTCTGGTACCGACCTCGACAAGCTGCAAGTGGTTTAATAGGTCGGAGCCAATCCTTGCCGCCTCGCTTAAGGACTGATAGCGTCGAGTTACGGGAAGAGTAATAATCGACAACTTCCCGACCTAGTCTCAAAGACCAACTACACGGATCACAGGCAATAACACCTCGCCTTGGAATCCTGGAAGTCACGACTACGAGTGGAGCTAAGCGTTGTTTTTTTTACGTTTTTTGTGTACTTATCGTCATAATGCCACATCTGCGTTAACGTGGAATTGGACCTCTTATATTAATGCTCCTCCGAATGATTATGTGTGTGATTATCGATCAGTGTAACTTATGTTAATGTATTGTTCCAGGCCATATTCTGCACCAGTGTACGAGTATTCTCTGTTAAAAATTAAATTGATGGAATCCAAGTTGTAACATAGTCTGTTTTAGAGGCGAGGCACCCTTTTAGATAAGGGTGGATTTCGGTCTTGCAGCTGAAATAACAGCATTGGAAAGGCACTTGATTGTCAGCTTTAGATCTGAACGGTCTCCTTTATTTTTAGGACAAATGATTATTGTAAGAAGTCATTCTGTTGACTGTGGCTGTCATTTGCGACCTTGTCCAAGAAAATATAGGAGGGGAGGTACTTCTCCACTTCATAACCTTGTGATCTGTTGTCCTCTAAGATGATAGTAAGAGTTTCATCAGCGTAGATGCGTTCCCGGTTTTGGCCTTTCCTTCTGACCTCTTATCGTATTCCAGACAAGAGAAGGAATGACTTCTGTTTGAAAGGCTTTCATGCTTTCCTTATATAGACTTTCAAACGAACCAGAAACTTTCATAGAAATTTGAGAACAGCCATTTTTGTTTCGTCTCGGTTTTTGGGAAGTATCCATTGTAATTCTTCAGAATGTCTTAGAGTGCGAACTGCCATTCATCTCCATTTATTCCCACATTATAAGCAACGACATTCACCCAGACAGATACGTCATCACCATTTGATCGTTCAGTCTTACTGTGAATATTATTACAACATCAAATCTGAAAATCCTTTTCGCTCAACTACCGTCGTGTCCACCTTCAACTAAAGACGATCTTCGATGTGCTCCACTCGAATTTTTACTAGACCCCAGTCATTATTCTGTTTTGTCATTATTTCCTTTACAGATTTTCAAAATATCTTCGTTATGTCACGACCAACATAAAATCGGTTTTTTTCATCTCGTTTTACATGTGATGCGTCTTTCTCACAGAAATTACTGTTTATTTTAAGATAAAATGTCTGAACTATCGATCGATAAATGTGAGTCTGATATCACTCTGTACCTTTCTAGGATAATGATCCTTCTAATAAGAGTTCCTGCACCTTTCATCAGCAACACCGTTGCAGCTCACCAGAATGAGATGTTTACCAATCTTTTTCGTCTTGACCCCTCAGCGACCTATTGTATTCCTTTCTCCATCATACTGTTAGTTCTACGCCATCCTTAAGACTGTCATTTAAAATAAAACATTCAAACATTACGCCGACTTTCACTGAAGAACGTAGTCAAACAATGTCCTGTTGACGACTGGTGCCTCCTCCATAGCCAAACACAGCCGTGGTCGACAAAAGACCCAGTAGAAAGCACATGTATCTGACAGCGGAACAACGAAATACAGATAACGTCTGAAACTACAAGGCTGAATATTATAAAAACTTGAATAGAAAGTAATAACTTGGCGGTCATTAACCACTCAATTTCTATAAAACTCATGAGTGGCAATATGCCACCCAACTACGCTTTCGAAACTTTTTTCAAATTTTTGAAAACAATTACATTGCTCTACCACTTTTCTTCTAGAAATGTGTCGGTCAAATCAGCTAATTCTCAGACTATGCATTTCTTGTTGCAACGAAACGGATATTCAACTAAATATGAAGAACTAGCGTTTCATGTTGTATTGTAGCTTCTTCCAGAACGTTGAAAATCTGACCAATGTGAGATTCACTCCCACAGAAATGAACGTTCTAAACAGAGACCTGAAATTTAATATACAACAACGCCTTGGAAACAGTATCATCAAATATATTATTGCAAAATCTAAAGTAGCGCCTGATATGATCTAGTTGCCACCTCATGAGCAGAACTGTATTACTTGTAAAATTTCAAAAATAATACAAACACATATAAAACGAGAAAGTAGGACCAATACAAAAGGGAAGGACAGTAGTATTATAGGTCAGATAAATTATAAGCTTCGTGAAAATAAGGCAATTAGTATAAAATTAGATAAAGGAAATTCATTGGTGACAGTGTCAGAGGAAGATTACAACAGGAAAGTACTACAATTTTTCTACCTATAAAATTATCGATCGAGATCCAGTCAACAAATTTAATGTTCAACTAAAGAAAGCTCTAAAACATGTAACTTCATATTCACAGAAAAGGCTATAAAAAGACTCCAGTATAATGAATCCAACAACACCATCATTGTGTGCCCAGCCCAAGATACATAAAGAAAAAATCCCGATTCGTATTATTGTTAACATGGTTAATAGCCCAGTACATGCTGTCAGTAAAAAGCTCAGCACGCTCCTTAAGCAATATTACACATACGAGATAGATTACACTACAAAAAGCTGTTACGATATTGTTAATAAAATCAAAAATATAAAAATACCAGAAAATAAAATACTCTTATCACTAGATATATCTAACATGTACTCAAACATTCCAGTAACAGAAACAATTGGAATCATTAAAAACAACTTTCTCAAATATAACACAATCACTCAAGGAGAAATTTGTGAAATATTAGATTTTCTACAATTAATAACTTCCCACAATTATTCCTCATTTCAGAACAAAATTTATCTCCAAAATATGGTGTAGCAATGAGCACGTGTCTAGCAGGTACATTAGCTGATATTTTCTTTCACACTCTTGAAGAAAAATTTTTCAGCAGCTCCACTCAAACGATCCAAAAAGTCATTTATCACTTTAGATACTTCGATGACATCTTGATCCTGTTCGATGGCACAACAGATAAGTTCAACGTCATGTATTCACAATTCAACAGTTTGCATTCAAAAATTAATTTAACTATGGAAAGAACAAAATAAGATCATAAGCTGTTAAGATCGCAATTTTAATGATTCTCTGTGTGACTTGCGTAAGTGCTGTACCAAACAGTAAACAGGCGTTTTTATTGTTCAGGTGTTCCGTTATGTCTTTCAGTAACCATCTAATAGTTTTTAACTTTACATGTGTTACTCTATCGTAAGAAACTAAAATTACATCACGTTATGGCCCCAGGTTTGTTTTAAATAAACGGAATCTGCGATTAATACCTGGCCCCAAGTGTACTCTCACATAAAGTTAACCCGAAAAGGCAACTCAAGCGGAAAAATAACGTATTCATTTATTCGATGGAACGAATTTCAACAACTGTAAATTTAGGATGGAAATTCTCCTTGAAGAACTGGAACTATTATCATTTGTGCAAACGAATTATCTCACAAAGGTGGAATTTCTCGATGGAGAGGAGAACACGCAGCCTCCCGCAAAGGAAGAACGACTGGCCGAAATGGCTAAACAAGATCGTAATTATCTCATCGTGTTCAATGCATTGCCGACAGTCACTTGTAATACGCGAAAGATAAGGTAACTTCTTTTGGTTTATGGACCTCTCTGTTCAATACGTTCGAGAGAGAAGGAATTGCTGGTCAACTTCTGTTGAGGAAACAATTGTTAACTATGAAATTTAACGCAACAAATGATTTGCCAGCTAACCAGTTTCTGAAGTTTGATAAACTGATTCGTGATTTACGTTCGACAGGAGCTACTGTCGAAGAAACGGACATAGTGTGCCATTTGCTTTTAACGATGCTTGCGGAATACTGCCATCGAAACTCTCTCAATGAACGACTTGACGCTGAACTTTGTGAATAATAGGTTCCTGGATGAAGAATCGAAGCGGAAGGGAGTCGTCGGGAAAAACAAAAACGATGAAACACTGCTTCCTACAGCTTTTCAGACTCAACGGTATCTAAAAAAGGATTACTCAGACACCAGTAAAACAAGAAGTCAACAAGGAACATCTTCCAACTTTACTTGTCACCGTTGCGGGAAGCCTGGACACAAAAGGGCTAATTGTAGAGTTAAGGTACCAAACAAGAACTCAGGAATCAACAACTGTATGGTCGTAGCTAACGTCAAAGAGGAAGTTGGTTTTTGTTTTGCAGCATCAAATGAAGATCAGTCAACGAACGACATAAATTGGTTATTGGACTCTGGATCAACGGAACGTCTGATTAACAGTAAGATACCTCTCACCAATTTAATGATTAAATTTGCTATATGTGTGCTTGATCTTAATTATAATTTGCTGTCAGTTAGAATACTGGAAATGAATAGTTTTAGTATCACATTTGCAAAGCCTCAAGGTTTAATTAAGAAAGCAAAAGAAACTGTCGCCATTGCAAATAGGAATGAATCTCAGTTATATATTCTAAATTTGTTGCAATGAAAAGCCTTGTCAGCTGTTTCAACTACAACTAATGCGAAACTGGGGCGTAGCAGATTAGGCCATTTGAGTTACGATAACATTAAATGCCTACAGTCGCAAGTTGATGGTCTGGAACTGAACACTTCAACAATCACCACGGAACAATGTTCAAATTGTGTCGAAGGAAAACCATCACTGCTGCCGCACAATCACAGTAGGAAACGTGCCACCAGACCTCTTCAGTTGATCCACAGTGATCTGTATGGGCCAACTGAACCGGAATCGTTCGACGGAAAGAATTATGTAATCACGATCGTCGACGACTTTACACATTTCACAATGTCCTATACACAGAAATCGAAGTCAGAGGTAACTCGCCATCTGAAGATGATTTACGCCATGGCTACAGCTCATTTCAACTTGAAGATTAGCAGGTTGCGCTGTGGTAGTGGTCGTGAATACATGTCAAATTAATTGAAACAGTTTTTTGAATAACAAAGAATACAGTTTGAATTTACAGACATATTCCTCATCAAAATGGTGTTTCAGAGTGAATGAACAAAACTATTAATGAGGAAGCTCATTGTATGGTACTTCAGTGTAAATTACATAAAATGTTCTGGTCAGAAGCTGTTCGTACTGCCGTGTACCTACTTAATAGAAGTCTTACCACACTTTTGGAAGGAAAGGAGTCTGCAGCTTTTTGGTATGACAAGAAACCTAATTTGAGTAAGCTGAAAGTGTTCGGATGTATTGCTTATCTACTGGTACCAATGGAATTGAGAACAGGGAAATATGAAGGCAAGTTCTTAAAATGCTATTTCACTGGTTACTGCCCTAATGGCTGCAGGATTTGGTGTCCAGAGGAAGGAAAAATAGTCTGAGGAAGGAGCATTGTTTTCTACGAAGGAAGATTTGACTTTGAAAGTAAACCAACTGAGGACTGGATCCCAGAATCTGTACAGGAATCATCCGAGAAGGATGATAATGAAGAAGACGTCGTCGAAGAAGATGCCAAACCAAATGATAGGGGTCATGAAAAAATTCCCATACCAGAACTGACCAGTGACGAAGAGGAAGCTGAAAATTTATCAGAAAAGAAAACTGTTCGATGATCTACCAGGAAGAAGAACCCTCCTAAATATCTGAAAGACTATGCTGTTCTTTGCACTCAATGCTGATTCATTTGTGGATGATGTACCGAAAAGTTACAAGGAACTTGCAAATCGTGAAGATAAGGAATACTGGTATAAACCTCTACAGGACGAAATTGACTATATAAAGGAAAAAAAGAGTTCGACCTTTCTTAAATTACCACCTGAAAGGAAGACTATTGACAGTACGTGGGTGTTCAAATTAAAAAAAGGACAAGGATGGAAATATCATAAGACACAAGGCTCGACTTGTGCCAAAAGTATATTCACAGAAAAGTGGATTTGACTATGACGAAACGTATACACCAGTGGCTCGACTAGCATCTGTTAAAATAATGCTAGTCATTGCAATCTAACTAGGACTGTTTCTGGAACCACTTGATGTCGCCAACGCTTTTCTTCATGGATTACTTAAGGAGAAAATATACATGACTTTTCCTGAAGTAGTGGGTGTTCCAGAAGAACTGAAAGACACAATTGGTTTGGTTTGCAGGTTACAGAAATCTATATATGGCTTAAAGCAAGCACCACTAGCATGAAATCACTCTATTCATACTATTCTTATGTCTATACGATTGACTCAGATAAAGGTCTTTACTATATCATTTTAAAGGACGTGGTCATTTATATTGTGATCTATGTTGATGACATTTTGATGGCAGGAAGTAATAGGAAATGGACTTGGGAAACGAGATTTCTATGAACAACGGAGAAATGTGACTGAGCCAAGCATCATATTTGAAGAATTTGCTACAACGATTCAACATCAAGACTGTAATCCGATCAAGACGCCTATGGACGTTAAACTGGAAATCAAGGAAGGAATAATTATCGATAAGCCCTGCAGAGAGTTGATTGAGTGGTTGATGTACGCAATGACAGAAAAAAGAGCTGATTTTTGTGCTGTGGTCAACTTGTTGAGCAGATACCAAAACAATCCATCGGAACAACTCTGGAAAAGCTTAAAAAGAGTTTTGAGATATATCAAAGGAACCGTCAATATTTGACTGCATTATCGAAAGGTGAATCAAGAAGTTCTTCTGGTTATGCTGATGCAAATGGAATAGAAAAGAAGACGCAAGATCTACCCCTGTACATCTATTAAAATGTTTTGGAAACACCGTCTGTTGGGCAACAAAGAAACAGACTAGTGTTGCTTTGTCTTCTACAGAAGCAGAATGTGTAGCTCTGACGACAGCTGCAGCTGTTACTCTTGGTGAAATATTTGCTGGACGATATTCAAATTCCAAGGTACATCGACGTTTGAGACACGTTAATGTTAAATATAATTTTTTACGTAACTTCACCACCGCAGCATCATCACGGCCGAGCATGTACGTTCGAAAGACCAGACTGCAGATATTTTTACTAAAGGCTTACCAGCTCCTAGATTCATCGCTTTGAGGAGTTTGTTGGGTTTACTTTATTTTTTGTTAGCGTTAAATGTAAAATCATTAAACTGAGGAGGGGTATTACGCTTGCAATTTTAATGATTCTCTGTGTGACTTACGTTAAGTGCTGTACCATCAAAGAGTGAAACAGGCGTTTTTGTTCAGTTGTTCTGTTACGCGTTTCTGTTTAATAAAAACTATCTAATAGTTTTTAACTTTAGTTGTGTTATTTTATCGTAAGAAACTACAATCATATAATAAACTTTCTGGATTTAAAAATTTCAAACCAAAACCCTGAACACGCATTCGATATTTTTCGTAAACCAACGACAACAGACATAATTATCCACAACCAGTCATACCACCAAGATCACACAAGCTCCCATACTGTCATTCTACGTTACCGAAACAACTTTTCACTGAAAAGAGAAAACATTGAGAAAGAAATAGATCTTTTTCGAAATGTATAAGCAATCCTAAAGATTTGGTAAGCACGTCATTCAAAAAGGGACCAGATACATGCAAGTCCATAGATGAGTGGAGTGTTTGAAACTGAACCTCATGTTTGAAAGATGTGGACTGTCGACACGTATGCACAAATCTTTACTGTACTCTCTAAAGAACATTACCGCCATACAGAAACACATCTTGATGGAGATACCAGCGTCCAAAGAAATTTATTGGCTAAGTTCTGCTTGTTGATAAATGTTATAATTTACTAACAAAATGACGGATAGTAATTTAGTTTTATGTACCATGCATATAATGCCATGGGGAGTTCCGTTACAAGTACAGTATAAAATAATGACCATTTGTTGAAACCCACTGGAAATAAAATCCTGCTGATGCTTACGGTTATAGGTGTAGGGAATAGAATCATAACTATTCACTAATGCCTCTAAGTGTTTTCGAATTAATTATTGCGTGTCCTGATTTGTATTACGAGCGATGTACATTTCTTCACTAGTCATGTAGTTTTAGAACCAGATATTAAAAGAATGAGCTGCATTTCTTCTTTCTTATACAACAAGAAGTCAAGTTTCAATCAAGACTTATTGCTTTGTACATGACAGTTTATTAGAATAACATTAAACCTGTACTATGTACTATACACAATATGTAGTGATATACATTGATCTTACACATAGGTCAACTTTCCCAGTTCTATTTTAAGTTGTTAAACTTGCTGCAGAAACTATGTTAAAATGTAAGTTACAGAAATTAAGGTTTTAGAACACACATACGCTCAGGCTCACAGCACACTACGTGCACATGTAGTGGCATCTACAACGAAGTATATCATTCATTGATAGTGTGAATAGCAAGTACTATCAGCGAAGATAATAGCAAAATGATGGCATAGTCAAGCGAGGAAAATACTATAACAGGTTTTAAAAACGTAACATCTTTATACAGCGCTTTCTAAACATGTTAAATATAAAAACGAGCGATTACTTTTTGGACATTCAAGAAATATATACTTCCAACTTATTCAAGTGTTTATCCCGTTATACTGTTGTGTATGGTACTACCATGCTGTAAGATACAGTCTTAGGGTAAGACACATAATGTGTCACTGGGTGTACAAAGACATGCAGTTATTGGCTCGACCAGTCTTCCTGTGATGTCAGGTAACAGTTACTCCAAAGAAAAGAGACCAGTTGTCTTTTGTCATCCACTTCTTTTATATCATCTATTCACATAAAAGGCAAGCATAGTGTTTGTAGCAGGTGTAAGCAGGTATGGCTATTGTACCTCTTGAAATTTTCTGGTGTGACAGGAGTGTAAGCAGGTGTCAATGGAACACCATATGTGTTGAGTACCATTAAGCGGATGCACACAACTGAGCTGGCCAGAACAAACACGCATGGGCAGGCAGCTGACATGCTAGATGTCAGTCGTTGCCTGCAGAGGTGCCCACAGTAGGCACTTGCTACTCCTGAAGTGGCTCCACAAAAGTGGAGCACAGTCTGAAGCTGCTCACACTGACCTGTACCCTGCAGTAAATTGGGAAAAGTAAAGCATCACTGCACTTTGCGGCAAACACATGTGGTTGTTACCCAGTGTCTCATAATCGGAAATGTTGCAACATTTTCCAAATTTTTAAAATTGCTTCAGTAGTCGACTATAAATACTGTATACTGTGTTGGATATAATTTCGCTATTACTTCATTTATTCTGATGAGGTGTAAAAGTCAGTTTCTATATTTTGCTTAATAACTGATTATCTGCAGTATACAGTACTGTGTTATATGGAGCAATATTATACTGAATCTGCCATTATGGAAAGCAATGAAAAGAAGAACTTATAACAATCACACTTCCTATGCTCTTCTAGTTACTATAAAATATCCAAAAATACATACATAAATGCAGGCGAGTCTTCTGATGTACATGCAGACATGAAAGGACAATTTTTATTTTAGACTGTGACGGTTATCATCAAAATTATCATGGGAAATTAATGACATAATAGATCTAAAACAGTGTCTGCTGTGCAAGAAACAAGACGATTATAATCACTCGTTATGAAACTACAGTAACAACATTAACATGTATCTATAAGTAAAAGTATCTGCAAAGTGTGCACACAAAATTTCAACAGCAACTGCATCTGCGTGTGCACTTCGTTCTATAGGAATCCTTCCCATTTCAGTCACTTGGTCTGCCGGAGCTGTACATAAGTGAATTGAGAAAATCTCTGGACTCACAGTTAATACCTGTTCTGAAACCTTTTATTACGATTTTGCTGGATAGTAGGTGCCTATCGTATATGCCTGACAATTTAGATTTTTTAGTGTTTATGTTGCCTTTCACATGGGTCAGTCATGCATGTGACTGTATGTGAACCCTTAGTTGTATATATTCAATACCCCAAATAGTTCCATCTAACATTAATAATATTGAGTAACGTCGTTACCAGTGATGCGTGGGTGTTTCGTAGGTAATCTCCTATGCAGACTTAAAAACACTGATACTTCGACTCTATATCTGTAGACATGGTCAATGACATAATTATCGAGATTCTTGACCTCTTCTTTATGTTGAACTACAAAGCTTCACTGTCTGTTACAGTGTGTAACAGGCCACCAGAGACGTTGTTACCAATATACTGTCAAGCACATGAGTTCTGAGATTGTCACACAGGGAAAAAAGGCAAAAATGCCAACTACACATAATGTAGTAGTTGTCGAAGAAGGAATTTAAAAATCACTTATAAGGAAGCAGTCACAACGCTCTTTGTGAAGTATACTTTATTGCGCAACGTGACGTAGACTTTATAAATGGATGTTCTAATTATTTTTTAATTATACATTTGTCACAATGTTTTGTCTTCATGACAGACACTTTCCTTTCTACATCAGTCTCATGTTAGTTTCAACGAACGTTGACAACATTAAAAATTGATATCCTGCAGTTTACACACATTACTCAGATATTTTTGACATATTTAGACTGGAAAGGTGATTACGTCACATGGAACATCGTGAATCAGATAAGAGAAGGAAATTATCGTCAGTAGTTTAGTACTTCAATTTTCTGTAATCATCATCACACTATATCGAGTCAACAGACATTTAATTGGTAATACACCAGAAGACTAATTTCCACTAACTGCGCCGTATTGTTGATGAAACGGACAAAAGAAATCCTGCTTTACACCTTATGTTACGAATCGCTAGGGACAATAACGCCCCACAATATTTGGGCTGGATTTTGTTCCTCAGCTGTGTCAGGAAGTATAATGGCGACAACTACTCCGTATGGCCGTTTTCACGAGAGTGAAGGTATTACTGTAATCGCACTACACAGTGCAATGTAAATAAGAAAGAAATAAGGAGCAGCTTTAGGTACCCAGAGCTGTGAACTCTCTGACTACCTGGATGGTGCCGATAAGTGTGCGCCGGTTATTATCTGTCGGACGTCCAAAGGCGTTAATGAGACGAAGTTAACAGTGTATACATATTTATCATTTATGTATATACCGTTGTCATCATCGATCACTGACCAACATTGTCCATTAACCATCAATGACCCAATGGTACACATTTTTTTATTTCAGACCGGTAGAAAATGGATTCCAGAAGATTTGAAACATGTAAAACAAGCTGTTGCTAGAGGTTTATCGTTTAGGAAGGCTGCTGAAGATGTTGATGTATCTAGTAGTGCACTGCAAGATGGATTACAGAAAGGAATATGAGCGAGAGGTAAGCCCTACTTTGTATCACACACATGCTGCGTATGTGATGTGGTGATGATTTTGTAAACTAATTTTATTCATTTTTATGTTTCGGATGATTACAAAGTGGAGTGCAGAAGAGTAGGGGCTGTAGTCACCTGATCATTAATTGTAGAGCACTACATGGCGCAAATGATTAACACTTTTTTCATACCCTTTATGAATGCATATCCAAATGAAATATGAGAATGAAAGCCTCCATACTGCAATTCAGACCATAAAGTGCTTGAGGAATGTATAGATTCTTGCCTGGCATTCCCTGCTTCCTGGTCTGTCATGCATAAACAATGCATGCAAGACGAATACTTCCATACCAGGCGTCAGACAGCAACTTTCATATATTGGCAGTACGTATTTAGGCATGGCAATAGGTCCAAAAAATGGAGCTCTGGGGCTGTTAGCTTCTACCACACTCTATGCATTAGCGCTCACGAGAGTCACACTTCAAACAGATGTTGATGTCTCAGTTCTGAGTGGTGCGTGGAGAAAGTGTAATTATTTACAACTGTTATGAAGTGAGAAAGTTTAATTATTTACAACTGTTATGAAGTGAACGTAGCCTCAGATTATAGTAGGTATTGGACTGGTATAGAATGCTGTAAATGTTGCATTATGCGTCACACTATATATAAAGTTGTGAATAATAATGAAATAAAGCTCAAAGAATGACTCCTGCTAAGATAGATGTGAATCTTGGTCAATAGTCATCGATGTCTCCAAAAAAGGGGAAAGAACGTTTCTAATTTGGAAAATAGTTATAGGGCATGAAGCATCAGAATTGGTGTTTGCAAGTCCATTCTTCTGTCATGGTTAATAGTATGCAGAATTTGAGGAGACTCTTAAACGAGTGGGTAGCTTACATTATACGAACTTACAGTTCATTGTAAAGAGAACAAAACAAAAGAAGATAATTACCGATGAAACGTGATAACGAATTCTGACGTAAATGATGAGAATACCATTGGAAAATTCTAGCTAAAGGCTCACCATGATAACGCAAAATAAACAGAACAAAGCGACATTAACTTAAATTGAATTAATTCCTGTCCTTTTTAAATTAGTTCTTAAAGTGTGTGATTACCATTCCATATCGCTGTTCTTGCGAGAGAAAGAGTTTCGTAACGCGTGTATATAAACTTTCAGGTACATGAATAGTGGCGGCCGTTGTGGCCGAGCGGTTCTAGGCACTTCAGTAAGTAACCGCGCGACCGCTATGGTCGCAGGTTCGAATCCTGCCTCGGGCATGAATGGGTGTGCTGTTGTTGGGTTGGTTAAGTCTAAATAGTTCTAAGTCTAGAGGACTGATGACCTAAGATGTTCAGTCAAATATTGCTTAGAGCCATTTGAACGTTCTTTTTTTTTCTTAACGTCAATAGTTTTCTTGATGTACTGTGTTCATCACCTGTAGTGCTTACAATTTTATTCCCGTATTTTAGTCCCTGGAGTCTGACGGTTTCATACCATGTCCAGCAAGAAAATTCTCCCTTTGAGATATGACCACAATACGGCTGAATGTGGAGTTTGACGTAAGTACTGTGTAGCTGACCTTGCCTTCTACGAGTTCGGTGATAAATGCCCCACTGCAGTATAAGAGGAGACTGGTATTATCCATAGTGACAATTGTAGCGAGGCACCCAGTGTAAAAACCACTGCAGACATGAAGGGAGGCCTCGTTCTGCTGATCGCTGGTGTATTTCTCGTGGCGTACTGCGCGCCGCACGCTGCTGCAGACGATGGCGACGAAGTGGTTGAAGAAGTAGGAGAAAACAGAGACGCTGATGACGACGACACCGACAGCATAGCAGACGAGGACGCCGACGACAGTGGAATTGATGAGGGTCTACTGTAGAGAGCAGGCGGGCACTCAAGGGTAAACACCAGCAAAGGCGTGCAGGCTGTGCACGGCTCTAACTGCAGTGGAATTCACGCCATCAGGTTACTGTGTAGACTGTGAGTCTGAGTTTACTTTCTTTTAGGTTTAAGTCACTAGCTGATAATGTAGTGTCGTTAGTCGCTCCCTGAGACAGCGCTCTGACACTGTGTCTGTATGCAGGCAGCTCAATTCACCATTCATGTCGTCAGGGTCTGGTGATATTACTATTAGGCCCCTAGCACTTTTCTCATTAGGCCAAATATGGTGCTACATTCCCACAGAATCCAGTTCAATATTATGGCTCATAAAGATTGTTTTACTTGCCAAATATGGACACATTATAAGAACTATCAGGTTCACATTTGGCTCACTGTGAGGGTCTATCTGCTGAATCATGAATTATATCTCAATCACGTTTATCTTATCAGTATAACATTTATAGTCCAAAAACATATTAGTATCAGTCATCTATAACAATTGGTACTAAATTTGCACTACAAACTGTTTTCCACGCAACATAAACAAATATTAATAATCGAAAAGTGTCAGAGTCTTCCTTCTGCAGTACTAGTAGTACTGTAGTACACTAATACACTAGTAGTATTGTAACCCACTATTAACAAACTATCAAGCATGCAAGCATTGTATGGTGCTGAGATATATATAGAACATGGTACTCTTGTATCTCATTATGTATCTGATGTTTCTTTTTGCATTGGTAGAATGTATTGTGTTCCATTTTTATAATTTTGTTACACAACAGGGTACAGTTATCATATGAGTCACTTGATTAGAAATATAATAATTAACGCAGTTTCGGTAGTGTCGGCGCTGCTATACCAAAACGACATAAGATGACAGTTTTTCTGTCACAGACTTTAGTCTGAGGAATAATGTCATTGACACCACACAGTAACAGCAGTTCTTGAGTAGTAATTTGTAATTATGTCCCATTTCTTTAGTGTGACATACTCAAATGTCTAATAAAAGTAATGTGACAAAAGTAAAAGAAATATTATCATAAAGAACGTACAAGCAAGAGAATGCTTACGAAGTATATACTGGTTCTGTAAGTAGGACATAGAACCGTAACTGTAATAGCTCTAAATATTGTCTAACTAGATAGAAGGTGTCCTGATTTGTACCACACGCGGTGAATCTTTCTTCAGTAATCATTTAGTCTCTTGTATTTTCATTTTCTACTTAGCCATGCAACATAATAATGGCAGTTACTCTTTCATGTAGAACCAGAAGTCTGTGTCCACCTTAGAATTCTTCCAATGCACTTGAAAGTTTATTAGAATAGGGTTCAAGGAGTAGTATATATTTTGAAGCTATGTAGCGTCGTACATTGAGCCTTCATATAATCCTACTGCTTGAGTTCTTTTATATTGTTTCACATGCTTTTGGAATCGTGATAATAGGGACGATACAGAAATTCTGTTTTTAGAACACAAATCCAGTTAAGTCTTACAGCACAATATGTCTGCATGTTAGAGGCCTGTTCAGAAAAGTAAATCATTCAGTGACTGAGGTGATTATGGTCTACTGTTAATGTAGGTAGTACTATAGGAGGGCTGTACTCAACAGAGAAAAACACTATAACTGGTTTTAAAAGTCTCACAATGGACATTTACATAACACTTTAATGAGCATTTTAAATGTGCAAAAGATCAATCATATTTTGATTATTACTATAGATGCCTATTTTACAACCTATTTCAGTGTCCACAACTTTGTAAATATATGTATCGGAGCACCAAAGAGCAATTTTCCATTTCGCAGTAACCTACGTTATTTGGAACTAGAAACACTATAATACCACGACAAGAAGTTGTATATAGATCAGCATTCCTGAGGTGTAAGGCAGCAGTTATTCTAGAGAAAACTAACCATATCCTACTGAAGTACACTTTTTGCTTACAAAATGCGACCTTAGTGGTTGCAGCAGCTGTAAACAGGTGTTCCTATTGCGGATACTGAAATTTTCTGGTCGGAAAGACGGTAACCAGATGTCTCTGGAACATCGCGTGTGTTGTTTCCTGTTGAGCAGGTGCTCACGCCCGGGCTGGCCGCGCCAAACATGCGCGGGCAGGCAGCCGACACGCTGCGGGCAGAGCTGCAAACAGACCCCACGCCAGGTCAGGCGCCGCCCACAGAGCCGCCCACAGAGCGCAGTCGCCGCTCCGGAGGGAGCCCACACCATGGAGATGCCATCTGGAGTCGCTCATACTGTCCTGTATCCTGTACTCACATAGGAGAAATAAAGCACCGATACACTTAACAAAAATGGCTTTTTTACCCAATGTCTTACATGCGTAACAGAGGACTATGAGAAACCATATTACAAAAACTGTGAAATTTTTAATGGAATTATGTGCTTAACTGTAAATGTGTACTGTGCTAGCCGGCCGGTGTGGCCGTGTTGTTCTAGACGCTTTAGTCTGGAACCACGTGACCTCTACGTTCGCAGGTTCGAATCCTGCCTCGGGCATGGATGTGTGTGGTGTCCTTCGGTTAGTTAGGTTTAAGTAGTTCTAAATTCTAGGGGACTGATAACCACAGATGTGAAGTCCCATAGTGCTCAGAGCCATTTGAATCATTTTGCTCTGTACTGGGAGAAAACTTCCCCATATCTTTACAGCCTCAGTGTTTCCCATTCAGATCTAAATGTCAATTAGTAATATTTTTCAAAGCAGCAGATGGTGTTGCAGAAGAGCTCTGTTCATTCTGTTAAGAAATGAAAGGAAAATTTGAATTTCAAGTCACAACGTTCCTACTGGGAAGGGTTATGGTGTTACAATCATTTAAAGACACTAAACATTGGAAGATATCAAGACGACTTCAGGTGATCCATTGTAAAAGTATATCAACAGTAATCACAGTCTTCTCTAAATAAATAAATATATATGTAGAATTCATGTAGTAATTCACGTGCACTTCATTTTCTTTCTAAATTCTGAGCGATTTAAAGGAGGAAAGACTTGGGAAGTGCTGATAGCCGAAGTTTAAGTAGTAGAATAGTCTAGTAATAATGAGTAATCCTGTGATACTCAACAAAAACAAAGTACAAATATTAATGAATCGAGCGCCTTGATGGACCTACTTATTGTGGAAGAATATTTCCAACTGCACGGAATTAATACATAATTTTCACTTCAGACAGCCTTATGAATCGTTGTTCAATGGCTGAACGACAACTGGTTACAAATATTAATTCAGTCTATCGAGGAAGCAATCTCTTGTTCACAATTTCACTTCCATTTTCGTGGCTCCGAAATTTTAAGGTAATTATTGAATAAAGAGCGGCAACTTTCTGCACCGAAATGTTATCATCAAGTGGTTTCTAATTTCTGCCGCCATCAGTCAAAATAGTAATACAATTAATTCCATGTTTAGAAATGATTCTCGCTGCTCCAAAAGCTATGAAAACGAGAAAGTTTGACGTCGTTGTAAAATACTTACAGGTTGAGACCTATGGCAGCCAACAATTTACGGATCTTCCAGGACGCCTTGGAGACAGATAATCTCGTACTTTATCGATATTTTGCGGAAATGTAAATGATTGGATGCAAACAGTTTCTCATGCCACGAAGAAAAGTAAAAACTATTGTGAACTTGTCACTCTGGCTGTATTTCTAACATTCTTACATGGAACAAAACATGTTTTCGATCATCTCTGCGAACAAGTGTTGCGTATCTGAAGATGAGATTCAAGCGGGAAGAGCGGAACGTTGTTCTGTCGAGAGATGACATTGTGACTTTCTCGTGCATCGTAAAGTGTGATGCTCAACTTTAAAGGGAGTAATCTCTGACTTGTACCAGGAGACATAACATCTCCATGACCTAGGCTGGCTCTCATCTAATCTCATTCTTCTGCACGTATGCCCTTTCATTTGGTCAAGTTCCACACACCCGTTACACATACCTACTTATCTCCCGTCTTAGAAATAACCTCTGCTTTGGTCAGGTCAAATGATGTTGTTGCGGTCTTCAGTCCTGAGACTGGTTTGATGCAGCTCTCCATGCTACTCTATCCTGTGCAAGCTTCTTCATCTCCCAGTACCTACTGCAGCCTACATCCTTCTGAATCTGCTTACTGTATTCATCTCTTGGTCTCCCTCTACGATTTTTACCCTCCAAGCTGCTCTCCAGTACTAAATTGGTGATCCCTTGATGTCTCAGAACATGTCCTAACAACCGATCCCTTCTTGTGGTCAACTTGTGCCACAAACTCCTCCCCAACTCTATTCAATACCTCCTAATTAGTTATGTGATCTATCCATCTAATATTCAGCATTCTTCTGTAGCACCACATTTCGAAAGCTTCCATTCTCTTCTTGTCCAAACTATTTATCGTCCATGTTTCTCTTTCATACATGGCTACACTCCACACAAATACTTCTAGAAACAACTTCCTGTCGCTTAAATCTATACTCGATGTTAACAAATTTCTCTTCTTCAGAAACGCTTTCCTTGCCATTGCCAGTCTAAATTTTATATCCTCTCTACTTCGACCATCATCAGTTATTTTGCTCCCCAAATAGCAAAACTCCTTTACTACTTTAAGTGTCTCATTTCCTAATCTAATTCCCTCAGCATCAACCGACTTAATTTGACTACATTCCATTATCCTTGTTTTGCTTTTGTTGACGTTCATCTTATACCCTCCTTTCATGACACTGTCCATTCCGTTCAATTGCTCTTCCAAGTCCTTTGCTGTCTCTGACAGAATTACTATGTCATCGGCGAACCTCAAAGTTTTTATTCCTTCTCCATGGATTTTAATACCTACTCCGACTTTTCTTTTGTTTCCTTTACTGCTTGCTCAATATACAGATTGAATAACATCGGGGAGAGGCTACAACCCTGTCTCACTCCCTTCCCAACCACTGCTTCCCTTTCATGTGCCTCGACTCTTATAACTGCCATCTACTTTCTGTACAAATTGCAAATAGCCTTTCGCTTCCTGTATTTTACCCCTGCCACCTTCACAATTTGAAAGAGCGTTTTCCAGTCAACATTGTCAAACGCTTTCTCTAAGTCTACAAATGCTAGAAACGTAGGTTTGCCTTTCCTTAATCTTTCTTCTAAGATAAGTCGTAGGGTCAGTATTGCCTCACGTGTTCCAACATTTCTACGGAATTCAAACTGATCTTCCCCGAGGTCGGCCTCTACCAATTTTTCCATTCGTGTGTACAGAATTCGCGTTAGTATTTTGCAGCTGTGGCTTATTAAACTGATAGTTCGGTAATTTTCACATCTGTCAACACCTGCTTTCTTTGGGATTGGAATTATTATATTCTTCTTGAAGTCTGAGGGAATGTAGCACTGTCTCATACATCTTGCTCACCAGATGGTAGAGTTTTGTTAGGACTGGCTCTCCCAAGGCTGTCAGTAGTTCCAATGGAATGTTCTCTATTCCCGGGACCTTGTTTCGACTTAGGTCTTTCAGTGCTCTGTCAGACTCTTCACAATGTATCATATCTCCCATTTCATCTTCATCTCCTCTTCCATTTCCATAATATTGTCGTCAAGAACTTCGCCCCTGTATAGACCCCCTATAATAGAGAACACAGAAAACTCTGTATCATTCCTTTAGCACTGGGGCACCATCTGAAACCTCAGAAATGTGTTCCCTCGCGGGGATTGTCGCATTTTGAGTGCAGTGAGGATCGGATGTCGACAATATTGCAGAGTATTGCTGTTATCCAATCCTCTCACTGGACTGCGATGTAAATCTCCTGTTTCCACAGCGGTTCCCAAAGTTTCGATATGAAGCTCTGCTGCAGACTCAATACGTCCTAAACTGCGTCTGACTTATGTGTAATCTCTTTCAACTGTCTCCGCGTAATAATCTTGACTCAGAGTCCAAATGTTGTTTTTGTGGCACTGGGTAATAAACTACACCGAGACACTATACTCAACTCACAACAGACAATTTGGACCTAACGAAACTCGAAATGACGGTACATAGTGTAGAGTCTCACTTGTCTCTCAGAGTTTAATGTTGAAAAAGCATCAGATGCCAAGTATCCACTAGTGCGCTGCGAAAACCAGTCGCCACTCAACCAATGGTCTCGCCTGTATAAAACAGTTAGTGACACTCAATGAGAAACACCGTAAGTGAGTGCTTTATACATACTAGGTAACTGTTCCACGACAAATCGAGAAATGGGAGCCCCACCTCTAATTTCACGTTCTCACTAAAGCCAGCTTACCCACGATGTGTTGTTGTTACATAATACACACGGTTTTATGGATGCATCTGTTGTTAAATGGGACATGGATGTCAAGGTAGAGACAGGTACAGGTGTTTTTAAGTTTCTACAGTATAAATCAGATCTGAGTTTGCTGGTTCCCGACGATAGTGAAATCCACACGCTTCTACACACCAAATATTGTCATTCACGAAGTCGCTCTCAATGGCCATAAGAAAAAAAAGACATTAAGACCAGCGTTTAACGTCCTGTTGACAGTGAGTCATCAGAGACATAGCACGAGCTTACATTAGGTAACGATGGGAAAATAAATTAGCAGCGCTCTTTTCAGAGCATCATCCCGGTACTTCCCTTGAGGAAATCATGGAAACTTTATATGATGGTGGGACGAAAATTGGACCTGCTGTCCTCCTTAATGCGTCCCCCCTGTTTTAACCTCTGCCCCAAATCACTCGGATTTTATAACTGTACAGCGTGAGCAGCTAAGGAGTATCCCAAAATGGACCCAAAATGAAAAAAACATGTCAAGGTGAGATTTTCGTCAAATGATAGCTGACATTAAGCCGATTTTCCTGATCTTAGCAACAAATGTTTATCGTAAACAATCCCTGTTTTATGATACAGGATTAGTGTTTTGCAATTGAGCTCTACACAATTTTCTGTGCCATTTACAACAAGGTTCTAAGAGAACTTCCACAAGATTCCACATGTGGTTATCCAATAGTATCAAGATAACAGACCCGTCTACCATGGTTCCGACGACAAAGGAGAGATTCCACACACGTCTGCCCCATTATATCAAATATAAGTGCACACATAACTTAGGTATTATTGTTGTGTTTACCGATGCACTTGAGGCCCATTAGTCTGTGTTCTGCTGTTGTAGCAATCAGATAACATGCCTGTAGAGCCATTTACACACTTACAATGTTTATGACAGTCGAAAAAATGAAGCCATTCACAATGCATACGGAGTCGAAAACACGAATATCGTTTATGGAGAATGTCGCAAAACTATTGTATGCTGATGAGTATCCAGATAGTGCCAACTGT
Organism: Schistocerca cancellata; assembly: GCF_023864275.1. Classification (NCBI taxonomy): domain Eukaryota; kingdom Metazoa; phylum Arthropoda; class Insecta; order Orthoptera; family Acrididae; genus Schistocerca; species Schistocerca cancellata. The sequence continues at coordinate 103,420,590 of NC_064633.1, forward strand.
CGCGATTTCTCTTTCCGAATATTATAAATAAATTTCTAGAATCTGGAAGTGTAGAGAAAAAAAACCGCCAAATAAAAAGAAGAGCGGCTGATGAAACAAATGGAAATAACATTTTGGCAACAGCAACCATAATGTAAATGTCACTAAGAGGCATCTTGGCAGAACGAGAGGGATCGACCAAACGAGTCTTTTACGAACACCACATTCCATAACATTTTGTCATATTCATATTTTGCTGCAACTGCAGCTTCATGGCAATGACTTCCAAAATTGGTTGTAATTCTCCGAATGTTGTCTATAAAAAGTGTAAAGTGATACGTGTAATGTCGTTTATATACGATGTAAGCAAAGACAGAGTAACGAAAAATATTTTAACTTCAACAAATGTCCGACGAAGGACAATTTTAACAGAGAATCGTGGTTTCAGACCGCATAAGAACGCCCTCTAGAGAGAAAAGAGTGCCGTGTCTTTCATGATAATATTACTATCGTCGAACTTTCTCTCTCTCGACGTTATTAAATACGTGAGCACGAGATATTTATTTTTGGAAATTAAGTGGCTTGGATGAAAATCTTTTTGACATGAATCTTCAAAATTTCCAGTGCATCAGTTTCTGTTCGTGCTGACACAGTGGACTTTGCTAAGATAAGACATGGATAGTAAGCATTCAATATTCAGTGAGCCTAAAAAGGTACTGAAACAAAGAGAAACCATGATCTTTCTAATGAAAAGTTCTTTACTATTTAAAAAAAAGTTATATGCCACCACCAATAACTTAGGTTCCCGATAGTGATCTGATCATACGTTTGGAGCTAGAGGCCTTGGTCGAGGAGTGTGTCGTTGGTATGGCGGGCCCTGGTACTGACAGCTAGCTGGAGGGCACGTGGCTCGCAAGTGGTTGCCTTTGGTTGACTCCTGATGTCTGGTACGGACATCGAGAAGCCGCGAGTGGTTCAACAGGTCGGAGGCAAGCCCTACTGCCTCGTTTAAAGACTGTTAGCGTCAATTTGCGGGAAGAATAATGACCAGCAAGTACCCGACCTATTCTCCAAGACCAACTACACGGATCAGAGGCAATAACCCCCCAGCTTGGAATCCTGGAAGTCACGGCTACTTCACATCTGAGTGGAGTTAAGCGTTGTATTTTTCGTTTTTTGTGTACTTATGAGTTATGAGTTAACGTGGAATTGGACCTGTTGTATTAATACGCCTCCGAGTGATTGTGTGTTTGATCATCGATCAGTATAACTGATGTTAACGTGTTGTTCCAGGCCATATTCTGTACGAGTGTACGAGTATTCTCTTTTACAAACTGAATTGATGAAATTCAAGGTGTAACATTGTCTCTTTCAGAGGCGAGGCACCCTTGCAGACAACTAACGATGGATTTTGGTCTTGCAGCTGAAATAACAGAATTTGTGAGCTTTAGATATGAATGGTCTCCTTTCTTTTCGGACAAACGATAATTGTAAGAAGTCATTTCATTGACTCTGGATGTCTCTTGTGGCTTTGTCCAAGAACATGTCTGAAGAGAGACACGTCTCCACTTCATAAACTTGTGATGTATTGTCCTCCTGGATTACAGGAAGAGTTTCATCAACGTAGATACGTTCCTGTTTTTGGCCTTTCCTCCTGACCTATTACCACATGTCAGATAAGAGAAGGAATAACTTGTATTTCGAAAGCTGTCATGGTTTTCTTATACTGATTTATTTTTCAAACGAATAAGAAATCTTCATAGAACTTTCAGAACAGCCGTTTTCGTTTCGTCCCGGTTTTTGGTATGTATCCACTCCAATTCTTCAGAATGTCTTAAGAGTGCGAAATGTCATTAATCTTCATTTGCTTCCAAATGATAACCAATGAAATTCTCCCGACCAGATACGTCATCACCATATGATCGTTCAGTCTTACTGTGAATATTATTACAACATCAAATTTGAAAATCCTTTTCGTTGAGTTACCGTGGTATACACCTTCAACAACAAGACGATCGTCGATATGCCCTTCTCGAAATTGTACTTGAGTAACCCAGTCCTTATTCTGTTTGTGTCATTATTTACATTACATATTTTCAAAATATCTTCTTAAAGTCACGACCAACATAAAATTGGTTTTTCTTATTTCATTTTACATGGGATGCGGATTTCTCACAGAAATAACAGTTTCTTTTAAGATAAAATGTCTGAACTGACGATCGAAAAATGTAGTCCTCTTTTTACTCTGTACTTGTTCTAGCATAATGATCCTTCTAAAAAAAGTTCCTTCACTTTTCGTGAACAACATTGGCGCAGGTCTCCAGAATAACATGATCCCTCAATGAACATTTGTATTTCTTTTTCCTTCACTCTGTTAGCTCTATCCCGCCCAAAACACTTTCACCACAAATAAATTTTTCAAATATTGTGCTGACTTTCATTTAAGAACGTAACCAATCAATTTGTTTGTTGCGACTGATGCCTCCTCCATAGCCAAACATAGCATGGTTCAACAAAAGACCCAGCAGAAAGCGCATGTTTCTGACAGCGGAACAACGAAGTACAGATGCCTGTACTGATAAATTAGTGAAACTACACAGCTGAATATTGTAAAACCTGGGTAGAAAGTTAAAACTCGGTAGTCATTAAACACACTATTTCCATAAAACTAGTACGTAACAATATTCATTAACCAACAAATTTCCTCGAAACTTTCTTTAAATTTTTGGAAACACATTTTAGGGTCTATAACTTTCCTCCAGAAATTTGTCCGTCAAATCAACCAAATCTGAAACACTACATTTCTTACAGCAATGAAACGGATGGTAATTGAAACATGAAGAACTAGAGTTTTCTGATGTATTGTAGCTAGGGTTGGTGAAGGCCTACTACAGATACTCACATATCCTCAACGTAGTGCTTATTTGAAGTAATGAGGATAAAATTAAATTAATTGTGTTATGTAATACTTACAAATAATCATTGATTCCTAAGCTTGACCGGACCCTCAAACAGTACACAAACGGCAAGGCGATTTTAGACATTACCGACAAATACCTATCAGGGAAAGAAGAAGAAACTGCCAAGAAAACTTCTAGAAGCTATAGTCATAATCAGTAGGCCTAAGTGTCGGAGAAAGTCGTTAAGTTTCGTGCAGTATCCGAAGATAGTCAACTCTGTGACCAACCTTTTCTTTAAATTTGCTAAATTTAATACATTTTTCATTGCGATTAATGAGTTCCACGTTTGAACATGACGCTCCTATTGTGCATTTTCAGGAAATTTTGTTGTTTTAGTTTGCCGTTTCCACCATGGCACTGAGCGGATTGGCATAGTGTATAATGCACCAGACTCGCAGTCGGGATACCCGAGTTGATCTCCGCCATTCCGATTTAGGTGGTAAGTGGCTTCCCAGCGAATGCTTGAATGCTACCCTGAAGTGGCCACGCCGCTTCCTTCAATCCCAGTAAATGATAATCGGATCAATACTCCGTGTCCAGCAACCTTAGCTGTCGACGAGACATAAAGCATTTAACTAATATCCTCATTTCAACCAAAGCAAACAATTGACCTGCCAACGAAGTGTAAACTGTGACTATTTTATCAGCACTGAGTAAAACGTAAATTCTTTTCCAGGTACCTTTCCTCTCTTCGTGGCTGTTATTGTATGCTGTTAACTCCACTCACTAACTTGTTATTGTTAGGAATTAAACCTCGTGCTGGAAAGACGTGGACGGTCGACATGTATACACAAATGTTCACTGTCATCTCTAAAGAACATTACCGCCGTACAGAAACACATCTCCATGGAGATACCATCGTCAAATGAATTTGATCGACTGATTTCTGCTTGATGATAAATGATATAATTTACTAATTGAATGACTGACAACAAAATAGATTTTATATATAATTACACACGCTATATATTGCAATAGGGGGTTCTATTACAAGTCCAGTTTATAATGATGCCCTTTATTGAAACCCCATGGAAATGAAATACTGGCTATACCTTTGGTTATAGATGTAGGGGAATAGAGTCATAACTATTCACTAATGAGTCTAGGTGTTTCCAAACTGGATAGTATGTATCTTGATTTGTGCTACCAGTGGTGCACATTTCTTCACAAATCATGTATTTGATACTCAGAAATTAAAAACAATTGATGCATTTCTTCTGTCGTATACAACAAGAAGTCTAGCTCCACAATATACTAATAATTGTATTGTACTTGAAAGCTTATTAGAATATCTTTCAACCTTGATGATATGTAGCGACATACATTGAGCACTCATATTGGTCTACTTTCCCCGCTTTATTTTATGTTGTTTAACTTGCTTCTACAATTGTGTTAAAAAGTAAGTTACAGAAATCATGGTTTTAAAGCACACAGCATAGCAGACGAGGACGACGACGACAGCGGATTTAATTGGGCTCTAATTGAAGTGAGGAGGCGGCCACTCAAAGGTAAACACCAGCAAAGGCTGTGCACGGCTCTAACTGCTGTGGTGTCGCTAGTGGCTCCCTCAGGCAGGCGCTCAGCCACTGTGTCTGTCTGTAGGCAGCTCAAGTGCAGCATTCATGTCGTCAGGTCTCGGCAATATTACTATTAGACCAGTAGCACGTTTCTTAGTAGGCTAAATATTGTGCTACATTCAGTCGCATTTCGCTTAAATATTATGGCTCGTAAAAAGTATTTACTTGAAAAATATGGGCCCCTTATAAGACCCATCAAGTTCACATTTGTGTCACTCTGAGGGTCTATCTGCTGAATCAAGATGATACTTAATTTCCGTGTAGCTTATCAGTATAACATTTACATTCCAAAAAACGTACTAGTATCAGTCATGTATAAAAATTTGTGCTAAATTTGCACTTTCATTACAATTAGTCATTGAATAGGTAACGACATTGACAGAAAACTACATTCCAATAAATAACTGTCTACCATGTTACATAAACAAACACTAATAAACCAAATGGTACAGACTCTGCCTTCTGCAGTGTGAAAGAAAGTTAGTATTTTAGTCCATTATTAACAAACTCTCAAGCACGCCAGCATTGTGCGGTGCTGAGAATACGCTGATACACTGAACATGGTATTCATCTATCTCATTACATATCTGGCGTTCCTTTTTATATTGGTAGACTTTATTGTTTTCCCTACTTACAAATTTTGTATGCAACACGGTATAGTTGACATACGAGTTACCTGATTAGAAATGTAAGTATTAACAGAGTATTGGTACAGTGACGATGTTGCTATACCAGAAAGGCAGAAGATGATATCTTTTCTGAAATAAAAGTTAATCTGAGGAGTAATGTCATTGACACTACACAGTAACAGCAGTTTTAGAGTTGTAGTCTGTAATTATGTCCCATTTTTTGTGTAATATATTCAAATGTCTAATAAAAGTAATGTGGCAAAAGTAAATGAAACATTATCAGAAAAACCAACAACCGAGACAGTGCTTAAGAAGTATATGGTAGTTCTGTATGTAGGACACAGAATCGTAACTGTAATGACTCTAAACATTGTCTAACTAGATAGAAGGTGTCCTGAATTGTGGCAGACACAATGTATCTTTCTTCAGTAGTCATTTAGTCACTTGTATTTTCATTTTCTACTTAGCAATGTAACATAATAACGGCAGTTACCCTTCCTTATAGAACAAGAACTCTGTCTCCATGATAGGATTCTTGCATTGCACTTGAAAGTTCATTAGAATAGGGTTCAAGGAGTAGTATACAGGGTGTTACAAAAAGGTACGGCCAAACTTTCAGGAAACATTCCTCACACACAAATAAAGAAAAGATGTAATGTGGACATGTGGCCGGAAACGCTTAATTTCCATGTTAGAGCTCTTTTTAGTTTCGTCAGTATGTACTGTACTTCCTCGATTCACCGCCAGTTGGACCAATTAAAGGAAGGTAATGTTGACTTCGGTGCTTGTGTTGACATGCGTCTCATTGCTCTACAACACTAGCATCAAGCACATCAGTACGTAGCATCAACAGTGTTCATCATGAACGTGGTTTTGCAGTCAGTGCAATGTTTACAAATGCAGAGTTGGCAGATGCCCATTTGATGTATGGACTAGCTCGGGCAATAGCCGTGGCGCGGTACGTTTGTATCGAGACAGATTTCCAGAACGAAGGTGTCCCGACAGGAAGACGTTCGAAGCAATAGTCGGCGTCTTAGAGAGCACGGAATATTCCAGCGTATGACTCGCGACTGGAGAAGACCTAGAACGACGAGGACACCTGCAATGGACGAGGCAATTCTTCGTGCCACTGACGATAACCCTAACCTCAGCGTCAGAGAAGTTGCTGCTGTACAAGGTAACGTTGACCACGTCACTGTATGGAGAGCGCTACGAGAGAACCAGTTGTTTCCGTACCATGTACAGCGTGTGCAGGCACTATCAGCAGCTGATTGGCCTCCACGGGTACACTTCTGCGAATGGTTCATGCAACAATATGTCAATCCTCATTTCAGTGCAAACGTTCTCTTTACGGATCAGGCTTCATTCCAACGTGATCAAATTGTAAATTTTCACAATCAACATGTATGGGCTGACGAGAATCCGCACGCAATTGTGCAATTACGTCATCAACACCGATTTTCTGTGAACCTTTGGGCAGGCATTGTCGGTGATGTCTTGCTTGGGCCACATGTTCTTCCACCTACGGTCAATGGAGCACGTTATCATGATTTCATACGGGATACTCTACCTGTGCTGCTAGACAATGTGCCTTTAAATGTAGGACACAACATGTGGTTCATGCACGATGGAGTTCCTGCACATTTCATTCGAAGTGTTCGTACGCTTCTCAACAATAGATTCGGTGACCGATGGATTGGTAGAGGCGGACCAATTCCATGGCCTCCACGCTCCCTGACCTCAACCCTCTTGACTTTCATTTATGGGGGCATTTGAAAGCTCTTTTCTACGCAACCCCGGTACCAAATGTAGAGACTCTTCGTGCTCGTCTTGTGGACGGCTGTGGTACAATACGCCATTCTCCAGGGCTGCATCAGCGTGTCAGGGATTCCATGCGACGGAGGGTGGATACATGTATCCTCGCTAACAGAGGACATTTTGAACATTTCCTGTAACAAAGTGAAGTCACGCCGGTACGTTCTGTTGTTGTGTGTTTCCATTCCATGATTAATGTGATTTGAAGAGAAGTAATAAAATGAGCTCTAACATGGAAAGTAAGCGTTTCTGGACACATGTCCACATAACATATTTTCTTTCTTTGTGTGTGAGGAATGTTTCCTGAAAGTTTGGCCGTACCATTTTGTAACACCCTGTATATTTTGAAGCTATATAGCGTCGTACTTTGAGCCATCATATAATCCTACTGCTTTAGTTCTTTTATATTGTTTCACTAGTTCTTGGAATCGTGAGAACAGGGACATACAGAAATTCTGTTTTTAGAACACAAATCCAGTAAGTCTTACAGCACAATATGTCTGCATGTTAGCGGCCTGTTCACAAAGGTATACCATCCAGTGACTGAGGTGATTATGGTCTACTTTAATTAAGGTATTACTACATGGGGGTACTATTGAACTAAGGAAAACACTAAACCTGGTTTTAAAAGTCTCACCACAGACATTTACATAGCTCTTTTATGAACATTTTAAACGTGCAAAAAAATCTTCTATGTGTCATATGCTTTTAAAGTATAGTTTTTGCCAATAAAATGCGAGCTTAGTGGTTGCAGCAGCTGTAAGCAGGTGTTCCTATCTCGGCTACTGAAATTTTCTGATAACAAAGAAGGTAACCGGATGTCTCTGGAACGTCACGTGTGTTGTTTCCTGCTGAGCAGGAGCTCACGGGCTGACCACGCCAAACACGTGGGAGCAGGCAGCCGACACGCTGCAGGCAGAGCTGCAAACAGACCTCACGCCAGGTCAGGCGCTGCCCGCAGAGCCGCCCACAGCAAGTAGTCGCCACTGCTGAGGGAGCCCACGCCATGGAGATGCCGTCTGGAGTTGCTCATACTGTCCTGTATCCTGTCCTCACAAAGCAGAAATAAAGCACCGATGCACTTAAAAAACGGTTTTATTATCCAATGTCTTACAAGTGTAAGGAGAGGACTATGAGAAACCATATTACGAAATTGTGAAGTCTGTAATGGAATTATGTGCTCAACTGTAAATGTGTACTGTGCTGGGAGAAAACTTACCCATATCTTTATGGCCTCAGTGTTTCCCATTCAGATCTAAATGTCAATTAGTAATATTTTTCAAAGCAGCAGATGGTGTCTCAGAAGAGCTCCGGTTCATTACGTTAAGAGATGAAAGGATAATTTTAATTTCAGATCACAACATTCCTATTTGGAAGGACTATGGTGATAAAATTATTTAATGACTCTATACATTGGAAGATATCAAGAGGACTGCAGGTGAGTCATTGTAAAAGTGTACCAACAGTAATCACATTCTTCTCTATATAAATATATACACTATGTGATCAAAAGTATCTGGACACCACCAAAAACATACGTTCTCATATTAGGTGCATTTCGCTGCCACCTACTGCCAGACACTCCATATCAGCGACCTTAGTAGTCATTAGACGTCGTGAGAGAGCAATATGGGAATGTGGAACTCACGGACCGGGCTTCTAATGTGGTCAGGTGATTGAGTGTCGCTTGTGTCGTACGTCTGCACGCGAAATTTCCACACTCCTAAACATCTCTAGCTCCACTGTTGTGACAGCGAAGCGGAAACGTACAGCACAAAAGCGCCAACAGTTGAAGAGGGTCGTAATGTGTAAAAGACAGACACCTATCCAGTTCATCACAGAGGAATTCCAAACTGGATCAGGATCTACTGCAAGTACTATGACAGATAGGCGGGAGGGGATAAAACAAGGATTTCATGGTCGAGCGGCTGCTCTTAAGCCACACATCATGCTGGTAAATGCCAAACGACGCCTTGCTTCGTGTAAGGAGTGTAAGTATTGGACGACTGAACAGTGGAGTGGAGTGACGAATCACGGTACACAATGTGGTGACCCGATGGCAGGGTGTGGGTATGGTGAAAGCCCAGTGAACGTCATCTGCCAGCGTGTGTAGTGCCAACAGTAAAATTCGGAGGAGGTGCTGTTATGGTGTGGTCGTGTTTTCAATGGAGGGGGCTTTCAGCCCCTGTTGTTTTGAGTAGCTCTATCACAGCACAGGCCTACAATGATGTTTTGAGCAATTTCTTGCCTCTCACGGTTGAAGAGCAGTTTGGGGATGGGGCCTGCATCTTTCAACACAATCTAGCACCTGTTCATAATGCACACCCTGTGGCGGAGTGGTTGCACTACAATAATATCCCTGTAATGGATTGGCTTGCACAGAGTCCTGACCTGAATCCTATAGATCACCTTTGGCATGTTTTGGAACGCCGACTTTGTGCCTGGCCTTACCGATCGACATCGATACGTTTCGTCAGTGCATCACTCCGTGAAGAATGGGATGCCGCTCCCCAAGAAACCATCCAGTACCAGACTGAAAGTATGTCTGCCAGAGTGGAAGCTGTCATCACGGCTATGGGTGGCTGAACACCATATTGAATTCCAGCATTACCGATGGAGGGTACCACGAACTTGTTAGTCATTTTCCGTCAAGCGTCCGGATACTCTGGATCACATAGTGTATGTAGAATTCATGTGGTATCATGTAGTAATTCAACTGCACTTAATTTTCTGTCTAAAATCTGAATGATTTAAAGGAGCAAAGGGTTGGAAAGTGCCAGTAGCGTCTCCGACAATCATCCAAGTTTAAGTAGTGGAATAGCCATAATAATAATAATGAGGAATACTGTGAAACTGAATAAAAACAGCGTACAAATATTGATATATCCAATGCCTTAAAGGATCTATTTATTGTGGAAGAATATTTCCAAATCCACGAAATTAATACATAATGAGCACTTGAGACAGACTAAGAAAACGTTGTTCAATGACTGAAGGACAACTGGTTACAGATAGTATTTCAGTCTATCGAGACAGCAACCTCTCGTTCACAATTTCAGTTCCATTTTCATGTCTGAAATTTTAACAAAGAATTTCAATTTGAATACAGAAGGGAAATTTTCACCATGCCAATGTTATCATCAAGTGATTTCTAATTTTGCCGCCACTAGTCCCAAAAGTAATACAATAAATTTGATGTTTAGAAACGATTATCGTTGCTCCAACAGCTATGAACACAAAAAAGGTAGAGGTGATTGTAAAATACTTACAGTTTGAGACCTATTGCAGCCAACAATCTACGGCGTTTTCAGGACCCCGTAGAGACAGATACTCTCGTTCGTTATCGATACTTTGCGGAATGGTAAATGGTGGGATGGCAGACAGATTGTCATGCTACGGGAATGTCAGCCTCCGACCGATGGTGCAACCATATCGGCAGCATATTGGTAACGCATTCGCCTTCATGGATGAAAATTCGCACGCTCATAGTGCACATCTTGTGAATGACTTCCTTCAGGATGACGGCAACGCTCGACTGGAGTGCCCAGTATGTTGTCCAGACGTGGACCCTATCGTACATGCCTGGGATGGATGTTTATGGACGACGTGACCCTTGCATCAATACAAGAGGATGTGTTACTGGGTATTAGACGTACGGGTGTGTGCAGTAATCTGGACCACAACCTATGAAGGTCTCGCTGTATGCTGGTGCCATGTCCAGTATGTGGTTTTTTTGAGCAATAAAAAGTGCGGAAATGATGTCTGTGTTGATCTCTATTCAAAATGTTTTGTACAAGTCCCGGGACTCTCGCAAACCAGGTTAGCAGAAGAGCTCCGTCCGAAATCTCTGAAGCGCGTTTCATCACGGGCATTGTCGCATTTTGAATGCAGTTAGGATCGGATGTCAACAATAATGTGGAGTGTTGCTATTACCCGATCCTCTCACCGGACTACGATGAAAAATCTCCTGGTTCCACAGAGGTTGCCAAAGCTTCTGTATGAATCTCTGCTACAGACTCAATACGTTCGAAACTGCGCCTGACTTGGGTGTAACCTCCTTTAAAAGTCTCAGAATAATAGCCTTGACTCATAGTCCAAATGTTGTTTTTGTGGCACTGGGTGGTAAACTACACTGAGATACTACATTCAACCCACAACAGACAATATGGGCCTAGAGAAAAACGAAGTGATGGTATATAGTGTAGAGTCTCACTTGTCTGTCAGAGTTTAATGACGAAAAGTTTCGGATGGCAAGTATCCACTACTGTGCTGCGAAAACCAGTCGCCACTCAGTCAATGGCCTCGCCTGTATAAAACAGTTAGTGACATTCAATGAGAAACCATAAGTGAGTGCGTTACACATACGATGTAACAGTCCCATGACAAACCGAGAATTGGAGATCTACCTCTAATTTCACTTTCTCGCTAATGGCAGCTTACCCACGATGTGTTGTAGTTATATAGTACACACGGCGTTTTGGATGCATCTGTTGTTCGATAGGACATGGATGTCAATGTACAGGCAGGTGTTTTTTATGTTTCTACATTACATAACAGATATGGGTTCGCTGGTTCCCGAGGATCGTGAAATCCACGCTCCGCTACACACCAAACATTGTCATTCGCAATGTCACTCTTAATGGCCATACAAAAAGAAAGATATTAAGACTAGCGTTTAACGTCCCGTCGATAGTGAGTCATTAGAGACCGAGCACGAGCTTGCATTAGGAAAGGATGGGAAAATAAATCGGCCTTGCTCTTTTCAAGGAAGCGTGCCAGTATCTCCCTTGAGGAAATCATGGTAACTTGATACGCTTACGAGCATTTGAAGCGTTTCATCCCTAATTCATCCCCATTGTGGTAATCTCTGCACCACTTCACTCGTATGTCGTAATTGTACAGTTTGAGCAGCTAAGGAGGCCACTCAAAGTGTACCCAGAGTGAATAAAGATGTCTGGATGCGATTTTCATTAAATTATAGCTGACATTAAGGCGAATTTCCAGATATTAGCAATAAATTTTGATCGTTTATAGTCCCTGAGTTATGATACAGACTTGTTTTTTGTAATTGAATTATATACTTTTTTTCTGTAGAACTTGTAACAAGGTTCTAAGAGCACTTCAGCGACATATGATGTATGTGACTTCAACAAACAGTGTCAAGATAACAGACCCGCAGACCACTGTCCCGCCGACAAAGGAGAGATTCCCCAATATAGCAAATATAGGCAAACACATAACTCAGGTATTATTCTTGTGTTTACCTGTGCACTTGAGGCCCATCAGTCTGTGTTCTGCGGTTGTAGCAATCAGATAACATGTCTGTAGAGCCGATTAGACACTTACAATGTATATGACAGTCGAAGAATTGAGGCCATTCACAATGCATAAGCAGTCGAAAACTTGAATATCGTTTATGGAGAATGTCGCTAAACTATTGTACACTCTGTTGAGTATCCAGATAGTGCGATTTGTCTTTGCGAATATTATAAAAAAATTTCTAGAAACTGGAAGTGTACAGAAGAAGTCAAAAGAAGAGCGGCTAATGAAACAAATGAAAATAACATTTTCGCAATAGTAACTATAATGTAAATGTCGCTAAGAGGCATCTCGGAAGTACGAGAGGGATCGACCAAACGAGTATTCTACGAACACCGCATTCCATCACATTTTATCATCTTCATATTTCGCTGTAACTGCAGCTTCATGGCAGTGACTTCTGAAAACGGTTGTGGCTCTCCTAATGTTATGTACGAAAAGTGTAAAGTGATACGTGCAATGTCGTATATACACGATCTGAGAAAAGAAAGACTAATTCAATAGAGAATCGTGGCTTCAGATCATATAAGAACGCCCGTTGCATTCTCGAGAGAGAAAACAGTGCTGAGTCTTTCATGATAATATTACTATCCCCGAAAATTCTCTCTCTCGACGTCATTAAATCTGTGAACACGAAATACTTATTTTTGGAAATCTAGTGGCTTGGTTGAAAATCTTATTGACGTGAATCTTCAAAATTATAAGTGCATCAGTTTCTGTTTTTGTTGATAGAGTGGACTGTGTTAAGATAAAAATGCGTTTCTATATTCTGTATTAAATGAAAATGATAATTATTTCAATGATGTGGTCACAATTTTCGGCTGTGAAAATCGCAACCAAGTAGATTAATTCCTCTCACAAAAACTCAGCGACTGTCGCGTAAGCATTCAATGTTCAGAGAACCTATTATGCTACCGGAATAAAGAGACACCATAATCTGGGTATTGAAACATTCATTATTATTTAAGAAGACGTAGAGGCAACTTCCACTCCGAAAGTTATAAACAAGGACAAACATGTGAATTAAACTACACTGACAGAGATTTTTTTGGGATAGAAGCTAGAATTACTCATCGTTTAAAAGAGATGACATTAATCTAAGATATAGTACATACATTTAAAGATTATGCAAGTTTCTCACTCGATGGAAACGTATTATTGTTTATTTGATTATGTATCATTATTCACTCAAGACGAATGACACAATTTAAGAATGAAAAAAAGGAAAAAAACGTTCTGACTTTTCATACGGCAGACCAATGGAAAATTTTGTGTGAGGTAGAAGCATCGTTTACATATCATGGGCGAGTCAATCCTCGCAGTATGCACTAATCGCCAGGTGAAGGTCAATGCTAACACAAAGAAGAGGATAAAAACAAGCTCTTTGTCTGTCGACGTTCAATGTGTGTGAGCTGTGGCGGCTTTAATTTTGGCTGCATGGCACTCCGCTGCCACCACCAATCACTTAGATTGTCGATATCGATCTGTTCACACGTCTGGAGCTACGGTCTTTTGTCGATTCTTGTGTTGTTGGTTTGGAGGGGGAGGGCACTTGCCTGGCAAGTTGTTGCTTTCGGGCAGCTGCTGGTGTCTGGTACAGAACTCGAGAAGCCGCGAGTGGTTAAATAGGTCGGATTCAAGCCTTGCCGACTCTCTTAAGGACAGACAGCGGCGAGTTGCGGGAAGAGTAGTGGACGTCGCATGCAACCTGATGTGCAAGTTTGCGACTCAACCTGCAAACACAAAATTTACGGCCCCTAAAAGATTACTTGCATGGAGTAGGGGCAACTAACACCCCGGCTTGGAATCCTGGAAGTCGCGGTCACTTTACACCTTACTGGAGTTAAGTGTTGTTTTTTACATTTTTTGTGCCTTGTTGTCATAAGGTGACGTCTGTGTTAACGTGGAACTGGACCTGTCATATTATTGCGCCTCCGAGTGATTGTGTGTATGATCATCGGCCAATAATTTATTGTTGAAGGTCATATTCCATTCGAGAGTACATCTCTGTTATGAACTGAGTCGATGAAATAACATACTCTGTGTCAGAGGCGAAGCACCCTTGCAGATGACTATGCCTTACATATTGCGTCAGCAGGCTCTCATGTTTCATATTCTAATTTACAGGTAATTTAAGGAGTGTTAAGCTTGTAACTTTGTAATGTTGTTGCATTAATTTGTGGTGTAAGCGGTGCTGATCGACAATAAAAGCGGGTTAAAAGCTGTGAGCTGTCTGGGGAAGTTAATCTTGCATTACTGCGCAACTGTTTCACCAGGTATCCTGTCTAGCTTACCTCTCTAGCTTAAGAGAATTTAAATAAAAAGAAATAAACAGTTTATATTTGGAAATTTATTTTAAAATTGAACATTGGAATTTCAGCATATTAAACGTGAGTCATAACTAAGCTGGTGCCTTATTTAGGACTGTGAAAATGTGAGTTTGTAATCTTACGGAACACATTAAATATGGAACCAAGATTGTGAGACTGCATACAACACTGCATTCATAAAATAACACACGAAGAACGTTGGAACATATGCAAGAGGAAATTAACCACAACCAACCGATTCAATTTTCACCCAAAGAAATTACGTTCGTAGCACAATCCTGTCCGTCATGTAGTTACCACACACTGGTATACTAAATTCATACTAACTCCCTGTGAAATCTTCCTGAAATGAGTAGCTGAGGGCTACTTTGATGATTACACCACACGCTTCACGTGGTCAACTTGGTTTACACAAAGAGTGTAACTCCACAATAAATTTCGATAATTAAAATAAATTAGATCGAAAAGCAATTTACAAAAGAAAACCCTCAAACTGGTTAAAACCGTCTTTCTATTAACCTGATGGGTCAAACAATTGTATAAGCACGAGGTACTGGTCTGACAAAGTACACCCCACGTGGGTTGAACATAAAGAGAAGTTGCTATATTGAAAAATATTGTCAAGACGAGACGTTATAATCTCACGCACATTCGCATTGAAGATTGATGATGCTAGTTACAGTTACTGATCAACACGTGGTTCCACTTTACTCATAAAGTAGTGACAAAGCAACTACCGGTATATATTCTGAACTTCACACGCGAATTACACTGCGTTGCAATTTAAGATAACATTAGATATTTTAGAGCTAAACCTGAAATAAAGGTGATTAAATTTTCAGTTAGGCTGAACTTAAGAAATCCATTGTCTACGGACTTAGCAGACACGGGCTTAGCTGGAGATTTTACCACTTCAGACGCTCGCCGTGGACAGATTGATCTGGTCCCTTCCTGAGGGTGGCTCACAAATACCAACAGAAGTGGCCAGAGAGGCAGCTTCCTATACCAACATGACAAGGGACGGACAGGACCATACTAAGGATAGAAACCTCTTTGCTTTTAGAAAGCGTAGCTACCTGTTCCGACGTTGGTCCTACTGTTCTCTAGCAGACAGGCTTGCTGCTACCCTCAAGCATGCAACTAGAAATACATTTGCTCATTCATCCTCTCACACAGAAGGGAAGGGGGATAACAGTATTTTATCATATACAGTATATAAAAGAAAGCGGATGTAGGTTCCGTATGAGACTGTGGGACATGAATTACATATAAACTGTGTTTTAAAGTGTAGTAGTGTGACAGATCGTTCTTGTTTATGTGTAAAAGTAACATGTTCCACTAATCAGTCTCCTCCCAGACAGTCAGAAACGCCACAGTAAATTTAGAAAAGGAATTTATGCCGTAAATGGCAACATATTTCAGAAATTAACATGAAAGGAATCCAACAGACCTTTCAACTTGTATGTGTAGTCGCTTCCGCCATAAGTTAATATTGACTACATCTTCCGCATTCTAGTCCGCAGCCTTATTAGGGCAGTTACTATTCCTTTCTGAAGTGTGTTGGCAGGGTAGTATTGGCAGCAGACGACGCGTTCCTGTTCCCTGGGCCCAGAGCAGAGATGTTTTCTTTCTGTTGTGGTGGCACTTCCGTCCTCGCACGCGTCTGAGTGGCGTCAAATCGAATGACTTGCACCCTGCGAACGGTCTACCCTACGGGAGGCCCCAGTTACACGACATTTACATATTCACCAGCAGTATCGTGTTGGCTCAAGTTAAGTAAAGCTGATCGTTTGATACGTCCCACGGGGGAGTGTCGCCAATTAAAAGAGAACTATTAATCTATCCTATTTGGTGAACTCAGTAAGCTCACGAGGTTTAAAGTGTGTTCTGCAGGCTCGAAGGTCCTCCTAACTAGACCTACTCTTTGACTACCCGTTTAAAGCTTGCACAATTATTGCTGCTTCTGCAGCGAGTTAATTTCACTTATGAATATGAACTCTTTTATCCGCAGTCATTAGCTAACTCCTTTTATTGTGAAACTTGCCTGCTTGTTCCCTGCTGGCTGTGATAGCCACCTGCTGAATTTCCCAGCTCATTTTGTATTTTGGGCAGTTGTATATTTCTTTAAGGGTCATGGGTTGTGGGGTTGGGTTGTTTTGGAGAAGAGACTAAACAGCGAGGTCATCGGTCTCATCGGATTAGAGAAGGACGGGGAAGGAAGTCGGCCGTGCCCTTTCAAAGGAACCATCCCGGCATTTGCCTGGAGCGATTTAGGAAAATCACGGAAAACCTAAATCAGGATGGCCGGACGCGGCATTGAACCGTCGTCCTCCCGAATGCAAGTGCAGTGTGCGGTCATGGTTTGTGTTTCCGTTTGCGCATATCAGTTGAGCGTCACATTTAAACTGCATGTCCTCTCATGCGTTTCTTGCACTTTGGGCAACTGTGTATTTACTTTAGTGTCATTCTCAATGTGTACCAGCTGGAGTCACATTTAAATTGTATGCCTTTACAGCTTTACTCGTATTTTGGGGAATATGTATTTTGTTGCTGAAGAGAACTGTTAAGGCTTATACGTTTTAAGGGCTTTCCAACAGCTACAATCTCTGGCATCGCTTGTTGTGGTTTCCGTATTTTGGATGGGCGTTATCCACTTGTTTAAGGTGTTATCCATGCTTGGGAATTGTTAGTACATTTAGTGGTGGCCATTTGTAATTCATTTTATTGATAAAACTCAGTTTGTTGATCCCGCTTGCAGCCACGCTTAGTTGGTGTGACTTCTTACTTGTTTTTGGCGACTGTATACTCCTGGTTTCGAGCCTTGTTCTAAATGGTGTGAACTCTTAAAGCTTTTTATTAATGTATTGAAACCATGTTCTTTTTAACTAATGTGAGCTTGGCTATTCTTTTAACAAGGTTATTTTTTAAATTTTAATTATAATGTTGTTGTTAAGCAATGAAGTGTATTCTACGAAACAACAAATGACGTAATATGTGGGTCGACCTTCCATGTGTTTTCCCTTAAAATTATTCCAGCCCTTGTTGTGAGGTATCAGTGTGTTTTTCAAGATCTACGTCACTGGTCGCTGTTTTACAGATAGGAATGTAAATAGACTAAAATGCCTAATATATGCCGCTGCCCCAGTTATCGGAAGCCATTCCACTGGACATAAGCCAAGCAGTGTTGTACCACCAGGATGGATGTCCCTCCCATCCTGTACATGAAACGACAGACCCTATTAAGATAACATTTGGAAAGCATTGGAATGTCCGTTGAGCAAATCCAAAATGTTCTGCACACTCACCAGACCTAACACTTCTATACTTTTATTTGCGGTGAAAATTAAAACAAGAAGTCTATCAAGAAACACTGATGACTTCAGAAGACATGAAATACCTAATAACATGGGTCTGTGCTTCCGTTAAATCTAAATGAAATTCAACGTTCAGACTGTTTCTCCAGAATCACGTTATAGCAGGTCTGACCACTGTGTGCGGCCAGAGCGAGCAGACCAAAACTCGGCGTGTCTCCAATAAGCTCAGGCCTTCTCGGAAGTACTCGGTACAGTGTGACATTCCATTTAGTATTGCGGTGTGGCACTTTTCGGCCCGCACAACTCTGTTCGGTTTGACAAAATCGCTATGTCAGTGCTGTTTACCCTTCGCTGTCTGTTCTTGGTATGTACGACATTCATGGGACCAATAACTGTTTGGACAAAATTATACAGTGTAGTGATCTATTTTCACAAGTCTTTAAAAATGAATCTGAATGACAGAAGAGACGTATGAGAATTCTCTATGTATATAATGCAGTCGCATAAACGACGGGCACTTTAAATTTCCTGTGAAACGACATTACAGTATTATGCAGCAAGAATTTAAAGATTTAGTTGACAATGAGCAAGAAATCGCGACGATTATTCTGTACATGAAGAAGCATTTTTTGCTAAAGTTATAGGCATGTAGCACGTCAAGAAATTGATTGTACCAATAGTATAATTTCTGAGACTGCACACATTATTCCACTATCAGTTGTAATAATTGTCTGGGGTTGAACGAAGAGGATGGAGACATTGGAGACCTTATATGTTACTGCACTGTGCGTCGTTTAAGTCAAGGGGTTTTCGATTAAAAACTCGCTATTTTTTGATTTATGAAGGAAAAAGGAGTGCTGGAATGAAAATCAGAGCATCCAGAATGGATTGGAGATCTTCCATGTTAGGTGGACTTCGCTGCACTCTGCCCACAGTAAGACAGGTGAGAAGCAACTTTTTTATGATTTGATTGAGGTGCATTGAAAAATAAAATCACATAGTTGAAGGTATAAATTCTGACGAGCTAAGTCGAGTTCCCTACAATAAATGGCGTTAAAGAAAATGTGGTGTTTGATACTTCATAGTGGCCTTGTAAGAATCACAAGAATAGTTTCATAAATGCTTTGAGGAAAATGCATCTCTTGCATCTGTCTTCGAGATCGTTTGTGGTTTTAGTTGAAGGCACCCTGGAGTCTGTGCAGAGTAACTGAGTGACCTGCAAGATAGTTCCCATTCTAATGACAAATCCTTCCATGTTACAACTGTCCAGAATGTACACTTCAATCCTCAGATACTACACACTTTGATGATATGTAGCGACATACATTGAGCACTTATTAAATTCTTCTTTCCCAACTTTGTTTTAGTTGTTTAACTTGCTTCTACAATTGAGTTAAAAAGTAACCTACAGAAATTATGATTTTAAAGCACACATACGATAAGACTTATAGCGCAATATGTCTACATGTTAGTGGCCTCTACAACGAAGTATATTATTCAGTGATAGAGAACTCATAGAGTACTCACAATGAAGGTAATTGCATATCAGGGCATAGAGAAGTGATGAAAACTCTATGACTGGTTCAAATGGTTCAAATGGCTCTGAGCACTATGGGACTTAACTTCTGAGGTCATCAGTCCCCTAGACCTTAGAACTACGTAAACCTAACTAACCTAAGGACATCACAAACATCCATGCCTGAGGCAGGATTCGAACCTGCGACCGTAGCGGTCACGCGGTTCCTGACTGTACCGCCTAGAACCGCTCGGCCACCACGGCCGGCTTCTATGACTGCTTTTAAAAATCTTATCATATTTAAGTAACTGTTTTAGAAACATGTTAAACGTAAGAAGACAAAATTACCTTTTCGACGTTTAGCAAATACACTCCTGCAATTTATTCATTTGTTTATTCCTTTATACAAATCTGTGTAACATTATCATGGTGTAAAATAGTGGCTTAAGGTATGCCACGTAATATGTAACTAGGTATGCCAGGGGGTGCACTTATTGGCTAGACTAGTGTTCCTGAGTTGTATGATAACTGTTATTCCAAACAAAAGAGACCACTCATCTTTTTGTCATCTACTTCTTACATACACGTTTTGCACATCAAAGGGAAGCTTAGTGATGTAGCAAGTGTAAGAATGTGTGGCTGAAATTTTCTGATGTAACAGGAATGTAAGCACGTATCACTGTAACACCACATGTGTTGATTACCATTAAGCAGGTGCTCATGCCTGAGCGGGCCACACCAAACACGCATGGGCAGGCAGCTGACATGGTGCAGCCAAAGCCAGAACCAGATCACATGCCAGGTCAGGCGCTGCTTCCAGAGCTGACCACAGTTGCCACTCCTGAAGTGGAGCCACAAAATGGAGGCACAGTCTGAATCTACTCACACTGCCTAGCACCCTGCAGTAGCAAGGGAGAAATAAAGCACCACTGCACTTTGCACAAACATACATGATTATTAACCAGTGTCTTATAAATGTAAGCTCTAGCACAGTCATTGCTGATAAATGAGGATGGGGAAAATTTGGGTGATTCAAAATTTTTAAAGTCCTTCAGTAGTCGACTATAAATAACGCATACAGTGTTGTAATATAATTTCTCTATTACTTCATTTATTCTGATGTGATGCAAAAGTCAATTCCTTCATTCGGTTTAATAACTAATTATCTACAGTATTCAGGATTGTGGTACATGGAGCAACATGATACTGAATCTGCCGGAAAAGCAATGGAAAGAAGAACTTATAACAGCCGCAATTCCAATGCTCTTCCCGTTACTAAATGATTTTCAAATCTACATATATAACTGCAGGCGAACACTTCAATGTACATTCAGACATGAAACAAAAATTATTTTCGGCTATGACAGTTATCATCTGGAACTATTATAGGACATTTTGAATTAATAGATCTGAAGCAGTACCTTATGCGAGAGAAAAAAGACGATTCTACTCACTAGTTATGAAACTACGATAACAAAATTAACATGTTTCTATAAATAACAATATCTGTAAAGTGTGCAGACAATATTTCAGCAGCATCCACGTCTGCATATGCAATTCATACTGCACTGTAGGGAGTGATACTTAGCATAGCACGACATCATGGGGATGCTTCCCATTCCAGTCACTTGGATTGCCAGAAGAGTACATAAGTGGATGGAGAAAATCTCTGAACTCTCAGTTAATACATGGTTTGCATCCTTTTATTAGGATTTTGCTGGTTACAAGGTGTCTATATTAGATGCCTACCAGTTCAGACATTTTTGCGTTTGTGTTGCAGTGCCCATGGGGCAATCACGCCTGTGACTGTATCTGCCCCATTGCTTGTACATATTTAATACCACAGATAGTTCTATTTAACGTTAGTAATTGAGTAATATGCTAAAAAGTGCTGAACAGGTCATTCTTAGGTAATCTCCTATGTAGACATGAAACACTTCGATTCTATATCTGTAAATATGGTCAGTAACATAATCATAGAGATTACTAGCCTCTTCGTTATGCTGAACCACAAAGCTTCACTGTCTGTTACAGTGCACAACAGTCCAGCAGACACGTTGCTACCGATATACTGTCAATCACATGCATACCTAGTATAGTAGTTGCCAAGAAAGGAATTTAAAAATAATTGAACAATAAAGTCAGCTTTCTTTTACAAGAACTCTTAGTAGCAAAACTGTTATTGACAAAAAAACACAGAGAGCAGTTATCACTCTCTCTGTGAAATACACTTTATTGTGCAACATGAAGTGGACTTCAGTAATGGATATTCTTATTACTTTCCAATTATATATTTCTCAAAATTTTTTAATGTCTTTATTACATACAATTTCTTTTCTACATCAGTCTTATGATAGTTTCACTGAAAGATGCTAGAGATAAAAAATGGATTGCTGCAGGCTACACACATTACACATATAATTCTGACATATATAAACTGAAAAGGCGCTTACATCACATGGAATACTGTGAATTAGATGATGGATGGCAAATCATCGTCAGTAGTTAGTACTTCTACTTTCTGTAACCATTAGCACACCAGGTCGAGTTGACACACGTTTAGAGGGTGATACACCAGAAGACTGTCTGGACCCCCACTACCAACACTTTTTTGTTGACAGACAACAGAATTCCTGCTTTACACCTTCTCTTACGAATCGCGAAGGACAATAGCGTCCCACAATGTTTTGGTTGATCACGTGATGGGATTTGCCAACCAGCTCAGTCAGGTGTGAGAATGGCGACAACTGTTTAGTAAGGTGCATTACTGGCGGTTTTCTCGAGAGTGAACATACAGTGAAATGTTGCAGTTAAACATTTAAGTAAATGTGAAAGGAATATAAAATCGTTTTAGGTATGCAGTTTATTAATTGTCTTATGTCCAAAGGCGCTAAAGAGACGTTGTTAACAGTATACGCACATTTATCTTTTATGTATATACAGTAGTCGTCATTGATAATTGACTATCATTGTCCATTGATCTTCACTGACCCAACGGTCATTTTTATGTTTCAGACAGGTAGATAATGGACTGCAGGAGATCTTGAAGATGTAAAACAAGTTGTTGATGGAGGTGTGTTGCTTAGGTGGGCCATTGAAACTTTTGATATACCTTGTAGTACACTACAACATGGATTAAGGAAAGGAAATTAATCCGACCGAGAGGTAAGCTGCACTTTGTGTCACACAGCCGCTGATTAAAACTATATTTTGAAGACTTTGTGAACTAATTATATCCATCTTTATGTCTCAGATGGGAACAAAGTCAAGTGCATCAGATTGGGGGCTGTAGTCACCATATCATTAATTGTATAGCAGTACGTGGTGTACATGATAATCACTTTACACATACCCTTTATGAATTAATTACCAAATGGAATATGAGAATGAAAGCCGCCATACAGCAGTTCATACCATAAAAAACTTGAGAATGTATACGTTCTTGACTGGCATCCTTGGTCTCCTGGTCTGTCATGCATAAACAATGCATGGCAAGACGTATACTTCCATACCAGGAAGCAGACAGCAGCTTTCATTTACTGACAGCACGCATTCGTTTCGAGCCACATTGTACACATTCTGGGTGAGTCTCACTTCAAGCCGACGTTGGGTCAGTTCTGGGTGTTGGATGATGAGAAAGTTTAATTATTTATAACTCTTATGTAGTTAACGTCTCCTCAGATTTTGATAGGTATTTGGACTGATATAAAATGGTGTACGTGTTTCATTTTGCAATAGCCTGTACACAAAAATTGTGAATAATTATTAAATAAAGCTGAGAGAATGGCTCCAGGTAATATGGATGTGAATCTTAATTCATAGGTATCAATTTTGCTACTATTTGTCACAATGGAAGTAGCAATACGAAAAAGGGGAACGAAAATTCCTAATATGGAACATAGTTATAGAGGCCCAACATCAGTACTGGTGTTCACAAGTCTATTCTTCTGCATGGTTAATAGTATGAAGAATTTGGGAAGCCTCTTAAATGAATGGATAGGTTACACTATATGAACTTAAGATTCATTGTAAAGAGAACAAAACAAAACTTTAATAATTGATAAAATTTTATAACGAATTCTGACATATATAATCGGAGAATTGTAATACATAATATTGAAGAATTCTAGCTCAATGTGCAGCATGATAACGCAATGTAACGAGAACGAGGATGACATTAACTATTATTGAATAAATTCCTGTACTTTTTAAATTAGTTCTTAAAGAGAGTGATTTCCCTTCTATATTGCTGTTCTTACGAATGGAAGACGTTCGTAATTCATGTGTATAAACTTTCAGGTACATGATTAGTTTTCTTGGTTGTGCTGTGTTTATCAGATATAGTGCTTACAGTTTTGTTTTACGTCTTTTAGTGCCTTCAACCTCAATGTTTCATACCATGTCCAGCAAGATAATTCAGCCTTTAAGATATGACCACAATACGGCTGATTGTGGAGTTTGACGTAAGCGCTGTGTAGCTGCGCATGCCTTCTACGAGTCGGGTGATAAGTGCCCCACTGCAGTATAAGAGGAGGCCGGTGAGCTCCGTAGTGACACTTGTAGCGAGGCACCCAGTGTAGAGACCACTGCAGCCATGAAGGGAGGCCTCGTCCTGCTGATCGCTGGTGTGTTGCTCGTGGCGTACTGCACGCCGCTCGCTGCTGCAGACGATGGCGACGAAGTGGTGGAAGAAGTAGGAGAAAACAGAGACGCTGATGACGACGACGGCGACAGCATAGCAGACGACGATGACTACATCATCGATCTTGAGGAGGGTCCAAATGCAGAGAGCAGGCGGGCACTCAAAGGTAAACACCAGCAAAGGCGAGCAGGCTGTGCACGGCTCTAACTGCTGTGGTGTCGCTAGTGGCTCCCTGAGGCAGGCGCTCTGACACTGTGTCTGCAGGCAGCTCAAGTGCAGCATTCATGTCGTCCAGTTTTGGTGATATTACTATTACACCACTATCAAGTTTCTTAATAGGCTGAATATGTTGCTACATTCAATCGCAATTCCCTCTCATATTATGTCTGATAATAATTGTTTTACTTGCCAAATATGGACCCCCTATAACACCTATCAGGTTCACATTTGGATCACTCTGAGGGTCTATCTGCTGAACCATGATGACATCTAATCTCCGTGTAGGTTATTAGTATAAAATTTATAAAACAAAAACATATTAGTATGAGTCATCTATAAAAATTGGTACTAAATTTGCACTTTGTTTACAATTAGTCGTTGAATAGGTAATGGTACTGACAGAAAACTGTATTCCAATAAATATCTGTCTACCATGTTTCATAAACAAACACTAATAAACCAAAGGTGAGAGATTCTCCCTTCTGCAGTGTAAACGAATCATAGAACATTAACTAACAAACTAGCAAGCACGCTAGCATTGTGCGGTGCTAAGATATACGGTGATACACTGAACATGGTATTCAAGGATCTCATTACATATCTGACATTTCTTTTTGGATTGGTAGAGTTTATTGTTTTCCATGTGTACAATTTTGTTATGGAACAGGGTATAGTTACTATATGAGTTACTGGATTAGAAATATATTAATTAACAGAGTTTCGGTACAGTGTCGACGTTGTTATACCAAAAAGACGTAAGATGACGTTTTTTCTGAAATAAACCTTAGTGTCACTAAGTCTGAGGAATACTGTCATTGACACTACAGAGTAACAGTAGTTTTTTAGCTGTAGTCCGTAATTATGTCTTTATTGATAATTAATGTGGCAAAAGTAAATGAAACACTATTAACGTACAAGCGAGACAATGCTTACGTAGAAGATGGTACTTTTGAATGTCGGGCACAGAATCATAACTATAACGGCTCTAATCACTGTCTAGTTAGATAGAAGGTGCCCTGATTTGTACCACGCACAGACAATCTATCTTCAGTAGTAATTTAGTCACTTGTATTTTGATTTTCTACTTAGCAATGTAACATAATAATGGCAGTTAATCTTTCATCTAGAACACAAAGTCTGTCTCCAAAATAGAATTCAGTAAGTCTCACAGCACAATTTGTCAGCATGTTAGTGGTCTGTACAAAAAAGTACATCACGCATTGACTGAGGCGAATATGATCTACTGTAAATGAAGATAGTACTACACGAGAGTTGTACTGAACTGAGGAAAACACTAAAACTAGTTTTAATAGTCTCACCACAGACTATTACATAACATGAACATTTTAAACGTGCAAAAAAGATCAATGATATTTTGAATAATACCATAGATGCCTATATTACAACATATTTCTCTGTCTATAACTTTGTAAATACATGTGTCAGAGCACTATAGTGTAAAACACTGACTGGCAGTATACTGCATTATTTGGAACCAAATATACCACGACTAGCAATTGTAGGCTAGATCAGCGTTCCTGAAGTATAAGGTAGCAACTATTCCAGTGAAAGCAAACCAGTCATCTATGTGTTAAACGCTTCTGAAGTATACTTTGCGCCTATAAAACGCGAGCATAGTGTTTGCAGCAGCAGTAACAGGTGTTGGTATTACGGCTACTGAACTTTTCTGGTAAGAAAGAAGGTAACCAGGTGTCACTGGGACGTGACGTGTGTTGTTTCCTGTTGAGCAGGTGCTCACGCCCGGGCTGGCCACGCCAAGCATGCGAGGGCAGGCAGCCGACACGCTGCGGGCAGAGCTGCAGACAGGCCCCACGCCAGGTCAGGCGCCGCCCGCAGAGCCGCCCACGGAGCGTAGTCGCCGCTGCTGAGGGAGCCCACACCATGGAGACGCAGTCTGGAGCTGCTCATACTGTCCTGTATCCTGTACTCACAAAGTAGAAATAAAGCACCGATTGTAATTTAAAAAATGGTTTTATTACCCAGCGTCTTACTCGTGTAAGCAGACATATGTGGGCTATGAGAGACAATGTTATCAAAATTGTGAAGTTTTTAATGGAATTAGGTGCTTACTGTAAATGTGTTGTGTGCAAGTTTTATTTTTCTTTATGGGATCTGTGTATCCCATTCTGATCTAAATGTCTGTAAGTGCTATTTTTCAAAGCAGCAGATACTGTTGCAGAAGAGCTCTCGTTCATTCCGTTAAGAGATGAAAGGAAAACTTCAATTTGAAACCACAACGTTTCTACTTGGAGGGTAAATTCCGTACGATTTAAAGGAGCCAAGAGTTGGTAAGTGCTGATAGTACCTCTGACAATATCATCGAAGCTTAAGTAGTAGAATAGCCATAATAATAATGAGGAATACTATGAAACTGAATAAAAACAACGTAAAAATTTATTGGACGTCTAATACGACCTATGTATAGTGGAAGAATATTTGCAAATACTCGGAATTAAGATATAATGAGCACTTGAGACAGCCTAATAAAGGGATTCTCGCTGCTCCAAAAGCTATGCATATAAACAAGGTAGAAAAAAATGGCTCTGAGCACTATGGGACTCAACTGCTGTGGTCATAAGTCCCCTAGAACTTAGAACTACTTAAACCTAACTAACCTAAGGACAGCACACAACACCCAGCCATCACGAGGCAGAGAAAATCCCTGACCCCGCCGGGAATCGAACCCAGGAACCCGGGCGTGGGAAGCGAGAACGCTACCGCACGACTACGAGATGCGGGCGTAACAAGGTAGAGGTGATAGTAAAATCCTTACAGCTTGAGACCTATGGCAGCCAAAAATTTCGGCTTTCTCAGAACGGCTTAGAGACAGACAGTCTCGTTCGTTATCGATTTTTTGCGGAAAGGTAAATGATGGAATGGCAGATAGTTTCTCATGACACAAAGATAATTAAAAACAGTGATGAGTATCTGAAGATGAGGTTCAAGTGGGAGGTGCGAAATGCTGCTTTGTTGAGAGATGGCATTGTGGCTGACTCGTGCATGGTAATGTGGGGTGCTCCACTTGAAACGGAGTATAGCCAGCTCTGACTCGCAGCAGGAGACATAATATCTCAACGTGCAAGGCTGGCTCTCATCTAATCGCATTCATATGCGCATATGCGCTTTCATTTGATCAAGTTTCACACACTCGTTACACATGCCTACTTATATACCATCTTAAAAATCACTTGTGCTTTGGTTTGGTGAAATAGAGCACACGGAGAACTTTGTATCACGAAGAATTCCTTTAGCAGAGGGGCTCCATCTGAAACCTCTGAAATGATAAACGTACATAATAGTTATTTGAATGACATGTCCACAATGGTGGCTGAGAAAACCGCGACCAAGTCGACAAATTCTTCTTACAAAAACTCAGCGACTAGCCTGTACGCTGAGCTACAAAAAATAATAAGTATTCAATATTCAGTGAGCCTATTAAGCTACTGAAACAAAGACAAAACAATGGTCTTCCTATTGAAAAATTCTGTACTATTTAAAAAAAGTTATATGCCACCACCAATCACTTGTCTTTCCGATAACGTTCTGCTTATACGTTTGGAGCTAGGGCCTTTGTTCGAGGTGTGTGTTGTTGGTTTGGCTAGCTGAACGGCACGTGGCTGACGAATTGTTGCCTTTGGTTGAATCCTGATGTCTGGTACCGACCTCGACAAGCTGCAAGTGGTTTAATAGGTCGGAGCCAATCCTTGCCGCCTCGCTTAAGGACTGATACCGTCGAGTTACGGGAAGAGTAATAATCGACAAGTTCCCGACCTTGTCTCAGAGACCAACTACACTGATCACAGGCAATAACACCTCGCCTTGGAATCCTGGAAGTCACGACTACGAGTGGAGCTAAGCGTTGTTTTTTTACGTTTTTTGTGTACTTATCGTCATAATGCCACATCTGCGTTAACGTGGAACTGGACCTCTTATATTAATGCGCCTCCGAATGATTATGTGTGTGATCATCGATCAGTGTAAATTATGTTAATCTATTGTTCCAGGCCATATTCTGCACCAGTGTACGAGTATTCTCTGTTAAAAATTAAATTGATGGAATTCAAGTTGTAACATAGTCTGTTTTAGAGGTGAGGCACCCTTGTAGATAAGGGTGGATTTCGGTCTTGCAGCTGAAATAACAGCATTGGAAAGGCACTTGATTGTCAGCTTTAGATCTGAACGGTCTCCTTTATTTTTAGGACAAATGATTATTGTAAGAAGTCATTCTGTTGACTGTGACTGTCATTTGCGACCTTGTCCAAGAAAATATAGGAGGGGAGGTACTTCTCCACTTCATAACCTTGTGATCTGTTGTCCTCTAAGATGATAGTAAGAGTTTCATCAGCGTAGATGCGTTCCCGGTTTTGGCCTTTCCTTCTGACCTCTTATCGTATTCCAGATAAGAGAAGGAATGACTTCTGTTTGGAAGGCTTTCATGCTTTCCTTATATAGACTTTCAAACGAACCAGAAACTTTCATAGAAATTTGAGAACAGCCATTTTTGTTTCGTCTCGGTTTTTGGGAAGTATCCATTGCAATTCTTCACAACGTCTTAGAGTGCGAACTGCCATTCATCTCCATTTATTCCCACATTATAAGCAACGAAATTCGCCCAGACAGATACGTCATCACCATTTGATCGTTCAGTCTTACTGTGAATATTATTACAACATCAAATCTGAAAATCCTTTTCGCTCAACTACCGTCGTGTCCACCTTCAACTATAAGACGATCTTCGATGTGATCCACTCGAATTTTTACTGAACCCCAGTCATTATTCTGTTTTGTCATTATTTCCTTTACAGATTTTCGAAATATCTTCGTTACGTCACGAACAACGTAAAATCGATTTTTTTTGCATTTCGTTTTACATGTGATGCGTCTTTCTCACAGAAATTACTGTTTATTTTAAGATAAAATGTCTGAACTATCGATCGATAAATGTGAGTCTGATATCACTCTGTACCTTTCTAGGATAATGATCCTTCTAATAAGAGTTCCTGCACCTTTCATCAGCAACACCGTTGCAGCTCACCAGAATGAGATGTTTACCAATCTTTTTCGTCTTGACCCCTCAGCGACCTATTGTATGCCTTTCTCTATCATACTGTTAGTTCTACGCCATCCTTAAGACTGTCATTTAAAATAAAACATTCAAACATTACGCCGACTTTCACTGAAGAACGTAGTCAAACAATGTCCTGTTGACGACTGATGCCTCCTCCATAGCCAAACACAGCCGTGGTCGACAAAAGACCCAGTAGAAAGCACATGTATCTGACCGCGGAACAACGAAATACAGATAACGTCTGAAACTACAAGGCTGAATATTATAAAAACTTGAATAGAAAGTAAGAACTTGGCGGTCATTAACCACTCAATTTCTATAAAACTCATGAGTGGCAATATGCCACCCAACTACGCTTTCGAAACTTTTTCAAATTTTTGCAAAAAATTACATTGCTCTACCACTTTTCTTCTAGAAATGTGTCGGTCAAATCAGCTAATTCTCAGACTATGCATTTCTTGTTGCAACGAAACGGATATTCAACTAAATATGAAGAACTAGCGTTTCATGGTGTATTGTAGCTTCTTCCAGAACGTTGAAAATCTGACCAATGTGAGATTCACTCCCACAGAAATGAACGTTCTAAACAGAGACCTGAAATTTAATATACAACAACGCCTTGGAAACAGTATCATCAAATATGTTATTGCAAAATCTAAAGTAGCGCCTGATATGATCTAGTTGCCACCTCATGAGCAGAACCGTATTACTTGTAAAATTACAAAAATAATACTAACACATATAAAACGAGAAAGTAGGACCAATACAAAAGGGAAGGACAGTAGTATTATAGGTCAGATAAATTATAAGCTTCAAGAAAGTAAGGCAATTAGTATAAAATTAGGTAAAGGAAATTCATTGGTGACAATGTCAGAGGAAGATTAAAACAGGAAAGTACTACAATTTTTCTACCCATAAAATTATCTATCGAGATCCAGTCAACAAATTTAATGCTCAACTAAAGAAAGCTCTAAAACATGTAACTTCATATTCACAGAAAAGGCTATAAAAAGACTCCAGTATAATGAATCCAACAACACCATCATTGTGTGCCCAGCCCAAGATACATAAAGAAAAAATCCCGATTCGTCCAATTCTTAACATGGTTAATAGCCCAGTACATGCTGTCAGTAAAAAGCTCAGCTCGCTCCTTAAGCAATATTACGTATACGAGATAGATTACACTACAAAAATCTGTTACGATATTGTTAATAAAATCAAAAATATAAAAATACCAGAAAATGAAATATTCTTATCACTAGATACATCTAACATGTACTAAAACATTCCAGTAACAGAAACAATTGGAATTATTAAAAACAACTTTCTGAAATATAACACAATCACTCAAGGAGAAATTTGTGAAATATTAGAATTTCTACAATTAATAACTTCCCACAATTATTTCTCATTTCAGATCAAAATTTATCTCCAAAATATGGTGTAGCAATGAGCACATGTCTACCAGGTACATTAGCTGATATTTTCGTTCACGCTCTTGAAGAAAAATTTTTCAGCAGCTCCACTCACACGAGCCAAAAAGTCATTTATCACTTTAGATACGTCGATGACATCTTGATCCTGTTCGATCATGTTCATGTATTCACAACAGTTTGCATTCAAAAATTAATTTAACTATGGAAAGAACAAAATAAGATCATAAGCTGTTAAGATCGCAATTTTAATGATTCTCTGTGTGACTTGCGTAAGTGCTGTACCAAACAGTAAACAGGCGTTTTTATTGTTCAGGTATTCCGTTATGTCTTTCAGTAACCATGTAATAGTTTTAACTTTGCATGTGTTACTTTATCGTAAGAAACTAAAATTACATCAGGTTATGGCCCCAGGTTTGTTTTAAATAAACGGAATCTGCGATTAATACCTGGCCCCAAGTGTACTCTCACGTAAAGTTAACCCGAAATGGCAACTGAAGCGGAAAAGTAACGTATTCATTTATTCTATGGAACGACTTTCAACAACTGTAAATTCAGGATGGAAATTCTCCTTGAGGAACTGGAACTATTATCATTTGTGCAAGCGAATTATCTCACAAAGGTGGATTTTCTCGATGGAGAGGAGAACACGCAGCCTCCCGCAAAGGAAGAACGACTGGCCGAAATGGCTAAACAAGATCGTAAATGTCTCATCTTGTTCAATGCATTGCCGACAGTCACTTGTAATGCGCGAAAGATAAGGTGACTTCTTTTGGTTTATGGACCTCTCTGTGCAATACGTTCGAGAGAGAAGGAATTGCTGGTCAACTTCTGTTGAGAAAACAATTGTTAACTATGAAATTTAGCGCAACAAATGATTTGCCAGCTAACCACTTTCTGAAGTTTGATAAACTGATTCGTGATTTACATTCGACAGGAGCTACTGTCGAAGAAACGGACATAGTGTGTCATTTGCTTTTAACGATGCTTGCGGAATACTGCCATCGAAACGCTCTCAATGAACGACTTGACGCTGAACTTTGTGAATAATAGGTTCCTGGATGAAGAATCGAAGCGGAAGGGAGTCGTCGGGAAAAACAAAAACGATGAAACACCGCTTCCTACAGCTTTTCAGACTCAACGGTATCTAAAAAAGGGTTACTCAGACACCAGTAAAACAAAAAGTCAACAAGGAAGATCTTCCAACTTTACTTGTCACCGTTGCGGGAAGCCTGGACACAAAAGGGCTAATTGTAGAGTTAAGGTACCAAACAAGAACTCAGGAATCAACAACTGTATGGTCGTAGCTAACGTCAAAGGGGAAGATGGGTTTTGTTTTGCAGCATCAAATGAAGATCAGTCAACGAACGACATAAATTGGTTCTTGGGCTCTGGATCAACGGAACATCTGATTAACAGTAAGACACCTCTCACCAATTTATGATTAAATTTGCTATACGTGTGCTTGATCTTAATTATAATTTGCTGTCAGTTAGAATACTGGAAATGAATAGTTTTAGTATCACATTTGCAAAGCCTCAAGGTTTAATTAAGAAAACAAAAGAAACTGTTGCCATTGCAAATAGGAATGAATCTCAGTTATATGTTCTAAATTTGTTGCAATGAAAAGCCTTGTCAGCTGTTTCAACTACAACTAATGCGAAACTGTGGCATAGCAGATTAGGCCATTTGAGTTACGATAACATTAAATGCCTACAGTCACAAGTTGATGGTCTGGAACTGAACACTTCAACAATCACCACGGAACAATGTTCAAATTGTGTCGAAGGAAAGCCATCACTGCTGCCACACAATAACAGTAGGAAACGTGCCAGCAGACCTCTTCAGTTGATCCACAGTGATCTGTATGAGCCAATTGAACCGGAATCGTTCGACGGAAAGAATTATGTAATCACGATCGTCGACGACTTTACACATTTCACAATGTCCTATACACAGAAATCGAAGTCAGAGGTAACTCGCCATCTGAAGATGATTTACGCCATGGCTACAGCTCATTTCAACTTGAAGATTAGCAGATTGCGCTGTGGTAGTGGTCGAGAATATATGTCAAATGAATTGAAACAGTTTTTTGAATAACAAAGAATACAGTTTCAGTTTACAGATACATTCCTCAGCAAAATGGTGTTTCAGAGCGAATGAACAAAACTATTATTGAGGAAGCTCGTTGTATGGTACTTCAGTGTAAATTATATAAAATGTTCTGGTCAGAAGCTGTTCGTACTGCCGTGTACCTACTTAATAGAAGTCTTACCACACTTTTGGAAGGAAAGTAGTCTGCAGCTTTTTGGTATGACAAGAAACCTAATTTGGGTAAGCTGAAAGTGTTCGGATGTATTGCTTATCTACTGGTACCAAAGGAATTGAGAACAGGGAAATATGAAGGCAAGTTCTTAAAATGCTATTTCACTGGTTACTGCCCTAATGGCTGCAGGCTTTGGTGTCCAGAGGAAGGAAAAATAGTCTGAGGAAGGAACATTGTTTTCTACGAAGGAAGATTTGACTTTGAAAGTAAACCAGCTGAAGACTGGATCCCAGAATCTGTACAGGAACCATCCGAGAAGGATGATAATGAAGAAGACATCGTCGAAGAAGATGCCAAACCAAATGATAGGGGTCATGAAAAAATTCCCATACCAGAACTGACCAGTGACGAAGAGGAAGCTGAAAATTTATCAGAAAAGAAAACTGTTCGATGATCTACAAGGAAGAGGAACCCTCTTAAATATCTGAAAGACTATGCTGTTCTTTGCACTGAATGCTGATTTATTTGTGGTTGATGTACCGAAAAGTTACAAGGAAATTGCAAATCGTGAAGATAAGGAATACTGGTATAAACCTGTACAGGACGAAATTTACTATATAAAGGAAAAAAAGAGTTCGACCTTTCTTAAATTACCACCTGGATGGAAGACTATTGACAGTAAGTGGGTGTTCAAATTAAAAAAGGACAAGGATGGAAATATCATAAGACACAAGGCTAGACATGTGGCAAAAGTATATTCACAGAAAAGAGGATTTGACTACGACGAAACGTATGCACCAGTGGCTCGACTAGCATATGTTAAAATAATGCTAGTCATTGCAATCCAACTAGGACTGTTTCTGGAACCACTTGATGTCGCCAACGCTTTTCTTCATGGATTACTTAAGGAGGAAATATACATGACTATTCCTGAAGTAGTGGGTGTTCCAGAAGAACTGAAAGACACGATTGGTTTGGTTTGCAGGTTACAGAAATTTATATATGGCTTAAAGCAAGCACCACTAGGATGAAATCACTCTATTCATACCATTCTTATGTTTATACGATTGACTCAGATAAATGTCTTTACTATATCATTTTAAAGGACGTGGTCATTTATATGTTGATGACATTTTGATGGCAGGAAGTAATAGGAAATGGACTTCGGAAACGAGATCTCTATGAACAACGGAGAAATGTGTCTGAGCCAAGCATCATATTTGAAGAATTTGCTACAACGATTCAACATCAAGACTGTAATCCGATCAAGACGCCTATGGACATTAAACTGGAAATCAAGGAAGGAAAAATTATCGATAAGCCCTGCAGAGAGTTGATTGGGTGGTTGATGTACGCAATGGCAGCTGATTTGTGTGCTGTGGTCAACTTGTTGAGCAGATACCAAAACAATCCATCGGAACAACTCTGGAAAAGCTTAAAAAGAGTTTTGATATATATCAAAGGAACCGTCAATATGTGACTGCATTATCGAAAGGCGACTCAAGAAGTTCTTCTGGTTATGCTGATTCAAATAGAATAGAAAAGAAGACGCAAGATCCACCCCTGTACATATATTAAAATGTTTTGGAAACACCGTCTGTTGGGCAACAAAGAAACCGACTAGCGTTGCTTTGTCTTCTACAGACGCAGAATGTGTAGCTCTGGCGACAGCTGCAGCTGTTACTCTGGGTGAAATATTTGCTGGACGATATTCAAACTCCAAGGAACATGGACGTTTGACACAAGTTAATGTTAAATATAATTTTGTTCGTCAACTTCACCACCGCAGCATCATCACTGCCGAGCATGTACGTTCGGAAGACCAGACTGCAGATATTTTTACTAAAGACTTACCAGCTCCTAGATTCATGGCTTTTAGAACTTTGTTGGGTTTACTTTAATTTTTGTTAGAGATGAATGTAAAATCATTAAACTGAGGAGGGATATTACGCTTGCAATTTTAATGATTCTCTGTGTGACTTACGTTAAGTGCTGTACCATCAAAGAGTAAAAGAGGCGTTTTTGTTCAGTTGTTCTGTTACGCGTTTCAGTTTAATAAAAACTATCTAATAGTTTTTAACTTTAGTTGTGTTATTTTATCGTAACAAACTACAATCACATAATAAACTTTCTGATTTAAAAATTTCAAACCAAAACCCTCAACACGCATTCGATATTTTTCGTAAACCAACGACAACAGACATAATTATCCACAACCAGTCATACCACCGAGATCGCACAAGCTCCCATACTGTCATTCTACGTTACCGAAACAACTTTTCACTGAAAAGAGAAAACACTGAGAATGAAATAGATCTTTTTCGAAATGTATAAGCAATCCTAAAGAGTTGGTAAGCACGTCATTCAAAAAGAAAACCAGATACCAGATACATGCCAGTCCACAGATGAAATAACTAAAACGAACCACAGGAAAATAAAGTTCTTGTATTTCCGAAAAAATTACTCGATGTTTCAACGATTCAAAATTATACACCAGTTACAGAACCACTGAAAATCTAAATCGATTGTTGAGACATATCGCACATAATCAGAACCGTATTCGCAATCATGAATCTACAAAATGAACTGTGAAGAATGCCCATAATTTTATATTGGACAAACGGGAATAACAGTTAGTACACGATTTAAAGAACACACGACATTAAGCGACAACAACCAATCCGCATTTGCTGCACACTTAAAAGACAC
The DNA here is from genome assembly GCF_023864275.1 of Schistocerca cancellata. Taxonomy (NCBI): domain Eukaryota; kingdom Metazoa; phylum Arthropoda; class Insecta; order Orthoptera; family Acrididae; genus Schistocerca; species Schistocerca cancellata. Next base: position 103,456,387 of record NC_064633.1, read on the forward strand.
CAACCACAAAATACATAACATAGATGGATCACTTCAAATATTACGTCAGTTACAGAAAGGAAAAGTCATTGATGTAATCGAAGAAATTGAAATCTACATACATCTAAAAGATGTCAGACAGAGTTCTAAATGAGCAAAAAGACCTGCGAAATGGGAAATTCCTAGACAACTTCTACCAGTTCTACGGCGAAGTGTTACAGAAGCATAGAATGTAAAATTATCCTTACACTCTATTTCATTAGAATACTGTGATAAATGTGACATATAAGATCTTTGCACGAACTGTACAAAAATGACGTGCTCCTACAATTACAGCGCAAATATTTAGAAATTTTTTTAAGGAAATTACTTACAGTCATATTTACACCAATGATGAGCGATAATTAAATATAACTGAGAACAAAAGCATATGCAAGTTAGGTAGCAAATTTCTGTAAAATAATTAATCCAGTTATGTATAATAACACCAATATTCATTGACTACTGAGGCTGACAAGGACCTCAAACAGAACACAAACGGAACGGCAATGTCCCACTTTACCGACAAGTACCTATCGCGAAAAGGAGGCGAAACTGCCAACAAAACTTCTAGAAGCTATGGTTGATATTAGTAAGCCTATGTGTCGCAGAAAGTCGTTAAGCTTCGTGCAGTAGCCGAGCATAGTCTACTTTTGCGATCAAACATTTTAAAAATATATTTCATTTAATTAATTATTCATTACTATTAATACGTCGTACGTTGGAACATAACGCTCCTGTTGTGTGCTTTCAGGAAACCTTGTGGTTTACGTCTGCCTTTTACAACGTGGCACTGAGCGGTGTGGCATTAAAACACTAGACTCGCATTTGGGATACCCGAGATGAACCCCAGAACCGACATCCCGATTTGGGTTTTCTGTGGCTTCGCAGCTTCCTCTAGACGAATGCCGGAATGGTACCTTGAAGTTGCCCCGCCGCTTCCTTCAGTTTCAGTAAATAAAAATCGGAGCTATAATCCATGTTTTGTGACCTTGGCTGTGGACGCGATGTAAATCATTAAACAGATTTCTTTATTCCAACCACAGTAAATAATTGCAGGGCCTACGAAGTGGAAACTGTGTGTTTGTTATCAGCACTGAGTAAAACGGAAATTCTTTTAAAGGTACCTCTCCTCTCTTCGTGGCGGTTATTCTGTGCTGTTACGTCCACTCATCAGCTCGCTACTGTTTGAAATTGAACCTCATGTTGGAAAGATGTGGACTGTCGACATGTATGCACAAATCTTCACTGTAATCTCTAAAGAACATTACCGCCATACAGAAACACATCTTCATGGAGATACCAGCGTCCAAAGAAATTTATTGGCTGAGTTCTGCTTGTTGAGAAATGTTATAATTTACTAACAAGATGATGGACAGTAATTTAGTTTTATATGTCAGTAGAAACTCTATATATTGCCATAGAGGGTTCTGTTACAAGTACAGTATACAATGATGACCAGTTGTTGAAACCCACTGAAAATGAAATCATGGCTATGCTTATGGTTATAGATGTAGGGAATAGAATCATAACTATTCACTAATGACTCTATGTGTCTTCGAATTAAGCAGTGTGTGTCCTGATTTGTGTTACCAGCGATGTACATTTATTCACTAGTCATGTAGTTTTATAACCAAAAATTAACAGTATAAGCTGCATTTACCCCTTTATTATACAACAAGAAGTCAAGCTTCAATGAAGAATTATTGCTTTGTACATGACAGTTTATTAGAATAGCATTAAACCTGTACTATGTACTATACACTTTGATAATATGTAGTGATGTACATTGATCTTAAACATAGGTCAACTTTCCCAGTTTTATTTTAAGTTGTTAAACTTGCTGCAGAAACTATGTTAAAATGTAAGTTACAGAAATTAAGGTTTTAGAGCACACATACGCTCAGGCTCACAGCACACTACGTTCACATGTAGTGGCATCTACAACGAGGTATATAATTCATTGATAGTGTGAATAGCAAGTACTATCAGCGAAGATAATATAAAATGATGGCATAGTCAAGCGAGGAAAATACTATAACAGGCTTTAAAAACGTAACATCTTTAGACAGCGCTTTTTAAACATGTTAAATATAAAAACGAGCAATTACTTTTTGGACATTCAAGAAATATATACTTCCAACTTATTCATGTGTTTATCCCGTTATACTGATGTGTATGGTACTACCATGCTGTAAGATACAGTCTTAGGGTAAGACACATAATGTGTCACTGGGTGTACAAAGACATGCAGTTATTGGCTAGACCAGTCTTCCTGAGATGTCAGGTAACAATTACTCCAAAGAAAAGAGACCAGCTCCATAGTGTTTGTAGCAGGTGTAAGCAGGTATGGCTATTGTACCTCTTGAAATTTTCTGGTGTGACAGGAGTGTATGCAGGTGTCAATGGAACACCATATGTGTTGAGTACCGTTAAGCGGATGCACACACCTGAGCTGGCCACAACAAACACGCATGGGCAGGCAGCTGACATGCTAGAGGTCAGTCGTTGCCTGCAGAGGTGCCCACAGTAGGCACTTGCTACTCCTGAAGTGGCGCCACAAAAGTGGAGCACAGTCTGAAGCTGCTCACACTGTCCTGTACCCTGCAGTAAAATGGGAAAAGTAAAGCATCACTGCACTTTCCTGCAAACACATGTGGTTATTACCCAGTGTCTCATAAATGTAAGCTCTAGCGCACTTAATGATAAATGAGGATTTGGAAATGTTGCAACATTTTCCAAATTTTTAAAATTGCTTCAGTAGTCGACTATAAATACTGTATACTGTGTTGGATATAATTTCGCTATTACTTCATTTATTCTGATGAGGTGTAAAAGTCAGTGTCTATATTTTGCTTAATAACTGATTACCTGCAGTATACAGTACTGTGCTGAATGGAGCAATATGATACTGAATCTGCCATCATGGAAAGCAACGAAAGGAAGAACTTATAACAATCGCACTTCCTATGCTCTTCTAGTTACTATAAAATATCCAAAAATACATACATAAATGCAGGCGAGTCTTCTGATGTACATGCAGACATGAAAGGACAATTTTTATTTTAGACTGTGACGGTTATCATCAAAATTATCATGGGAAATTAATGACATAATAGATCTAAAACAGTGTCTGCTGTGCAAGAAACAAGACGATTATAATCACTCGTTATGAAACTACAGTAACAACATTAACATGTATCTATAAATAAAAGTATCTGCAAAGTGTGCACACAAAATTTCAACAGCAACTGCATCTGCATGTGCACTTCGTTCTATAGGGATCCTTCCCATTTAAGTCACTTAGTCTGCCAGAGCTGTACATAAGTGAATTGAGAACATCTCTGGACTCACAGTTCATACCTGTTCTGAAACCTTTTATTATGCTTTTGCTGGGTAGTAGGTGCCTATCGTATATGCCTGACAATTTAGATTTTTTAGTGTTTATGTTGCCTTTCACATGGGTCAGTCATGCATGTGACTGTATGTGAACCCTTAGTTGTATATATTCAATACCCCAAATAGTTCCATCTAACATTAGTAATATTGAGTAACGTCGTTACCAGTGATGCGTGGGTGTTTCGTAGGTAATCTCCTATGCAGACTTAAAAACACTGATACTTCGACTCTATATCTGTAGACATGGTCAATGACATAATTATCAAGATTCTTGACCTCTTCTTTATGCTGAACTACAAAGCTTCACTGTCTGTTACAGTGTGTAACAGACCACCAGACATGTTGTTACCAATATACTGTCAAGCACATGAGTTCTGAGATTGCCACACAGGGAAAGAAGGCAAAAATGCCAACTACACATAATGTAGTAGTTGTCGAAGAAGGAATTTAAAAATCACTTGTAAGGAAGCAGTCACAACTCTCTTTGTGAAGTACACTTTATTGCGCAGCGTGACTTAGACTTTATAAATGGATGTTCTAATTATTTTTTAATTATACATTTGTCACAATGTTTTGTCTTCATGACATACACTTTCCTTTCTACATCAGTCTCATGTTAGTTTCAACGAACGTTGACAACATTAAAAATGATATCCTGCAGTTTAAACATATTACTCAGATATTTTTGACATATTTAGAGTGGAAAGGTGATTACGTCACATGGAACATCGTGAATCAGATAAAAGAAGGAAATTATCGTCAGTAGTTTAGTACTTCAATTTTCTGTAACCATCATCACAGTATATCGAGTCAACAGACATTTAATGGGTGATACACCCGAAGACTAATTTCCACTAACTGCGCCTTATTGTTGATGGAACGGACAAAAGAAGTTCTGCTTTACACCTTATCTTACGAATCGCTAGGGACAATAATGTCCCACAATATTTGGGCTGGATTTTGTTCCTCAGCTGTGTCAGGAAGTATAATGGCAACCACTATTCCGTATGGCCGTTTTCACGAGAGTGAAGGTGTTACTGTAATTGCACTATACAGTGCAATGTAAATAAGAAAGAAATAAGGAGCAGCTTTAGGTACCCAGAGCTGTGAACTCTCTGACTACCTGGATGGTGCCGATAAGTGTGCGCCGGTTATTATCTGTCGGAAGCCGGCCGAAGTGGCCGTGCGGTTAAAGGCGCTGCAGTCTGGAACCGCAAGACCGCTACGGTCGCAGGTTCGAATCCTGCCTCGGGCATGGATGTTTGTGATGTCCTTAGGTTAGTTAGGTTTAACTAGTTCTAAGTTCTAGGGGACTAATGACCTCAGCAGTTGAGTCCCATAGTGCTCAGAGCCATTTGAACCATTTTTATCTGTCGGACGTCCAAAGGCGTTAATGAGACGAAGTTAACAGTGTATACATATTTATCATTTATGTATATACCGTTGTCATCATCGATCACTGACCAACATTGTCCATTAACCATCAATGACCCAATGGTACACTTTTTTGCATTTCAGACCGGTAGAAAATGGATTGCAGAAGATTTGAAACGTGTAAAACAAGCTGTTGCTAGAGGTTTATCGTTTAGGAACGCTGCTGAAAATGTTGATGTATCTAGTAGTGCACTGCAAGATGGATTACAGAATGTAATATAAGCTCATAGAATGACTCCTGCTGAGATAGATGTGGTGATGATTTTGTAAACTAATTTTATTCATTTTTATGTTTCGGATGGGTACAAAGTGGAGTGCAGAAGAGTAGGGGCTGTAGTAACCTGACCATTAATTGTAGAGCACTACATGTCGTAAATGATTAACACTTTTTTCATACCATTTATGAATGCATATTCAAATGAAATATGAGAATGAAAGCCGCCATACTGCAATTCAGACCATAAAGTGCTTGAGGAATGTATAGATTCTTGCCTGGCATTCCCTGCTTCCTGGTCTGTCATGCATAAACAATGCATGCAAGACGAATACTTCCATACCAGGTGTCAGACAGCAACTTTCATATACTGGCAGTATGTATTTAGGCAAGGCAAGAGGTCCAAAAAATGGAGCTCTGGGGCTGTTAGCTTCTACCACACTCTATGCATTAGTGCTCACGAGAGTCACACTTCAAACTGATGTTGATGTCTCAGTTCTGAGTGGTGCGTGGAGAAAGTTTAATTATTTACAACTGTTATGAAGTGAACGTAGCCTAGATTATGGTAGATATTGGACTGGTATAAAATGCTGTAAATGTTGCATTATACGTCACTCTATATATAAAGTTGTGAATAATAATGAAATAAAGTTCGTAGAATGACTCCTGCTAAGATAGATGTGAATCTTGGTTAATAGTCATCGATGTCTGTATTATTGGTCTAAATGGAAGAAGTAATACAAAAAAGGGGAAAGAACGTTTCTAATTTGGAAAATAGTTATAGGGTATGAAGCATCAGTATTGCTGTTTACAAGTCCATTCTTCTGTCATGGTTAATAGTATGCAGAATTTGGGGAGACTCTTCAACGAGTGGATAGCTTACGTTATACGAACTTACAGTTCATTGTAAAGAGAACAAAACAAAAGGTGATTATTACCGATGAAACGTGATAACGAATTCTGACATAAATGATGAGAGAATGGAATACATACCACTGGAAAATTCTAGCTAAAGGCTCACCATGATAACGCAAAATAAACAGAACAAAAACGACATTAACTTACATTGAATTAATTCCTGTCCTTTTTAAAGTGTGTGATTACCATTCTATATCTCTGTTCCTACGAGAGAAAGAGTTTCGTAATGCTTGTATATAAACTTTCAGGTACATGAATAGTGGCGGCCGCTGTGGCCGAGCAGTTCTAGGCACTTCAGTAAGGAACCGCGCGACCGCTACGGTCGCAGGTTCAAATCCTGCCTCGGGCATGGATGTGTGTACTGTTGTCGGGTTGGTTAAGTCTAAGTAGTTCTAAGTCTAGGGGACTGATGACCTAAGATGTTAAGCCAAATATTGCTTAGAGCCATTTGAACCCTTGTTTTCTTTCTTGATGTACTGTGTTCATCACCTGTAGTGCTTACAATTTTTTCCCGTATTTTAGTCCCTGGAGTCTGAAGGTTTCATACCATGTCCAGCAAGATAATTCTGCCTTTGAAATATGACCACAATACGGCTGAATGTGGAGTTTGACGTAAGCACTGTGTAGCTGACCTTGCCTTCTACGAGTTGGGTGATAAATGCCCCACTGCAGTATAAGAGGAGACGTGTTATCCATAGTGACACTTGTAGCGAGGCACCCAGTGCAAAAACCACTGCAGACCCGAAGGGAGGCCTCGTCCTGCTGATCGCTGGTGTGTTGCTCGTGGCGTACTGCACGCCGCTCGCTGCTGCAGACGATGGCGACGACGTGGTGGAAGAAGTAGGAGACAACAGAGACGCTGAAGACGACGACACCGTCAGCATAACAGACGAGGACGACGACGACAGCGGAACTGATGAGGGTCAAATTGTAGAGAGCAGGCGGGCACTCGAAGGTAAACACCGGCAAAGGCGAGCAGGCTGTGCACAGCTCTAACTGCTGTGATGTCGCTAGTGGCTCCCTGAGGCAGGCGCCTAGATACTGTGTCTGTCTGCAGGCAGCTCAAGTGCAGCATTCATGTCCTCAGGTCTCGGTGTTATTGCTATTAGACCACTAGCACGTTTCTCATTACGCCCAATATTCTGCCACTATTACTATTAGACCACTAGCACGTTTCTCATTACGCCAAACATTCTGCTACATTCAGTCGCAGTTCCCTTTAACATTATGGCTCATAAAAATTGTTTTACTTGCCAAATATGGACACTTTATAAGACCCGTCAAGTTCACATTTGGCTCACTCTGAGGGTCTATCTTCTAAATCATGATGATATCTCATCTTTGTGTAGCTTATCAGTATAACATTTATAGAACAAAATCATATTAGTATCAGTCACTTATAAAAATTGATACTAAATTTGCACTTTGATTACAATTAGTCCTTGAATAGGTATTAGTACTAACAGAAAACTACATTCCAATAAATAACTGTCTACCATGTTTCATAAACAAACACGAACAAATCAAAGGTGATAGATTCTCCCTTCTGCAGTATGAATGAATGATAGAATGTTAATCCCTTATTAACAAACTATCAAGCACACTAGCAATGTGCGGTGCTGAGGTATACGCTGATACGCTGTACATGGTATTTAAGCATCACATTACATATCATAGACTTGACATCTTGGATATTCGGGAATCCAGCCGGATGTTCGCGTCGTTCTCGCACGATATTTCAACAGCGTGCATCGCTGTCTTCTTCAGGTGCTACCTGAGACTGGTCCTTGGGTCGATCGAGTCCAGTATTTATGCCTGGGAGGAGCTGGGCGTTCCCTAATCAGGAGATAGAGTACCCAACATCTCAGGCCGGGTCTGACACACCTCAGATGATAACCACATCCGTTGACGGCCAGAACGGGCGCCGACGGCAGTCGGAACATCTGCGACTGGAGGGGTCCGTTGAAGCCGAGTCTGGCGGGCGCGGACCACAGATGGAACACCTGACCCGGCGCGGACCGATTAGGGAACGCTCAGCTCCTGGCGACTGGCCCATAGGATGAGTTACAAAAAAAAAGTAAGTTCAAATGGTTCAAAAAATGGTTCAAATGTGTCTGAGCACTATGGCACTTAACTTCTGAGGTCATCAGTCCCCTAGAACTTAGAACTACTTAAACCCCAACTAACCTAACGACCTCACACACATCCATGCCCGAGGCAGGATTTGAACCTGCGACCGTAACCGTAACGCGGCTCCAGACTGTATCGCCTAGAACCGCTCGGCCAATACGGCCGGCCAAATAGCAAGTATTCAGTATTCAGTGAGACTATTATATGCACCTTCAGCACCAAAAGTTACAAATAAGGAGAAACAGGTGAAACAAACAGCACTGACAGATATTTTTTAATTCATGAATAAAGCATTACTTATCGTTATAAACAGACTACATCAGTTTAAGATACACATATATTTAAAGATCAAGCGAGTTTCTCATTCAATGGAAACGTGTTATATTCTATTTGATTAAATATCATTGATTAAATAGCATGAATCACTCAAGACGAATTACACTGTTTAACAGTAAGAAATGGAAGAATGGAAACCATAGTGAGGCTTCAGGTGGCATAACAATGGAAAATTTTGTTGCAGATAGAAAAATCGCTCATACATCACGGGCAAGTCAACCTTCGCAATAAGCTCTAATCGCCAGGTGAAAGCCGATGCTGACACAAAGAACAGGATAAAAACAACGCTCCTTGTCTATCACCCTTCAGTGCGTGCGAGGTGTGGAGGCTTTAATTTTGGGTGCATGACACTCCGCTGTCGACACCAACGACTTGCGTTGCAAATATCGATCCGATCATACGTGTGGAGCTAGGGCCTTTGGTCGGGGAGGGTGTTTTGGTTTGGCGGGCCCTGCTACTGACAGCTAGCTGGAGGGCCCGTGGCTCGCAAGTGGTTGCCATTGGGTGACTCCTGATGTTCAATAGGTCGGAGGCAGGCCCTGCCGCCTCGCTTAAGGATTGATAGCGTCGAATTACAGGAAGAGTAATGATCGGCAAGTTCCCGACCTAGTCTCCAAAACCAAATACACGAATCACAGGCTATAACATACCCGCTTAGAATCATGGAGGTCACGGCTTCTTTACACTTGAATGGAGTTAAGGGTAGCATCTATCGTGTTTTGTGTAATTATTGTCAAAGTCCACGTCTGCGTTAACGTGGAACTGGACCTGTTGCATTAATGCGCGTCTGAAAGATTGCAAGTGTGATCATCAGTCAGTGTTAATGTATTGTTCTAGGCAATATTCTGTACGAGTGTACGGGTATTCCTTTTACAAACTGAGGTGATGATAATCAAGGTGTAACATAGACTGTTTCAGATGCAAGGCACCCATCTATATAACTAACGATGGATCTCGGTCTTGAAACTGAAATAACAGCATTTGAAAGGCAGTTGGTTGTCTTATTTAGATCTGCACGTTCTCCTTTCTTTTTAGGACAAATGATTATTGTAAGAAGTCATTCCATTGACTCTGGCTGTCATTTGAGACTTTGCCCAAGAACATGTCTGAAGGGAGATACGACTCCACTTCTTAAAATTGTGATCTGTTGTCCTCCAGGATCACAGCAAGAGTTCAAACTGAGATGTGTTCCTAGTCTTGACCTTTCCTTCTGACCTCTTACCACATGTCAGATAATACCAGGAATAACTTGTGCTTTGAAAGCTATAATGGTTTTTTGTACCGATTTATATTTCAAACGAATAAGAAATCTTCATAGAACTTTCAGGACAACCGTTTTCGTTTCGTCTCGTTTTTTGGGCAGTATCCTCAGCAATTCTTCAGAATGTCTTTAGAGTGCGAACTGTCATACATCTTCGTTTACTTCCAAATGAAAATCAATAAAATTCACCAAGACAGATACGTCGTCACCATATGATCGTTCAGTCTTACTGTGAATATTATTACAACATCAAATATGAAAATCCTTTTTGTTCACATACCATGCTACCCACCTTCAACAACAAGACGATCTTCGCTGTGCACTTCACGAAATTTCACTTGAGCACCCCAGTCATTAATCTGTTTTGTTGTTATTTCCATTACAGCTTTTCAAAATTTCTTCTAAAATCACGGCCAACATAAAATTGATTTTCTCATTTCGTTTTACATGTGAAGCGGGTTTCACACAGAAATAACAGTTTCCTTTAAGATAAAATGTCTGAACTGACGATCGATAAATGTAGAACTCATATTACTCTGTACCTGCTCTAGAACAATAACCCTTCTAATAAGGGTTCTTGCACTTTCCATGAACAACATCGGTGCAGCTCACCAGAATAACATGTTCCCTCAATGAACATTTGTATCCCTTTTTCCTTCACTTTGTTAGCTCTACCCCGCCCATAACACTTTCACCACTAATAAAATATTCAAACATTGTGCTGACTTTTATTTAAGAACATAGCAAAGCAATGTTCTGTTGACGACTGATGCCTCCTCCATAACCAAACATAGCAGTGTTCAACAAAAGACTCAGCAGAAAGCACATCTTTCTAACAGCGAAGCAACGAAGAACGGATATCTGTACTGATAAATAAGTGAAACTACACCGGTGAATATTGAAAAACCTGAGTAGAAAGTCAAAAACAGATAGTCATTAACCACACTATTTCCATAAAACTAATAATTTATACCCTACATCAACCAGCTAAGTTCTGCAACTTTCATTACATTGTTGAAAACACTTTTAAGATCTATAACTGTTATATAGAAAACTGTAAAATCAGACAATTCTCAGACACGGCATTTCTTATGACAACGAAACTTATTTTCTTTTTAACTTGAAGAACAGATGTATTATACATAGGAAAGCGTCGTAGTAACTATAAATACTCTCATATCCTCAACGTGGCGCTTATTTGAAGTAATGAGGATAATAAATTAACCATGTTATATAACACTTACAAATATTCATTGACTGCTAAAAATGACCGGGGCCTCAAACAGAACACAAACGGTAAGATGATTTCTAAGTTTACCGACAAAAACCTATCGGGAAAAGGAGGTGAATCTTCCAAAGAAACTTCCAGAAGCTATGGTCGTAATCAGTAAGCCTATGTGACGGGGAAAGTCGTAGAGTTTCTTGCAGTAGGCGAGAATAGTATATTTTGAGTTCGAAAATTTTTGAAATATGCTTAATTTAATTCATTACTATTAATAAGTCATACGTTTCAACATGACGCTCCTGTTGTACGCTTTCAGTAAATCTTGTTTTTTTCGTTTGCCACTTTCACCATGGCACTTAGGGGGCTGGCATAGTACATAATGCACCAGACTCGCATTCGTGATACCCGAGTTGAACCCAGGGCCGCCATTCTGATTTGAGTTGCAAATAGCTTCTCAGCTCACCATACGTTAATTTCTCGAAGGCTACATTGAAGTGGCCACGCCGCTTCCTTAAATTCCGGTGAATGATTACACTGGTCAACACTCATTTTCTTGCCAAGGATATTTGAGTGGCTTTAGGATGGGTTAGTGGTGCTGAGGACGAATATAGCAACCATTTATGCAGTTTGGCTCTAGTTTTTGAGATAATGCATGATTTATTCAAAAAATTAGAAAAAATTGCTAATACTGAACTCGAGCGCTACAAACTACAATGAAAAAAGAAAATAATCTTTATAAATAGCTTCTATGAAAACCTGATAGGCATTTGTCCACGTATAAAACATAATTGAAAATTTTCTCTATAAGTATATCATTTTCCGTCCATGACGAACCGCTTCCTGCACGCTTTCCTTTTATAGGCCTCTTCAGAACAGTCACGTTGCAGATTCCAGCAATAATCTGCCATCATATGCCTGTCCCATCTTCCTTTATATCTTTCCTCTATTCCTTTCATATCTTGATGGAACCGCTCTCCTTGTTCCTCACTGAAATCACCTAGATTACGAGGAAATCGATCCAAGTGGCTGTGAAGGAAGTGCAATTTTATGCTCATGTTAGCTCCTAAGTTTTGAAAGTTAGTGAACATGTTTTTGACCAGTTCCTCGTAATTGGGAGCTTTATGATTGCCCAAAAAACATTTTACAACAGCGACAAAACTGTTCCAGGCCGATGCTTCAGTGACAGTCATCACACTTGTAAAATTGGTATCGTTGATGAGCCTGCGAATTTGAGGACCATCAAATATTCCTGCCTTAAGTTTTTCACTACTGAGCCCAGGGAACGTATTGCAGATGTATGTGAAGCAATTACCATTTCTGTCTAAAGCTTTGGTGAATTGCTTCATTAGTCCTAACTTAATATGTAATGGTGGAAGAACAATCTTGTCCCTACTAACCAGAGGTTCATTAATGATGTTTGCTTCACCAACAGCCATATGTTCCCATGGAGGCCATGTTTTCTGCTTCCAATGTTCGTGCCTTGCCCTACTATCCCACATGCAGATAAAACATGGGTGCTTTGTGTATCCACTTTGTTGTCCAAGCAAGAAGTTCACCATTTTCAAATCAACACAAATCAACCACTGGTGCTGCATATACTGAATTTTCTGCAGAACCATCTTGATGTTAGCATATGCTTCACAAAGTTTTGTTGAGTGGGCAATTGGAATAGATGCGTAACGATTGCCATTGTGTAGGAGAACACATTTTAAACTTCTAGTGGAACTGTCTATGAAGAGACGCCAGTCCTCTGGTCTACACTCCTGGAATTGGAAAAAAGAACACATTGACACCGGTGTGTCAGACCCACCATACTTGCTCCGGACACTGCGAGAGGGCTGTACAAGCAATGATCACACGCACGGCACAGCGGACACACCAGGGACCGCGGTGTTGGCCGTCGAATGGCGCTAGCTGCGCAGCATTTGTGCACCGCCGCCGTCAGTGTCAGCCAGTTTGCCGTGGCATACGGAGCTCCATCGCAGTCTTTAACACTGGTAGCATGCCGCGACAGCGTGGACGTGAACCGTATGTGCAGTTGACGTACTTTGAGCGAGGGCGTATAGTGGGCATGCGGGAGGCCGGGTGGACGTACCGCCGAATTGCTCAACACGTGGGGCGTGAGGTCTCCACAGTACATCGATGTTGTCGCCAGTGGTCGGCGGAAGGTGCACGTGCCCGTCGACCTGGGACCGGACCGCAGCGACGCACGGATGCACGCCAAGACCGTAGGATCCTACGCAGTGCCGTAGGGGACCGCACCGCCACTTCCCAGCAAATTAGGGACACTGTTGCTCCTGGGGTATCGGCGAGGACCATTCGCAACCGTCTCCATGAAGCTGGGCTACGGTCCCGCACACCGTTAGGCCCTCTTCCGCTCACGCCCCAACATCGTGCAGCCCGCCTCCAGTGGTGTCGCGACAGGCGTGAATGGAGGGACGAATGGAGACGTGTCGTCTTCAGCGATGAGAGTCGCTTCTGCCTTGGTGCCAATGATGGTCGTATGCGTGTTTGGCGCCGTGCAGGTGAGCGCCACAATCAGGACTGCATACGACCGAGGCACACAGGGCCAACACCAGGCATCATGGTGTGGGGAGCGATCTCCTACACTGGCCGTACACTACTGGTGATCGTCGACGGGACACTGAATAGTGCACGGTACATCCAAACCGTCATCGAACCCATCGTTCTACCATTCCTAGACCGGCAAGGGAACTTGCTGTTCCAACAGGACAATGCACGTCCGCATGTATCCCGTGCCACCCAACGTGCTCTAGAAGGTGTAAGTCAACTACCCTGGCCAGCAAGATCTCCGGATCTGTCTCCCATTGAGCATGTTTGGGACTGGATGAAGCGTCGTCTCACGCGGTCTGCACGTCCAGCACGAACGCTGGTCCAACTGAGGCGCCAGGTGGAAATGGCTTGGCAAGCCGTTCCACAGGACTACATCCAGCATCTCTACGATCGTCTCCATGGGAGAATAGCAGCCTGCATTGCTGCGAAAGGTGGATATACACTGTACTAGTGCCGACATTGTGCATGCTCTGTTGCCTGTGTCTATGTGCCTGTGGTTCTGTCAGTGTGATCATGTGATGTATCTGACCCCAGGAATGTGTCAATAAAGTTTCCCCTTCCTGGGAAAATGAATTCACGGTGTTCTTATTTCAATTTCCAGGAGTGTATCTAGAGAGTCGATAAAGGATAACCGGATATGACTATTTTACCCAAAAGTGATTTCGGAAATTACCGTTTGGACTTACTGTATCTTCAGCAGCATTCATTCGTAGTTTAAACGAAATTTTACCTGTTTATCTTCGTGACAATATTACTTCATATGTTTACGATATTCTTATTGCTAAACGTTCTTGGAGTGAGCATAACAAAATTTTTGAAATATGCTTAATTACTATTCATAAATCATAAGTTTGAACATGACGCTCCTGTTGTATGCTTTCAGGAAACCTTGTTGTTTTCGTTTGCCGTTTCCACCATGGCACTGAGCGGGTTGGCATAGTACCTAATGCAGCAGACTCGCATTCGGGATACCCGAGTTGAACCCCAGGGCCGACATTCTGATGTGGGTTGTGAGTGGCTTCTCAGCTCACCATTCGTGAATGCTCGAATGCTACCTTGAAGTGGCCACGCCGCTTCCTTCAATTCCAGTAAATGATAATCGGAAAATACTTCGTGTCCAGCGACCTTAGCTGTCGACGAGACATAAAGCATATAACTTATATCCTCATCAAAGCAAACAAACGACCTGCCAACGAAGTGTAAACCGTGTGTCTGTTATCAGCACTGAGTAAAACGGCAATTCTTTTCCGGGTACTTCTCCTCACTTCGTGGCTGTTATTGTATGCTGTTAACTCCACTCACTAACTTGTTGTTGTTAGGAATTGGATTTCGTGCTGGAAAGATGTGGACGGTCGTCATGTATGCACAAATGTTCACTGTCATCTCTAAAGAACATTACCGCCATATAGAAACACATCTCAATGGAGATACCATCGTCAAATTAATTTTATTGACTGATTTCTGCTTGATGATAAATTTTATAATTTACGAAATGAATGACTGACAATAAAATAGATTTTATATATAATTACACACTCTGTATATTGCCATAGGGTGTTCTATTACAAGTTCAGTTTAAAATGATGACCTTTGTTGAAACCCCTGGAAATGAAATACAGGCTATACCTATGATTATAGGTGTAGGGAATAGAGTCATAACTATTCACTTATGAGTCTTGGAGTTTCCGGATTGGATAGTATATGTCCTGATTTGTGCTACCAGCGGTGTACATTTCTTCACTAATCATGCATTTTATCCTCAGAAATTAGAAACAGTTGATGCATTTCCTCTGTCGTATAGAACAAGAAGTCTAGCTCCACAATACAATTATTGCATTGTACATGAAAGCTTATTAGAATAGCATTCAACCTGTATTATGTGCTACACACTTTGATGAAATGTAACGACATACAATAAGCACTCATATAGTCCTACTTTCCCGAATTTGTTTAAGTTGTTTAACTTGCATCTACAATTGAGTTAAAAAGTAAGCTACAGAAATTATGATTTTAAAGCACACATACGATAAGGCTTACAGCACAATATGTCTACATGTTAGTAGATGTCGTCGTTGATCACTGACCATCATTCTCCATTGATATTTGCTGACCCAACGGTATACATTTTTATGTTTCAGACAGGTAGATAATGGACTGCAGAAGATCTGAAACATGTAAAACAAGTTGTTGATGGAGGTTTATTGCTTAGGTGAGCCGTTGAAACTTTTGATATAACTTCTAGCACGCTACAAGATGAATTAAGAAAAGGAAATTAATCCGATCGTGATGTAAGCTGCACTTTGTGTCACACAACCGCTGATTTAAACTATATGGTGAAGACTTTGTGAAGAATTATATCGATGTTTACGTCTCAGATTGGGAGAAAGTGAAGTGCAGAAGATTGGGGGCCGTAGTCACCATACAATTAATTGTACAGCAGTACGTGGTGTAAATGATAGTCTCTTTACTCATACCCTTTATGAATTCATTACCAATGGAATATGAGAATGAAAGCCGCCATACAGCAGTTCAAACCATAAAACGCTTGAGAAATGTATAGATACTTCACTAGCATTCCTGGTGTCCTGGTGCGTCATGTATAAACAATGCAGGGGAAGACGAATACTTCCCTACCAGGAAGCAGACAGCAGCTTTCATTTACTGCCAGCACGCATTTAGGCATGAAAAGAGATTCCGAAAAACTGGGTTCACGGGCTGTTCGTTTCGAACCGCATTGTATGAATTAGTGCCCACGTGAGTCTCACTTCAAGCCTATGATGTGTCAGTTCTGGGTGTAGGACAAAGAGAAAGTTTAATTATTTATGACTGTTACGTAGTTAACGTCTCCTCAGAGTTTGATAGGTATTTGGACTGATATAAAATGGTGTAAGTGTTTCATTTTGCAATAGCCTGTACACAAAAATTGTGAGTAATTATTAAATAAAGCTGAGAGAATGGCTCCAGGTAATATGGATGTGAATCTTAATTCATAGTTATCAATGTTGCTATTATTTGTCACAATGGAAGTAGCAATACGAAAAAGGGGAAAGAAAATTCCTAATATGGAACATAGTTATAGGGGCCCAAACATATGAACTTAAGATTCATTGTAAAGAGAACAAAACAAAACTTTAATAATTGCTAAAATTTTATAACGAATTCTGACATAAATAATCGGAGAATTGTAATACTTAATATTGAAAAATTCTAGCTAAATGTGCAGCATGATAACGCAATGTAACGAGAACTAGGATGACATTAACTGTTATTGAATAAATTCCTCTACTTTTTAAATTAGTTCTTAAAGTGAGTGATTTCCCTTCTATATTGCTGTTCTTACGAATGGAAGACGTTTGTAATTCATGTGTATAAACTTTCAGGTACATGATTAGTTTTCTTGGTTGTACTACATTTATCAGCTGTAGTGCTTACTGTTATGTTTTTCGTCTTTTAGTACCTTGAGCCTCAAGGTTTCATAGCATGTCCAGCAAGATAATTCTGCCTTTAAGATATGACCACAGTAGAGCTTTGACGTAAGCGCTGTGTAGCTGCGCTTGCCTTCTACGAGTCGGGTGATAAGTGCCCCACTGCAGTATAACAGGAGGCCGGTGAGCTCCGTAGTGACACTTGTAGCGAGGCACCCAGTGTAGAAACCATTGCAGCCATGAAGGGAGGCCTCGTCCTGCTGATAGCTGGTGTGTTGCTCGTGGCGTACTGCACGCCGCTCGCTGCTGCAGATGATGGCGACGAAGTGGTGGAAGAAGTAGGAGAAAACAGAGACGCTGATGACGACGACGGCGACAGCATAGCAGACGACGATGACTACGTCATCGATCCTGAGGAAGGTCCAAATGCAGAGAGCAGGCGGGCACTCAAAGGTAAACACCAGCAAAGGCGAGCAGGCTGTGCACGGCTCTAACTGCTGTGGGTTCGCTAGTGGCTCCCTGAGGCAGGCGCTCAGACACTGTGTCTGCAGGCAGCTCAAGTGCAGCATTCATGTCGTCCAGTTTTGGTGATATTGCTATTACACCACTATCACGTTTCTTAATAGGCTAAATATGTTGCTACATTCAATCACAATTCCCTCCAATATTATGTCTGATAATAATTGTTTTACTTGCCAAATATGGACCCCCTGTTAGACCTGTCAGGTTCACATTTGGAACACTCTGAGGGTCTATCTGCTGAACCATAATGACATTTAATCTCCGTGTAGTTTATCAGTATAACATATTTAGACAAAAAACATATCAGTATCAGTCACCTATTAAAATTGGTACTAAACTGCACTTTCAATACAATTAGTCATTGAATAGGTAATGGTATTAACAAATAAATAACTTTCTACCATGTTACATAAACAAACACTAATAAAATAAATGTGACAGACTTTTCCTTCTGCAGCATGAAAGAATCATAGAATTTTAAGACATTATTAACAAACTCTCACGCACGAAAGCATTGTGCGGTGGTGAAATATACACTAACACGCTGAAAATGTAGCTCATTACCTAACTGACGTTCCCTTTTACATTGGTATACTTTATTATTTTTCATATTTACCATTTTGTTATACAACAGGGTACAGTTACCATACCAGTTACTTGTTAAGGAATATAATAATTAACAGAGTTTCGGTACAGTGTCGACGTTGTTACACCAAAATGATGTAAGATGACAGTTTCTCTGTAATAAACCTTAGTGTCACTAAGTCTGAGGAATAATGTCATTGAGACTACACAGTAACAGCAGTTTTGAGCTGTAGTCCGTAATTATGTCTTATTTTTGGTGTGACAAATTCAGATGTCTAATGAAAGTAATGAGACAAAAGTAAATGAAACATTATTAGCAAGAACTTACAAGCGGGACAATGCTTAAGAAGAAGATGGTAGTTGTGTATGTCGGGCACAGTATCATAACTATAATGGCTCCATCACTGTCTAATTAGATAGAAGGTGTCCTGGTTTGGGCCACGCACAGTGAATCTTTCTTCAGTAGTCATTTAGTCACAGAATATGTGTGCATGTTAGTGGCTTGTACAAAACAGTACATCATGCAGTGACTGAGGTGATTACGATCTACTGTAAATGACGGTTGTACTGAACTGAGGAAAACGCTAAAACTACTTTTAAAAGTCTCACCACAGACATTTGCATAACATTTTTTTAAACATTTTACACGTGCAAAAAGATCAATGATATTTTGAATATTGTATTTCTGTGTCTACAACTTTGTAAATACATGTATCAGGTCACCATAGTGTAAAACACGGATTGGCCGTATACCACATTATTTGGAAATAAATATACCACGACTAGCAATTGTAGGCTAGATCAGCGTTCCTTTTTGCTTTTAAGCGAGCTTAGTCGTTGCAGCAGCAGTAACAGGTGTTGGTATTACGGCTTCTGAAGTTTTCTGGTAAGAAAGAAGGTAACCAGGTGTCACTGGGACATCACGTGTGTTGTTTCCTGTTGAGCAGGTGCTCACGCCCGGGCTGGCCACGCCAAGCATGCGAGGGCAGGCAGCCGACACGCTGCGGGCAGAGCTGCAGTCAGGCCCCACGCCAGGTCAGGCGCCGCCCGCAGAGCCACCCACAGAGCGTAGTCGCCGCTGCTGGAGGAGCCCACGCCGTGGAGACGCAGTCTGGAGCTGCTCTTACTGTACTCACAAAGCAGAAATAAAGCACCGATGTAACTAAAAAAAATGGTTTTGCTACCCAATGTCTTACACGTGTAAGCAGACATACAGACATATGACGACTACGAGGGACAATGTTATCAAAATTCTGAAGTTTTTAATGGAATTATGTGCTTACTGTAAATGTGTTCTGTGCAGGGTTTTTCTATGACCTCTGTGTGTCCCATTGAGATCTAAGTGCCTATAAGTACTATTTTTCAAAGCAGCAGATATTGTTGCAGAAGAGCTCTCGTTCATTCCGTTAAGAGATGAAAGGGAAACTTTAATTTGAAATCACAATTTTTACACTTGGAAGGTAAATTCCGTATGATTTAAAAGAGCCAAGAGTCGGGAAGTGCTGATAGTACTTCTGACGACATCATTAGAATAGCCATAATAATAATGAGGAATACTGTGAAACTGAATAAAAACAACGTAAAGATGTATCGGACGTCTTATAGGGCCTATGTATAGTGGAAGAATATTTGCAAGTACACGGAATTAATACATAATGAGCACTTGAGGCAGCCTAATAAAGCGATTCTTGCTGCTCCAAAAGCTATGAACATAAACAAGGTAGAGGTGTTCGTAAAATTCTTACAGCTTGAGACCTACAGCAGCCAAAAATTTCAGCGTTCTCAGAACGGCTTAGAAACAGACAGTCTCGTTCGGTACCGATTTTTTGCGGAAAGGTAAATGATGGAATGGCAGATAGTTTCTCGTGATTCGAAGATAAGTAAAAACAGTTGAGAACTTGTCACTTTGGCTATATTTGTAACATACTTTTAACGAAAAAACGTTTTCGATCATATCTGTAAACACATGATGCGTATCTGAAGATGAGATTCAAGTGGGAAGTGCGGAACGCTGTTCTGTCTAGAGATGGAATTGTGGATGACTCGTGCACCGTAATGTGGGGTGCTCAACTTGAAAGGGAGTATAGTCAGCTCTGAGTTGTAGGTGGAGACATAACATCTCAACGTCCTAAGCTGGCTCTCATCTAATCGCATTCATATGCGCATATGCGCAAATGCGGTTTCATTTGGTCAAGTTCCACACACTCGTTACACATACGTACTTATATACCGTCTTAGAAATCACTAGTGCTTTCGTCGGGTCAAATAGAGCACACAGAAAACTTTGTATCGCAAAGAATTCCTTTAGCAGATGGGTTACATCTGAAACCTCTGAAATGTTAAACGTACATACTAGTTATTTCAATGATATGTCCACAGTGGCGGCTGAGAAAACCACGACCAAGTCGTCCATTCCTCCTTACAAAATTCAGCGAGTGGCTCATAGGATGGGCTACAAAAAATAGTAGGCATTCAGTATTCAGTGAACCTATTATGGTACTGAAATAAAGAGTACACCATCTTCCTACTGAAAACTTCTTTAGTATTTAAAAAAACTTATATGCAGCATCCACAAGAAAAGTTACAAATAAGAAGAAACAAGTGAAACAAACTACACTGACGGAGATTTTTTAAATCATCATCATCATCATTTAAGACTGATTATGCCTTTCAGCGTTCAGTCTGGAGCATAGCCCCCCTTATACAGTTCCTCCATGATCCCCTATTCAGTGCTAACATTGGTGCCTCTTCTGATGTTATATCTATTACTTCAAAATCATTCTTAACCGAATCCAGGTACCTTCTCCTCGGTCTGCCCCGACTCCTCCTACCCTCTATTGCTGAATCCATAAGTCTCTTGGGTAACCTTGCTTCTCCCATGCGTGTAACATGACCCCACCATCTAAGCCTGTTCGCCCTGACTGCTACATCTATAGAGTTCATTCCCAGTTTTTCTTTGATTTCCTCATTGTGGACACCCTCCTGCCATTGTTCCCATCTACTAGTACCTGCAATCATCCTAGCTACTTTCATATCCGTAACCTCAACCTTGTTGATAAGGTAACCTGAATCCATCCAGTTTTCGCTCCCATACAACAAAGTTGGTCGAAAGATTGAACGGTGCACAGATAACTTAGTATTGGTACTGACTTCCTTCTTGCAGAAGAGAGTAGATCGTAGCTGAGCGCTCACTGCATTAGCTTTGCTACACCTCGCTTCCAGTTCTTTCACTATGTTGCCATCCTGTGAGAATATGCATCCTAAGTACTCGAAACCGTCCACCTGTTCTAACTTTGTTCCTCCTATTTGGCACTCAATCCGTTTATATTTCTTTCCCACTGACATTACTTTCGTTTTGGAGATGCTAATCTTCATACCATAGTCCTTACATTTCTGATCTAGCTCTGAAATATTACTTTGCAAACTTTCAATCGAATCTGCCATCACAACTAAGTCATCCGCATATGCAAGACTGCTTATTTTGTGTTCACATATCTTAATCTCACCCAGCCAGTCTATTGTTTTCAACATATGATCCATAAATAATATGAACAACAATGGAGACAGGTTGCAGCCTTGTCTTACCCCTGAAACTACTCTGAACCATGAACTCAATTTACCGTCAACTCTAACTGCCGCCCGACTATCCATGTAAAGACCTTTAATTGCTTGCAAAAGTTTGCCTCCTATTCCATAATCTTGTAGAACAGACAATAACTTCCTCCTAGGAACCCGGTCATACGCCTTTTCTAGATCTATAAAGCATAGATACAATTCCCTGTTCCACTCATAACACTTCTCCATTATTTGCCGTAAGCTAAAGATCTGGTCCTGACAACCTCTAAGATGCCTAAGCCCACACTGATTTTCATCCAATTGGTTCTCAACTAATACTCGCACTTTCCTTTCAACAATACCTGAGAATATTTTACCCACAACCCTGATTAAAGAGATACCTCTGTAGTTGTTACAATCTTTTCTGTTTACATGTTTAAAGATTGGTGTGATTACTGATTTTGTCCAGTCTGATGGAACCTGTCCCGACTCCCAGGCCATTTCAATTATCCTGTGTAACCATTTAAGACCTGACATTCCACTGTATTTGATGAGTTCCGACTTAATTTCATCCACCCCAGGCGCTTTATTGCACTGCAATCTATTGACCATTTTTTCCACTTCCTCAAATGTGATCCTATTTCCATCATCATTCCTATCCCATTCTACCTCGAAATCTGAAACATTACTGATCGCATTTTCACCTACATTGAGCAACTCTTCAAAATATTCCCTCCATCTGCCCAAGGCATCCACAGGATTCACCAGCGGTTTTCCTGACCTGTCCAAAATACTTGTCATTTCCTTCTTACCTCCCTTTCGAAGACTGCTAATTACACTCCAGAATGGTTTTCCAGCAGCTTGACCCATAGTCTCCAACCTGTTTCCAAAGTCTTCCCACGATTTCTTCTTCGATGCTGCAATTATCTGTTTGGCTTTGTTTCTTTCTTCAACATAACTTTCTCTGTCTACCTGGGTTCTGGTATGTAGCCATTTTTGATACGCCTTCTTTTTCCTTTTACAGGCTGCCTTGACTGTATCATTCCACCAAGCTGTTTGCTTCATCCTACTTTTACACACTACTGTTCCAAGACATTCTTTAGCCACTTCTAGTACTGTGTCACTGTACCTTGTCCATTCCTTTTCCAATGACTGTAATTGACTACATTCAACTAACTGGTACCTTTCTGAGATCGCTCTTATGTACTTGTGCCTGATTTCCTTATCCTGAAGTTTCTCCACTCTTATCCTCCTACATATGGACCTGACCTCCTGCACTTTCGGCCTCACAATCCCAATTTCACTGCAGATTAAATAATGATCAGTGTCATCAAAGAATCCCCTGAATACACGTGTGTCCCTCACAGCCTTCCTGAATTCCTGATCTGTTATTATATAGTCAATGACAGATCTGGTTCCCCTGCCTTCCCAAGTATACCGGTGAATGTTCTTATGTTTAAAAAAGGAGTTTGTGATTACTAAGCCCATACTGGCACAGAAATCCAAGAGTTGTTTCCCATTCCTGTTGGCCTCCATATCCTCTCCAAATTTACCCATAACCTTTTCATACCCTTCTGTTCGATTTCCAATCCTGGCGTTAAAATCACCCATGAGCAGAACAGTATCCTTGTCCTTTACTCTAACAACTACATCACTGAGTGCCTTATAAAAACTACCCATCTTATCTTGATCTGTCCCTTCACAATGCGAATATACTGACACAATCCTAATTTTCTTTCTAGACACTGTCAAATCTATCCACATCAGTCGTTCGTTTACGTACCTTATTGCAACTATGCTGGGTTCCATTTCTTTCCTCATGTAAAGCCCTACACTCCATTGTGCTATTCCTGCTTTGACTCCTGACACGTAGACCTTGTATTCTCCCATTTCCTCTTCTTTCTCACCCCTTACCCGAATGTCACTAACAGCTAAAACGTCCAGCCCCATCTTACTTGCAGCCTCTGCCAGCTCTACCTTCTTCCCAGAGTAGCCCTCATTGATATTAATAGCTCCCAATCTCATTATCATTTGTTTGCCAAGTCGTATCTTAGGAGTCCCTGGTTTGTCAGTTAGAGGTGGGACTCCGTCACCTCCAAAGGTCCGAGGTATTTTGCTCTGATTATTGCCAGCATCATATTTATATTTATATTTATACGAATTACACTGTTTAACACTGAGAAGAATAGAAACGATTCTGGCGCTCCAGGTGGCATAACAATGAAACATTTTGTGTGAGGTAGAAGCACAGTTTACAAAATTCGGGCAAGTCAATCGTCGTAATATGCACTAATCGCCAGATGAAAGTCAACGCTGACACAGAGTGGAGGATACAAACAACACCCTTTGTCTGTCAACATTCAGTTTGTGTGAGCTGTGGCGGCTTTAAAGGTTCAAACGGCTCTGACCACTATGGGACTTAACATCTGAGGTCATCAGTCCCCTAGACTTAGGACTACTTACACCTAACTAACCTAAGGACATCACACACATCAATGCCCCAGGCAGGATTCGAACCTGTGACCGTGGCAGCAGCGCAGTTCCCGACTGAATACTGGCTGCATGGCACTCTGCAGTCACTACCAAGAGCTTAGGTTGCCGATATCAATCTGATCATACGTCTGGAGCTAGGGCCTTTGGTTAAGGTGTGTGTTGTTGTTTTTGCAAGCCCTGGTACTGTCAGCTAGCTGGAGGGAACGTGGTGGCAAGTTGTTGCCTTTGGTTGGCTCCTGATGTCTGCTACAGACCTCGACAAGCCGCGAGTGGTTCAATATGACGGAGGCAAGCCCTACTGCCTCGTTTAAGGTCTGATAGCGTCAGTTTGCGGGAAGAATAATGATCGGCAAGTGCCCGACCTAGTCTCCAAGACCAGCTACACGGATCAGAGGCAATAACAGCCCAGCTTGGAATCCTGGAAGTCACGGACATTTCACACCTGATTGGAGTTAAACTGTTTTTTTTCGTTTCTTGTGTACTTATCGTCATAATGCCACATCTGTGTTATCTTGGAATTGGACCTCTTATATTAATGCGCCTCCGAGTGACTGTGTGTATGATCATCGGTCAGTGTAACTGATGTTAATGTGTTGTTCCAGGCCATACTCTGTACGAGCGTACGAGTATTCTCTGTTACAAATTGAGTTGATGAAACTCAAGGTGTAATATAGTCTGTTTCAGAGGCGTAGCACCATAACGATGGATTTCGGTCTTGCAGCTGAAATAACAGAATTTGAAAGGCAGATGATTCTCAGCTTTGGATCTGAACGGTCCCCTTTCATTTTCGGACAAACGATAATTGTAAGAAGTCATTTCATTGACTCTGGATGTCTCTTGCGGCTTTGTGCAAGAACATGTTTGAAGAGAGATACGTCTCCACTTCATAAACTTGTGATCAGTTGTCCTCTAGGGTTACAGTAAGAGTTTCATCGACTGAAACGCTCTCCTGTTTTTGGTCTTTCCTCCTGACTTGTTTCCACATGTCAGATAAGAGAAGGAATAACTTGTCTTTCCAAAGGTGTCACAGTTTTCTTATGCTGATTTATTATTCAAAAGAATAAGGAATCTTCATAGAACTTTCAGAACAGCCGTTTTGGTTTCGTCCCGGTTTTTGGTACGTATCCACTCCAAATTTTCAGAATGTCTTAAGAGTGCGAACTGTCATTCATCTTCATTTACTTCCAAATGATAACCAATGAAATTACCCAAACAGATGCGTCATCACCATATGATCGTTCAGTCTTACTGTGAATATTATTACGACATCAAATTTGAAAATCTTTTTCGTTCAGTTACCGTGTTATACACCTTCAACAACAAGACGATCGTCGATATGCCCTTCTCGAAATTGTACTTGAGTACTCCAATCCTTATTGTGTTTGTGTCATTATTTCCATTACAGATTTTCAAAATATCTTCGTAAAGTCACGACCAACATGAAATTGGTTTCTCTCATTCCATTTTACATTTGATGCGCCTATCTCGCAGAAACAACGGTTTCTTTTAGATAAAATGTACCTGTAATAGCATAAAAATCCTTCTAATAAGGGTTCTTGCGCTTTTCATGAACAACATCGGTGCAGGTCTCCAGAATAACATGTTCCCTCCATGAACATTTGTATTCCTTTCTCCTTCAGTCTATTAGTTCTACCCCGCCCATAGCACTCTCACCACAAATAAAATATTCAAACATTTCACTTAGTTTCATTTAAGAACGTAACCAATCAATGGTTTGTTGACGTTGGATGCCTCCTCCATAGCCAAATATAGCAGTGTTCAACAAAAGACCCAGCAGAAAGCGCATGTTTCTGACAGCGGAACAACGAAGTACAGATGTCTGTACTGATAAATAAGTGAAACTACACGGTTGAATATTGAAAATCGTGGGAAGAAAGTTAAAACTCGGTAGTCATTAACCACACTATTTCCTTTAGACTAATAAGTAACAATATACATTAACCAACTAGGTTTCTGGTACTTTCTTTAAATTTTTGAAAACATATTTTAAGGTCTATAACTGTTCTCTAGAAATGTAACCGTCAAATCAGCCAATTCTCAGATACTGCATTTCTTACGGCAATGAAACGGATGTTAATTGAAACATTGTTGTAACCGCAGGAACAAGCCAAGTCTAAAATGCAGTACCTTAAAAATAGTACGTAGGAAGAAGTTAAAGTTGTAGCGTGGGACGCCAGGCGTGGCCGAAGGGCCAGCCGAGGCGGCGCTCAAACCGCTGGGCAGCTGGGTGCTCGATAAGAAAGCAAACAGCCAGCAGATACAAACGAATGTCTGTGTAGGGGCTCATGATAAGCAATCAATTAAGAAGAGCAACAGTAAGCATTCCTGGCTAGAGAGAGAGGTCTGGGAGTGGAGAGAGAAAGAAAGAGGGCCCTTGGTGGGGACCGCACTACGTCATGAGGAGCCAATGAAGGGCTCAGGACGCAGTGTGTGACCATATAGGGAGAGGCGTCTCTGCCCCTCCACTCAGCCTCTGAAGAACAATAGCAACAACAATGTTTTAACGAGACCAAATAAGGGCAAGTTGCCTTCGACGCTACGTCATGCCAAGCGCTGGCGGGGTCGGAGGGGAAACGCGAACAAAACCCGAGAGCACGCCGCTCTGAGGGTTTGTCTTGTCGGGTCTGGTCTTGCGGTTCTGGGAGTTGAGTTAGAGAGTGATAGCGGCAGCCGACTTGGGCTGGGGAACGGGCTGTAGGCAGGCAGCCGGAGATAGTCGCTGGAGTGCGTCAGGGCGTAGCCGCGGGACTCTAACGTAGGGTGTTGGGAAGCTTGGCAGAACTTCTAGTAGGCAGTCGGAACGGTGGAGTCAGTCACCGTCTCTGTGTTAGACTTGGCTTTCCTGTGAGTGCAACCACCGTCAGATAGGGCGAGCTGTACTCATATGGAATAAACCGTAATTTGTTAAAGTTATCACGACTTTAATTTCCACCGCCTTCCTAGCCTTGTGACAACCAGGGATTTCTACATCTTAGCCAGATCAAAGTCTCCCTCTCACTACGGTCAACCGGCTAAATTCCCATCCACGAACCGTGTCGCTCAATACCTCGCAATACCCACGCTTGGGACGCGACATAAATAAAAACTTTTTGGTGCCAGGTGTGGGGTTATCACAAAGTCGAATAGGCAAATAGGAGCCATTAGATTTTGCTACAGCGACTGTGGCAATTGGCAGGAAGTTGTGGCGACTCGCAACTTTCAGCATTAGTAGCACCAGTACGTCAGAGTCCAGAAAGGTAGTCCTCGCGGGTGCAGGGCAACGCAGGACAGCGGCAGCGCGACGCGGAGCGACGAGGCACAGAGGTGCCTAAGCAGCCAGCGTTCGAGTCCGGAGGGCCGGGCCGAGCAGCAGCAGAAGCGGCAGCAGCCGTAGCAGCGGCAGCCGAGGAGAGCGACGGGGTCGGCACAGCCCAGCAGAGCGGCGGCCGGCGCATCGCAGCAGCGCGGAGCAGCGCGGAGCAGCGCGGGACAGCGCGGGCACAGAGACAGCGCGGAGCAGCGCGGGCGCAGAGACAGCGCGGATCAGCGCGGGACAGCGCGGGCACAAAGAGGGCGCAGAGACAGCGCGGAGCAGCGCGGAACAGCGCGAGCACACAGACGGCGCGAAGCGGCGCTGGACGACGCGGACGAACAAAGCAGACGGCGCACCACAAGAGAAGCGGTAATTGTAAAACTGTCTTAAGAATATTGTATTTTGTTGTGTAAAGTGTTAACTTAGTTAAGATGCCCCTAACTAAGGAAGTTGCGTCATCCTCCACTAGTGGTAAGATGTCAGTGAAAGAGGCCCTATGTATTGTGTCGAAAGTGTTCGAAGGGAACAAGAAAGACTTAAGGGAATTTATCGAAAACGTAGATGCAGCTTTTGAATTAGTAAAGCCAGAGGAACACGAAACGTTATTAAAGTTCGTTAAGGCAAAAGTAACCGGTGAAGCTAGGTCGAGATTGCAGGTGCGTGAACGCACAGGTACGTGGCAAGAGGTGAAACACGTTTTGAAAGAGAATTATGCCAGTAAGCGTACTATAGACTATTACGCTTGTAAAATTTTCCAAGCCAGACAGGGACAAGGGGAACCAATAGCAATGTGGGCAAGCAGAATTGATGAAATGCAGAGAGACTTTCGAGAAGCAGTAAATAGAGTTACGGCCAGAGAAAACTTGAAAGGTGCAATAGAACTAGTTGACTCCCTAGGAAGAGCGTGTTTTATACAGGGTTTAAGTAATGACAGAATACAAACAATAGTGAGAAGCAGAGGCGATGAAATCACGTTGGCAGCAGCAGTGGAATTGGCACTGCAGGAAGAGAGTGCGATATTGTCCATGAGAGAGCGGGGACTAGCCCCGAGGGTAACGTACACTCGAAATAAGGAAGCTGTAAAAAGCGCGAGAGAAAGTAAAGAGTTGAAATGTTTTAATTGTGGGCTGAGAGGTCACATAGCGAGCAAGTGTAGGAAAAGCAGGCCAGAGCATAGAGTACGAACCATGACAGGTAGAGAATTTACAAATTTTTGCTATGGGTGTGACAAGCCGGGACACACAGACATGGAATGCAGGGTGCGGTTAAGGAAAGTTCACCCGATAGATATCAGGGAATTCAGAGGGAATCACAGAGAAACCGATGGAGGGTTACGAGAGTGGAGATGTCCACAGTGTAATTTACCGGGGAACTGCGGAGTTCCGTGTACGAGAGTAAAAGATGTCGCATGTTTCAAGTGTAAGCGGCAGGGCCACTACGCGAAAGATTGCCACGAAGGGCCCTGGCACGCCTGGAGAAAAGGCAGGGTGCCAGTATCGAGTAAAACAGGAAAGGTGGTACAGGGAAACTAAGAGGCGGCAAGGCCGCGCAGTCGGGCCTTGTTGCGATAGGTAAGCCCACAGTGAGGGTAATCGACTGTGCAACAGAAAACGACGTGGTCGTATTGTACTGTGTAGAACTAAAGAAGTATTTAAAGTTATTAATAGACACAGGAGCACAATTGTGTTTGCTAAAGCGGACGAGTATTCCGGTAAAGAGTATGCTTGGGATCAATGAAACAGAAAAGCTTCGGTTGAAGGGTGTGACGAGTGAAGTTGTTAGCACTATGGGCACGGTACAAATAAACTTAAGTATAGACGAATCTGAAAAGGTGAGACAGAAATTTCACGTGTACGGTAGAGGGCTAGACATTCCGTACGACGGATTGATAGGGAGAAATTTCTTGACACAGCATAGAGTCAAGCTGGACTATGCGGGTAAATTGATAAGACTAAAAGGGCGAGATATACCCTTAGTAGTAGAGGAAGAACCAAAGGGACAAGAGATAGAAGCAGATTCAGAAATAGGCGGGGAGATAGGGCCCCGGGAAGAAAGAATAATGTTGTTGAAAGTGGACGGAAAGGTACCACGGGGAATCGAACGAGAAATGGTCATACCAAGGCAGGAGATTGCACAAGGGGTGCATGTACCTGAGTCCTTAGTAAAAGTGAGAAATGGGAAATGCATAGTAAGTGCATTGAACGTGTCAGAGGACAGAGTTCGATTAGGAAATGTCAGATTAATAGCGGAAGAGTTAGAACGAATAGCGAAAGTACGCGAAGTGAGATGTAGCACTGAGGCAGTAGGTAAAACGGAAAGTCGTGCTAGTGTGTTGCGAAGGCAACTCAGAGTGGATCATTTGAACGGCGAAGAAAAGAGCGCTCTAGCAGAGGTCTGCACGGAGTACGGAGATGTATTTCATCTGCCGGGGGACAAATTGTCCTATACTTCTGCAGTGAAACATAGAATACCGATTGCGCCGGAACACGCGGGGAAAGTAGTGAACGCTAGACCGTACAGGATCCCTGAAGCGCAAAAGGAAGTGCTAAAAGAGCAAATAGAACAAATGCTGAAGGATGACATAATTGTCGAAAGCAAGAGCGCATGGAACGCACCGTTACTGTTAGTTCCAAAGAAGTTAGATGCCAGCGGCAAGCAGAAATGGAGAATAGTAGTGGACTACCGACAATTAAATGACATCACGGTAGGCGATGCATTTCCACTGCCGAATATCTCCGATATCTTGGATCAATTAGGGCAAGCCAAGTACTTCTCGACGCTTGACCTTGCAAGCGGGTACCATCAAATATTGACGGACGAGAAGGACAGAGAGAAAACGACATTCAGCTCAAACTATCAACATTACGAATACAAAAGAATGCCGATGGGACTGAAGGGAGCCCCAGGATGTTTCCAGAGACTAATGAACACAGTATTGGCAGGTTTACAGGGTGTTAAATGTTTTGTCTATTTGGACGACATACACTCCTGGAAATTGAAATAAGAACACCGTGAATTCATTGTCCGAGGAAGGGGAAACTTTATTGACACATTCCTGGGGTCAGATACATCACATGATCACACTGACAGAACCACAGGCACATAGACACAGGCAACAGAGCATGCACAATGTCGCCACTAGTACAGTGTATATCCACCTTTCGCAGCAATGCAGGCTGCTATTCTCCCATGGAGACGATCGTAGAGATGCTGGATGTAGTCCTGTGGAACGGCTTGCCATGCCATTTCCACCTGGCGCCTCAGTTGGACCAGCGTTCGTGCTGGACGTGCAGACCGCGTGAGACGACGCTTCATCCAGTCCCAAACATGCTCAATGGGGGACAGATCCGGAGATCTTGCTGGCCAGGGTAGTTGACTTACACCTTCTAGAGCACGTTGGGTGGCACAGGATACATGCGGACGTGCATTGTCCTGTTGGAACAGCAAGTTCCCTTGCCGGTCTAGGAATGGTAGAACGATGGGTTCGATGACGGTTTGGATGTACCGTGCACTATTCAGTGTCCCCTCGACGATCACCAGTGGTGTACGGCCAGTGTAGGAGATCGCTCCCCACACCATGATGCCGGGTGTTGGCCCTGTGTGCCTCGGTCGTATGCAGTCCTGATTGTGGCGCTCACCTGCACGGCGCCAAACACGCATACGACCATCATTGGCACCAAGGCAGAAGCGACTCTCATCGCTGAAGACGACACGTCTCCATTCGTCCCTCCATTCACGCCTGTCGCGACACCACTGGAGGCGGGCTGCACGATGTTGGGGCGTGAGCGGAAGACGGCCTAACGGTGTGCGGGACCGTAGCCCAGCTTCATGGAGACGGTTGCGAATGGTCCTCGCCGATACCCCAGGAGCAACAGTGTCCCTAATTTGCTGGGAAGTGGCGGTGCGGTCCCCTACGGCACTGCGTAGGATCCTACGGTCTTGGCGTGCATCCGTGCGTCGCTGCGGTCCGGTCCCAGGTCGACGGGCACGTGCACCTTCCGCCGACCACTGGCGACAACATCGATGTACTGTGGAGACCTCACGCCCCACGTGTTGAGCAATTCGGCGGTACGTCCACCCGGCCTCCCGCATGCCCACTATACGCCCTCGCTCAAAGTCCGTCAACTGCACATACGGTTCACGTCCACGCTGTCGCGGCATGCTACCAGTGTTAAAGACTGCGATGGAGCTCCGTATGCCACGGCAAACTGGCTGACACTGACGGCGGCGGTGCACAAATGCTGCGCAGCTAGCGCCATTCGACGGCCAACACCGCGGTTCCTGGTGTGTCCGCTGTGCCGTGCGTGTGATCATTGCTTGTGCAGCCCTCTCGCAGTGTCCGGAGCAAGTATGGTGGGTCTGACACACCGGTGTCAATGTGTTCTTTTTTCCATTTCCAGGAGTGTAGTATGTTATGGGAGAAACCTGAAAGAGCATAACGAAAAACTCCGGGAAATATTTGACAGGTTGCGAGAGCATAACCTGAAGTTGCAGCCAGACAAGTGTGAATTTCTGAGGAAGGAGGTAATATTCCTAGGTCATTGTATCACGGACAAGGGAATATCACCGGATATGGCAAAGGTGGAGAAGGTGAAGTTCTTCCCACAGCCGAGAACAACAAAAGAACTAAAAGGGTTTCTAGGATTGATAGGGTACTATCGACGTTTCATTGCCAATTTCAGCAAAATTGCGAAACCTCTCCATGAGCTCCTAAAGAAAGGAGTAGAGTACCAATGGGGAGAACGACAAAAGAATGCGTTCGAGGAACTGAAAGAGAAATTAGTGAATCCTCCGTTACTTCAGTATCCTGACTTTACGAAACCGTTTATAATCACAACGGATGCGAGTAACGCAGCGTTGGGAGCCGTGTTATCGCAAGGGAAAAAGATTGGCGAAGACTTGCCGATTACATAAGCATCCAGAGCACTGAACAAAGCAGAGCTGAACTATAGTACAACGGAAAAAGAGTTGTTGGCTATAGTGTACGCGGTAAAGCAGTTTAGGCCATACGTGTATGGGCGAAAATTCACAGTGGTGACAGACCATAAGCCACTAACATGGATTTTCAGTGTAAAGGATCCGAGTTCGAGGCTCTTGAAGTGGAGACTGAAGCTCGAAGAGTACGACTACGAGGTAGTATATAAGCCAGGAAGGCTAAACAGTAATGCAGACGCGTTAAGCCGGATAAGGCAGGAAGAAAAGGAAGAGAGAATTTCAAAGCGAAATGTGGAGGCGGAAAGAACCTCCGTAGCACAAGCAAAGGCGGAACAGAGTTCCGTAAACGTGCGGCAAGCGCAAGTGTCAGGTGAAATAAAGCAGGAAACCAATGGTAGTGAGGAAATTAGCCCCGAAGAAAAGGAAAGCATATTAAAGGAGATGCACGATAATCCTTTGGGAGGGCACCAGGGAATGCATAGGACATTCGAGAGGATAAAAGCGTACAAGCAGTGGCGCGGAATGAAGCGAGACATTGAAAATTATATTAGAAAGTGTCCATCATGCCAAAAGAACAAAAATACACAGATGAAAACAAGGTTGCCATTAGAAATTACAGACACAGCTGAGACAATATTTGAAAAATGTGCAATGGATATAGTGGGTCCACTAGATGTATCTAGTACAGGGAAAAGATACATGCTAACGTTCCAAGACGATCTGAGTAAATTCACAGTAGCAGTCCCGATTGATAAGCAAGACGCGGAAACTGTAGCAGAAGCATTTGTGGAAAATATAGTACTAAGATATGGGATTCCATCAGTTTTGTTAACAGATCAAGGATCGAATTTTCTGAGTGATGTGTTTAAAAGTGTATGTAAATTGTTGAAGGTAAAACGTATAAATACCACAGCGTACCACCCTGAGTCAAATGGTGCTCTAGAAAGGAGCCATAGAACAATTGTAGAATATCTCAGACATTTTGTAACTGGAGATCAAAGTTCATGGGACAAATGGGTACCGTATGCAATTTTTGTATTCAACACTACACCACACAGCAGCACAGGTTATACACCATCTGAGTTAATGTACGGAAGAAAGGTTAACATACCAGGAGTACTGCAGCAAGAAACACTGCAGGTAAGTTACGATTATGATTCGTATGTAAATAAGCTAAGAGCAAGAATGCAGGAAGCCCATAGAGTGGCTAGGGATTCTATTATAAAAAGTAAGGTAATCAGTAAGGGACAGTATGATTTGAAACAGAACCCAAAAGAATTTAATGTAGGGGACAATGTGTTATTACACGACGAATCAGTGAGACGTGGTAGATCTCGGAAACTAGATTCGCAATGGAGAGGTCCATTTGAAGTATTAAAAGTGGAAGGTCCTAACGTAGTTATAAGAGTTAAGAGAAATAAAGAAACGAAAGTACATGCCAACAGGCTGAAACAGTTCTTTTAAAATTTCAGGTATGGCACTCAAGTGGCAAGTGATGCAACTCATCATAGTGATAGCAACATACAACTTCGTTGCATCAGAATACGAAACGAACGATTTTAAAGTGACCTCAATACCCAGCTCATCAGGACTCTATTACGATCACGTAGGACAAATAGAGATATACAGTACCACATGGAGAATAGTTACATATGTTAATTTAGATGTAATAACAGAAAGATTCCAAAAAGCCGAGAGGTACGGTAAGGCAGCGGTGCAGCGGTGCCGTGACACATTGAAACAATTAAACATTGGATTAATAGAATGTAGGGTATTAGATCAGCAAGTTACACATCACGTTGAAAAGATTACAGGGCTACAGCAACTCGTACAGCAACTCACAAAACACGAAACCAGAAGAAAGAGAGGAGTATTCAACTTCGTCGGACAGGTAAGTAAAATACTGTTCGGAACATTGGACGAAGCAGACGCAGCATACTATAAGGAAAGAATAGATGCTATGGAAAGAAATTCTGAAGGGTTGCTGAGGTTAACTAAGGAACAGGTGGCAGTGGTAAGGGCCACATTAGCAGGAGTAAACAGAACAGTGTATACACTAGAATCAAACGAACACATTCTAAGAACAGGCATGCAGAGACTCGAAAGGTTCATGAAAGAATACGTGAAGGAGACAGATATAGGTTTCAAACGAGTAGCAACTTTTGCCACTGTAACGGAACAAGTATTACAATTAGCGGCAGTGTTTGGCCAAATCGAGGAAGAGTATGAGCAAATGATAAATGCCATTGTAAATGCTCAAAAAGGAATACTTCAGCCTCACATAATTAACCCAGTGCAAATTGTGAAGTATCTAAGTTTAATCCGAGACGAATTAAAGGACGTGAAGTTTCCTGTTCCTCTCGCGGAGTCATCAGGCTACCTCTTGTTAAGAATAATTGACTTAGATGTGTTCATTTCCGGTAGCATACTAGGGTATGTAATTAATATCCCCTTAATAGATAATAATAATTTCAATTTGTACAGAGTTCTCCCATTACCAAAGGAGATCCCAAATATGAAAGGAAGGTACATATACATACAGCCAGAGAAGGAATTTCTACTGATAGATGAATCCAAAAGGCAGTACGCGAAACTTTCCGCGGATGATTTAAAATGTAAAGAATTGAGTAAGAACAGAAGACTGTGCAGACAGTCATTTGCATTGCTATCGACATTCGACCATGAGGAATGCGAAGCCAAATTATTACAACCGGTAAGAGAAATTCCGGAAGATTGTGTGCGAAAAATAGTCGCACTAAATCAGAGCCTTTGGACCCATCTAAACAGTAATGAATGGCTATATGTAGCTCCGAAGGAAGAAGGACTGACAGTATTATGTGGAAAGGAACCCCCGAAAGACTTATTAATGAAAGGGGTAGGAAAGATAAGCTTTTATAGCAAATGTAAAGGGTATGGAACGAGAGTGTTCATACAAACAGATAGAGTAATTCATAGTAACGTAACGAAAAAGGATATCATACCTCAAATTAATTTAGAGTTTGACTGTTGTGTAGTAAACGAAGAAAAGAAGAACGTCTCAATGCTAACTTTAGATTTACCATTGGAGCAGGTAGTAACCCAATTGGACGACTTGAAAGTCGCTGGGAAAAGGTTGGACGATGTCCAGCGGATGGCAGAAAGGCAGGAGGAAGAACTAAAATACTCCAGATACCTTACCCATTACTCAGTCACTACATACATAGCTATAGCAATAGTAATTGTTATTGTAATAACATGCTGTTGTAGAAATTGTAACTGCTGTAAAGAATGCTTCAAAAGTTTATGGAAGTACTTTGACGATAGTAACTGTTGTGGAAAAGTATGTATAAGAAACACCATAGTAAATCAATATCCGGAGACTAGCTTAAGTAGAAGACAAGCTAATAAAGAAACTGACGAAGTGGTAATATACGAAAGATGCGGTAGAAACCAAGAAGAGTCAGTCCTGTTCAGAAACAGGCGTTAAGTGAAATAAAAAGATAAGAATATATTAAAAGTGTCTTATAAAAAGGTGTAATCAATTTTAGTGTTTTGTCCATGTTTTATGAAACTGTACGTACTTGTAATTACCAATGTTGAATGAAAGTGGTATTTTGCATCAATGTTTAAAAATGTACCTCGATTGTAATTGTATCAATGATGTAAAAGAAAAAAAAATGTGTATCTTGAGAAATGTATGTATAAAATGATTGTGTCTAACAAAGAACTAAATGGAATTAAATGTAACGAATGTAGACGAAAGAAAAAAAAAAAGAAAAGAAGAAAAAGTGTATCTTGACAAATGTATGTGTAAAATGTTTGTGTCTCAGATGAAATTAAGTGTATATGAAAGAAAAAGAAAACATATGAAGTGTAATATATGTAACAAAAGAAAATGTAACCAATTAAAATGAGAGAACCTCAATTGACGCTACTCTGAGGAGTAACGCCAATTTCCCTGGCGGGGGAGGTGTTGTAACCGCAGGAACAAGCCAAGTCTAAAATGCAGTACCTTAAAAATAGTACGTAGGAAGAAGTTAAAGTTGTAGCGTGGGACGCCAGGCGTGGCCGAAGGGCCAGCCGAGGCGGCGCTCAAACCGCTGGGCAGCTGGGTGCTCGATAAGAAAGCAAACAGCCAGCAGATACAAACGAAGGTCTGTGTAGGGGCTCATGATAAGCAATCAATTAAGAAGAGCAACAGTAAGCATTCCTGGCTAGAGAGAGAGGTCTGGGAGTGGAGAGAGAAAGAAAGAGGGCCCTTGGTGGGGACCGCACTACGTCATGAGGAGCCAATGAAGGGCTCAGGACGCAGTGTGTGACCATATAGGGAGAGGCGTCTCTGCCCCTCCACTCAGCCTCTGAAGAACAATAGCAACAACAATGTTTTAACGAGACCAAATAAGGGCAAGTTGCCTTCGACGCTACGTCATGCCAAGCGCTGGCGGGGTCGGAGGGGAAACGCGAACAAAACCCGAGAGCACGCCGCTCTGAGGGTTTGTCTTGTCGGGTCTGGTCTTGCGGTTCTGGGAGTTGAGTTAGAGAGTGATAGCGGCAGCCGACTTGGGCTGGGGAACGGGCTGTAGGCAGGCAGCCGGAGATAGTCGCTGGAGTGCGTCAGGGCGTAGCCGCGGGACTCTAACGTAGGGTGTTGGGAAGCTTGGCAGAACTTCTAGTAGGCAGTCGGAACGGTGGAGTCAGTCACCGTCTCTGTGTTAGACTTGGCTTTCCTGTGAGTGCAACCACCGTCAGATAGGGCGAGCTGTACTCATATGGAATAAACCGTAATTTGTTAAAGTTATCACGACTTTAATTTCCACCGCCTTCCTAGCCTTGTGACAACCAGGGATTTCTACATCTTAGCCAGATCAAAGTCTCCCTCTCACTACGGTCAACCGGCTAAATTCCCATCCACGAACCGTGTCGCTCAATCCCTCGCAATACCCACGCTTGGGACTCGACAACATGAAGGACTAGCGTTTCATTATGTGTTGTAGCTAGGAAAGCGTCGAAGTAACAAAGGTTGGTGAAGACCTATTACCACTACCCTCATATCCTCAATGTGGTGCTTATTTGAAGTAATGAGGACAAAATTAAATTAACCGTGTGATGTAATACTTACAAATAATCATTGATTGCTAAGGTTGACTGGGCTCTCAAACAGTACACAAACGGCACAACAATTTCCGACAATGCCCTCAAACACCTATCAGGGAAAGGAGAAGATAGTGCCAAGAGAACTTCTAGAAGCTATAGTCGTAATCAATAGACCTAAGTGTCGGGAAAAGTCGTTAAGTTTCGTGCAGTATCCGAGCACAGTCAACTCTGTAACCGACCTTTTTTAAAATATGCTTAATTTAATACATTTTTGATTACTGGTAATAAGTTGCAGGTTTGAACATGGCGCTCCTACTGTGTGCTTTCAGGAAATCTTGTTGTTTTCGTTTCCCATTTTCACCACGGCACTGAGCGGGTAGGCATAGTACACTAGACTTGCAGTCCTGGTATACGAGTTGATCTCCAGAGCCACCATCCCGATTTTGATTTTCTGTAGCTTCACAGTTCGTTTAGGCGAATACAAGAATGATACCTTAAAATGGCCACCCCGCTTCCTTCAGTTCCAGTAAAAATAAAATCGGAGCAATACTCCATGTCCAGCGATCCTAGCTGTCGACGAGACATACAGCATTAAACTCATACCTTTATTCCAACCAAAGAAAAACAATCGATGGGCTACAAAGTGGAAACTGTGTGTTTGTTGTCACCACTGAGTAAAACGTACATTCTTTTCCAGGTACTTCTCCTCTCTTCGTGGCGTTTATTATATGGTGTTATCTCCACTCACTAACTCGTTATTGTCTGAAACTGAACCTCGTGCTGGAAAGACGTGGACTGTCGACATGTATGCACAAATGTTCACTGTCATCTCTCAAGAACATTACTGTCATATAGAAACACATCTCTATGAAGATACCATCGTCAAATGAAATTTATTGACTGATTTCTGCTTGATGATAAATGTTATATTTTACTAATTGAATGACTGACAATAAAATAGACTTTATATACGATTACACACTCTATATATTGCCTTACGGGGTTCTATTACAAGTCCAGTTTTCATTGATGACCTTTACTGAAACCCCCTGGAAATAAATACTGACTATACCTATAATTATAGGTGTAGGGAATAGAGTCATAACTATTCACTAATAAGTCTAGGTGCTTTCGAATTGGACAGTATGTGTCCCGATTTGTGTTACCAGCGGTGTACATTTCATCACTAGTCATGTATTTTATACTCAGGAATTAAAAAATTGATGCATTTCCTCTGTAATATACAACAAGAAGTCTAGCTCCACAATACAATTATTGCATTGTACATCAAAGCTTATTAGAATAGCATTCAACCTGTATTATGTACTACACACTTTGATGATATGTAGCGACATACATTGAGCATTTATTAAATTCTTCTTTCCCAACTTTGTTTAAGTTGTTTAACTTGCTTCTACAATTGAGTTAAAAAGTAAGCTACAGAGATGATTTTAAAGCACACATACGATAAGGCTTACAGCACAGTGTACATTTGTTTACTAATCATGTATTTTATCTTCAGAAATTAAAAACAGTTGATGCATTTCCTCTGTCGTATAGAACAAGAAATCTAGCTCCACAATACAATTATTGCATTGTACATGAAAGCTTATTAGAATAGCATTCAACCTGTATTATGTGCTACACACTTTGATGATATGTAACGACATACATTAAGCACTCATTTAGTCCTACTTTCCGAATTTGTTTGAGTTGTTTAACTTGCTTCTACAATTGAGTTAAAAAGTAAGCTACAGAAATTATGATTTTAAAGCACACATACGATAAGACTTATAGCGCAATATGTCTACATGTTAGTGGCCTCTACAACGAAGTATATTATTCAGTGATAGAGAACTCATAGAGTACTCACAATGAAGGTAATTGCATATCAGGGCATAGAGAAGTGATGAAAACTCTATGACTGGTTCAAATGGTTCAAATGGCTCTGAGCACTATGGGACTTAATTTCTGAGGTCATCAGTCCCCTAGACCTTAGAACTACGTAAACCTAACTAACCTAAGGAGACCACAAACATCCATGCCTGAGGCAGAATTCGAACCTGCGACCGTAGCGGTCACGCGGTTCCTGACTGTAGCGCCTAGAACCACTCGGCCACCACGGCCGGCTTCTATGACTCCTTTTAAAAATCTTATCATATTTAAGTAACTGTTTTAGAAACATGTTAAACGTAAGAAGAAAAAATTATCTTTTCGACGTTTAACAAATACACTCCTGCAATTTATTCATTTGTTTATTCCTTTATACATATCTGTGTGACATTACCATGGTGTAAAATACTGGCTTAAGGTATGCCACGTAATATGTAACTAGGTATGCCAGGGGGTGCACTTATTGGCTAGACTAGTGTTCCTGACTTGTATGATAACTTTTATTCCAAACAAAACAGACCACTCATCTTTTTGTCATCTACTTCTTACATACACGTTTTGCACATCAAAGGGAAGCGTAGTGATGTAGCAAGTGTAAGAATGTGTGGCTGAAATTTTCTGATGTAACAGGAATGTAAGCACGTATCACTGTAACACCACATGTGTTGATTACCATTAAGTAGGTGCTCATGCCTGAGCGGACCACACCAAACACGCATGGGCAGGCAGCTGACATGGTGCAGCCAAAGTCAGAACCAGATCAAATGCCAGGTCTGGCGCTGCTTCCAGAGCTGACCACAGTTGCCACTCCTGAAGTGGAGCCACAAAATGGAGGCACAGTCTGAATCTACTCTCACTGCCTAGCACCCTGCAGTAGCAAGGGAGAAATAAAGCACCACTGCACTTTGCATCAAACATACATGATTATTAACCAGTGTCTTATAAATGTAAGTTCTAGCACAGTCATTGCTGATAAATGAGGATGGGGAAAATTTGGGTGATTCCAATTTTTTAAAGTCCTTCAGTAGTCGACTATAAATAACGTATACAGTGTTGTAATATAATTTCTCTATTACTTCATTTATTCTGATGTGATGTAAAAGTCAATTCCTTCATTCGGTTTAATAACTAATTGTCTACAGTATTGAGGATTGTGGTACATGGAGCAACATGATACTGAATCTGCCGGAAAAGCAATGGAAAGAAGAACTTATAACAGCCGCAATTCCAATGCTCTTCCCGTTACTAAATGATTTTCAAATCTACATATATAACTGCAGGCGAACACTTCGATGTACATTCAGACATGAAACAAAAATTATTTTCGGCTATGACAGTTATCATCTGGAACTATTATACGACATTTTGAATTAATAGATCTAAAGCAGTACCTTATGTGAGAGAAAAAAGACGATTCTACTCACTAGTTATGAAACTACGATAACAAAATTAACATGTTTCTATAAATAACAATATCTGTAAAGTGTGCAGACAATATTTCAGCAGCATCCACATCTGCATATGCAATTCATACTGCACTGTAGGGAGTGATACTTAGCATAGCACCACATCATGGGGATGCTTCCCATTCCAGTCACTTGGATTGCCAGAAGAGTACATAAGTGGATGGAGAAAATCTCTGAACTCTCAGTTAATACATGGTCTGCAACGTTTTATTAGGATTTTGCTGGTTACTAGGTGTCTATATTAGATGCCTACCAGTTCAGACATTTTTGCGTTTGTGTTGCAGTGCCCATGGGGCAATCACGTCTGTGACTGTATCTGCCCCATTGCTTGTACATATTTAATACCACAGATAGTTCTATTTAACGTTAGTAATTGAGTAATATGCTAAAAAGTGCTGAACAGGTCATTCTTAGGGTATCTCCTATGTAGACTTGAAACACTTCGATTCTATATCTGTAAATATGGTCAGTAACATAATCATAGAGATTACTAGCCTCTTCGTTATGGTGAACCACAAAGCTTCACTGTCTGTTACAGTGCATAACAGTCCAGCAGACACGTTGCTACCGATATACTGTCAATCACATGCATACCTAGTGTAGTAGTTGCCAAGAAAGGAATTTAAAAATAATTGAACAATAAAGTCAGCTTTCTTTTACAAGAACTCTTAGTAGCAAAACTGTTATTGACAAAAAAACACAGAGAGCAGTTATCACTCTCTCTGTGAAATACACTTTATTGTGCAACATGAATTGGACGTCAGTAATGGATATTCTTATTACTTTCCAATTATATATTTCTCAAAATTTTTTAATGTCTTTATTACATACAATTTCTTTTCTACATCAGTCTTATGATAGTTTCACTGAAAGATGCTAGAGATAAAAAATGGATTGCTGCAGGCTACACACATTACACATATAATTCTGACATATATAAACTGAAAAGGCGCTTACATCACATGGAATACTGTGAATTAGATGATGGAAGGCAAATCATCGTCAGTAGTTAGTACTTCTACTTTCTGTAACCATTAGCACACTAGATCGAGTTGACAGACGTTTAGAGGGTGATACACCAGAAGACTGTCTGGACCCCAACTACCAACACTTTTTTGTTGACAGACAACAGAATTCCTGCTTTACACCTTCTATTACGAATCGCGAAGGACAATAGCGTCCCACAATGTTTGGGTTGACCACGTGATGGGATTTGCCAACCAGCTCTGTCAGGTGGGAGAATGGTGACAACTGTTTAGTAAGGTGCATTACTGGCGGTTTTCTCGAGAGTGAACATACAGTGATATGTTTCAGTTAAACATTTAAGTAAATGTGAAAGGAATATAAAATCGTTTTAGGTATGCAGTTTATTAATTGTCTTATTTCCAAAGGCGCTAAAGAGACGTTGTTAACAGTATACGCACATTTATCTTTTATGTATATACAGTTGTCGTCATTGATAATTGACTATCATTGTCCATTGATCTTCACTGACCCAACGGTCATTTTTATGTTTCAGACAGGTAGATAATGGACTGCAGGAGATCTTGAAGATGTAAAACAAGTTGTTGATGGAGGTGTGTTGCTTAGGTGGGCCGTTGAAACTTTTGATATACCTTGTAGTACACTACAACATGGATTAAGGAAAGGAAATTAATCCGACCGAGAGGTAAGCTGCACTTTGTGTCACACAGCCGCTGATTAAAACTATATTTTGAAGACTTTGTGAACTAATTATATCCATCTTTATGTCTCAGATGGGAACAAAGTCAAGTGCAGAAGATTGGGGCCTGTAATCACCATATCATTAATTGTATAGCAGTACGGGGTGTACATGATAATCAAATTACTCATACCCTTTATGAATTAATTACCTAATGGAATATGAGAATGAAAGCCGCCATACAGCAGTTCATACCATAAAAAACTTAAGAATGTATACATTCTTGACTGGCATCCTTGGTCTCCTGGTCTGTCATGCATAAACAATGCATGGCAAGACGTATACTTCCATACCAGGAAGCAGACAGCAGCTTTCATTTACTGACAGCACGCATTCGTTTCGAGCCACATTGTATGCATTCTGGGTGAGTCTCACTTCAAGCCGACGTTGTGTCAGTTCTGGGTGTTGGATGATGAGAAAGTTTAATTATTTATAACTCTTATGTAGTTAACGTCTCCTCAGATTTTGATAGGTATTTGTACTGATATAAAATGGTGTACGTGTTTCATTTTGCAATAGCCTGTACACAAAAATTGTGAATAATTATTAAATAAAGCTGAGAGAATGGCTCCAGGTAATATGGATGTGAATCTTAATTCATAGTTATCAATGTTGCTATTATTTGTCACAATGGAAGTAGCAATACGAAAAAGGGGAAAGAAAATTCCTAATATGGAACATAGTCTAGGGGCCCAAACATCAGTACTGGTGTTCACAAGTCTATTCTTCTGCATGGTTTATAGTATAAAGAATTTGGGAAGCCTCTTAAATGAATAGATAGGTTGCACTATATGAACGTAAGATTCATTGTAAAGAGAACAAAACAAAACTTTAATAATTGATAAAATTTTATAACGAATTCTGACATATATAATCGGAGAATTGTAATACATAATATTGAAAAATTCTAGCTAAATGTGCAGCATGATAACCCAATGTAACGAGAACGAGGATGACATTAACTATTATTGAATAAATTCCTGTACTTTTTAAATTAGTTCTTAAAGTGAGTGATTTCCCTTCTATATTGCTGTTCTTATGAATGGAAGACGATCGTAATTCATGTGTATAAACTTTCAGGTACATGATTAGTTTTCTTGGTTGTGCTGTATTTATCAGATATAGTGTTTACAGTTTTGTTTTACGTCTGTTAGTGCTTTCAACCTCAAGATTCATACCATGTCCAGCAAGATAATTCAGCCTTTAAGATATGACAACAATACGGCTGATTGTGGAGTTTGACGTAAGCGCTGTGTAGCTGCGCTTGCCTTCTACGAGTCGCGTGATAAGCGCCCCACTGCAGTATAATAGGAGGCCGGTGAGCTCCGTAGTGACACTTGTAGCACGGCACCCAGTGTAGAGACCATTGCAGCCATGAAGGGAGGCCTCGTCCTGCTGATTGCTGGTGTGTTGCTCGTGGCGTACTGCACGCCGCTCGCTGCTGCAGACGATGGCGACGAAGTGGTGGAAGAAGTAGGAGAAAACAGAGACGCTGATGACGACGACGGCGACAGCATAGCAGACGACGATGACTACGTCATCGATCCTGAGGAGGGTCCAAATGCAGAGAGCAGGCGGACACTCAAAGGTAAACACCAGCGAAGGCGAGCAGGCTGTGCACGGCTCTAACTGCTGTGGTGTCGCTAGTGGCTCCCTGAGGCAGGCGCTCTGAC
This sequence comes from Schistocerca cancellata, assembly GCF_023864275.1. Taxonomy (NCBI): domain Eukaryota; kingdom Metazoa; phylum Arthropoda; class Insecta; order Orthoptera; family Acrididae; genus Schistocerca; species Schistocerca cancellata. Next base: position 103,500,552 of record NC_064633.1, read on the forward strand.
ACTGTGTCTGTCTGCAGGCAGCTCAAGTGCAGCATTCATGTCGTCCAGTTTTGGTGATATTACTATTACACCACTATCACGTTTCTTAATAGGCTGAATATGTTGCTACATTCAATCGCAATTCTCTCTAATATTATGTCTGATAATAATTGTTTTACTTGCCAAATATGGACCCCCTATAAGACCTATCAGGTTCACATTTGGATCACTCTGAGGGTCTATCTGCTGAACCATGATGACATCTAATCTCCGTGTAGCTTATCAGTATAAAATTTAGAAAACAAAAACAAATTAGTATGAGTCATCTATAAAAATTGGTACTAAATTTGCACTTTGGTTACAATTAGTCGTTGAATAGGTAATGGTACTGACAGAAAACTGCAATTCCAATAAATATCTGTCTACCATGTTTCATAAATAAACACTAATAAACCAAAGGTGAGAGATTCTCCCTTCTGCAGTGTAAACGAATCATAGAACTTTAACTAACAAACTAGCAAGCACGCTAGCATTGTGCGGTGCTAAGTTATACGATGATACACTGAACATGGTATTCAAGGATCTCATTACATATCTGACATTTCTTTTTGCATTGGTAGAGTTTATTGTTTACCATACGTACAATTTTGTTATGGAACAGGGTATAGTTACTATTTGAGTTACTTGTTAAGGAATATAATAATTAACAGAGTTTCGGTACAGTGTCGACGTTGTTATACCAAAAAGACGTAAGATGACGTTTTTTCTGAAATAAATCTTAGTGTCACTAAGTGTGAGGAATACTGTCATTGACACTACACAGTAACAGTAGTTTTTGAGCTGTAGTCCGTAATTATGTCATTTTTTTGGTAATTAATGTGGCAAAAGTAAGTGAAACACTATTAGCAAAAACCTACAAGCCAGACAATGCTTACGTAGACGATGGTACTTCTGAATGTCGGGCACAGAATCATAACTATAACGGCTCTAATCACTGTCTAGTTAGATAGAAGGTGCCCTGATTTGTACCACGCACAGACAATCTATCTTCAGTAGTCATTTAGTCACTTGTATTTTGATTTTCTACTTAGCAATGTAACATAGTAACGGCAGTTAATCTTTCATCTAGAACACAAAGTCTGTCTCCACAATAGAATTCAGTAAGTCTCACAGCACAATTTGTCAGCATGTTAGTGGTCTGTACAAAAAAGTACATCACGCATTGACTGAGGCGAATATGATCTACTGTAAATGAAGATAGTACTACACGAGAGTTGTACTGAACTGAGGAAAACACTAAAACTAGTTTTAATAGTCTCACCACAGACTATTACATAACATGAACATTTTAAACGTGCAAAAAAGATCAATGATATTTTGAATAACACCATAGATGCCAATATTACAACATATTTCTCTGTCTATAACTTTGTAAATACGTGTGTCAGAGCACTATAGTGTAAAACACTGACTGGCAGTATACTAAATTATTTGGAACCAATTATACCACGACTAGCAATTGTAGGCTAGATCAGCGTTCCTGAAGTATAAGGTAGCAACTATTCCAGTGAAAGCAAACCAGTCATCTATGTGTTAAACGCTTCTGAAGTATACTTTGCGCCTATAAAACGCGAGCATAGTGTTTGCAGCAGCAGTAACAGGTGTTGGTATTACGGCTACTGAACTTTTCTGGTAAGAAAGAAGGTAACCAGGTGTCACTGAAACGTCACGTGTGTTGTTTTCTGTTGAGCAGGTGCTCACGCCCGGGCTGGCCACGCCAAGCATGCGAGGGCAGGCAGCCGACACGCTGCGGGCAGAGCTGCAGTCAGGCCCCACGCCAGGTCAGGCGCCGCCCGCAGAGCCGCCCACAGAGCGTAGTCGCCGCTGCTGAGGGTGCGCCACACCGTGGAGACGCAGTCTGGAGCTGCTCATACTGTCCTGTATCCTGTACTCACAAAGCAGAAATATAGCACCGATTGTAATTTAAAAAATGGTTTTATTACCCAGCGTCTTACTCGTGTGGACTATGAGAGACAATGTTATCAAAATTGTGAAGTTTGTAATGGAATTAGGTGCTTACTGTAATTGTGTTGTGTGCAAGTTTTTTTTTTTTTCTTTATGGGATCTTTGTATCCCATTCTGATCTAAATGTCTGTTAGTACTATTTTTTAAAGCAGCAAATACTGTTGCAGAAGAGCTCTCGTTCATTCCGTTAAGAGATGAAAGGAAAACTTCAATTTGAAATCACAACGTTTCTACGTGGAAGGTAAATTCCGTACGATTTAAAGGAGCCAAGGGTCGGGAAGTGCTGATAGTACCTCTGACAATATCACCCAAGTTAAGTAGTAGAATAGCCATAATAATAATGAGGAATACTGTGAAACTGAATAAAAACAACGTAAAAATGTATCGAACGTCTAATACGACTTATGTATAGTGGAAGAATATTTGCAAATACACGGAATTAAGACATTATGAGCACTTGAGACAGCCTAATAAAGAGATTCTCGCTGCTCCAAAAGCTATGCAGATAAACAAGGTAGAGGTGATAGTAAAATCCTTACAGCTTGAGACCTACGACAGCCAAAAATTTCGGCTTTCCCAGAACAGTCTCGTTCGTTATCGATTTTTTGCGGAAAGGTAAATGATGGAATGGCAGATAGTTTCTCATGACACAAAGATAATTAAAAACAGTTGAGAACTTGTCGCTTTGGCTATATTTGTAACATCCTTACTTCTAACGAAAGAACTTTTTCGATCATCTCTGTGAACACGTGATGAGTATCTGAAGATGAGGTTCAAGTGGGAAGTGCGAAATGCTGCTTTGTTGAGAGATGGCATTGTGGCTGACTCGTGCAAGGTAATGTGGGGTGCACCACTTGAAACGGAGTATAGCCAGCTCTGACTTGTAGCAGGAGACATAATATCTCAACGTGCAAGGCCGGCTCTCATTTAATCGCATTCATATGCGCATATGCGCTTTCATTTGATCAAGTTTCACACACTCGTTACACATGCCTACTTATATACCATCTTAAAAATCACTTGTGCTTTGGTTTGGTGAAATAGAGCACACGGAGAACTTTGTATCACGAAGAATTCCTTTAGCAGAGGGGCTCCATCTGAAACCTCTGAAATGAGAAACGTACATAATAGTTATTTGAATGACATGTCCACAATGGTGGCTGAGAAAACCGCGACCAAGTCGACAAATTCTTCTTACAAAAACTCAGCTACTAGCCTGTACGCTGAGCTACAAAAAATAATATGTATTCAATATTCAGTGAGCCTATTAAGCTACTGAAACAAAGACAAACCATGGTCTTCCTATTGAAAAAATTCTGTACTATTTAAAAAAAGTTATATGCCACCACCAATCACTTGTCTTGCCGATAACGTTCTGCTTATACGTTTGGAGCTAGGGCCTTTTTTCGAGGTGTGTGTTGTTGGTTTGGCTAGCTGAACGGCACGTGACTGACGAATTGTTGCCTTTGGTTGAATCCTCATGTCAGGGACCGACCCCTACAAGCTGCAACTGGTTTAATAGGTCGGAGCCAATCCTTGCCGCCTCGCTTAAGGACTGATAGCGTCGAGTTACGGGAAGAGTAATAATCGACAACTTCCCGACCTAGTCTCAGAGACCAATTACACGGATCACAGGCAATAACAACTCGCCTTGGAATCCTGGAAGTCACGACTACGAGTGGAGCTAAGCGTTGTTTTTTTACGTTTTTTTGTGTACTTATCGTCATAATGCCACATCTGCGTTAACGTGGAATTGGACCTCTTATATTAATGCGCCTCCGAATGATTATGTGTGTGATCATCGATCAGTGTAACTTATGTTAATGTATTGTTCCAGGCTATATTCTGCGCCAGTGTACCAGTATTCTCTGATAAAAATTAAATTGATGGAATTCAAGTTGTAACATAGACTGTTTTAGAAGCGAGGCACCCTTGTAGATAAGGGTGGATTTCGGTCTTGCAGCTGAAATAACAGCATTGGAAAAGCACTTGATTGTCAGCTTTAGATCTGAACGGTCTCCTTTATTTTTAGTACAAATGATTATTGTAAGAAGTCACTCTGTTGACTGTGGCTGTCATTTGCGACCTTGTCCAAGAAAATATAGGAGGGGAGGTACTTCTCCACTTCATAACCTTGTGATCTGTGGTCCTCTAAGATGATAGTAAGAGTTTCATCAGCGTAGATGCGTTCCCGGTTTTTGCGTTTCCTTCTGACCTCTTATCGTATTCCAGATAAGAGAAGGAATGACTTCTGTTTGGAAGGCTATCATGCTTTCCTTATATAGACTTTCAAACGAACCAGAAACTTTCATAGAAATTTGAGAACAGCCATTTTTGTTTCGTCTCCGTTTTTGGGAAGTATCCATTGCAATTCTTCACAATGTCTTAGAGTGCGAACTGCCATTCATCTCCATTTATTCCCACATTATAAGCAACGAAATTCACCCAGACAGATACGTCATCACCATTTGATCGTTCAGTCTTACTGTGAATATTATTACAACATCAACTCTGAAAATCCTTTTCGCTCAACTACCGTCGTGTCCACCTTCAACTATAAGACCATCTTCGATGTGATCCACTCGAATTTTTACTAAACCCCAGTCATTATTCTGTTTTGTCATTATTTCCTTTACAGATTTTCGAAATATCTTCGTTACGTCACGAACAACATAAAATCTTTTTTTTTTTTTCATTTCGTTTTACATGTGATGCGTCTTTCTCACAGAAATTACTGTTTATTTTAAGATAAAATGTCTGAACTATCGATCGATAAATGTGAGTCTCATATCACTCTGTACCTTTCTAGGATAATGATCCTTCTAATAAGAGTTCCTGCACCTTTCATCAGCAACACCGTTGCAGCTCACCAGAATGAGATGTTTACCAATCTTTTTCGTCTTGACCCCTCAGCGACCTATTGTATTCCTTTCTCCATCATACTGTTAGTTCTACGCCATCCTTAAGACTGTTATTTAAAATAAAACATTCGAACATTAAGCCGACTTTCACTGAAGAACGTAGTCAAACAATGTCCTGTTGACGACTGATGCCTCCTCCATAGCCAAACACAGCCGTGGTCGACAAAAGACCCAGTAGAAAGCGCATGTATCTGACAGCGGAACAACGAAATACAGATAACGTCTGAAACTACAAGGCTGAATATTATAAAAACTTGAATAGAAAGTAAGAACTTGGCGGTCATTAACCACTCAATTTCTATAAAACTCATGAGTGGCAATATGCCACCCAACTACGCTTTCGAAACTTTTTTCAAATTTTTGAAAACAATTACATTGCTCTACCACTTTTCTTCTAGAAATGTGTCGGTCAAATCAGCTAATTCTCAGACTATGCATTTCTTGTTGCAACGAAACGGATATTCAACTAAATATGAAGAACTAGCGTTTCATGTTGTATTGTAGCTTCTTCCAGAACGTTGAAAATCTGACCAATGTGAGATTCACTCCCACAGAAATGAACGTTCTAAACAGAGACCTGAAATTTAATATACAACAACGCCTTGGAAACAGTATCATCAAATACATTATTGCAAAATCTAAAGTAGCGCCTGATATGATCTAGTTGCCACCTCATGAGCAGAACCGTATTACTTGTAAAATTGCAAAAATAATACAATTATAGGTCAGATAAATTATAAGCTTCAAGAAAATAAGGCAATTAGTATAAAATTAGATAAAGGAAATTCATTGGTGACAATGTCAGAGGAAGATTACAACAGGAAAGTACTACAATTTTTCTACCCATAAAATTATCGATCGAGATCCAGTCAACAAATTTAATGCTCAACTAAAGAAAGCTCTAAAACATGTAACTTCATCTTCACAGAAAAGGCTATAAAAAGACTCCAGTATAATGAATCCAACAACACCATCATTGTGTGCCCAGCCCAAGATACATAAAGAAAAAATACCGATTCGTCCAATTCTTAACATGGTTAATAGCCCAGTACATGCTGTCAGTAAAAAGCTCAACACGCCCCTTAAGCAATATTACATATACGATATAGATTACACTACAAAAAGCTGTTACGATATTGTTAATAAAATAAAAAATATAAAAATACCAGAAAAAGAAATACTCTTTTCACTAGATATATCTAACATGTACTCAAACATTCCAGTAACAGAAACAATTGGAATCATTAAAAACAACTTTCTCAAATATAACACAATCACTCAAGGAGAAATTTGTGAAATATTAGAATTTCTACAATTAATAACTTCCCACAATTATTTCTCATTTCAGAACAAAATTTATCTCCAAAATATGGTGTAGCAATGAGCACATGTCTAGCAGGTACATTAGCTGATATTTTCGTTCACGCTGTTGAAGAAAAATTTTTCAGCAGCTCCACTCAAATGAGCCAAAAAGTCATTTATCACTTTAGATACGTCGATGACATCTTGATCCTGTTCGATCATGTTCATGTATTCACAACAGTTTGCATTCAAAAATTAATTTAACTATGGAAAGAACAAAATAAGATCATAAGCTATTAAGATCGCAATTTTAATGATTCTCTGTGTGACTTGCGTAAGTCCTGTACCAAACAGTAAACAGGCGTTTTTATTGTTCAGATATTCCGTTATGTCTTTCAGTAACCATGTAATAGTTTTTAACTTTACATGTGTTACTTTATCGTAAGAAACTAAAATTACATCAGGTTATGGCCCCAGGTTTGTTTTAAATAAACGGAATCTGCGATTAATACCTGGCCCCAAGTGTACTCTCACGTAAAGTTAACCCGAAATGGCAACTGAAGCGGAGAAGTAACGTATTCATTTATTCTATGGAACGACTTTCAACAACTGTAAATTCAGGATGGAAATTCTCCTTGAGGAACTGGAACTATTATCATTTGTGCAAGCGAATTATCTCACAAAGGTGGGATTTCTCGATGGAGAGGAGAACACGCAGCCTCCCGCAAAGGAAGAACGACTGGCCGAAATGGCTAAACAAGATCGTAAATGTCTCATCTTGTTCAATGCATTGCCGACAGTCACTTGTAATGCGCGAAAGATAAGGTGACTTCTTTTGGTTTATGGACCTCTCTGTGCAATACGTTCGAGAGAGAAGGAATTGCTGGTCAACTTCTGTTGAGAAAACAATTGTTAACTATGAAATTTAACGCAACAAATGATTTGCCAGTTAACCACTTTCTGAAGTGATTTACGTTCGACAGGAGCTACTGTCGAAGAAACGGACATAGTGTGCCATTTGCTTTTAACGATGCTTGAGGAATACTCCCATCGAAACGCTCTCAATGAACGACTTGACGCTGAACTTTGTGAATAATAGGTTCCTGGATGAAGAATCGAAGCGGGAGGGAGTCGTCGGGAAAAACAAAAACGATGAAACACCGCTTCCTATAGCTTTTCAGACTCAACGGTATCTAAAAAAGGGTTACTCAGACACCAGTAAAACAAGAAGTCAACAAGGCACATCTTCCAACTTTACTTGTCACCGTTGCGGGAAGCCTGGACACAAAAAGGCTAATTGTAGAGTTAAGTTACCAAACAAGAACTCAGGAATCAACAACTGTATGGTCGTAGCTAACGTCAAAGGGGAAGATGGGTTTTGTTTTGCAGCATCAAATGAAGATCAGTCAACGAACGACATAAATTGGTTCTTGGACTCTAGATCAACGGAACATCTGATTAACAGTAAGATACCTCTCACCAATTTAATGATTAAATTTTCTATATCTGTGCTTGATCTTAATTATAATTTGCTGTCAGTTAGAATACTGGAATGAATAGTTTTAGAATCACATTTGCAAAGCCTCAAGGTTTAATTAAGAAACCAAAAGAAACTGTTGCCATTGCAAATAGGAATGAATCTCAGTTATATGTTCTAAATTTGTTGCAATGAAAAGCCTTGTCAGCTGTTTCAACTACAACTAATGCGAAACTGTGGCATAGCAGATTAGGCCATTAGAGTTACGATAACATTAAATGCCTACAGTCACAAGTTGATGGTCTGGAACTGAACACTTCAACAATCACCACGGAACAATGTTCAAATTGTGTCGAAGGAAAACCATCACTGCTGCCACACAATCACAGTAGGAAACGTGCCACCAGACCTCTTCAGTTGATCCACAGTGATCTGTATGGGCCAATTGAACCGGAATCGTTCGACGGAAAGAATTATGTAATCACGATCGTCGACGACTTTACACATTTCACAATGTCCTATACACAGAAATCGAAGTCAGAGGTAACTCGCCATCTGAAGATGATTTACGCCATGGATACAGCTCATTTCAACTTGAAGATTAGCAGATTGCGCTGTGGTAGTGGCGAGAATATATGTCAAATTAATTGAAACAGTTTTTTGAATAACAAATAATACAGTTTCAATTTACAGATACATTCCTCAGCAAAATGGTGTTTCAGAGCGAATGAACAAAACTATTATTGAGGAAGCTCGTTGTATGGTACTTCAGTGTAAATTATATAAAATGTTCTGGTCAGAAGCTGTTCGTACTGCCGTGTACCTACTTAATAGAAGTCTTACCACACTTTTGGAAGGAAAGGAGTCTGCAGCTTTTTGGTATGACAAGAAAACTAATTTGAGTAAGCTGAAAGTGTTCGGATGTATTGCTTATCTACTGGTACCAAAGGAATTGAGAACAGGGAAAGATGAAGGCAAGTTCTTAAAATGCTATTTCACTGGTTACTGCCCTAATGGCTGCAGGCTTTGGTGTCCAGAGGAAGGAAAAATAGTCTGAGGAAGGAACATTGTTTTCTATGAAGGACTTTGAAAGTAAACCAGCTGAGGACTGGATCCCAGAATCTGTACAGGAATCATCCAAGAAGGATGATAATGAAGAAGACATCGTCGAAGAAGATGCCAAACCAAATGATAGGGGTCATGAAAAAATTCCCATACCAGAACTGACCAGTGACGAAGAGGAAGCTGAAAATTTATCAGAAAAGAAAACTGTTCGATGATCTACAAGGAAGAGGAACCCTCCTAAATATCTGAAAGACTATGCTGTTCTTTGCACTCAATGCTGATTCATTTGTGGATGATGTACCGAAAAGTTACAAGGAAATTGAAAATCGTGAAGATAAGGAATATTGGTATAAACCTGTACAGGACGAAATTGACTATATAAAGGAAAAAAAGAGTTCGACCTTTCTTAAATTACCACCTGGAAGGAAGACTATTGACAGTAAGTGGGTGTTCAAATTAAAAAAGGACAAGGATGGAAATATCATAAGACACAAGGCTAGACGTGTGGCAAAAGTATATTCACAGAAAAGAGGATTTGACTACGACGAAACGTATGTACCAGTAGCTCGACTAGCATCTGTTAAAATAATGCTAGTCATTGCAATCCAACTAGGACTGTTTCTGGAACCACTTGATGTCGCCAACGCTTTTCTTCATGGATTACTTAAGGAGGAAATATACATGACTATTCCTGAAGTAGTGGGTGTTCCAGAAGAACTGAAAGACACGATTGGTTTGGTTTGCAGGTTACAGAAATTTATAAATGTCTTTACTATATCATTTTAAAGGACGTGGTCATTTATATTGTGCTCTATGTTGATGACATTTTGATGGCAGGAAGTAATAGGAAATGGACTTCGGAAACGAGATTTCTATGAACAACGGAGAAATGTGTCTGAGCCAAGCATCATATTTGAAGAATTTGCTACAACGATTCAACATCAAGACTGTAATCCGATCAAGACGCCTATGGACATTAAACTGGAAATCAAGGAAGGAAAAATTATCGATAAGCCCTGCAGTGAGTTGATTGGGTGGTTGATGTACGCAATGGCAGGAAAAAGAGCTGATTTGTGTGCTGTGGTCAACTTGTTGAGCAGATACCAAAACAATCCATCGGAACAACTCTGGAAAAGCTTAAAAAGAGTTTTGAGATATTTCAAAGGAACCGTCAATATGTGACTGCATTATCGAAAGGTGAATCAAGAGGTTCTTCTGGTTATGCTGATTCAAATAGAATAGAAAAGAAGACGCAAGATCTACCCCTGTACATCTACTAAAATGTTTTGGAAACACCGTCTGTTGGGCAACAAAGAAACCGACTAGCGTTGCTTTGTCTTCTACAGACGCAGAATGTGTAGCTCTGGCGACAGCTGCAGCAGTTGCTCTGGGTGAAATATTTGCTGGACGATATTCAAACTCCAAGGAACATGGACGTTTGACACAAGTTAATGTTAAATATAATTTTGTTCGTCAACTTCACCACCGCAGCATCATCACTGCCGAGCATGTACGTTCGGAAGACCAGACTGCAGATATTTTTACTAAAGACTTACCAGCTCCTAGATTCATGGCTTTTAGGACTTTGTTGGGTTTAATTTAATTTTTGTTAGCGTTAAATGTAAAATCATTAAACTGAGGAGGGGTATTACGCTTGCAATTTTAATGATTCTCTGTGTGACTTACTTTAAGTGCTGTACCATCAAAGAGTAAAAGAGGCGTTTTTGTTCAGTTGTTCTGTTACGCGTTTCAGTTTAATCAAAACTATCTAATAGTTTTTAACTTTAGTTGTGTTATTTTATCGTAACAAACTACAATCACATAATAAACTTTCTGGATTTAAAAATTTCAAACCAAAACCCTGAACACGTATTCGATATTTTTCGTAAACCAACGACAACAGACATAATTATCCACAACCAGTCATACCACCAAGATCGCACAAGCTCCCATACTGTCATTCTACGTTACACAAACAACTTTTCACCGAAAAGAGAAAACACTGAGAAAGAAATAGATCTTTTTCGAAATGTATAAGCAATCCTAAAGAGTTGGTAAGCACGTCATTCAAAAAGAAAACCAGATACATGCCAGTCCATAGATGAAATAACTAAAATGAACCACAGGAAAATAAAGTTCTTGTATTTGCGAAAAAATTACTCGATGTTTCAACGATTCAAAATTATACACCAGTTACAGAACCACTGAAAATCCAAATCGATTGTTGAGACATATCGCACGTAAATCAGAACCGTATTCGCAATCATGAATCTACAAAATGAACTGTGAAGAATGCCCATAATTTTATATTGGGCAAACGGGAATAAAAGTTAGTACACGATTTAAAGAACACACGACATTAAGCGACAACAACCAATCAGCATTTGCTGCACACTTAAAAGACACTAACCACAAAATACATAACATAGATGGATCACTTCAAATATTACATCAGTTACAGAAAGAAAAAGTCATGGATGTAATCGAGGAAATTGAAATCTACATACATCTAAAAGATGTCAGACAGAGTTCTAAATGAGCAAAAAGACCTGCGAAATGGGAAATTCCTAGACAACTTCTACCAGTTCTACGGCGAAGTGTTACAGAAGCATAGAATGTAAAATTATCCTTACACTCTATTTCATTAGAATACTGTGATAAATGTGACATATAAGATCTTTGCACGAACTGTACAAAAATGACGTGCTCCTACAATAACAGCGCAAATATTTAGAAATTTTTTTAAGGAAATTACTTACAGTCTTATTCACACCAATGATGAGCGATAATTAAATATAACTGAGAACAAAAGCATATGCAAGTTAGGTAGCAAATTTCTGTAAAATAATTAATCCAGTTATGTATAATAACACCAATATTCATTGACTGCTGAGGCTGACAAGGACCTCAAACAGAACACAAACGGAACGGCAATGTCCCACTTTACCGACAAGTACCTATCGCGAAAAGGAGGCGAAACTGCCAAGAAAACTTCTAGAAGCTATGGTTGATATTAGTAAGCCTATGTGTCGGAGAAAGTCGTTAAGCTTCGTGCAGTAGCCGAGCATAGTCTACTTTTGCGATCAAACATTTTAAAAATATGTTTCATTTAATTAATTATTCATTACTATTAATACGTCGTACGTTGGAACATAACGCTCCTGTTGTGTGCTTTCAGGAAACCTTGTGGTTTACGTCTGCCTTTTACAACGTGGCACTGAGCGGTGTGGCATTAAAACACTAGACTCGCATTTGGGATACCCGAGATGAACCCCAGAGCCGACATCCCGATTTGGGTTTTCTGTGGCTTCGCAGCTTCCTCTAGACGAATGCCGGAATGGTACCTTGAAGTTGCCCCGCCGCTTCCTTCAGTATCAGTAAATAAAAATCGGAGCTATTATCCATGTTTTGTGACCTTGGCTGTGGACGCGATGTAAATCATTAAACAGATTTCTTTATTCCAAACACAGTAAATAATCGCAGAGCCTGCGAAGTGGAAACTGTGTGTTTGTTATCAGCACTGAGTAAAACGGAAATTCTTTTAAAGGTACTTCTTCTCTGTCTGTGGCGGTTATTCTGTGCTGTTACCTCCACTCATCAGCTCGCTATTGTTTGAAATTGAACCTCATGTTGGAAAGATGTGGACTGTCGACATGTATGCACAAACCTTCACTGTAATCTCTAAAGAACATTACCGCCATACAGAAACACATCTTCATGGAGATACCAGCGTCCAAAGAAATTTATTGGCTGAGTTCTGCTTGTTGAGAAATGTTATAATTTACTAACAAGATGATGGACAGTAATTTAGTTTTATATGTCATTAGAAACTCTATATATTGCCATAGAGGGTTCTGTTACAAGTACAGTATACAATGATGACCAGTTGTTCAAACCCACTGGAAATGAAATCCTGGCTATGCTTATGGTTATAGGTGTAGGGAATAGAATCATAACTATTCACTAATGACTCTATGTGTCTTCGAATTAAGTAGTGTGTGTCCTGATTTGTGTTACCAGCGATGTACATTTATTCACTAGTCATGTAGTTTTATTACCAAAAATTAACAGTATAAGCTGCATTTCCTCTTTCTTATACAACAAAAAGTCAAGCTTCAATGAAGAATTATTGCTTTCTACATGACAGTTTAGCATTAAACCTGTACTATGTACTATACACTTTGATAATATGTAGTGATTTTAGACTGTGACGGTTATCATCAAAATTATCATGGGAAATTAATGACATAATAGATCTAAAACAGTGTCTGCTGTGCAAGAAACAAGACGATTATAATCACTCGTTATGAAACTACAGTAACAGCATTAACATGTATCTATAAATAAAAGTATCTGCAAAGTGTGCACACAAAATTTCAACAGCAATTGCATCTTAAACATAGGTCAACTTTCCCAGAAACTTGCTGCAGAAACTATGTTAAAATGTAAGTTACAGAAATTAAGGTTTTAGAGCACACATATGCTCAGGCTCACAGCACACTACGTGCACATGTAGTGGCATGTACAACGAAGTATATCATTCATTGATAGTGTGAATAGCAAGTACTATCAGCGAAGATAATAGCAAAATGATGGCATAGTCAAGCGAGGAAAATACTATAACAGGTTTTAAAAACGTAACATCTTCACACAGCGCTTTTTAAACATGTTAAATATAAAAACGAGCAATTACTTTTTGGACATTCAAGAAATATATACTTCCAACTTATTCATGTGTTTATCCCGTTATACTGTTGTGTATGGTACTACCATGCTGTAAGATACAGTCTTAGGATAAGACACATAATGTGTCACTGGGTGTACAAAGACATGCAGTTATTAGCTAGACCAGTCTTCCTGAGATGTCAGGTAACAATTACTCCAAAGAAAAGAGACCAACTCTCTTTTGTCATCCACTTCTTTCATATCATCTATTCACATAAAAGGCAAGCATAGTGTTTGTAGCAGGTGTAAGCAGGTATGGCTATTGTACCTCTTGAAATTTTCTGGTGTGACAGGAGTGTAAGCAGGTGTCAATGGAACACCATATGTGTTGAGTACCATTAAGCGGATGCACACACCTGAGCTGGCCACAACAAACACGCATGGGCAGGCAGCTGACATGCTAGAGGTCAGTCGTTGCCTGCAGAGGTGCCCACAGTAGGCACTTGCTACTCCTGAAGTGGCGCCACAAAAGTGGAGCACAGTCTGAAGCTGCTCACACTGTCCTGTACCCTGCAGTAAAATGGGAAAAGTAAAGCATCACTGCACTTTCCTGCAAACACATGTGATTATTACCCAGTGTCTCATAAATGTAAGCTCTAGCGCACTCATTGATGATAAATGAGGATTTGGAAATGTTGCAACATATTCCAAATTTTTAAAATTGCTTCAGTAGTCGACTATAAATACTGTATACTGTGTTGGATATAATTTCGCCATTACTTTATTTATTCTGATGAGGTGTAAAAGTCAGTTTCTATATTTTGCTTAATAAGTGATTATCTGCAGTATACAGTACTGTGTTATATGGAGCAATATGATACTGAATCTGCCATCATGGAAAGCAATGAAAGGAAGAACTTATAACAATCGCACTTCCTATGCTCTTCCAGTTACTATAAAATATCCAAAAATACATACATAAATGCAGGCGAGTCTTCTGATGTACATGCAGACATGAAAGGACAATTTTTATTTTAGACTGTGACGGTTATCATCAAAATTATCATGGGAAATTAATGACATAATAGATTTAAAACAGTGTCTGCTGTGCAAGAAACAAGGCGATTATAATCACTCGTTATGAAACTACAGTAACAACATTAACATGTATCTATAAATCAAAGTATCTGCAAAGTGTGCACACAAAATTTCAACAGCAATTGCATCTGCATGTGCACTTCGTACTACAGGGATCCTTCCCATTTAAGTCACTAGGTCTGCCGGAGCTGTACATAAGTGAATTGAGAACATCTCTGGACTCACAGTTAATACCTGTTCTGAAACCTTTTATTATGCTTTTGCTGGATAGTAGGTGCCTATCGTATATGCCTGACAATTTAGATTTTTTAGTGTTTATGTTGCCCTTCACATGGGTCAGTCATGCTTGTGACTGTATGTGAACCCTTAGTTGTATATATTCAATACCCCAAATAGTTCCATCTAACATTAGTAATATTGAGTAACGTCGTTACCACTGATGCGTGGGTGTTTCGTAGGTAATCTCCTATGCAGACTTAAAAACACTGATACTTCGACTCTATATCTGTAGACATGGTCAATGACATAATTATCGAGATTCTTGACCTCTTCTTTACGCTGAACTACAAAGCTTCACTGTCTGTTACAGTGTGTAACAGGCCACCAGACACGTTGTTACCAACATACTGTCAAGCACATGAGTTCTGAGATTGCCACACAGGGGAAAAAAGCAAAAATGCCAACTACACATAATGTAGTAGTTGTCGAAGAAGGAGTTTAAAATTCACTTATAAGGAAGCAGTCACAACTCTCTTTGTGAAGTACACTTTATTGCGCAACGTGACTTAGACTTTATAAATGGATGTTCTAATTATTTTTAATTATACATTTGTCACAATGTGTCTTCATGACAGACACCTTCCTTTCTACATCAGTCTCATGTTAGTTTCAACGAACGTTGACAACATTAAAAATGATATCCTGCAGTTTACACATATTACTCAGATATTTTTGACATATTTAGAGTGGAAAGGTGATTACGTGACATGGAACATCGTGAATCAGATAAGAGAAGGAAATTATCGTCAGTAGTTTAGTACTGCAATTTTCTGTAACCATCATCACACTATATCGAGTCAACAGACATTTAATGGGTGATACACCAGAAGACTAATTTCCACTAACTGCACCGTATTGTTGATGGAACGGACAGAAGAAATTCTGCTTTACACCTTATGTTAGGAATCGCTAGGGACAATAATGCCCCACAATATTTGGGCTGGATTTTGTTCCTCAGCTGTGTCAGGAAGTATAATGGCGACAACTATTCCGTATGGCCGTTTTCATGAGAGTAATTACTGTAATTGCACTATACAGTGCAATGTAAATAAGAAAGAAATAAGGAGAAGCTTTAGGTAGCCAGAGCTGTGAACTCTGTGACTACCTGGATGGTGCTGAGCAGTGTGCGGCGGTTATTATCTGTCGGACGTGTAAAGGCGTTAATGAGACGCAGTTAACAGTGTATACACATTTATCATTTATGTATATACCGTTGTCTTCATCGATCACTGACCAACGTTGTCCATTAACCTTCAGTGACCCAATGGTACACATTTTTGTATTTCAGACTGGTAGAAAATGGATTGCAGAAGATTTGAAACATGTAAAACAAGCTGTTGCTAGAGGTTTATCGTTTAGGAAGGCTGCTGAAAATGTTGATGTATCTAGTAGTGCACTGCAAGATGGATTACAGAAAGGAATATAACCTCATAGAATGACTCCTGCTGAGATAGATGTGGTGATGATTTTGTAAACTAATTTTATTCATTTTTATGTTTCGGATGGGTACAAAGTGGAGAGCAGAAGAGTTGGGTCTGTAGTCACCTGACCATTAATTGTAGAGCACTACATGGCGTAAATGATTAACACATTTTTCATACCCTTTATGAACGCATGTCCAAATGAAATATGAGAATGAAAGCCACCATACTGCAATTCAGACCATAAAGTGCTTGAGGAATGTATAGATTCTTGCCTGGCATTCCCTGCTTCCTGGTCTGTCATGCATAAACAATGCATGCAAGACGAATACTTCCAAACCAGGTGTCAGACAGCAACTTTCATATACTGGCAGTATGTATTTAGGCAAGGCAAGAGGTTCAAAAAATGGAGCTCTGGGGCTGTTAGCTTCTACCACACTCTATGCATTAGTGCTCACGAGAGTCACACTTCAAACTGATGTTGATGTCTCAGTTCTGAGTGGTGCGTGGAGAAAGTTTAATTATTTACAACTTTTATGAAGTGAGAAAGTTTAATTATTTACAACTGTTATGAAGTGAACGAAACTCAGATTATGGTAGGTATTGGACTGGTATAAAATGCTGTAAATGTTGCATTATGCGTCACTCTATATATAAAGTTGTGAATAATAATGAAATAAAGCTCATAGAATGACTCCTGCTAAGATAGGTGTGAATCTTGGTTAATAGTCATCGATGTCTCTATTATTGGTCACAATGGGAGAAGTAATACAAAAAAGGGGAAAGAACGTTTCTAATTTGGAAAATAGTTATAGGGCATGAAGCATCAGTATTGGTGTTTACAAGTCCATTCTTCTGTCATGGTTAATAGTATGCAGAATTTGAGGAGACACTTAAACGAGTGGCTATCTTACATTATACGAACTTACAGTTCATTGTAAAGAGAACAAAACAAAAGATGATAATTACCATTGAAACGTGATAACGAATTCTGACATAAATGATGAGAATACCATTGGAAAATTCTAGCTAAAGGCTCACCATGATAACGCAAAATAAACAGAACAAAACGACATTAACTTAAATTGAATTAATTCCTGTCCTTTTTAAATTAGTTCTTAAAGTGTGTGATTACCATTCCATATCTCTGTTCATGCAAGAGAAAGAGTTTCGTAACGCGTGTATATAAACTTTCAGGTACATGAATAGTGGCGGCCGTTGTTGCCGAGCGGTTCTAGGCACTTCAGTAAGCAACCGCGCGACCGCTATGGTCGCAGGTTCGAATCCTGCCTCGGGCATGAATGGGTGTGCTGTTGTTGGGTTGGTTAAGTCTAAGTAGTTCTAAGTCTAGAGGACTGATAACCTAAGATGTTCAGTCAAATATTGCTTAGAGCCATTTGAACCCACTTTTTCTTTTTTTTTCTTAACGTCAGTAGTTTTCTTGATGTACTGTGTTCATCACCTGTAGTGCTTACAATTTTATTCCCGTATTTTAGTCCCTGGAGTCTGAAGGTTTCATACCATGTCCAGCAAGATAATTCTCCCTTTGAGATATCACCACAATACGGCTGAATGTGGAGTTTGACGTAAGTACTGTGTAGCTGACCTTGCCTTCTACGAGTTGGGTGATAAATGCCCCACTGCAGTATAAGAGGAGACGTGTTATCCATAGTGACACTTGTAGCGAGGCGCCCAGTGAAAAAACCACTGCAGACACGAAGGGAGGCCTCGTCCTGCTGATCGCTGGTGTGTTGCTCGTGGCGTACTGCACGCCGCTCGCTGCTGCAACGATGGCGACGACGTGGTGGAAGAAGTAGGAGAAAACAGAGACGCTGAAGACGACGACACCGTCAGCATAGCAGACGAGGACGACGACGACAGCGGAACTGATGAGGGTCAAATTTCAGAGAGCAGGCGGGCACTCGAAGGTAAACACCGGCAAAGGCGAGCTGGCTGTGCACAGCTCTATCTGCTGTGATGTCGCTAGTGGCTCCCTGAGGCAGGCGCCTAGATACTGTGTCTGTCTGCAGGCAGCTCAAGTGCAGCATTCATGTCCTCAGGTCTTGGTGATATTACTATTAGACCACTAGCACGTTTCTCATTACGTCCAATATTCTGCCACTATTACTATTAGACCGCTAGCACGTTTCTCATTACGCCAAACATTCTGATACATTCAGTCGCAGTTCCCTTTAATATTATGGCTCATAAAAATTGTTTTACTTGCCAAATATGGACACTTTATAAGACCCGTCAAGTTCACATTTGGCTCACTCTCAGGGTCTATCTTCTAAATCATGATGATATCTCATCTTTGTGTAGCTTATCAGTATAACATTTATAGAACAAAATCATGTTAGTATCAGTCACTTATAAAAATTGATACTAAATTTGCACGTTGATTACAATTAGTGGTTGAATAGGTATTAGTACTAACAGAAAACTACATTCCAATAAATAACTGTCTACCATGTTTCATAAACAAACACGAACAAATCAAAGGTGATAGATTCTCCCTTCTGCAGTATGAATGAATGATAGAATGTTAATCCCTTATTAACAAAGTATCAAGCACACTAGCAATGAGCGGTGCTGAGGTATACGCTGATATGCTGTACATGGTATTTAAGCATCACATTACATATCATAGACTTGACATCTTGGATATTCGGGAATCCAGCCGGATGTTCGCGTCATTCTCGCACGATATTTCAACAGCGTGCCACGCTGTCTTCTTCAGGTGCTACGTGTGACTGGTCCTTGGGTCGATCGAGTCCAGTATTTATGCCTGGGAGGAGCTGGGCGTTCCCTAATCAGTAGATAGTGTACCCAACATCTCAGACCGGGTCTGACAGACGTCAGATGATAACCACATCCGTTGAGGACGGCCAGAACGGGCGCCGACGGCAGTCGGAACATCTGCGACTGGAGGGGTCCGTTGAAGCCGAGTCTGGCGGGCGCGGACCACAGATGGAACACTCGACCCGGCGCGGACCGATTAGGGAACGCCCAGCTCCTCCCAGGCATAAATACTGGACTCGATCGACCCAAGGACCAGTCTCAGGGAGCACCTGAAGAAGACAGCGAGGCACGCTGTTGAAATATCGTGCGAGAACGACGCGAACATCCGGTTGGATTCCCGAATATCCAAGATGTCAACAGATCGCCGGGAAAGCATGAAGAATTATATCATAGACTTCATTGTTTTCCATATTTACAATTTTGTTATGCAACAGGGTATAGTTACCATATGAGTTACATGATTAGAAATATATTAATTAACAGAGTTTCGGTATAGTGTCAACGTTGCTATACCAAAAAAACATAAGATGACAGTTTTTCTGAAATAAATCTCAGTCTGAGGAATAATGTCATTGGCACTACACAGTAACAGCAGTTTATGAGCTGTAATCTGTAATTGTGTCTTAGTTTTTGGTGTAATATATTCAGATGTCTAATAAAAGTAATGGTTAGAAATTTAATGAAACATTATCAGGAAAAACCTACAAGCGAGACAATGCTTACGAAGTCGATGTTAGTTCTGCATGTAGAACACAGAATCTTACCAGTAATGGCTCTAAACATTGTCTAATTAGATAGAAGGTGTCCTGATTTGCGCCAACCACAGTGATCTTTCTTTAGCACTCATTTAGTCACTTAATTTTCTACTTATCAACGTAACATAATAATGGCAGGTACTCTACCTCATAGAACTATAAATCTGTCTCGACGGTAGAATTCTTACATAGCACTTGGAAGTTCATTCGATAGGGTTCAAGGAGTAATACATCTTTTGAAACTATGAACTGACGAACACTGAGCTTTCGTATAGGCCTATTGCTTGAGTTCTTTTATATTGTTTCACTTGCTTTGGGAAATTCTTTTATGAACATTTTAAACGTTGACAAAAGATAAATGGTATTCTGAATATTACCATAGATACCTATTTATCTACCAGTTTCTCTGTCTACAACTTTGTAAATACATGTATCAGATCACCATAGTGTAAATAAACGATTCGGTGTAACCTAATTTATTTGGAACTAGATATATCACGACAAGCAATTGTAGGCTAGAGCAGGGTTCCTGAAGTGTAAGGTAGCAACTATTCCAGAGAAAAGAAACGAATCATCTATGTGTCATGCGCTTCTGAAGTACACTTTTTGCCTATAAAACGCAAGCTTGGTATTTCCAGCAGCAGTAACAGGTGTTGGTATTACGGCTACTGAAATTTGATGGCAAGAAAGAACGTAACCAGGTGTCACTGGGACGTCACGTGTGTTGTTTCCTGTTGAGCAGGTGCTCACGCCCGGGCTGGCCACGCCAAGCATGCGAGGGCAGGCAGCCGACACGCTGCGGGCAGAGCTGCAGTCAGGCCCCACTCCAGGTCAGGCGCCGCCCGCAGAGCCGCCCACAGAGCGTAGTCGCCGCTGCTGAGGGGGCGCCACACCATGGAGACGCAGTCTGGAGCTGCTCATACTGTACTCACAAAGCAGAAATAAAGCACCGATGCGCTTAACAAAATTGGTTTTAAATTACCCAAAGTCTTACACGTGTGCAGAGGACTATGAGAGACCATATTACCAAAAGTGCGAAATTATTAATGGAATTATGTGCTTCACTGTAAATGTGTTTTGTGCTGGGAGAAAAATTCAGCATATCTTTATGACCTCAGTGTTTCTCATTCACATCTAAATGTCAATTAGTAACATTCTTCAAAGCAACAGATGGTATTACAAAAGAGCTCTGGTTCATTCTGTTAAGAGATGAGAAGGAAAATTTTAATATCAAATCACAATGTTCCTATTTGGAAGGGTTATGGTGATATAATTGTTTAACGAATCTAAACATTGGAAGAAATCAAGAGAATACAGATAAAACTAAAGTAGTTAAAGGCTATCCAGCCACTGACCTTCGTCTCTGGGAAAGGGCACAGATTGCCCGAACGCTTACGGGAATCGTCACTTTAGTGTGCGCGAGTAATGGGCGGATGGCTAAATATCTATTCGGTACATTA
Organism: Schistocerca cancellata; assembly: GCF_023864275.1. NCBI lineage: Eukaryota > Metazoa > Arthropoda > Insecta > Orthoptera > Acrididae > Schistocerca > Schistocerca cancellata. Next base: position 103,521,801 of record NC_064633.1, read on the forward strand.
TGTATGTAGCTTGTGGGCAGTTGAGAATGTGGGTCTCACCGGACGCGTGCAAGTGATAAGTCCCTGCAGTCGCGCTGTTCATATGTGTCCTCAGTGGCTCAGATGCATAGAGCATCTACCATGTAAACAGCAGACGTCGGGTTCGAGTCTCGACCGGGGCAAACCTTTTCTGCTGTCCCCATCAACGTATATCGACAACAACTGTCTGCACCTCAGGGTTTCAATTAATTATCTCTTAAATCAAGAGGATTTCATTTGAGTCATTGTAAAAGTGTAGCATCGGTATTTACTGACTTCTCTGAGTAAATATATACTCTATGCGATCAAAAGTATTTGGACACTACCAAAAACGTACTTTTTCATACTATACACAATGTGCTGCCACCTATTGCGAGGTACTCCAAATCGGCGGCCTCACGGACTTCAAACGTGTTCAAGTGATTGGGTGACACTTGCGTCATACGTCTGTACGCGAGGTTTCCACACTCCTGAAAATATCTAGATCCTCTCTTTCCGATCTGATAGTGATGTGGAAACGTGAAGGGACACGTACGGCACAAAAGCGTATAGGCCGACCTCGTCTGTTGACTGACAGAGACCGCCGGCAGTTGAAGAGGGTTGTAATGTGTAATAGGTAGACATCTATCCAGACCATCACACAGGAATTCCTAACTGTATCAGGATCCACTGAAAGTAATATGATAGATAGGCGGGAGGTGAGAAAACTTGGAATTCACAGTCGAGCGGCTACTCCTAAGCGACACATCACTATCGTAAATGCCAAACGACGCCACGCTTGGTGTAAGGAGTGTAAATATTGGCTGGCTGAACAGTGGAAAAACGATGTGTGGAGTGACGAATAATGGTACACAATGTGGTGATCCGATGGCAGGGTGTGGGTATGGCGCATGACCGGTAACGACATGTGCCAGCGTGTAAAGTGCCAACAGTAACATTTGGAGGTTCAAATGGTTCAAATGGCTCTGAGCACTATGGGACTCAACTGCTGAGGTCATTAGTCCCCTAGAACTTAGAACTAGTTAAACCTAACTAACCTAAGAACATCACAAACATCCATGCCCGAGGCAGGATTCGAACCTGCGAACGTAGCGGTCTTGCGGTTCCAGACTGCAGCGCCTTTAACCGCACGGCCACTTCGGCCGGCAACATTCGGAGGCGGCAGTGTTATGGTGTGGTAGTGTTTTTCATGGAGGGGGATTGCACCCTTGTTTTGCGTGGCACTATCTCACCACAGGCTCAAAATGATTCAAATGGCTCTGAGCACTATGGGACTCAACTGCTGTGGTCGTAAGTCCCCTAGAACTTAGAACTACTTAAACCTAACTAACCTAAGGACAGCACACACATCCATGCCCGAGGCAGGATTCGAACCTGCGACCGTAGCGGTCGTGCAGTTCCATACTGTAGCGCCTTTAACCGCTCGGACACTCCGGCCTGCCGCACCACAGGCCTACATTGATGTTTCGAAAACCTTTTTGCTTCCCACTATTGAAGAGCAATTCGGGGATGACAATTGCTTCTTTCGACACGATGGAGCACCTGTTCATTATTCACGGCCTGTGGCGGAGTGATTGCACGACAATAAAATCCCTGTTATGGACTGGCCTGCCCAGAGTCCTGATCTGAATCCTATACAACTCCTTTGCTATGTTTTGCAACGCCGACTTCGTGCCAGACCTCACCGACCGACATCGATACCTCTCCTCAGTGCAACACTACGTGAAGAGTGGGCTGCCATTCCCCAAGAAACCTTCCAACACCTGACTGAACGTTTGCCTGGGAGAGTGGAAGTTGCATCAAGGCTAAGGATGGGCCAACAGCATACTGGATCCTAGCATTACCGATGGAAACCGCCACGAACTTGTAAGCGATTTTCAGCCAGGTGTCCGGATACTTTTGCTCACATAGTGTATGTAGAATACAGGTAGTATCATGTAGGAATTCAACTGCACTTTATTTTACGTTAAATTCTGAATGTTTGAAATGAGCAAAGGGTTGGGAAGTGCTCATGGCATCTCCAACAATATTATCCAAGTTTAAGTAGTAGAATAGCCATAGTGATAATGACTAATTCTGTGAAACTGAATAAAGACAGCGTACAAATATTAATGAATCGAACGTCTTGCAGGACCTACTTATTGTGGAAGAAAGTTTCCAAAGGCACGGAGTTAATACATAATGAGTACATCAGACAGCCTAATGAAGCGTTGTTCAATGACTGTAGGACAACTGGTTACATATAGTAATTCAGTCTATCTACACAGCAATCTCTTTTTGATAATTTTACTTCCAATTTCATGTCTCCGAAAATTTAAGGTAATAACTCAATACAGAGGGTCACCTATAATATGCCGATGTTATCATTATGTGATTTCTACTTTTATCCGCCTCCAGTCTCAATTATAATACAATTAATACCATGTTTACAAATGATTCTCGCTACTTTGAAGGCTATGAACACAAAAAAGGTAGAAATGGTTGTAAAATATTTACAGATTGAGACCTATGGCAGCCAACAATTTAGGACGTTCTCAGAACGCCTTGGAGGCAACCTCCTTCGTTATCAATTTTTTCCTGAAAGGTAAATGATGGGACGGCAGACAGTTTATCATGCAACAAAGAAAAGTAAAAAAAAAGTTGAGAACTTGTCACTTTGTATTTTTAACATCCTCATAGGGAACAAAATACGTTTTCGATCATCTCTGTGAACAAGTGAAGCTTATCTAAAGATAAGATTCAAGTGGGAAGTGCGGAACTCTGCTCTGTCTAGAGATGGAATTGTGGGTTTCTTGTGCATCGTAACGTGTGGTGCTCAACTTGAATCGGAGTATAGTCAGCTCTGAGTGGTAGGAGGAGACAATATCTCAACGTCTCAGGCTGGCTCTCATCTAATGGCAAACATATGCGCGTTCAGTTGGTGAAGTTCCTCCCACTCGTTACACGTACGTACATATATCCCGTCTTACAAATCACTTGTGATTTGGTTCGGTCAGATAGAGCACACAGAGAACTTTTTAAAACGAAGAATTTCATTAGCAGAAGACCTCCGTCAAAAATCTCTAGAGTGTGATTCGTTGCTGGCATTGTCGCATTTTGAATGCAGTGAGGATCGGATGTCTACAATATTACTGTTACCCGATCCTCTCACCGAATTTCGACAAAAATCTCCTGGTTCTACAGCGGTTCCCAAAGCTTCGATATGAAGCTCTGCTGCAGACTCAATACATCCTAAACTGCGTCTGTCTTGTGTGTAACCTCTTTTAACCGTCTCAGGGTAATAGCCTTGGTGCAGAGTCGGAATGTTGATTCTGTGGCACTGGGCGATAAACTACATTGAGACACTACATTCGTCTCACAACAGACAATGAGGGCCTATCGATACACGAAATTATGGTACATAGTCTGACTTGCCTGTCAGAGTTTATTGACGATAAGTTTCAGCTGGCAAGTATCCACTAGCGTGCTGCGAAAACCAATCGCCCCTCAGTCAATGGCCTCGCCTGTATAAAACAATTAGTTACATTCAATGAGAAACATCGTAAGTGAGTGAGTTATACACCCTAAGTAAAACCCCGCCAAACTGAGAAATTGTTGCTCTACTTCTAATTTCACGTTCTCGATAATGGCAGCTTAACCACGATGTCTTGCTGTTACATAGTACACGCGGTTTTACGGATGCTTCTGCGTTTGTAAGCACACGGATGTCTAGGTAGAGCCAGATATATTTCATGTTTCTACAGTGTAAAACAGATCTGGGTCAGCAGGTTCCTGAGGGTCGCGAAATCCACCCGCCACTACACACCAAACATCCCGTCGACAGCGAGACATTAGGGACCGAGCACAAGGAAAAGATGGAAAATAAATCGGCCGTCCCCTTTTCAAAGAAGCATCCCGGTATTTCCTTCGAGCGATTTGGGGAAATCGTCGAAAACTTATTATATCTTGATCGCCGGACGAGAACTTGAACCGTTGTTCTTCCTAAAGTGTTCCCAGTGTGCTAACCTCTGCGCCACAGCGCACGGATGTCATAATTTTACAGCTTGAGCAGCTAAGGATGAAACCCAAAGTATACACAGAATTAATAATCATGTCTCGGTGAGATTTTCATCAAATTATAGCAGACATTAAAGCAAATTTCCCAATATTAGCAACAAATTATTACCGTTTTTGTCCATGAATTATGATACAGACTTTGTATTTTGTAACTGAACTATATACATTTTTCTGTGCCATTTGTAACAAGGTTCTAAGAGAACTTCGGCGAATTACCATGTATGGGACCTCATCATATAGTTAGCGTAACTAAATATCCGTCTTCGTACTAATCCAATACAGAATCGCGATTCCAGATCGCATAAGAATGCCCGTTACATCCTCGAGAGAGGAATGAGCGTCGAGTCTTTCATTACAATATTACTACCCTCGAACTTTCTCTCTCTCGACGTCATTCAATATGTGAGGACGAGATATTAATTTTTGGAAGTTAAGTGGCTTGGTTGAAAATATTTTTGACGCGAATCTTTAAAATTACTGGTGCATCAATTTCTGTTCGTGCTGATAGAGTGGACTTTGTAAACATAAAACATGTACGTTGTATATGTTAGAAGTAAGTAACAATTATTTCAATGACATTGCCACAGTGGCGGCTAAGAAATCCGCGACCAAGTCGACAAATTCTTCTGATACAAACTCAGCGACTGCCCATAGGATGAGTCACAAAAAAAAGTAAGTTCAAATAGTTCAAAAAATGGTTCAAATGGGTCTGAGCACTATGGGACTTAACTTCAGAGGTCATCAGTCCCCTATAACTTAGAACTACTTAAACCCCAACTAACCTAAGGACATCACACACATCCATGCCCGAGGCAGGATTTGAACCTGCGACCGTAACCGTAACGCGGCTCCAGACTGTATCGCCTAGAACCGCTTGGCCACTCCGGCCGGCCAAATAGCAATTATTCAGTATTCAGTGAGACTATTATATGCACCTTCAGCACCAAAAGTTACAAATAAGGAGAAACAGGTGAAACAAACAACACTGACAGGTATTTTTTAATTCATATATAAAGCATTACTTATCGTTATAAACAGACTACACCAGTTTAAGATACACATATATTTAAAGATCAAGCGAGTTTCTCATTCAATGGAAACGTGTTATATTCTATTTGATTAAATATCATTGATTAAATAGCATGAATCACTCAAAACGAATTACACTGTTTAACAGTAAGAAATGGAAGAATGGAAACCATAGTGAGGCTTCAGGTGGCATAACAATGGAAAATTTTGTTGCATATAGAAAAATCGCTCATACATCACGGGCAAGTCAACCTTCGCAATAAGCTCTAATCGCCAGGTGAAAGCCGATGCTGACACAAAGAATAGGATAAAAACAACGCTCCTTGTCTATCACCGTTCAATGTGTGTGAGGTGTGGACGCTTTAATTTTGGCTGCATGACACTCCGCTGTCGACACCAACGACTTGCGTTGCAAATATCGATTCGATCATACCTGTGGAGCTAGGGCCTTTGGTCGAGGAGGGTGTTGTTGGTTTGGCGGGCGCTGGAACTGACAGCTAGCTGGAGGGCACGTGGCTCGCAAGTGGTTGCCATTGGGTGACTCCTGATGTTCAATAGGTCGGAGGCAGGCCCTGCCGCCTCGCTCAAGGATTGATAGCGTCGAATTACAGGAAGAGTAATGATCGGCAAGTTCCCGGCCTAGTCTCCAAAACCAAATACACGAATCACAGGCTATAACACCCCCGCTTAGAATCCTGGAGGTCACGGCTTCTTTACACTTGAATGGAGTTAAGGGTAGCATCTTTCGTGTTTTGTGTAATTATCGTCAAAGGCCACGTCTGCGTTAACGTGGAGTTGGACCTGTTGCATTAATGCGCGTCTGAAAGATTGCAAGTGTGATCATCAGTCAGTGTTAATGTATTGTTCTAGGCAATATTCTGTACGAGTGTACGGGTATTCCTTTTACAAACTGAGTTGATGAAATTCAAGGTGTAACATAGACTGTTTCAGATGCAAGGCACCCATCTATATAACTAACGATGGATTTCGGTCTTGAAACTGAAATAACAGCATTTGAAAGGCAGTTGGTTGTCATCTTTAGATCTGAACGTTCTCCTTTCTTTTTAGGACAAATGATTATTGTAAGAAGTCATTCCATTGACTCTGGCTGTCATTTGCGACTTTGCCGAAGAACATGTCTGAAGGGAGATACGACTCCACTTCTTAAAATTGTGATCTGTTGTCCTCCAGGATTACTGGAGATGTGTTCCTAGTCTTGACCTTTCCTTCTGACTTCTTACCACATGTCAGATAATACTAGGAATAACTTGTGCTTTGAAAGCTATAATGGTTTTTGCGCCGATTTATTTTTCAAACGAATAAGAAATCTTCATAGAACTTTCAGGACAACCGTTTTCGTTTCGTCTCGTTTTTTGGGAAGTATCCTCAGCAATTCTTCAGAATGTCTTTAGAGTGCGAACTGTCATACATCTTCGCTTACTTCCAAATGAAAATCAATAAAATTCACCATATTCACCATATGATCGTTCAGTCTTACTGTGAATATTATTACAACATCAAATATGAAAATCCTTTTTGTCCACCTACCATGCTACACACCTTCAACAACAAGACGATCTTCGCTGTGCAATTCTCGAAATTTCACTTGAGTACCCCAGTCATTAATCTGTTTTGTTGTTATTTCCATTACAGATTTTCAAAATTTCTTCTAAAATCACGACCAACATAAAATTGATTTTCTCATTTTGTTGTACATGTGAAGCGGGTTTCACACAGAAATAACAGTTTCCTTTAAGATAAAATGTCTGAACTGACGATCGATAAATGTAGAACTCATATTACTCTGTACCTGTTCTAGCACAATAACCCTTCTAATAAGGGTTCTTGCACTTTCCATGAACAACATCGGTGCAGCTCACCAGAATAACATGTTCTCTCAATGAACATTTGTATCCCTTTTTCCTTCCCCTTGTTAGCTCTACCCCGTCCATAACACTTTCACCACTAATAAAATATTCAAACATTGTGCTGACTTTTATTTAAGAACGTAGCAAAGCAATGTTCTGTTGACGACTGATGCCTCCTCCATAACCAAACATAGCAGTGTTCAACAAAAGACTCAGCAGAAAGCACATCTTTCTAACAGCGAAACAACGAAGAACGGATATCTGGACTGATAAATAAGTGAAACTACACCGGTGAATATTGAAAAACCTGAGTAGAAAGTCAAAACCAGATAGTCATTAACCACACTATTTCCATAAAACTAATAAGCTATACCCTACATCAACCAACTAAGTTCCGTAACTTTCATTACATTGTTGAAAACACTTTTCAAGATCTATAACTGTTATATAGAAAACTGTAAAATCAGACAATTCTCAGACACAGCATTTCTTATGACAACGAAACTTATATTCTTTTTAACTTGAAGAACAGATGTATTATACATAGGAATGCGTCGTAGTAACTATAAATACTCTCATATCCTCAACGTGGCGCTTATTTGAAGTAATGAGGATAATAAATTAACCATGCTATATAACACTTACAAATATTCATTGACTGCTAAGAAAGACCGGGACCTCAAACAGAACACAAACGGTAAGATGATTTCTAAGTTTACCGACAGAAACCTATCGGTAAAAGGAGGCGAAACTTCCAAAGAAACTTCCGGAAGCTATGGTCGTAATCAGTAAGCCTATGTGACGGGGAAAGTCGTAGAGTTTCGTGCAGTAGGCGAGCATAGTATATTTTGAGTTCGAAAATTTTTGAAATATGCTTAATTTAATTCATTACTATTAATAAGTCATACGTTTCAACATGACGCTCCTGTTGTACGCTTTCAGTAAATCTTGTTTTTTTCGTTTGCCATTTTCACCATGGCACTTAGGGGGCTGGCATAGTACATAATGCACCAGACTCGCATTCGTGATACCCGAGTTGAACCCAGGGCCGCCATTCTGATTTGAGTTGTAAATAGCTTCTCAGCTCACCATACGTTAATTTCTTGAAGGCTACATTGAAGTGGCCACGCCGCTTCCTTCAATTCCGGTAAATGATTATCGGCGCAATACGTCGTGTCCAGCAACATAAAGCATATAACTTATATCCTCATTTCAATCAAAGCAAACAAACGACCTGCCAACGAAGTGTAAACCGTGTGTCTGTTATCAGCACTGAGTAAAACGGCAATTCTTTTCCGGATACTTCTCCTCACTTCGTGGCTGTTATTGTATGCTGTTAACTCCACTCACTAACTTGTTGTTGTTAGGAATTGGATTTCGTGCTGGAAAGATGTGGACGGTCGTCATGTATGCACAAATGTTCACTGTCATCTCTAAAGAACATTACCGCCATACAGAAACACATCTCAATGGAGATACCATCGTCAAATGCATTTTATTGACTGATTTCTGCTTGATGATAAACTTTATAATTTACGAAATGAATGACTGACAATAAAATAGATTTTATATATAATTACACACTCTGTATATTGCCATAGGGTGTTCTATTACAAGTTCAGTTTAAAATGATGACCTTTGTTGAAACCCCCTGGAAATGAAATGCAGGCTATACCTATGGTTATAGGTGTAGGGAATAGAGTCATAACTATTCACTTACGAGTCTTGGAGTTTCCGGATTGGATAGTATTTGTGCTACCAGCGGTGTACAATTCTTCACTAATCATGCATTTTATCCTCATAAATTAGAAACAGTTGATGCATTTCCTCTTTCGTATAGAACAAGAAGTCTAGCTCCACAATACAATTATTGCATTGTACATGAAAGCTGATTAGAATAGCATTCAACCTGTATTATGTGCTACACACTTTGATGATATGTAACGACATACAATAAGCACTCATATAGTCCTACTTTCCCGAATTTGTTTAAGTTGTTTAACTTCCTTCTACAATTGAGTTAAAAAGTAAGCTACAGAAATTATGATTTTAAAGCACACATACGATAAGGCTTACAGCACAGTATGTCTACATGTTAGTAGCCTCTGCAACGAAGTATATCATTCAGTGACAGAGAACTAATAGAGTACTGAGTAATGCTTATATCACATGGAATACTGTGTATTAGATGACGGGAGGCAAATTATCGTCAGTATTTAGTACTTCACTTTCTGTAACCTTTATCACACCAGACCGAGCCGACAGACGTTTAGTTGGTGATACACTAGAAAACTCGCCTGATCCCCACTAACAACACCTTTTTGTTGAGGAAACACAAGACAATTCCTGCTTTACGCCTTCTACTACGAATCGCTAAGGACAATAGCGCCCCACACTGTTTGGGTTGACCACGTGATGGATTTTGCCCACCAGCTCAGTCAGGTGTGAGAATGGCGACAACTGTTTAGTAAGGTGCATTACTGGCGGTTTCCTCGAGAGTGAACATACAGTGAAATGTTGCAGTTAAACATTTATGTAAATGTGAAAGGAATATAGAGTCACTTTAGGTATGCAATTTATTAATTGTCTTATGTCCAAAGGCGGTAATGAGACGTTGTTAACAGTACATACACATTTATCTTTTATGTATATACAATTGTTGTCGTTGATCACTGACCATCATTCTCCTTGATATTTATTGACCCAACGGTATACATTTTTATGTTTCAGACAGGTAGATAATGGACTGCAGAAGATCTCAAACATGTAATACAAGTTGTTGATGGAGGTTTATTGCTTAGGTTGGCCGTTGAAAGTTTTGATATAGCTTCTAGCACACTACAAGATGAATTAAGAAAAGGAGATTAATCCGATCGTGAGGTAAGCTGCACTTTGTGTCACACAACCGCTGATTGAAACTATATGGTGACGTCTTTGTGAAGTAATTATATCGATTTTTACGTCTCAGATTGGGACAAAGTGAAGTGCAGAAGATTGGGGGCCGTAGTCACCATACCATTAATTGTACAGCAGTACGTGGCGTAAATGATAGTCTCTTTACTCATACCCTTTATGAATTCATTACCAAATGGAATATGAGAATGAAAGCCGCCATACAGCAGTTCAAACCATAAAAAGCTTGAGAAATGTATAGATACTTCACTAGCATTCCTGGTCTCCTGGTGCGTCATGTATAAACAATGCAGGGGAAGACGAATACTTCCATACCAGGAAGCAGACAGCAGTTTTCATTTACTGCCAGCACGCTTTTAGGCATGAAAAGAGATTCCGAAAAACTGGGTTCACGGGCTGTTCGTTTCGAACCGCATTGTATGAATTAGTACCCACGAGAGTCTCACTTCAAGCCTTTGTTGTGTCAGTTCTGGGTGATGGATAAAGAGAAAGATTAATTATTTATGACTGTTATGTAGTTAACGTCTCCTCAGAGTTTGATAGGTATTTGGACTGATATAAAATGGTGTACGTGTTTCATTTTGCAATAGCCTGTACACAAAAATTGTGAATAATTACTAAACAAAGCTGAGAGAATGGCTCCAGGTAATATGGATGTGAATCTTAATTCATAGTTATCAATGTTGCTATTATTTGTCACAATGGAAGTAGCAATACGAAAAAGGGGAAAGAAAATTCCTAATATGGAACATAGTTATAGGGGCCCAAACATCAGTACTGGTGTTCACAAGTCTATTATTCTGCATGGTTAATAGTATGAAGAATTTGGGAAGCCTCTTAAATGAATGGATAGGTTACACTATATGAACGTAAGATTCATTGTAAAGAGAACAAAACAAAACTTTAATAATTGCAAAAATTTTATAACGAATTCTGACATAAATAATCGGAGAATTGTAATACTTAATATTGAAAAATTCTAGTTAAATGTGCAGCATGATAACACAATGTAACGAGAACTAGGATGACATTAACTGTTATTGAATAAATTCCTGTACTTTTTAAATTAGTGCTTAAAGTGAGTGATTTCCCTTCTATATTGCTGTTCTTACGAATGGAAGACGTTCGTAGTTTATGTGTATAAACTTTCAGGTACATAATTAGTTTTCTTGGTTGTACTACATTTATCAGCTGTAGTGCTTACTGTTTTGTTTTTCGTCTTTTAGTACCTTGAGCCTCAAGGTTTCATAGCATGTCCAGCAAGATAATTCTGCCTTTAAGATATGACCACAGTAGAGCTTTGACGTAAGCGCTGTGTAGCTGCGCTTGCCTTCTACGAGTCGGGTGATAAGCGCCCCACTGCAGTATAAGAGGAGGCCGGTGAGCTCCCTAGTGACACTTGTAGCGAGGCACCCAGTCTAGAAACCATTGCAGCCATGAAGGGAGGCCTCGTCCTGCTGATCGCTGGTGTGTTGCTCGTGGCGTACTGCACGCCGCTCGCTGCTGCAGACGATGGCGACGAAGTCGTGGAAGAAGTAGGAGAAAACAGAGACGCTGATGACGACGACGGCGACAGCATAGCAGACGACGATGACTACGTCATCGATCCTGAGGAGGGTCCAAATGCAGAGAGCAGGCGGGCACTCAAAGGTAAACACCAGCAAAGGCGAGCAGGCTGTGCACGGCTCTAACTGCTGTGGTGTCGCTAGTGGCTCCCTGAGGCAGGCGCTCTGACACTGTGTCTGCAGGCAGCTCAAGTGCAGCATTCATGTCGTCCAGTTTTGGTGATATTACTATTACACCACTATCACGTTTCTTAATAGGCTAAATATGTTGCTACATTCAATCACAATTCCCTCTAATATTATGTCTGATAATAATTGTTTTACTTGCCAAATATGGACCCCCTGTTAGACCTGTCAGGTTCACATTTGGATCACTCTGAGGGTCTATCTGCTGAACCATGATGACATTTAATCTCCGTGTAGCTTATCAGTATAACATATTTAGACAAAAAACATATCAGTATCAGTCACCTATTAAAATTGGTACTAAACTGCACTTTCAATACAATTAGTCATTGAATAGGTAATGGTATTAACAAATAAATAACTTTCTACCATGTTACATAAACAAACACTAATAAAATAAATGTGACAGACTTTTCCTTCTGCAGCATGAAAGAATCATAGAATTTTATGACATTATTAACAAACTCTCACGCACGATAGCATTATGCGGTGGTGAAATATACACTAACACGCTGAAAATGTAGCTCATTACCTAACTGACGTTCCTTTTTACATTGGTATACTTTATTATTTTCCATATTTACCATTTTGTTATACAACAGGGTACAGTTACCATACGAGTTACCTGTTAAGGAATATAATAATTAACAGAGTTTCGGTACAGTGTCGACGTTATTACACCAAAAAGATATAAGACGACAGTTTCTCTGTAATAAACCTTAGTGTCACTAAGTCTGAGGAATAATGTCATTGACACTACACAGTAACAGCAGAATTTGAGCTGTAGTCCGTAATTATGTCGTACTTTTGGTGTGACATATTCAGATGCCTAATGAAAGTAATGTGACGAAAGTAAATGAAACATTATTAGCAAGAACTTACAAGCGCGACAATGCTTAACGGGCACAGTATCATAACTATAATGGCTCCAATCACTGTCTAATTAGATAGAAGGTGTCCTGATTTGGGCCACGCACAGTGAATCTTTCTTCAGTAGTCATTTAGTCACAGAATATGTGTGCATGTTAGTGGCTTGTACAAAACAGTACATCATGCAGTGACTGAGGTGATTACGATCTACTGTAAATGACGGTTGTACTGAACTGAGGAAAACGCTAAAACTACTTTTAAAAGTCTCACCACAGACATTTGCATAACATTTTTTTAAACATTTTACACGTGCAAAAAGATCAATGATATTTTGAATATTGTATTTCTGTGTCTACAACTTTGTAAATACATGTATCAGGTCACCTTAGTGTAAAACACGGATTGGCCGTATACCACATTATTTGAAACTAAATATACCACGACTAGCAATTGTAGGCTAGATCAGCGTTCCTTTTTGCTTTTAAGCGAGCTTAGTCGTTGCAGCAGCATTAACAGGTGTTGGTATTACGGCTTCTGAACTTTTCTGGTAAGAAAGAAGGTAACCAGGTGTCACTGGGACATCACGTGTGTTGTTTCCTGTTGAGCAGGTGCTCACGCCCGGGCTGGCCACGCCAAGCATGCGAGGGCAGGCAGCCGACACGCTGCGGGCAGAGCTGCAGTCAGGCCCCACGCCAGGTCAGGCGCCGCCCGCAGAGCCACCCACAGAGCGTAGTCGCCGCTGATGGAGGAGCCCACGCCATGGGGGCGCCACACCATGGACACGCAGTCTGGAGCTGCTCTTACTGTACTCACAAAGCAGAAATAAAGCACCGATGTAACTAAAAAAAATGGTTTTGCTACCCAATGTCTTACACGTGTAAGCAGACATACAGACATATGACGACTACGAGAGACAATGTTATCAAAATTCTGAAGTTTTTAATGGAATTATGTGCTTACTGTAAATGTGTTCTGTGCAGGGTTTTTCTATGGCCTCTGTATGTCCCATTGAGATCTAAGTGCCTATATGTACTATTTTTAAAAGCAGCAGATATTGTTGCAGAAGAGCTCTCGTTTATTCCGTTAAGAGATGAAAGGGAAACTTTAATTTGAAATCACAATTTTTACACTTGGAAGGTAAGTTCCGTATGATTTAAAAGAGCCAAGAGTCGGTAAGTGCTGATAGTACTTCTGACGACATCATTAGAATAGCCATAATAATAATGAGGAATACTGTGAAACTGAATAAAAACAACGTAAAGATGTATCGGACGTCTTATAGGACCTATGTATAGTGGAAGAATATTTGCAAGTACACGGAATTAATACATAATGAGCACTTGAGGCAGCCTAATAAAGCGATTCTTGCTGCTCCAAAAGCTATGAACATAAACAAGGTAGAGGTGTTGGTAAAATTCTTACAGCTTGAGACCTACAGCAGCCAAAAATTTCAGCGTTCTCAGAACGGCTTAGAAACAGACAGTCTCGTTCGGTACCGATTTTTTGCGGAAAGGTAAATGATGGAATGGCAGATAGTTTCTCGTGATTCGAAGATAAGTAAAAACAGTTGAGAACTTGTCACTTTGGCTATATTTGTAACATACTTTTAACGAAAAAACGTTTTCGATCATCTCTGTAAACACATGATGCGTATCTGAAGATGAGATTCAAGTGGGAAGTGCGGAACGCTGTTCTGTCTAGAGATGGAATTGTGGATGACTCGTGCACCGTAATGTGGGGTGCTCAACTTGAAAGGGAGTATAGTCAGCTCTGAGTTGTAGGTGGGGACATAACATCTCAACGTCCTAAGCTGGCTCTCATCTAATCGCATTCATATGCGCATATGCGCAAATGCGGTTTCATTTGGTCAAGCTCCACACACTCATTACACATACGTACTTATATACCGTCTTAGAAATCACTAGTGCTTTCGTCGGGTCAAATAGAGCACACAGAAAACTTTGTATCGCAAAGAATTCCTTTAGCAGATGGGTTACATCTGAAACCTCTGAAATGTTAAACGTACATACTAGTTATTTCAATGATATGTCCACGGTGGCGGCTGAGAAAACCACGACCAAGTCGTCCATTCCTCCTTACAAAATTCAGCGAGTGGCTCATAGGATGGGCTACAAAAAATAGTAGGCATTCAGTATTCAGTGAACCTATTATGGTACTGAAATAAAGAGTACACGATCTTCCTACTGAAAACTTCTTTAGTATTTAAAAAAACTTATATGCAGCATCCACAAGAAAAGTTACAAATAAGAAGAAACAAGTGAAACAAATTACACTGACGGAGATTTTTTAAATCATCATCATCATCATCATCATCATTTAAGACTGATTATGCCTTTCAGCGTTCAGTCTGGAGCATAGCCCCCCTTATACAGTTCCCCCATGATCCCCTATTCAGTGCTAACATTGGTGCCTCTTCTGATGTTATATCTATTACTTCAAAATCATTCTTAACCGAATACAGGTACCTTCTCCTCGGTCTGCCCCGACTCCTCCTACCCTCTATTGCTGAATCCATGAGTCTTTTGGGGTAACCTTGCTTCTCCCATGCGTGTAACATGACCCCACCATCTAAGCCTGTTCGCCCTGACTGCTACATCTATAGAGTTCATTCCCAGTTTTTCTTTGATTTCCTCATTGTGGACACCCTCCTGCCATTGTTCCCATCTACTAGTACCTGCAATCATCCTAGCTACTTTCATATCCGTAACCTCAACCTTGTTGATAAGGTAACCTGAATCCACCCAGTTTTCGCTCCCATACAAAAAAGTTGGTCGAAAGATTGAACGGTGCACAGATAACTTAGTCTTGGTACTGACTTCCTTCTTGCAGAAGAGAGTAGATCGTAGCTGAGCGCTCACTGCATTACCTTTGCTACACCTCGCTTCCAGTTCTTTCACTATGTTGCCATCCTGTGAGAATATGCATCCTAAGTACTCGAAACCGTCCACCTGTTCTAACTTTGTTCCTCCTATTTGGCACTCAATCCGTTTATATTTCTTTCCCACTGACATTACTTTCGTTTTGGAGATGCTAATCTTCATACCATAGTCCTTACATTTCTGATCTAGCTCTGAAATATTACTTTGCAAACTTTCAATCGAATCTGCCATCACAACTAAGTCATCCACATATGCAAGACTGCTTATTTTGTGTTCACATATCTTAATCTCACCCAGCCAGTCTATTGTTTTCAACATATGATCCATAAATAATATGAACAACAATGGAGACAGGTTGCAGCCTTGTCTTACCCCTGAAACTACTCTGAACCATGAACTCAATTTACCGTCAACTCTAACTACTGCCTGACTATCCATGTCAAGACCTTTAATTGCTTGCAAAAGTTTGCCTCCTATTCCATAATCTTGTAGAACAGACAATAACTTCCTCCTAGGAACCCGGTCATAAGCCTTTTCTAGATCTATAAAGCATAGATACAATTCCCTGTTCCACTCATAACACTTCTCCATTAAGCCGTAAGCTAAAGATCTGGTCCTGACAACCTCTAAGATGCCTAAACTCACACTGATTTTCATCCAATTGGTCATCAACTAATACTCGCACTTTCCTTTCAACAATACCTGTAAATATTTTACCCACAACGCTGATTAAAGAGATACCTCTGTAGTTGTTACAATCTTTTCTGTTTACATGTTTAAAGATTGGTGTGATTACTGCTTTTGTCCAGTCTGATGGAACCTGTCCCGACTCCCAGGCCATTTCAATTATCCTGTGTAGCCATTTAAGACTGACATTCCACTGTATTTGATGAGTTCCGACTTAATTTCATCCACCCCAGGCGCTTTATTGCACTGCAATCTATTGACCATTTCTTCCACTTCCTCAAATGTGATCCTATTTCCATCATCATTCCTATCCCATTCTACCTCGAAATCTGAAACATTACTGATCGCATTTTCACCTACATTGAGCAACTCTTCAAAATATTCCCTCCATCTGCCCAAGGCATCCACAGGATTCACCAGCAGTTTTCCTGACCTGTCCAAAATACTTGTCATTTCCTTCTTACCTCCCTTTCGAAGACTGCTAATTACACTCCAGAATGGTTTTCCAGCAGCTTGACCCATAGTCTCCAACCTGTTTCCAAAGTCTTCCCACGATTTCTTCTTGGATGCTGCAATTATCTGTTTGGCTTTGTTTCTTTCTTCAACATAACTTTCTCTGTCTACCTGGGTTCTGGTATGTAGCCATTTTTGATACGCCTTCTTTTTCCTTTTACAGGTTGCCTTGACTGTATCATTCCACCAAGCTGTTTGCTTCATCCTACTTTTACACACTACTGTTCCAAGACATTCTTTAGCCACTTCTAGTACTGTGTCACTGTACCTTGTCCATTCCTTTTCCAATGACTGTAATTGACTACATTCAACTAACTGGTACCTTTCTGAGATCGCTGTTATGTACTTGTGCCTGATTTCCTTATCCTAAAGTTTCTCCACTCTTATCCTCCTACATATGGACCTGACCTCCTGCACTTTCGGCCTCACAATCCCAATTTCACTGCAGATTAAATAATGATCAGTGTAATCAAAGAATCCCCTGAATACACGTGTGTCCCTCACAGCCTTACTGAATTCCTGATCTGTTATTATATAGTCAATGACAGATCTGGTTCCCCTGCCTTCCCAAGTATACCGGTGAATGTTCTTATGTTTAAAAAAGGAGTTTGTGATTACTAAGCCCATACTGGCACAGAAATCCAAGAGTTGTTTCCCATTCCTGTTGGCCTCCATATCCTCTCCAAATTTACACATAACCTTTTCATACCCTTCTGTTCGATTTCCAATCCTGGCGTTAAAATCACGCATGAGCAGAACAGTATCCTTGTCCTTTACTCTAACAACTACATCACTGAGTGCCTCATAAAAACTACCCATCTTATCTTGATCTGTCCCTTCACAATGCGAATATACTGACACAATCCTAATTTTCTTGCTAGACACTGTCAAATCTATCCACATCAGTCGTTCGTTTACGTACCTTATTGCAACTATGCTGGGTTCCATTTCTTTCCTGATGTAAAGCCCTACACCCCATTGTGCTATTCCTGCTTTGACTCCTGACACGTAGACCTTGTATTCTCCCATTTCCTCTTCTTTCTCACCCCTTACCCGAATGTCACTAACAGCTAAAACGTCCAGCCCCATCTTACTTGCAGCCTCTGCCAGCTCTACCTTCTTCCCAGAGTAGCCCTCATTGATATTAATAGCTCCCCATCTCATTATCATTTGTTTACCAAGTCGTATCTTAGGAGTCCCTGGTTTGTCAGTTAGAGGTGGGACTCCGTCACCTCCAAAGGTCCGAGGTATTTTGCTCTGATTATTGCCAGCATCATATTTATATTTATATTTATACGAATTACACTGTTTAACACTGAGAAGAATAGAAACGATTCTGGCGCTTCAGGTGGCATAACAATGAAACATTTTGTGTGAGGTAGAAGCACAGTTTACAAAATTCGGGCAAGTCAATCTTCGTAATATGCACTAATCGCCAGATGAAAGTCAACGCTGACACAGAGTGGAGGATACAAACAACACCCTTTGTCTGTCAACATTCAGTTTGTGTGAGCTGTGGCGGCTTTAAAGGTTCAAACGGCTCTGACCACTATGGGACTTAACATCTGAGGTCATCAGTCCCCTAGACTTAGGACTACTTACACCTAACTAACCTAAGGACATCACACACATCAATGCCCCAGGCAGGATTCGAACCTGAGACCGTGGCAGCAGCGCAGTTCCCGACTGAATACTGGCTGCATGGCACTCTGCAGTCACTACCAAGAGCTTAGGTTGCCGATATCAATCTGATCATACGTCTGGAGCTAGGGCCTTTGGTTAAGGTGTGTGTTGTTGTTTTTGCAGGCCCTGGTACTGTCAGCTAGCTGGAGGGAACGTGGTGGCAAGTTGTTGCCTTTGGTTGACTCCTGATGTCTGCTACAGACCTCGACAAGCCGCGAGTGGTTCAATATGACGGAGGCAAGCCCTACTGCCTCGTTTAAGGTCTGATAGCGTCAGTTTGCGGGAAGAATAATGATCGGCAAGTGCCCGACCTAGTCTCCAAGACCAGCTACACGGATCAGAAGCAATAACACCCCAGCTTGGAATCCTGGAAGTCACGGACATTTCACACCTGAGTGGAGTTAAACATGTTTTTTTTTCGTTTCTTGTGTACTTATCGTCATAATGCCACATCTGTGTTATCTTGGAATTGGACCTCTTATACACTCCTGGAAATGGAAAAAAGAACACATTGACACCGGTGTGTCAGACCCACCATACTTGCTCCGGACACTGCGAGAGGGCTGTACAAGCAATGATCACACGCACGGCACAGCGGACACACCAGGAACCGCGGTGTTGGCCGTCGAATGGCGCTAGCTGCGCAGCATTTGTGCACCGCCGCCGTCAGTGTCAGCCAGTTTGCCGTGGCATACGGAGCTCCATCGCAGTCTTTAACACTGGTAGCATGCCGCGACAGCGTGGACGTGAACCGTATGTGCAGTTGACGGACTTTGAGCGAGGGCGTATAGTGGGCATGCGGGAGGCCGGGTGGACGTACCGCCGAATTGCTCAACACGTGGGGCGTGAGGTCTCCACAGTACATCGATGTTGTCGCCAGTGGTCGGCGGAAGGTGCACGTGCCCGTCGACCTGGGACCGGACCGCAGCGACGCACGGATGCACGCCAAGACCGTAGGATCCTACGCAGTGCCGTAGGGGACCGCACCGCCACTTCCCAGCAAATTAGGGACACTGTTGCTCCTGGGGTATCGGCGAGGACCATTCGCAACCGTCTCCATGAGGCTGGGCTATGGTCCCGCACACCGTTAGGCCGTCTTCCGCTCACGCCCCAACATCGTGCAGCCCGCTTCCAGTGGTGTCACGACAGGCGTGAATGGAGGGACGAATGGAGACGTGTCGTCTTCAGCGATGAGAGTCGCTTCTGCCTTGGTGCCAATGATGGTCGTATGCGTGTTTGGCGCCGTGCAGGTGAGCCCCACAATCAGGACTGCATACGACCGAGGCACACAGGGCCAACACCCGGCATCATGGTGTGGGGAGCGATCTCCTACACTGGCCGTACACCACTGGTGATCGTCGAGGGGACACTGAATAGTGCACGGCACATCCAAACCGTCATCGAACCCATCGTTCTACCATTCCTAGACCGGCAAGGGAACTTGCTGTTCCAACAGGACAATGCACGTCCGCATGTATCCCGTGCCACCCAACGTGCTCTAGAAGGTGTAAGTCAACTATCCTGACCAGCAAGATCTCCGAATCTGTCCCCCATTGAGCATGTTTGGGACTGGATGAAGCGTTGTCTCACGCGGTCTGCACGTCCAGCACGAACGCTGGTCCAACTGAGGCATGCTCTGTTGCCTGTGTCTATGTGCCTGTGGTTCTGTCAGTGTGATCATGTGATGTATCTGACCCCAGGAATGTGTCAATAAAGTTTCCCCTTCCTGGGACAATGAATTCACGGTGTTCTTATTTCAATTTCCAGGAGTGTATTAATGCGCCTCCGAGTGACTGTGTGTATGATCATCGGTCAGTGTAACTGATGTTAATGTGTTGTTCCAGGCCATACTCTGAACGAGCGTACGAGTATTCTCTGTTACAAATTGAGTTGATGAAATTCAAGGTGTAACATAGTCTGTTTCAGAGGCGTAGCACCATAACGATGGATTTCGGTCTTGCAGCTGAAATAACAGAATTTGAAAGGCAGTTGATTCTCAGCTTTGGATCTGAACGGTCTCCTTTCTTTTTCGGACAAACGATAATTGTAAGAAGTCATTTCATTGACTCTGGATGTCTCTTGCGGCTTTGTGCAAGAACATGTTTGAAGAGAGATACGTCTCCACTTCATAAACTTGTGATCAGTTGTCCTCTAGGATTACAGTAAGAGTTTCATCGACTGAAACGCTCTCCTGTTTTTGGTCTTTCCTCCTGACTTGTTTCCACATGTCAGATAAGAGAAGGAATAACTTGTCTTTCCAAAGGTGTCACAGTTTTCTTATGCTGATTTATTATTCAAAAGAATAAGAAATCTTCATAGAACTTTCAGAACAGCCGTTTTGGTTTCGTCCCGGTTTTTGGTACGTATCCACTCCAAATTTTCAGAATGTCTTAAGAGTGCGAACTGTCATTCATCTTCATTTGCTTCCAAATGATAACCAATGAAATTACCCAAACAGATGCGTCATCACCATATGATCGTTCAGTCTGACTGTGAATATTATTACGACATCAAATTTGAAAATCCTTTTCGTTCAGTTACCGTGTTATACACCTTCAACAACAAGACGATCGTCGATATGCCCTTCTCGAAATTGTACTTGAGTACTCCAATCCTTATTGTGTTTGTGTCATTATTTCCATTACAGATTATCAAAATATCTTCGTAAAGTCACGACCAACATGAAATTGGTTTCTCTCATTCCATTTTACATTTGATGCGCCTATCTCGCAGAAATGACGGTTTCTTTTAGATAAAATGTACCTGTAATAGCATAAAAATCCTTCTAATAAGGGTTCTTGCGCTTTTCATGGACAACATCGGTGCAGGTCTCCAGAATAACATGTTCCCTCCATGAACATTTGTATTCCTTTCTCCTTCAGTCTATTAGTTCTATCCCGCCCATAGCACTCTCACCACAAATAAAATATTCAAACATTTCACTTAGTTTCTTTTAAGAACGTAACCAATCAATGGTTTGTTGACGTTGGATGCCTCCTCCATAGCCAAATATAGCAGTGTTCAACAAAAGACCCAGCAGAAAGCGCATGTTTCTGACAGCGGAACAACGAAGAACAGATGTCTGTACTGATAAATAAGTGAAACTACACGGTTGAATATTGAAAAACCTGGGAAGAAAGTTAAAACTCGGTAGTCATTAACCACACTATTTCCTTTAGACTAATAAGTAACAATATACATTAACCAACTAGGTTTCTGGTACTTTCTTTAAATTTTTGAAAACACATTTTAAGGTCTATAACTGTTCTCTAGAAATGTAACCGTCAAATCAGCCAATTCTCAGATACTGCATTTCTTACGGCAATGAAACGGATGTTAATTGAAACATGAAGGACTAGCGTTTCATTATGTATTGTAGCTAGGAAAGCGTCGAAGTAACAAAGGTTGGTGAAGGCCTATTACCACTACCCTCATATCCTCAATGTGGTGCTTATTTGAAGTAATGAGGATAAAATTAAATTAACCGTGTGATGTAATACTTACAAATAATCATTGATTGCTAAGGTTGACTGGGCTCTCAAACAGTACACAAACGGCACAACAATTTCCGACATTGCCCTCAAACACCTATCAGGGAAAGGAGAAGATAGTGCCAAGAGAACTTCTAGAAGCTATAGTCGTAATCAATAGACCTAAGTGTCGGGAAAAGTCGTTAAATTTCGTGCAGTATCCGAGCACAGTCAACTCTGTAACCGACCTTTTCTAAAATATGCTTAATTTAATACATTTTTGATTACTGGTAATAAGTTGCAGGTTTGAACATGGCGCTCCTACTGTGTGCTTTCAGGAAATCTTGTTGTTTTCGTTTCCCATTTCCACCACGGCACTGAGCGGGTTGGCATAGTGCACTAGACTTGCAGTCCTGGTATACGAGTTGATCTCCAGAGCCACCATCCCGATTTTGATTTTCTGTAGCTTCACAGTTCGTTTAGGCGAATACAAGAATGATACCTTAAAATGGCCACGCCGCTTCCTTCAGTTCCAGTAAAAATAAAATCGGAGCAATACTCCATGTCCAGCGATCCTAGCTGTCGACGAGACATACAGCATTAAACTCATACCTTTATTCCAACCAAAGAAAAACAATCGATGGGCTACAAAGTGGAAACTGTGTGTTTGTTGTCACCACTGAGTAAAACGTACATTCTTTTCCAGGTACTTCTCCTCTCTTCGTGGCGTTTATTATATGGTGTTATCTCCACTCACTAACTCGTTATTGTCTGAAACTGAACCTCGTGCTGGAAAGACGTGGACTGTCGACATGTATGCACAAATGTTCACTGTCATCTCTCAAGAACATTACTGTCATATAGAAACACATCTCTATGAAGATACCATCGTCAAATGAAATTTATTGACTGATTTCTGCTTGATGATAAATGTTATATTTTACTAATTGAATGACTGACAATAAAATAGACTTTATATACAATTACACACTCTATATATTGCCTTACGGGGTTCTATTACAAGTCCAGTTTTCATTGATGACCTTTACTGAAACCCCCTGGAAAAGAAATACTGGCTATACCTATAATTATAGGTGTAGTCATAACTATTCACTAATAAGTCTAGGTGCTTTCGAATTGGACAGTATGTGTCCCGATTTGTGTTACCAGCGGTGTACATTTCATCACTAGTCATGTATTTTATACTCAGGAATTAAAAAATTGATGCATTTCCTCTGTCGTATACAACAAGAAGTCTAGCTCCACAATACAATTATTGCATTGTACATCAAAGCTTATTAGAATAGCATTCAACCTGTATTATGTACTACACACTTCGATGATATGCAGCGATATACATTGAGCACTCATATAGGCATACTTTCCCAGCTGTATTTTAAGTTGTTTAAGTTGCTTCAGTAACTGTGTTAAAAGTAAGTTACAGAAATTATGTTTTTAAAGCTCACATACGGTAAGGCTTATAGCACAATGTGTCTACACGTCAGTGGCTTCTACAACGAAGTATATTATTCAGTGATAGACAACTGATAGAGTACTGTCAATGAAGATAATTCCATATCAAGGCGTAGTGAAGTGAGGAAAACTCTATAACTGGTTTTAAAAATCTTACTATATCTACGTAACTGTTTTAGAAACACGTTAAACGTAAAAACGAAGCAATTACCTTTTGGACATTTAACAAACACATTCCTCCAATTTATTTATGTGCTTATCCCATTATACATATATGTATTATTACATTACCATGTTGTAAAATACTGGCTTATGGTATGCAACATAATATTTAACTGGTATGCCAAGACATGCTAGGCCAATGTTCCTGAGTTGTAAGATAACAGTTATTCCAAATAAATCAGACCATTCATCTTTTTGTCATCCACTTCTTACATATAATTTTTGCACATCAAAGGGAAGCTTAACGATGTAGCAGGTGTAAGCATATGTGGCTATTGTGCCTTCTGAAATTTTCTGGCATGACAGGAACGTAAGCATGTGTCACTGGAACACCACATGTGTTGATTACCATTAAGCAGGTGCTCATGCATGGGCCGGCCACACCAAACATGGATGGGCAGGCAGCTGACATGCTGCAACCAAAGCCAGAACCAGACCACATGCCAGTTCAGACGCTACCTGCAGAGCTGACCACAGTGGGTAGTTGCCTCTCCTGAAGTGGCGCCACAAAACAGAGGCACAGTCGGAAGTGTCCACACTGTCCTACAACCTGCAGTAAAATGGGAAAAGTAAAGCACCACTGCACTTTGCATCAAACATACATGATTCTTAACTAGTGTCTTATAAGCTCTAACACAGTCATTGCTGATAAATGAGGATGAAAATGTTGCATGTTTCCAAATTATTAAAATTGCTTCAGTAGTCGACTATAAATAATGTATTCTGAGCTGGTTATAATTTCACTTTTACTTCATTTATTCTGATATGTAAATTTCAATTCCTTTATTCTGTTTAATAACTGATTATCTACAGTATTCAGTACTGTGGTACATTGAGAGAAATGATACTGAATCTGCCATTATGAAAAGCAATAAAAAGAGGAACGTATAACAACCGTACTTTCAGTGCTCTTCTAGTTACTAAATCATTTCCTAACCTACATACATAACTGCAGACTAACACTTCTATGTACATGCAGACGTGAAAACAAAATTTTAATTTTCGGCTATGACAGTTATCATCTGGAACTATTATAGGACATTAATGAAGTAATATATCTAAAGCAGTATCTCATGTGCAAGAAACAAGACGATTATACTCACTGGTTATGAAACTTTAGTAGCAACGTTAACATGTATCTATATATAAAAATACCTGCAGTGTGCACACAATATTTCAACGGCATCTACATCAGCATATGGACTTCGTACTATAGGGATTCTTCCCATCTCCAGTCACTTGGTCTGCCGG
The DNA here is from genome assembly GCF_023864275.1 of Schistocerca cancellata. Taxonomy (NCBI): domain Eukaryota; kingdom Metazoa; phylum Arthropoda; class Insecta; order Orthoptera; family Acrididae; genus Schistocerca; species Schistocerca cancellata. Next base: position 103,546,505 of record NC_064633.1, read on the forward strand.
AACAGTACATAACTGGATTGAGACTATATCGGGACTCGTAGTTAAGACCAGATCTGAAACCTTTTACTATGCTTTTGCTGGGTAATAGGTGTCTATCGTTAGATGCCGGCCAATTTATATTTTTAACGCTTATTTTTAACTCCCCATGGGTCAGTCAGGCTTGTGACTGTATGTGCCCCCTTGCTTGTATATATTCAATATCCCAGACAGTTCTGTATAACATTAATAACATTTAGCAATATCCTAAAAAGTGATGCATGTGTTTCGCAGGTAATCTCCTATGTAGACTTGAAACAGTATTATCTCGATTCCATATATGTAGCTATGGTCGCCTGACGTACAAAGCGAGATTCCTAGCCACTTCGTTATGCTGAACTACAAAACTTCACTGTCTGTTACAGTGTGTAATAGGCTAGCAGACAGATTCCTACCAATATACTGTGAATCACATGAGTACCGAGTGTATCTTACAGGAACCAAAAGGCAAAAATTCCAACTACACTTAATGCAGTAGTAGCCAAGAAAGGAATTTAAAAATAAGTGAACAATAAACTCAGCTTTCTTTTACCAGAACTCTTAGAAGCAAACCAGTTATCGACAAGAATCACAGTCAACAGTTACAACTCTCTTTGTGAAGTACACTTTACTGTGCAACGTGAAGTGGACTTCACAAATGGATGGCCGTATGACTTTCGTATTATGTATTTCTGACAATGTTTTAATGTCTTCATGACAGACACTTTCGTTTCTACATCAGTCTTACGGTAGTTTCAGTGAACGATGACAGCAATAAAAATAGGATTGCTCCAGATTATACACGCTACTCAGATATGTCTGACATATTTAGATTTAAAGGTGCTTATATCACATGGAATATCGTGAATTAGATGACGAGAGGCAAATTATCATCAGTAGTTAGTACTTCAACTTTCAGTAATCCTTATCACACAAGATCGGGTCGACAGACGTTTAGCGGGTGATCCACCGGAAGACTCCCCAGCCTCCACTAACAACACCTTTTTGTTGAGGGAACATACAAAAGAGATCTTTCTTTATACCTTCTATGACTAATCGCTAAGAACAATAGTGCCCCACAATATTTGGGTTGGCCATGGGCACTACTAGCGGTTTCCTCTGGGGAGAAGATAAAGTGAAATGTTGCAACCAAACATTAATGTAAATGTGAAAGGAATATAGTGTCGCTTTAGATATGCATAGCTGTGTCCTCTGTGACTGCCTGGATGACGCGGAGCGGTATGTGGCGTTCATTATCTGTCGGATATCCAAAGGCGCTAATGAAACGCTGTTAACAGTATACAAACATTTATCACTTATGTAGATACACTTGTTATCATTGATCACAGACCATCATTGTCGACTGATCTTTACTGACCCAAGAATTTACATGTTTATGCTTCATCCTTGTGGAAAATGGACTGCAGAAGATCTGAAACATGTAAAACGTGCTGTTTTTTGAGGTTTATAGCTTAGGAAGGCTGCAGAAAATTTGGATATGCCTTGTAGCACACTGCAAAATGGATTAAGAAAAGGAAATCAATCCGACCGAGAGCTAACCCGCACTTTGTGTCACACAGCCGCTGGTTAATACTATATGATGATAAATTTGTAAACTAATTTTATCCATTTCATGTGTGAGATGGGTGCAAATTGGAGTGCAGAAGATTAGGGGCTGTAGTCACCATACCATTAATTGTATAGCAGTAAATGGTGTGAATGACAATCGCTATTCTCAATCCATTTATGAATGCATTGCCAAATGGAATAAGAGAATGAAAGCCGCCATACTGCAGTTAAGACCATAAACAGCTGGAGGAGTCCATACATTGACTGACATTCCTGGCTTCCTGGTCTATCACACACAAACAATGCATGGCAAGACGGATACT